>NC_092168.1:5594892-6221274 GCF_045791955.1 Oncorhynchus clarkii lewisi | reverse complement strand
AAAACCTAGGAAGAAACCTAGAGAGGAACCAGGCTATGTGTGACCAGTCCTCTTCTGGCTGTGCCTGGTGGAGATTATAACAGAACATGGCCAAGATATTCAAATGTTCATAAATGACCAGCATGGTCGAATAATAATAGGGCAGAACAGTTGAAACTGGAGCAGCAGCACGGTCAGGTGGACTGGGGACAGCAAGGAGTCATCATGTCAAGTAGTCCTGGGGCATGGTCCTAGGGCTCAGGTCAGTTGAAACTGGAGCAGCAGCACGGCCAGGTGGACTGGGGACAGCAAGGAGTCATCATGTCAGGTAGTCCTGGGGCATGGTCCTAGGGCTCAGGTCCTCCGAGAGAGAGAAAGAAAGAGAGAAGGAGAGAATTAGAGAACGCACACTTAGATTCACACAGGACACCGAATAGGACAGGAGAAGTACTCCAGATATAACAAACTGACCCCAGCCCCCCGACACAAACTACTGCAGCATAAATACTGGAGGCTGAGACAGGAGGGGTCAGGAGACACTGTGGCCCCATCCGAGGACACCCCCAGACAGGGCCAAACAGGAAGGGTATAACCCCACCCACTTTGCCAAAGCACAGCTCCCACACCACTAGAGGGATATCTTCAACCACCAACTTACCATCCTGAGACAAGGCTGAGTATAGCCCACAAAGATCTCTGCCATGGCACAATCCAAGGGGGGGCGCCAACCCAGACAGGATGACCACATCAGTGAATCAACCCACTCAGGTGACGCACCCCTTCCAGGGACGGTTTGAGAGAGCCCCAGTAAGCCAGTGACTCAGCCCCTGTAATAGGGTTAGAGGCAGAGAATCCCAGTGGAAAGAGGGGAACCGGCCAGGCAGAGACAGCAAGGGCGGTTCGTTGCTCCAGAGCCTTTCCGTTCACCTTCCCACTCCTGGGCCAGACTTCACTCAATCATATGACCCACTGAAGAGATGAGTCTTCAGTAAAGACTTAAAGGTTGAGACCGAGTTTGCGTCTCTGACATGGGTAGGCAGACCGTTCCATAAAAATGGAGCTCTATAGAAGAAAGCCCTGCCTCCAGCTGTTTGCTTAGAAATTCTAGGGACAATTCGGAGGCCTGCGTCTTGTGACCGTAGCGTACGTGTAGGTATGTACGGCAGGACCAAATCAGAGAAATAGATAGGAGCAAGCCCATGTAATGCTTTGTAGATTAGCAGTAAAACCTTGAAATCAGCCCTTGCTTTGACAGGAAGCCAGTGTAGAGAGGCTAGCACTGGAGTAATATGATAACATTTTTTGGTTCTAGTCAGGATTCTAGCAGCCGTATTTAGCACTAACTGAAGTTTATTTAGTGCTTTATCTGGGTAGCCGGAAAATAGAGCATTGCAGTAGTCTAACCTAGAAGTGACAAAAGCATGGATTAATTTTTCTGCATCATTTTTGGACAGAAAGTTTCTGTCCTTGAAATGGTCTTGATATGTTCTTCAAAAGAGAGATCAGGGTCCAGCGTAACGCCGAGGTCCTTCACAGTTTTATTTGAGACGACTGTACAACCATTAAGATTAATTGTCAGATTCAACAGAAGATCTCTTTGTTTCTTGGGACCTAGAACAAGCATCTCTGTTTTGTCCGAGTTTAAAAGTAGAAAGTTTGCAGCCATCCACTTCCTTATGTCTGAAGCACATGCTTCTAGCAAGGGCAATTTTGGTGCTTCACCATGTTTCATTGAAATGTACAGCTGTGTGTCATCCGCATAGCAGTGAAAGTTAACATTATGTTTTCGAATAACATCCCCAAGAGGTAAAATATATAGTGAAAACAATAGTGGTCCTAAAACGGAACCTTGAGGAACACGGAAATTTACAGTTGATTTGTCAGAGGACAAACCATTCACAGAGACAAACTGATATCTTTCCGACAGATAAGATCTAAACCAGGCCAGAACTTGTCCGTGTAGACCAATTTGGGTTTCCAATCTCTCCAAAAGAATGTGGTGATCGATAGTATCAAAAGCAGCACTAAGGTCTAGGAGCACGAGGACAGATGCAGAGCCTCGGTCCAATGCCATTAAAATGTAATTTACCACCTTCACAAGTGCCGTCTCAGTGCTATGATGGGGTCTAAAACCAGACTGAAGCATTTCGTATACATTGTTTGTCTTCAGGAAGGCAGTGAGTTGCTGCGCAACAGCCTTTTCTAAAAATGTTGAGAGGAATGGAAGATTTGATATAGGCCGATAGTTTTTTATATTTTCTGGGTCAAGGTTTGGCTTTTTCAAGAGAGGCTTTGTTACTGCCACTTTTAGTGAGTTTGGTACACATCCGGTGGATAGAGAGCCATTTATTATGTTCAACATAGGAGGGCCAAGCACAGGAAGCAGCTCTTTCAGTAGTTTAGTTGGAATAGGGTCCAGTATGCAGCTTGAAGGTTTCGAGGCCATGATTATTTTCATCATTGTGTCAAGAGATATAGTACTAAAACACTTGAGCGTCTCTCTTGATCCTAGGTCCTGGCAGAGTTGTGCAGACTCAGGACAACTGAGCTTTGAAGCAATACGCAGATTTAAAGAGGAGTATTGCTACCAAATACTAATTGAGTGTATGTAAACTTCTGACCCACTGGGAATGTGGTGAAATAAATTAAAGCTGAAATAAATCATTCTCTCTGCTATTATTCTGACATTTCACATTCTTAAAATAAAATGGTGATTCTAACTGACATAAGACAGGGAATCTTTACTAGGATTAAATGTCAAGTATTGTCAAAAACTGAGTTTAAACGTAGTTGGCTAAGGTGTATGTAAACTTCCAACTTCAACTGTATACAGGATTTTGTTGGTTGCAAGATTTTTGTATAATCATTTAAATTGAAAAATTCGAAGTGCTAAATCATATGTTGTTTTTTGTACCAATTCATACCATGTGCCATGGAATCGGTACATCGAAAATCTCTTCCCATTTATTTTGCAACCTGTATGTCACAGCTGTCAACATTTTTGTCCTCACATTAAACTGGTATATTTTTGTATTCATTCCAATTCCTTTTAGCCAATACGTATCTTAAAGATATGGCAGGCAAACAAATTCCCTACCTTCTCACTTTCCACTTGCCTCCTCCGTTTTTGTGGTAATGCTGCAATCAGTTGGTTCTAAGTGTCAGATGTGTGTGTACTGGTAGTGAAGTCAGGTGCAGGAGAGCAGAGGGTTGTGAACAGGAGCACACTTTATTTAGGCAAAAGTGCAAAATGCGCAAAACAGTCACAAGATTTATGTTAAACAAGAAACGTCTTCGTGAAAAATAACACGGAAAAACAAGCTAGTCTGGTGTGTCAACAATAAACACGTTACACAAAGACATGATGGGGAACAGAGGAATAAATACATGTAGATTAATTGGGGAATGAAAACCAGGTATGCAGGGAACAAGACAAAACAAATGGATACATGAAAAATGGAGCGGCAAAGGCTAGAAAGCCGGTGACGTCAACCGCCGAACGCCGCCCAGACAAGGAGAGGAGCCCTCTGGGTCGTCCCTGAGGCCGGAGGGACAGGTTTCGGATCGGGAGCCATACCCTGTCCCCCGGTGCGAACACCGGGGCCTCACTGCGGTGACTGTCCGCGCTGGTCTTCGGGCGCGGCCTGCTGGAGGTGACCATGGGCGGCTTCCAAGGTCTCCTCCGCGCGTCTGAACCAGTCATCGACCGCAGGAGCCTCGGTCTGACTCTGATGCCACGGTGCCAGAACTGGCTGGTACCCCAATACACACAAAGGGGGAGAGGTTAGTGGAGAAGTGGCGGGGCGAGTTCTGCGCCATCTCTGCCCAGGGCACGAATGCCGCCCACTCCCCCGGGCCAGTCATGGCAATAGGACCACAGAAACCTGCCCACATCCTGGTTCACTCTTTCCAGCTGCCCATTACTCTCGGGGTGGAAACCCGAGGTGAGGTTGACCGAGACCCCCAAATGTTCCATGAATGCCCTCCAGACTCTCGAAGTGAACTGGGGACCTCGATCAGACACTATATCCACATGGAATGGACATGGAATGCACACCGTAGTGCCGGAAGACGTGTGTAAACAGGGCCTCCGCAGTTTGTAGGGCCGTACGGAGACAGGGCAGAGGGAGGAGACCAGGATCGTGGTGTTTCCCTGTTAGGGAGGAAGATCCATTAGAAAATCCAACGACAGGTGTAACCAAGGCCGTTGTGGAACGGGTAAGGGATGTAGCTTACCTCTGGGCAGGTGTCTAGGAACCTTACACTGAGCACACACCGAGCACGAGGAAACATAAACCCTTACATCCCTAGCCAAGGTGGGCCACCAGTACTTCCCAGTCAGACAGAGCACCGTCCGACCGATCCCCGGATGACCAGAGGAGGGTGATGTGTGGGCCCAATTGATCAACTGGTCAAGGACAGCAGACGGAACGTACTGATGCCCAACGGGACACTGGAGGGGAGCGGGCTCTGTGTGCGACACCTGCTCAATGTCCGCGTCCAGCTCCCACACGACCGGCGCTACCAGGCAGGAGGCCGGGAGAATGGGAGTCTGATCCATGGTCCGCTCCTCTGTGTCATACAGCTGGGACAGTGCATCTGCCTTCACATTCTGGGAACCTGGTCTGTAGGACAGGGTAACACAAAACGGTTAAAGAACATGGCCCACCTTGCCTGACGAGGATTCAGTCTCCTAGCTGCCCGGATGTACTCCAGGTTGCGGTGGTCAGTCCAGATGAGGAAAGGCGGTTTAGCCCCCTCAAGCCAATCAAATCAAATCAAATCAAATTTATTTATATAGCCCCTCGTGCATCAGCTGATATCTCAAAGTGCTCTACAGAAACCCAGCCTAAAACCCCAAACAGCAAGCAATGCAGGTGTAGAAGCACGGTGGCTAGGAAAAACTCCTTAGAAAGGCCAAAACCTAGGAAGAAACCTAGAGAGGAACCAGGCTATGTGGGGTGGCCAGTCCTCTTCTGGCTGTGCCGGGTGGAGATTATAACAGAACATGGCCAAGATGTTCAAATGTTCATAAATTATCAGCATGGTCGAATAATAATAAGGCAGAACAGTTGAAACTGGAGCAGCAGCACGGTCAGGTGGACTGGGGACAGCAAGGAGTCATCATGTCAGGTAGTCCTGGGGCATGGTCCTAGGACTCAGGTCCTCCGAGAGAGAGAAAGAAAGAGAGAAGGAGAGAATTAGAGAATGCACACTTAGATTCACACAGGACACCGATTAGGACAGGAGAAGTACTCCAGATATAACAAACTGACCCGAGCCCCCCGACACATAAACTACTGCAGCATAAATACTGGAGGCTGAGACAGGAGGGGTCAGGAGACACTGTGGCCCCATTCGAGTACACCCCCGGACAGGGCCAAACAGGAAGGATATAACCCCATCCACTTTGCCAAAGCACTCCTGTCTCCTGTCTCCACTCCTTCAAAGCCTTAACCACAGCCAACAGCTCCCGGTCCCTCACATTATAGTTCTGCTCAGCTGCTTCGAGAAGAAAGCACAGGGGCGGAGCTTCGGTGGTGTGCCTGAGCTCTGAGGGAGCACGGCTCCGATCCCAACATCGGAAGTGTCCAGCTCCACTATGAATGCCAAAGAGGGATCCGGATGGGCCAACGCGGGAGCCGAGGTAAACAGAGCTCTTAGGTGCCCAAAAGCCCTGTCCGCCTCAACCGACCACTGCAGATGTACAGGACCCCCCTTCAGCAGTGAGGTAATGGGAGCAGCCACCTGGCCAAAACCCCAGAAAAATCTCCGGTAGTAATTGGCAAACCCTAAAAATCGCTGCACTTCCTTCACCGTGGTTGGAGCCGGCCAATTACGCACGGCTGCAATGCGGTCACTCTCCATCTCCACCCCTGATGTGGAAATGCGATACCCTAGGAAGGAGACAGCCTGCTGAAAGAACAGGCATTTCTCAGCCTTGACGTACAGGTGATGCTCCAATAGTCATCCAAGTACCTTGCTCACCAAGAACACATGCTCGGCGCGTGTAGCAGAGTATATCAGAATGTCATCGATATACACCACTACACCCTGCCCGTGCAGGTCCCTGAAAATCTCATCTACAAAGGATTGGAAGACTGATGGAGTATTCATCAACCCGTTCTGCAAAACGAGGTACTCATAATGCCCTGAGGTGGTACTAAATGCCATCTTCCACTCGTCTCCCTCCCGGATACGCACCAGATTGTACGCACTCCTTAGATCCAGTTTAGTGAAGAAGTGCGCTCCGTGCATTGACTCAATCGCCGTGGCGATAAGAGGTAGTGGGTAACTGTACCTCACCGTGATTTGATTTAGACCTCTGTAGTCAATGCACGGACGCAGACTTCCATCCTTCTTCTTCACAAAAAATAAACTGGAGGAGGCGGGTGAAGTGGAGGACCGAATGTACCCCTGACGCAGGGATTCGGAGACATGTGTTTCCATAGCCACCGTCTTCACTTTCGACAGGGTATACACTTCAACAATGGCGCCGGAGGAGATGGCCGCCGTTTTACGGTCTCCTAGCCAATTGTGCTATTATGTGTTTGTTTTTTTGCGATATTTGTAAATTATTTTGTACATAATGTTTCTGCAACAGTATCTTACGGCAGAAAAGAGCTTCTAGATATCAGGACAGCGATCACTCACCTCGGATTAGACAACGATCTTTTCAACAACAACAACAGCAGCAAGTAGGACTAGCAAGATATTCTCCAAACACCCCACAGGGCAGACATCCCAATTATTCGCAAAAGGAAGCGACACAGAGGAAGAAGAGCCAGAAGCCTCGTCCGGATCCGCAGAAGGCAACTAGGAAAGCTTCCGTTACCGTCAACATTACTCGCCAACGTGCAATCACTGGACAATAAACTAGACAAGGTACGATCACAAATATCCTACCAACGGGACATCAAAAACTGTAATATCCTATGTTCCACGGAATCGTGGTTGAATGACGACATGAATATTCAGCTAGCGGGATACACGCTGCACCGGCAGGATAGAACAGCACACTCAGCACACTAAGACCAGGGGGGGCGGTCTGTGCATATTTGTAAACAACAGCTGATGCACGAAATCTAAGGAAGTCTCTAGATTTGCTCGTCTGAAGTAGAGTATATAATGATAAATTGCAGGCCACACTACTTGCCAAGAGAGTTCTCAGCTATACTTCTCGTGGCTGTTTATTTACCACCACAGACAGATGCCGGCACTAAGACTTCAGTCAGCCAGGAAATAAGCAAACAGGAAACCACTCACCCAGAGGTGACGCTACTAGTAGCCGGAGACTTTAATGCAGGGAAACTTAAATCAGTTCTACCAAATCTATATCAACATGTTAAATGTGCAACCAGAGGGAAAAAATTCTAGACCTGTACTCCACACACAGAGACGCGTACAGAGCTCTCCCTCGCCTCCATTTGGTAAATCCGACCACAACTCTATCTTCCTGATTCCTGCTTACAAGCAAAAATTAAAGCAGGAAGCACCAGTGACTCGGGTCTATAAAAAAAATGGTCAGATGAAGCAGACGCTAAACAACAGGACTGTTTTCCTATCAAAGATTGGAACATGTTCCGGGATTCTTCCGATGACATTGAGGAATACACCACATCAGTCACTGGCTTTATCAATAAGTGCATTGAGGACGTCGTCCCCACAGTGACTGTACGTACATACCCCAACCAGAAGCCATGGATTACGGGCAACATTCGCACTGAGCTAAAAGGTAGAGCTGCCGCTTTCAAGGTGCGGGACTCTAACCCGGAAGCTTATAAGAAATCCCGCTATGCTCTGCGACAAACCATCAAACAGGCAAAGCCTCAATACAGGGCTAAGATTGAATCATACTACACCGGCTCCGACGCTCATCGGATGTGGCAGGGATTGCAAACTATTACAGACAACAAAGGGATGCAAAGCCGCAAGCAGCCCAGTGACACAAGCCTACCAGACGAGCTAAATCACTTCTATGCTTGCTTCGATGCAAGCAAAACCGAGGCATGCATGAGAGCATCAGCTGTTCCGGACGACTGTGTGATCACACTCTCCATAGCCGAAGTGAGTAAGACCTTTAAACAGGTCAACATTCACAAGGCTGCGGGGCCAGATGGATTACCAGGACGTGTGCTCCGGGCATGTGCTGACCAACTGGCAGGTGTCTTCACTGACATTTTCAACCTCTCCCTGTCTGAGTATGTAATACCAACATACTTCAAGCAGACCACCATAGTCCCTGTGCCCAATAACACAAAGGCAACCTGCCTAAATGACTACAGACACGTGGCACTCACGTCGGTAGCCATGAAGTGCTTTGAAAGGCTGGTAATGGCTCACATAAACACCATTATCCCAGAAACCCTAGACCCACTCCAATTTGAAGAGGGTACGACAAAGCCCCTCAGGAAACTAAAAAGATTTGTCATGGGTCCTGAGATCCTCAAAAGGTTCTACAGCTGCAACATCGAGGGCATCCTGACTAGTTGCATCGGCACAGCAATTGCTTGGCGTCCGACCGCAAGGCACTAAAGAGGGTAATGCGTATGGCCCAGTACATCACTGGGGCAAAGTTGCCTGCCATCCAGGACCTCTACACCAGGCGGTGTCAGAGGATGGCCCTGAAAATTGTCAACGACCCCAGCCACCCCAGTCATAGAATGTTCTCTCAACTACCACATGGCAAGCGGTACCGGAGTGCCAAGTCTAGGACAAAAAGGCTTCTCAACAGTTTTTGCCCCCAAGACATATTTGCATGGTGTACCCCCTCCCAACCCCTCTTTTACGCTGCTGCTACTCTCTGTTTATCTTATATGCATAGTCACTTTAACTATATATTCATGTACATCCTACCTCAATTGGCCCAACCAACCAGTGCTCCCGCACATTGGCTAACCGGGCTATCTGCATTGTGTCCCACCACCCGCCAACCCCTATTTTTACGCTACTGCTACTCTCTGTTCATCATATGTGCACAGTCACTTTAACCATACCCACATGTACATACTACCTCAATAAGACAGACTAACCGTTGTCTGTATATAGCCTTGCTACTCTTATTTTCAAATGTCTTTTTACTGTTGTTTTATTTATTTACTTACCTACACACACACATACTTATTTTTCTCCGCACTATTGTTTAGAGCCTGTAAGTAGGCATTTCACTGTAAGGTCTACACCTGTTCTATTCGGCGCACGTGACAAATAAACTTTGATTTGATTTGATACACGTGACTCCTGGGAGGTGCAGCGTGTACCCAGAGATTTATCGCACAATCCCCCCGCCGACGGGGTGGTAATTGAGTCGCCTTCTTTTTACAGAAGGCGACAGCCAAATCTGCATATTCTGGGGGAATGCGCACGGTGGAGACCTGGTCTGGACTTTCCACCGTGGTAGCACCAACGGAATCCCCTACACACCTCCCCAGGCACTCTCGCGACCATCCCGTGAGAACCTTCTATTGCCAGGAAATGGTGGGGTTATGACGAGCCAACCAGGGAAGGCCTAGTACCACGGGAAACGCAGGAGAGTCAATGAGAAAGAGATTGATTCTCTCCACGTGACCTCCCCCTGCTTCTCCATGGCCAGGGAGATGGTGGCTTCCCTGATTAGCCCGGACCCTAAGGGTCGACTATCCAGAGCATGAACCAGGAAAGGTCTATCCACAGGAATAATGGGGATCCCTAAACTAAGAGCTAACGCTCTGTCGATAAAATTCCCAGCTGCGCCTGAATCGACGAGTGCCTTATGCTGGGAATGCGGGGAGAACTCAGGGAAACAAACAAGTACAAACAGGTGGACAACAGAGGACTCTGGATGAGAGTGGTGCAGACTCACCTGGGTTGACGCCAGAGTACCCTGCCTGCTGCCTCGACTCCCAGCGGGACCAATGGATGGTCAAGGACGGCCCGGAAGCGGCGGATTAACTCCTCGAAATAGTCCAACGCCACGTCTTCCTCTCTCCACACTGCGTGCAAATGAAATGAAATAAATATGCTATCTCTCAAGCTTAGCCTTTTGTTAACAACACTGTCATCTCAGATTTTCAAAATATGCTTTTCAACCATAGGAAAACAATCATTTGTGTAACAGTAGCTAGCTAGCGTAGCATTTAGCGTTAGCATTAGCGTTAGCATTTAGCAGGCAACTATCACAAAAACAAGTAAAGCCTTCAAATAAAATAACTTACCTTTGAAGAACTTCTGATGTTTTCAATGAGGAGACTCTCAGTTAGATAGCAGATGCTCAGTTTTTCCAAAAATATTATTTGTGTATTAGAAATAGCTCCGTTTTGTACATCACATTTGGCTTCCAAAAAAAAAAAAAAAAAAAACGAAAATTCTGCCCTCAAAACGCGAACTTTTTTCCAAATTAACTCCATAATATCGACTGAAACATGGCAAACGTGGTTTAGAATCAATCCTCAAGGTGTTTTTCCACATATCTCTTCAATGATATATCCTTCCTGGAAGCCTGGTTTCTCCTTGCTCTCAAATGGAAAAATAATTGCACCTGGCTTTACGCTCCAATTTCGACGCAGGGACACCAGGCGGACACTTGGAAAATGTAGTCTCTTATGGTCAATCTTCCAATGATATGCCTACAAATACGTCACAATGCTGCTAACGCCTTGGGAGAACGACAGAAAGTGTAGGCTCATTCCTTGCGCAATCACAGCCATATAAGGAAACAATGGAAAACAGAGCTTCAGAAATCTGCTAATTTCCTGGTTGACGCATCATCTTGGTTTCGCCTGTAGAATGAGTTCTGAGGCACTTACAGACAATATCTTTGCAGATTCGGAAACTTCAGAGTGTTTTCTTTCAAAAACTGTCAAGAATATGCATAGTCGAGCATCTTTTCGTGACAAAATATCGCGCTTAAAACGGGAACGTTTTTTATCCAAAAATGAAATAGCGCCCCTAGAGATCAAAGAGGTTAAGAAAGGGCAATACTTTAAACATTTCATTTTCAGTTCGTCGGATATGAGAAGTTGTAATCTGTATGAAGGCAAAAAGGCTATTTAAACAAAGGATGAGCCTTTCTTAATAATCTACTGGAGAACCATTTTGGATTTAAGTATAACTTATGTATGAGTGAAGCTTTTAGTGAGAGGTTTAAAGATTTAATATTTAATCATTTTAGCCCCCCAAACTCATATTCATTATATAAATAGGCATGTTTGATTTTGTCTGGTTTAGCATTCCATAAAAAAATCTAATTGTGTTTGTTCAAATTATTTAAACATGAGTTGTCTGGAGTAGGCAGCACCATTAGTAAGTAAGTGTGAAAGGACCAAAGAGTTAATCAATGTGATTTTTCCATGAATAGAGAACTATTTACCTCTCAATGTTTGCAGAATCTTATCTACTTTTGCAAACTTTCCATTGAAATTGAATGTGGTAAGTCCATTTATATTTTTTGAGATGTGAATATCTACTTGGTTTTGGAAAACTGCAAGGGAGTGTAAACACTGTCTATTAATGATCCAATATGTTACACTTGTCATAATTAGATTTTAGTCCAGAGAGTCTAGAAACATTATCAAGATCTTCAATTAGACTGTGCAGGGATCCAGAATGTGGACTTGAGTCTTGAGTCATTGGCATACATTGCTTTTGCGTTTTTATCCTCTGGATTTCTAACCCCTTGATTTTCTTGTTGGATCTACTTTTAATAGCATTTCAATAATAAATAGATATGGAGACAAAGGACAGCCTTGTTTCACTCCTCTTAGAAGCTCAATACTTTCTGAGAAGGAACCATTATTTACTAAGTTACAGCTGGGGTTGCTGTACATAACTTTAACTCATTGAATAAGGGATTCACCAAAATGTAAAGTAATGCAGGCATTTATACACTACTGGTCAAAAGTTTTACAGCACCAACTCATCCAAAGGCTTTTCTTGATTTGTACTATTTTCTACATTGTAGAATAATAGTGAAGACATCAAACTATGAAATAACACATATGGAATCATGTAGTAACCAAAAAAGTGTTAAACAAATCAAAATGTATTTTATATTTGAGATAGCCACCCTTTGTCTTAATGACAACCTTTGCACACTCTTGGCATTCTTTCAACCAGCTTCACATGGAATACTTTTCCAACAGTCTTGAAGGAGTTCCCACATATTCTGAAGACTTGTTGGGTGCTTTTCCTTCACTCTGCGGTCCGACTCATCCCAAACCATCTCAATTTGGTTGAGTTCGGGGGAATGTGGAGGCCAGGTCATCTCATGCAGCACTTCATCACTCTCCTTCTTGGTAAAATAGCCCTTACACAGCCTGGAGGTGTGTTGGGTCATTGTCCTGGTGAAAAACAAATGATAGTCCCACTAATCCCAACCCAGATGGGATGGCTTATCGCTGCAGAATGCTGTGTTAGTCATGCTGGTTAAGTATTCCTTTAATTCTAAATAGATCACCGACAGTGTTTCCAGCAACGCACCCCCACACCATAACACCTCCTCCTCCATGCTTTACGGTGGGAAATACACATGCGGAGATCATCCATTCACCCACACAGCGTCTCACAAAGACACAGCGGTTGGAACCAAAAATCTACAATTTGGTCTCCAGATCAAAGGATACATTTCCACCAGTCTAATGTCATTGCTCATGTTTCTTGGCCCAAGCAAGTCTCTTCTTCTTATTGGTGTCCTTTAGTAGTGGTTTCTTAGCAGCAATTAAACCATGAAGGCCTGATTCACACAGTCTCCTCTGAACAGTTGATGTTGAGATCTGTCTTTTACTTGAACTCTGTGAAGCATTTATTTGGGCTGCCATTTCTGAGGTTGGTAACTCTAATGAACTTATCCTCTGCAGCAGAGGTAACTCTGGGTCTTCCATTCCTGTGGCAGTCCTCATGAGGGCCAGTTCCGCTTGATGGTTTTTGTAACTGCACTTGAAGAAACTTTCAAACTTCTTTAAATGTTCCATATTGACTTACCTTCATGTCTTAAAGTAATGATGGACTGTCATTTATTTTTGCTTTTTTGAGCTGTTCTTGCCATAATAAGGACTTGGTCTTTTACCAAATAGGGCTATCTTCTGTATACCCCCCTACCTTGTCACAACACAACTGATTGGCTCAAATGCATTAAGAAGGAAAGAAATTACACAAATTAACCTTTAAGAAGGCACACTTGTTAATTGAAATGCATTCCAGGTGACTACCTCATGAAGCTGGTTGAGAGAATGCCAAGAGTGTTCAAAGCTGTCAAGGAAAAGGGTGTCTATTTGAAGAATCTCAACTATAAAACATGTTTTAATTTGTTTCTAGTGACACCCCATCCTGTGAACGGGACCGTTGTCATCATATGACACTAATTAGCATAACGCAACGGACATAAATATTACTAGAAAATATTCCTATTCATGAAAATCACAAGTGAAATATATTGAGACACAGCTTAGCCTTTTGTTAATCACCCTGTCATCTCAGATTTTCAAAATATGCTTTACAGCCAAAGCTAGACAAGCATTTGTGTAAGTTTATCGATAGCCTAGCATAGCATTTTTTGCAGCTAGCAGCAGGTAACTTGGTCACGGAAATCAGAAAAGCAATCAATTAAATTGTTTACTTTTGATGAGCTTTGGATGTTTTCACTCACGAGACTCCCAGTTAGATAGCAAATGTTCCTTTTTTCCAAAAATATAATTTTTGTAGGCGAAATAGCTCCGTTTGTTCTTCACGTTTGGCTGAGAAATCGCCCGGAAATTGCAGTCACGAAAACGGCAAAAAATATTCCAAATTAGCTCCATATCGACAGAAACATGGCAAACGTTGTTTATAATCAATCCTCAAGGTGTTTTTCAAATATCTATTCGATAATATATCCATCGGGACAATTCGTTTTTCAGTAGGACCGATTGGAGTAATGGCTACCTCTGTATTTTACGCGAGAATCTCTCTGGGAGCATCAGGTGACCACTTGCGCAATGTAGCCGCCTACGGGTATTCTTCAACATAAATGCATAAAACTATGTCACAATGCTGTAGACACCTTCGGGAATATGGAGAAAGAGTAATCTGGTTGATAGCCCATTCCCTGCTCAGTAGGGACACATTGGAACGCAGCGCTTTCAAAACATGAGGCACTTCCGGATTGGATTTTTCTCAGGCTTTCGCCTGCAACATCAGTTCTGTTATACTCACAGACAATATTTTTACAGTTTTTTAAACTTTAGAGTGTTTTCTGTTTCCTAAACTGTCAATTATATGCATATTCTAACATCTTGTCCTGACAAAATATCCCGTTTACTACAGGAATGTTTTTTTTCCAAAAATGAAAATATTGCCCCCTATTCACAAAAGGTTAACACTTTTTTGGTTACAACATGATTCCATATGTGTTATTTCATAGTTTTGATGTCTTCATTGTTATTCTACACTGTAGAAAATTGTAAAACATGTCAGAAAAACCCTAGAATGAGTAGGTGTTCTAAAACTTTTGACCGATAGTGTATATACATTTTTGTCGTACTTTATCAAACACTTTTTCAAAATCTGCTATGAAGACCAGACCTGGTATCTTTGATGTTTCATAATGTTCAATTGTTTCAAGTAATTGTTGTATATTATCTCCAAGATATCGTCCATGTAAATGTGGAGTGTTGTTGACGTGAAGTCTGGGCCTAAAAAAAACAACAGAAACTGGGAGTGATGTCTGTGCTTCTGGCACTGGTTTACACTGTATTGGAACTCTATCTGATTTGGCGCCAACTTTGCCAACACAGAACTTTAACACCCACTTTTGGATTGAAGGCTGGACTTAAATAAGTAGCCCTTGAAAGAGAGTATAAGAAAGAGAAAGTACATTATTTGAAGTCAATGGAGACTTGACAACTCTAGTCAGATCAGGAAACAAATTCTAATTAAATTGGAACTGAAAGGAAATTGACCCCAACTCTGACAGAGACCTTCATGATCGAGCTACCCAATGCCTCCTCCCGTTTCGCGGCTCGTCTTCACGAAAGCCTTCCTCAGTTGTTTTATTTTCCCTGGTGGAAGGTCAGCGCTTACCCCCGGTGTGGAGCTCATGATTTGACAAAAGCCCCCGATTTTCCGCTCTCCGCCCCCCGAGCTCTGTGCCATGTCAGAAACTCTGTACCAGACATTCATCATGCTCCAAGGTCGACTGACAGAGAAGACTGCATCAGAGACTGAGACGTGATCACGGACAAAAACATCTGTCTTTTATCATGAACCACTGGTGTCCCTACTGCTGGAGTCAGTGAGTCATCTCAGTCAGAGGCTTACAGAGACTTAGCTTTGATTAGTATGAGCAGACGTAAGTAAAGACTATGCCTCAGTGTCTTATGAGTGGAAACTGTGAGTACGGCGTATTATATAGGTTGAATGGTGAACTGATTCCATGAGAATCGGAACATGCCGTGCAGTATAGTTGCCATCTTCTGAGGTGAGCCCCAGATTTGTAGAGATGTTTATTATTGATAGGGGTGGATGATAGCCTTGGGATGCATTGCATAATCAAGAGCTGGCTTTACTGGATACAGGAAATGCATGAGGCTAGGAGGTGTTTGTGTGTGGATCTGTGTCGATATGTGTCTGTGTGTGTGTGTGTGTGTGTGTGTGTGTGTGTGTGTGTGTGTGTGTGTGTGTGTGTGTGTGTGTGTGTGTGTGTGTGTATGTGTGTGTGTTTTTCTGTGTGTTTGTGTCTGTGTACACATTTGTGATATTGTGTTGTCACACAGCAGGAAACTAAACCTTTAACATCTCTCACAGTAAACAGAGACTACGGTGCCATGATAAAAAAAGTATTCATTACAACACGAAACAAGCATTGAGAGGGGGCGGATGGATTCTTTACAGGGCAACTGTTTGCTGCTTGGCAACCCAGGCCCGGACTTCAAAGAGTTTGCGTGACTGTCCGGGTCAGCCAGTGCTGAGTAATTGGCCATTGATGTAGCTATAATGGGTTCGGCAGCAGCTGATTAGAATATCAATGTTAATCGCCAATGGTGTAGCTTGTGCTGGTTGACATGGTGCTCTATGGGGTCAAACTGTGGAGATCTTTAAGTAGACAACCCCTGGCAATCACAACCTCATCTAATATATTGCATTCTGCATTTGTCTCATTCCTATGCTACACATGTTTGCGCACATAAGTTTCCATTATCCGTCTCCCTATTATCTCCAGTGTCAGAGAAAGACATTCTCAGCTAAGCCAAGTCAGTCTCTATGTAATGTACAGTTGAAGTCAGAAGTTTACATACACTTAGGTTGGAGTCATTAAAACTTGTTTTTCAATCACTCCACAAATGTCTTGTTAACAAATTATAGTTTTGACAGGTCGGTTAGGACATCTACTTTGTGCATGACACAAGTAATTTTCCCAACAATTGTTTACAGACATATTATTTCACTTATAATTCACTGTATCACAATTCCAGTGGGTCAGAAGTTTACATACACTAAGTTGACTGTGCCTTTAAACAGCTTGGAAAATTCCAGAAAATGTCATGACTTTAGAAGCTTCTGATAGGCTAATTGACATAATTTGAGTCAATTGGAGGTGTACCTGTGGATGTATTTCAAGGCCTACCTTCTATCTCAGTGCCTCTTTGCTTGACATCATGGGAAAATCAAAATAAATCAGCCAAGACCTCAGAAAAAAATTGTAGACCTCCACAGGTCTGGTTCATCCTTGGGAGGAATATCCAAATGCCTGAAGGGATCACGTTCATTTGTACAAACAATAGCACGCAAGTATAAACACCATAACCCTCAGGAAGGAGACGTGTTCTGTCTCCTAGAGATGAATGTACTTTGGTGCGAAAGTGCAAATCAATCACAGAAAAACAGCAAAGGACCTTGTGGAGATGCAAGAGAAACAGGTACAAAAGTATCTATATCCGCAGTAAAACGAGTCCTATATGGACATAACCTGAAAGGCCGCTCAGCAAGGAAGAAGCCACTGCTCAGAAACCGCTATAAAAATGTCAGACTACGGTTTGCAACTGCACATGGTGACAAAGATCGTACTTTTTGGAGAAATGTCCTCTGGTATGATGAAACTAAAATAGAACTGTTTGGCCATTATGACCATCGTAATGTTTGGAGGAAAAAGGGGGAGGCTTGCTAGCCGAACAACACCATCCGTGAAGCACGGGAGTGGCAGCATCCTGTTGTGGGGGTGCTTTGCTGCAGGAGGGACTTCACAAAATAGATGGCATCATGAGGTAGGAAAATTATGTGGATATATTGAAGCAACATGTCATCAATCAGGAAGTAAAGCTTGGTTGCATTTATGGGCAGAACTGAAAAAGTGTGTGTGAGCAAGGAGGCCTACAAACCTGTCTCAGTTACACTAGCTCTGTCAGGAGGAATGGGCCAAAATTCACCCAACTTATTGTGGGAAGCTTGTGGAAGGCTACCCAAAATGTTTCACCCAAACGTTTCACCCAAAATTTAAAGGCAATGCTACCAAATACTAATTGATTGTATGTAAACTTCTGACCCACTAGGAATGTGATGGAAGAAATGATCTCTGAAATAAATCACTCTCTACTATTATTCTGACATTTCACATTCTAAAATAAAGTGGTGATACTAACTGACGTAAAACAGGGAATTTTTACTTGGCTTAAATATCAGGAATTGTGATAAACTGAGTTTAAATGTATTTGGCTAAGGTGTATGTAAACTTCCGACTTCAACTGTATATAACCGGGCCTCCCGTGTGGCGCAGTGGTCTACCACCAGAGACCCTGGGTTCGAGCCCAGGCTCGAAGGAGGAGGTCCATGGGGTGACGCACAATTGTCCTAGCGTCATCTGGCTTAGGGAGGGTTTGGCCGGTAGGGATATCCTTGTCTCATCGCGCACTAGCGACTCCTGTGGCAGGCTGAGCGCAGTGCACGCTGACCAGGTCGCTCGGTGTATGGTGTTACTCCTCTCCGGAGGTTGAGATTGAGGTTGCGCAGTAGAAGTGGTTCACTATACTCCTCCAGGGTCCAACTTGCTCACAGGTCTTTGATTTAGCCAGGGCATTTATTTTCTTTCCAAGCCCTAATAATATTAAATTACATTGAGAATGTTTACAAAATATGTAACGCACATAACACTGGAGAATATCTAAACAATTACATGAATGTGAAAACAACATTAACAACAAACTACACACCTTTAGCAATGTGCCATATATAGTAGAAATGTTGAATATCAGGAACTTTTGGATGGAAGGGTGTCGATCTGTGACTATGCTGTGAATCTTGACCCCCGCCGCCTCCAAGGCCGAGAGGCTCCGCACCAGCCCCTCCTTCTCCATGCGCTGGCACCTCGTTGCTTTGTGCTTGGAAACTAAAGTCTTGCAGATCTTATATTGACATCACTTTGTCAAGTAAGGATTTGTTGTAATTGATGTGAAATCTACCTTATCAAATTGAATGTCCAACACTTTGTTGGCCTACACATCCATTGTAGTGTAACTTCCACATTTTAAACAGTGCCCTAGAGTGTCAGCCCTCGTATCACCCCCAAGACAAATATCTCCGTCTTTAGTGGCCAGCTGGAGGAGAGCGGTTTGCTCGGATTTCCACTGCCAGTATATAGTGGGATTCAGCAGGTTTTCCTGGTGTTTGTGGTAGGTCCTCTGACATATGCCCTGGACATATGTATCCAATAACAAAACAATAAGCAACAAATAATATCAGTTTACATAAACTGTGTTTCACAATTGGGTTATCAACTGTATCAAAGTAATTTAGTGGTTTACCATTATTTTTCTACAATTGATGAGTCTGTGAAAGCTGTTGCTGCTGACAGTTGAAGATTGCCGGCAGGATAATTGACAACATGTGGCTGACTGTTCCGTTTATAAAAATACTCACAGCATGTCTACATGATGCTGATGAGGGTCCCCTTCCTGGTCTTCTCTATGCCCTATGGTCGGCTGCAAACTGGACATCTCTCGGACAACTGCAGCAGGCAATCTTCACAAACAATGTACTTTCTCATCTTATGAGGTGGTGTTGATATGAGACAGCCAAGTGATACATTGCATTTTGTTCTAAAGAAATAATTAAGGTTTTTGGAAATGCACTTTACAACCAAAACGACTCCACTACTTGTGTCTGCTTGGCTGGGTAATTAGCCTATTAGTTTATCTAGGCGGGTATTTTTTTATATAACTTTTCACATACCACACATTACATGTCGTTGTTGATGAAGCTGTCTGTGCCATCAGGGCAGTAACTCGGGTCACTATCAGAGGCCTCATGATGACTTGTCCTTTTCATAGGAGTCAGGGGGAGACTTCATGATCGACGTAGGAGTTGTCAATGGCACAAGGGTACTTGTGTTGCATGACACACTTTTATTCGAAGGTCTTGCCTGACAACAGTGAAATTAATTATTTTTGGAGGTGGCTAAACCATTGCAATCACATTGTTGGACATGTTATGATACCCACCCTGGCTCCTTCTGGTTGGTCCTGGCATCCGTTCATGACCAGGAGATTAGTCTGGCATCCAACTGTGCACTTTGTCAAACAGAAAAACAGGGTATCAATTATAAACAAGAATTATAAACATAACTCAAAAAAAATACTTAACCTCATTTGGAAGCTAATTCTATGCTTGACAGATGCTCCTGTCTACACTATGCAGACGTTACACTATGCAACCAACTGTGACATGGGTTGGTTTGGGTTTGTTGCTGCAAATGAGTACACTGTTGTAGTAGTCAGACATGAGTTAGCTACCACCATAGCTACTGGTCCATCACTCTGAATGGAGCCTAATACGATGCCATTGTTAAAGTAGGCAAATAATTTGTAGGAAACAACTTTACCATCATTATGATGTCGACAAATTTGCTAGCAAAGTTTATCAAAAAATAGCTTGCAATACTAATTTTAGCTAGCTAGCTGAAATACGGTGGTGTTCCTTCCATCTTAGTTAGCTAGCTGACTAAAGTTAAACTGCATCTGAAGTCAATCTGGCAACATCACAATCATGACAAAAGGTTTTCCTACTGATTATTTGCCTCCTTTTGAAATGTTACCGCGTTTCCAAGCTAAATCTGAGTTGTATTGAAGTAGCCAACAAACGTCAGCTAGCCTGCCTCACTAGCATTATAGTGATAATGATTAGCTATCAAAATATACATAACAAGCAGTGTCTAGCTATACTCATCACCACTGGTCGAGGGTATGACAGCAGACAGACATTGACAGACAGCAAAAGTGGTAGCGTTGGATGCTATCTAGCAAGATTGTGGGAACTGCAACCACCTATTCCATATGGTAACATTAGGGTCCTTCGGCAGGGCATGCAAACCATGGATAGCTATGTATCCTAGCATGCATTTTTGAACCGAAGGCATGCTCATGGCTAACACTGCTAGCTACTGCTACTACTACTAACTGCAATTATAATCTCGAATCTAGTGGATACTATGCTATTGCTATAACTATACTGAATACACTAATGAACAAAAAATCTGTAGAATGCTTTTCGCTCAGTCTCAAAGAGGACGATTTGTTGTCAGGACGTCACCTTTTGGATTTAAAGGAACGTTATCCTCTCCAAAAATGGTTTCATTGCATGTCACGCCTTGTTATTGTTGCCAAGCCCATCAAGGCCACTGATTAATTCACAGCTCTTTATCTGTTGGCAAGGTTGGACACACATACTGTATGGACAGTGATTTTAAAATAGTGTTTTCAATTGAAATATTTGACACACTTTGACATACATTATTACATTGTGCCTGTTCATTTATACAGTAATTATTATTCAGCATGTACACACCTGAGATTTGAACTCACAAACGCTTGGTTCACGGTAGACCGATTTATGAATTTTCAACGCCAATACCGATAACGATTATTGGAGGACCAAAAAAAGCTGTATACTTTTCCACCATAATTTGCAAATAAATTCATAAAAAATCCTACAATGTGATTTTCTGGATTTTTTTTCTCATTTTGTCTGTCATAGTTGAAGTGTACCTATGATGAAAATTCTCTCTCATCTTTTTAAGTGGGAGAACTTGCACAATTGGTGGCTGACTAAATACTTTTTTGCCCCACTGTATGTTGTTTTTTTATACAGAAATACCTTATTTACATGTGTATTCAGACCCTTTGCTATGATACTCAAAATTGAGCTCAGGTACATCCTGTTTCCATTGATCACCCTTGATTGAGATGGTTCTACAACTTGATTGGATTCCACCTTTGGTAAATTCAATTAATTGGACATGATTTGGAAAGGCACACACCTGTCTACAATATATATAAAGTCCCACACTTGACAGTGCATGTCAGAGCAAAAAACTTGCCATGAGGCCAAAGGAATTGTCCGTAGAGCTCCGAGACAGGATTATGTCGAGGTACAGATCTGGGGAAGGGTACCAAACCATTTCTGCAGCATTGAAGGTCTCCACGAACACAGTGGTCTCCATCATTATTAAAAGGAAGAAGTTTGGAACCACCAAGACTCTTCCTAGAGCCAAACCGGCCAAACTGAGCAATCAGGAGGGAAGGGCCTTGGTCAGGGGGGTGACCAAGAACCTGATGGTCACTCTAACAGAGCTCCTGAGTTTCTCTGTGGAGATGGGAGAACCTTCCAGAAGGACAACCATCTCTGCAGCACTCCACCAATCAGGCCTTTATGGTAGAGTGGCCAGACGGAAGCCACTCCTCAGTAAAATGCACATGACATCCCTTTTGTAGTTTGCGAAAAGGCACCTAAAGGACTGAGCATGAGAATCAAGATTCTCTGGTCTGATGAAACCAAGGTTGAACTTTTTGGTCTGAATGCCAAGTGCCACATCTGGAGGAAACCTGACACCATCCCTACGGTGAAGTATGGTAGTGGCAGCATCATTCTGTGTATATGTTTTTCAACAGCAGGGACTGGGAGACTAGTCAGGGTCGAGGAAATATCAACAGAGAAAAGTAGAGTGAGATCCTTGATAAAAACTTGCTCCAGAGTGCTCAGGACCTCAGACTGGGGCGACGGTTCACCTTCCAACAGGCCAACGACCACACTTCCAAGACAATGCAGGAGTGGCTTCGGGACAAGTCTCTGAATGTTCTTGAGTGGCCCAGACAGATCCCGGACTTGAACCCGATCTAACATCTCTGGAGAGACCTGAAAATAGCTGTACAGTGATGCATCCCATTCAACCTGAGAGCTTAAGAGGATCTGCAGAGAAGACTGGGAGAAACTCCCCAAATACAGGTGTGCCAAGCTTGTAGCATCATACCCAAGATGACTCAAGGCTGTAATCGCTGCCAAAGGTGCTTCAACAGAATACTGGGTAAAGGGTGTGAATACTTATGTAAGTGTGATATTTCAGTTATATTTTTTATACATGTGCAAACATTTCCTCCAACCTGTTTTTGCTTTGTCATTATGGGTTATTGTGTGTAGATTGATGAGGAAATATATTTTTCTTTCAATTTTAGAGTAAGGCTGTAATGTAACAACATGTGGAAAAGGTAAAGTGGTCTGAATACTTTCCGAATGCACTGTAAATCTCAGCTCTGTTAAGTACACTCAAAAACGATTTTATTGATCTCAGTGATTCAGGAGTAACATTAAAATAGGGTTATATGCCTCATCAACATTAGACAGTTATACAGTAACAAGGGGTGATGTTTAATAATGAAACAAATGTGGTTTTTTTGGAGAAAGTTTCTTTGGGACCATCAGGTGAGCTTCTGAACACTCTTACACAGGAATATTCTTGCAAATCACATGTTTTTTCTCAAATGCTTCGTAAACAACAGATGTAGACTAACAGTGAAATGCTTACAGTACCAGTCATACACACCTACTCATTCCGGGGTTTTTCTTTATTTTTACTGTTTTCTACATTGTATAATAATGTTGTAACCAAATAATTGTTAAACAAATCAAAATATATTTTATATTTGAGATTCTTCAAAGTAGCCACTCTTTGCCTTGATGACAGCTTTGCACACTCTGACAGAGGTTGAGAGGATGATGTTGAGGGAGAAGTTGTTGAACTGGCAACACACTACCAGGTCTCTGACCTTTTCTATAGGCTGCCTCGTCGTTGGTGATCAGGCCTACCACTGTCATGACATCAGCGATCTTGATGATGGTGTTGTAGTCATGCAAGCAGTCGTGGTTGAATAGGGAGTGCAGGAGGGGCCTAAGCACACACTGCCCCAGTGTTGATGGTCAGCGTGGAGGATGCGTTGTTATCAACCCTCACCACCTGAGGTCGGCCCATCAGGAAGTTCAGGATCCAGTTGCAGAGGAGGGTGTTCAGTCCCAAGATCTTGAGATTGGTGATGAGCTTGGAGAGGACTTTGGTGTTGAATGCTGAGCTGTAGTCAATGAACAGAATTCTTACACACAGTGGGGAGAACAAGTATTTGATACACTGCTGATTTTGCAGGTTTTCCTACTTACAAAGCATGTAGAGGTCTGTAATTTTGATCATAGGTACACTTTAACTGTGAGAGACGGAATCTAAAACAAAAACCAGAAAATCAAATTGTATGATTTTTAAGTAATTAATTTGCATTTTATTGCTTGACATAAGTATTTGATCACCTACCAACCAGTAAGAATTCCAGCTCTCACAGACATATTCATTTTTCTTTAAGAAGCCCTCCTGACTCCAACCTCTCCACAATGGCCAAGACCAGAGAGCTGTGTAAGGACATCAGGAATAAAATTGTAGACCTACACAAGGCTGGGATGGGCTACAGGACAATAGGCAAGCAGCTTGGTGAGAAGGCAGCAACTGCAATTATTAGAAAATGGAAGAAGTTCAAGATGACGATCAATCACCCTCGGTCTGGGGCGCCATGCAAGATCTCACCTCGTGGGGCATCAATGATCATGAGGAAGGTGAGGGATCAGCCCAGAACTACACGGCAGGACCTGGTCAATGACCTGAAGAGAGCTGGGACCACAGTCTCAAAGAGAACCATTAGTAATACACTACGCGTTATGGATTAAAATCCTGCAGCGCACGCAAGGTGCACCTGCTCAAGCCAGCGCATGTCCAGGCCCGTCTGAAGTTTGCTAATGACCATCTGGATGTTCCAGAGGAGGAATGGGAGAAGGTCATGTGGTCTGATGAGACAAAAACAGAGCTTTTTGGTCTAAACACTCGCCGTGTTTGGAGGAAGAAGAAGGATGAGTACAACCCCAAGGGCACCATCCCAACCGTGAAGCATGGAAACATCATTCTTTGGGGATGCTTTTCTGCAAAGGGGACAAGACGACTGCACCGTATTGAGGGGAGGATGGATGGGGCCATGTATCGCGAGATCTTGGCCAACAACCTCCTTCCCTCAGTAAGAGCATTGAAGATGGGTCGTGGCTGGGTCTTCCAGCATGACAATGAACCGAAACACACAGCCAGGGCAACTAAGGAGTGATTCCATAAGAAGCATCTCAAAGTCCTGGAGTGGCCTAGCCAGTCTCCAGACCTGAACCCAATAGAAAATATTTGGAGGGAGCCGAAAGTCCGTATTGCCCAGCGACAGCCCCGAAACCTGAAGTATCTGGAGAAGGTCTGTATGAAGGAGTGGGCCAAAATCCCTGCTGCAGTGTGTGCACACCTGGTCAAGACCTACAGGAAACGTATGATCTCTGTAATTGCAAACAAAGGTTTCTGTACCAAATATTAAGTTCTGCGTTTCTGATGTGTCAAATACTTATATCATGCAATAAAATGCAAATTAATTACTTAAAAATCATACAATGTGATTTTCTGGATTTTTGTTTTAGATTCCGTCTCTCACAGTTAAAGTGTACCTATGATCAAAATTACAGACCTCTACATGCTTTGTAAGTAGGAAAACCTGCAAAATCGGCAGTGTATCAAATACTTGTTCTCCCCACTTTAGGTATTCCTTTTGTCCAATTGGCTGAGGGCAGTGAGGAGCGCTATAGAGATTGCGTCATCTGTGGATCTTT
This sequence comes from Oncorhynchus clarkii lewisi, assembly GCF_045791955.1. Classification (NCBI taxonomy): domain Eukaryota; kingdom Metazoa; phylum Chordata; class Actinopteri; order Salmoniformes; family Salmonidae; genus Oncorhynchus; species Oncorhynchus clarkii. The sequence goes on along the minus strand of NC_092168.1, from coordinate 6,196,350 downwards.
TGCGGCAGTATGTGAATTGGAGTAGGTCCAGGGAGTCTGGGATGATAGCATTGATGTGAGCTATGACCAGCCTTTCAAAGCATTTCATAGCTATAGATGTGAGTGATATTGGGTGGTAGTCATTTAGGCAGGTTACCTTTGTATTTTTTGGCATGGGGACTATCACAGTCTGCTTGAAACTAGTTGCTATTACAGATCGGGTCAGGAATAGGTTGAAATTGTCAGCGAAGACACTAGTCACCTCGTCAGTGCATGTTCTGAGTATGCATCCTGGTATTCCGTCTGGCCTCACAGCATTGCGAATGTGAAGCTGTTTAACTAGTTGGATATAGGGGGCGCTCTTTTAATTTTTGGATGAAAAACGTTCCCGTTTTAAACAAGATATTTTGTCACGAAAAGATGCTCTACTATGCATATAATTGACAGCTTTGGAAAGAAAACACTCTGACGTTTCCAAAACTGCAAAGATATTGTCTGTGAGTGCCACAGAACAGATGTTACAGGCGAAACCCAGATAAAAATCCAATCAGGAAGTGCTGCATTTTTTGAAACCGCCTCATGCCAATGACTCCTTATATGGCTGTGAAGGAGCTAGGAGTCAGCTTACGTTTTCCACGTTTTCCCCAAGGTGTCTACAGCTTTGTGACGTCTTTTTAGGCATTTCCATTGGAGAATGGCTGTAAGAGACCATGCGAGTGGTCGCATGGTGTCTCCCGGAGAAAACCTTGCGTAAAATACTGAGGTAGCCATTTTTCCAATAGTTTCTTATGAGAAACCAACTGCCTCGACGGATATATTATCAAATAAATTTGTTAAAAACACCTTGAGGATGGATCCTAAACAACGTTTGCCGTGTTTCTGTCGATATTATGGAGTTCATTTTGAAAAAGGTTCGGCGTTGTAATGGTTGCATTTTCCGGTCGATTTCTCAGCCAAGCATGATGAACAAACGGGAGCTATTTCGCCTACAAAATAATATTTTTGGAAAAAAGGAACATTTGCTGTTTCGCTAGCACAGACTGGAATATGTCCAGGGATTAATCCGATAACATTGAGGAGTTTATCACATCAGTCACCGGCTTCATCAAAAAGTGCATTGACGACGTCGTCCCCACAGGAGCGGGACACTAATCCAGAAACATTTAAGAAACACCGATTAGCCATCAAACAGGCTAAGCGTCAATACAGGACTAAGATTGAATCCTACTATGGCAACTCTGATATTCGACAGATGTGGCAGGGCTTGCAAACTAACACAGATTACAAAGGGAAACCCAGTCGCAAGCTGCGAGTCTACCTGACGAGCTAAATGCCTTCGATGCTCCCTTCGAGGCAAGCAAAACTGAACCACGCATGAGAACACCAGCTGTTCCGGACGACTGTGTGATCTTGCTCTCCATAGCTGATGTGAGTTGTTATTATCATTGGAACAACATTTAACCTCTAGCGACGACGTCGTCGATGCACTTTTTGATGTAGCCGGTGACTGATGTGATAAACTCCTCAATGTTATCGGATTAATCCCGGGACATATTCCAGTCTGTTGTTTGCTGATGGCTCCATACAACCCGTTGATTGTGATCTTGGTGCTAGCATCGGTTTGTGGTGGTAAATAGCTACGGAAAATATAGATGAACACTTTCTTGGTAAATAGCATGGTCTGCAGATTGTGCACCAGAAGATTGTACACAAGCTATTGTTAACAAAGAGTCACACTCCTCCCTTCTTATCCGAATCTGCCGTCCGGTCTTTACAATGAATAGAAAAACCATGGATATTATCAGACACTACACTGAGAAACATAGAATATGAGTTTTTCAGGTCCCTTTGATAGGATATTCTTAAATAAAGCTCATCTAGTTTGTTCTACAGTGATTGCATGTTCACCAAAATGTGTCTAGAACATTATCTTATATTCTGAGAACATGCCAACCATGTTCTGTGTATCTTTGGTGGGACGTTGATGAAATATTTGCTTTACCCACAGAAAACTGGACACATTAATGTCCATGCAACGTTCTCATGAAATTTGTCTAGAATTTTAATAACTTATATTTTGAGAACATGGTAACCATGTTCTGTGTAAGTTTGGTAGTACGTTGTTGGAATATTCTATTAACCCTGAGAAAACTGGACACATGAATGTGCTTTCCATGTTCTAATGATACGTGTCTAGAACATTAATATTTAATATTCTGAGAACATGTTAGTTCTGTTTGACATTAAGGGAATGGTCTCTTGGAAACAGTCCTTGCACGTCACTGGGTCATTCCTATTGAAATGTTAGGTTAAGACCTAATGAGACTCTTAAGGGAACTCCTCTAAACTAGTGGGAACGTTTGTTGCTATCTGGTTTACCTTTTAAGATCGAAATACACACTTTAGTGGCAATTGTCATGCTTTCATGACATTATGGTCATTTTTATGATTAACTGTTTGTATAAGTATAAGAATGTGACCAAGCACATTTTAATGTGTGTGAATCCAAGAGGTAGAGGAAACCGAAACCCGTACAAACCAAACACGACAACCCATCAGCATCAAGGGCACTCATTTCCCTACACTGTGCACAACTTTTAACCAGAGCCCTACAGTATGAGCCCTGTTCAAAAGTAGTGCACTATGAAGGGAATTGGGTGCCATTTGGGTCGACGCCAACCAGTTTTACAGAGCCTCAGTTCCATTTCCTAATCACCATGTTTATATCTGTCTCCACTGGCTGAATTGAATTGTCTGGCCCTGCAAAGCCTTCTGTGAATGGCTAGCCCTCTGCTTTTATTCATGTCTAGATGGGTGTAGAATGATGGATACCAATTTCAATGGATGGTTGGATAAATAGATGGGTAGCGGATTCATTTACTCTTTTGTTTATTGATGCTGATGGGTTGTCATGTTTGGTTTGTATGGGTTTCAGATTCCTCTACCTCTCGGATTTACACACACTAAATTGTGCTTGGTCCCTTTCTTATTCGTAAACAGACGGTGATGCTCATACTCTCGCTCTCTCTCTCTCCTTTTCACCTATTCTTATCTCTATCTTTTCACTACTCTTCTTTCTCTCTCCTCCTTTTCACTTATCTTCTTCATCCCTTACTTCCTGTCTCCATGTCTCTCTTGCGCTCTCCTTTTTATGTTCAACCTTGTCAAACAACTGCTATGTCCAATGTTATTCGGTGTGCAGCATGGGAGTCTGTGTCGAGTGACAATGTTTGCAATATTTGCGAACGCTTTGTGTGATGTCACCTGCAATGTCAAGGAGGCCTTTTCTACATAGTGTACAAAGTGCCCTGGCCCTGAATGATTGTGTGCCAGGACAGTTTCACAGGCTGGTAGACAACAGGTCTACATGTCCGTGCCTTATTTCTCTGCCGTAATATAAAGGAAGTGAGGGGAGGTTGGGGCGACAGGGGAAGTTGCTCACAACGCAGAACCACAGCAGCCCCTGCAGGTGTATTTGGGAACAACAGCTCAGCCAGCAGCCTGGAGTAGATACAATGGGTTGGGATGTCGATGATGAATGTAGATGGGCAAAGACACATACATCCATAGACACACACGCACACACACTAACCCAAAAACCTAACCTTAACCCTAACCATAAACCTAACCCTAGCTCCTAACCCTAAAACTAACCCTAGCTCCTAAACCTAATTCTAACCTTAAACACCCTAGAAATAGCATTTGACCTTGTAGGGACTTACAAAATGTCCCCAGTTGGTCAACTTTTTGTTAGTTTACTATTCTTGTGTGGACTACCATGTAAGTAGTTGAAATGCTACCATGTGCTCCAGGTTTTGTCACAGTGGAGGGCTGAAGTTCTGTTCAGAGGTGTGGTCCGTTTTGTAAGGCCCGGTGCGGGCGCAGAAGGCCATGCCATATGGCCTTAGCCCATCGCTTTTGCTCACTGCAGAGAATAGCGGGGGATCAAATTCTCTCACCTTCTGTCTGTTCCTCTCTCCATCACTTCTCATTCACCCCTCTCCTTCGATCCCCACTTCCTTATATCCCTCTGTAACTTCATCCCTCATGCATTTTTCTCTCATCCTTCAGTTTTCTGTCTTTCTCTCTGATTCCTCTCACAGCCATTGCCTGTTTATCTCCCTGCATGCTTTCTTTCTTTCTCTCCACTCCTCCTCTCTACCATCCCTCCTTATCAAAAAGGATGAAAGCCAGATTGGGCAACTGAGAACTGTGAGACATTGAGGCTCAGCGGCATCTTTGTGCCTGCATAGCTGTGCTCCGAGACTGGGGGCGAATTCACACGGTTCCTCCTCCTCCTATGCCTGCCTCCCTAAGAGAGGGATATTTAAACCCCCTCGCTCCCCTTAGGGGAGAGAGAGAGACAGGGAGATGATCAGACTAGGGGAGGCTTTACAAAGAAAAACAGGCACTCTCCAAGACACCCGCAGGTTCTTGCCGGTTATCTTTCCCTCAGTTGCATCATGACTGGCAAAAGACGTCCCTGGTGTTAAAAAATGGTGAGCCAGATGGAGAGGAGGATGAAAACGTACAGTATAAGCCACCCAGGCCGTATCTGTAGAATTGGCCATACTTTCTTTCTCTTGAAAAGGGGGAGGGAGTGAGAAGGGGAGAGTTCTTCCCTCCATCGTAGAGCTCTCAAATTATTTATATTTTACTGTGATCCCCCGCTCTTTTTCAAACATCTCTTACTTATTTACCCCTTCCTTTCTTTTTTCTGTCTCTAATTTCTTCCCGTTGTCCTTCTTTTTTTCCAATCCTGTTTTTTCCACTCCTCTCCCCTTCACTTGTCCTCACCCTCCTCCCTCTTCCTTATTCCCCCATCCCTTACTTTCTATCTCTGAGTCTCTTATTTTCTCTACCCCTCCTCCTCACTACTCACCCTCCCTCCCTCTCTTCCATTTTTCCCTCTCTGTTGCTTTCTATCTCTAACTCTCTTCTTTCCTCTACTCCCCCTCACTCTCTATCTTTCGTTCTCCTTCCCTTTCTTTCTCTCTCTTTGATCAGGAGCCAACCCTCTGTTCCTCCCCTCCTGCATTATGGCACCCTCCCTTACTCTCTCAGCCAGTTAAAAATGATCGCCGCTCTGTAGCCCTGCACCGCTTCCAGGCTCTAGAATCGATAGCATGGTTATTTTTGTGCTGCTCCTGGCAGTCAACTGACTATGTGTGTGTGTGTGTGTGTGTGTGTGTGTGTGTGTGTGTGTGTGTGTGTGTGTGTGTGTGTGTGTGTGTGTGTGTGTGTGTGTGTGTGTGTGTGTGTGTGTGTGTGTGTGTGTGTGTGTGTGTGTGTGTGTGTGTGTGTGTGTGTGTGTGGTTGTGTGTGTGCGCGTGCGTGTGTGTATGTATGTGTGCAGTGTTCTGCCAGAATGTGAACAGATGAAATGACAGCCTACTGTGCGTTATGCCGTTGTGTAGACCTGCACATTGTTCATCTATTAGGGGCCACCAGAGGCCTGTAAGAGACAGTCTAGCTCCTGGCTCCAGGTATCCTTGTGATGTCACACATGGCGATGACATATTGTTTTGTGGTTTGCATTTCCAGTCTGTGTTCCTGAGCTACAAGCCTATACAGTATTTGCAGTTGAATCAACATGACAATAGAGATACTGTATTGTATATACAGTAGCCTAAGTTTACATGTCCCATAGTGCCGTAGGCCTAGAGATGGTGGTATAGTTCTGTGCATTGTACAAGAGCTACCTCTCCTATGTATAAACGCTGCACTAATATGAAATACATAAAGACACACAAAGAAATACGTTATGGATGCATAAGCTTGTATATAGGAAATCATAATGTATTACGTGGAGAGTTGAGATGGATGATTCATTTAATAATCTGACCATAACCTTAACCTTTGCTCTCTCTGCAGTGTAACAATGACTACGTCCCAGTGTGTGGCTCCAACAATGAGAACTACCAGAACGAGTGTTATCTACGCAGGGACGCCTGTAAGCAGCAGTCTGAAGTGCTGGTGGTGTCAGAGGGCTCTTGTCCTGTCGGTATGTAGCATCTCAAGGATGGACTTATACTGCACATGTTCATTTGCATGCATGCAGACACACAATCTCACTCTCACACACACACACACACACACACACACACACACACACACACACACACACACACACACACACACACACACACACACACACACACACACACACACACACACACACACACAAAAAGCTAGGGAGAATTATTGCCACCTGCAAAGCTAGCCACTGAGCCACTTTTCAAGGCACAATAGAGTTCAGCGAAAGGGACTTTCCTAAAGCATGGTCACACATGCCTATTACTTATAAGGGCTTTGTTAACCTTTTGACGGTAGGGGGCAGTATTTTCATTTTTGGCTAAAAAACGTACCCATTTGAAACGGCCTATTTTTCAGCCCCACAAAATAGAATATGCATATAATTGTCAGATTAGGATATAAAACACTCTAAAGTTTCCAAAACTGTAAAAACATTATCTGTGAATATAACAGAACTGATATTGCAGGCAAAAGCCTGAGCAAAATCCAATCAGGAAGTGCCTCTTATTTTGAAACCTCTCTGTTCCTATGCATGCCTATCCTCCATTTAAAGGGATATCAACCAGATTCCCTTTTCTATGGCTTCCCTAAGGTGTCAAGTCTTTAGACATAGTTTCAGACTTTTATTTTGAAAAATGAGCGTGAAGGATCACATTGCGTAAGTGGATAGGTGGGGGCTCTCAGAGTGAGTTTTGCGCAACTGAGTAAAGCGGCCATTGTTTCTCCCACTGTTATTGAAAAAGCTACACACTCGGTTGATAAATTATTGAATATATATTTTAAAAACAACTTGAGGATTGATTATAAAAAAAGTTTGACATGTTCCTGTGGATATTATGGAAATTATTTGGAATATACGTCTGCGTTGTCATGATCGCTCTTTCCTGTGGATTTCTGAACATAACGTGACAAAATTTTGGGTATAAAAATCATCTTTATGGAACAAAAGGAACATTTGTTGTGTAACTGGGAGTGAAAACACCTGAAGATCAAAGGTAAACAATTATTTTGATTGCTTTTCTGATTTTCTTGACCTAGCTACTTAATGCTTAGTGTACATAATGCTATGCTATCGATAAATTTACACAAATGCTTGGATTGCTTTCTCTGTAAAGCATAATTTCAAAATCTGAGACGACAGGTGGATTAACAAAAGGCTAAACTTTGTTTTGCAATATTGCACTTGTGATTTCATGAATATGAATATTTTTTTGTAATATTATTTGACTGTGGTGCTATGCTATTCAGCGGTTGCTGATGACAATTATCCCGGTACCGGGATGGGTAGCGTCAATAAGTTAAATGCCTCACTCAAGAGTACTTGTGTGCCCAATGTTAAATTTGAACCAAAAACTCTCTGTAAAGGTCTCTGAAGGAAGTGCCTATAGTCCATCAAAGTCACTATTATAGCATGAAACTTGGAGATGCAGCCAAGCCGAGTCATTCTGCACTTTGTTGGCCGGGTTCAGCATCCACTAAAGTTGCTGGAACTGTGCTGGAAAAGACTGTAGAGAAGAACATATCAGAACCAGCACAGCATGGTTTAGGTCAGCACAGTAGTGTGAAAAGGGTATGAGACTATTCGTGCCATGTTCACCACTACAGTAATCTGGGATTATCCCACGATTCCTTTATTCCAGATAAGAACCTACAAGCATGTTGAAAAGGTCTAGCGTTTAACATCTAGTAAGAGTCGTGTTCATTAGGGTATGCAACAGAAAACGTTTTAAAACATTTTGAGTGGGAAAAGAAAATTGGACAATGATTGGACACGTCCAGATAGTCCGTCCCTTTTTCAGTTTTCTTCCGTTTGTTGTCTGACCAAAGTGAATCTTTGGCAAGGGGAACATGTTGGCTTCACTCAAAGTTTCACTGGCGGGGTAGAGTAGCACTCTTGGGGTGTCGCTGACTCAGTTAACCTCACTGCCAGCCTGGTCAACTCCACTTAGGGGACTTTAAACACTCATATAGCTCAGCAGTCCAAACCACACTCACAGGGAACACAGTCAGACTTGGAGTCGGAGTGTGTATGTGGGAGGTTGTGATTTGTTTCGCAAGAAAAACTTCACCTTCTCGCCTGACTCACATGGAAGCTCTTAACTCTCTGTAAATTGCTTGTGTGTTTGTGATTTTCTGTGCGTCGTGTGTGTGTACATGCGCGCGTGTTTGTGTGTCTTTTTGTATGAGAGAATGGCTTTTTCCACGTGATAAGAGCTAATTTCGAGGAACAAGCTTTAGAAAACAAATGGAATGTGGTTGTACTTCGGCAGAACAGGCGTGATAGTGATGAGAATAGGCTGACAGCTCCCTCCCCTCCTTCACAGCCAGCCCCCTCATCCCCTCTGTGTTTCTTTCCCTTTATTTCACTCCATTCTTCACTGTCATGTCAAAAGCGTGTGTGGTAAAAATCCATTTAGACACGATTTATGTACCGGCCAGTGACCCTTGGAAGTGGTCTTACAAACAAATGACAGGAATAAAAAAGGGAGTACAGAGCACAAGAAAGTTATTACCCTCTGTCGTGATGTTGTTATCGTTAATATGATGACATGTATTTATCTAATAATTAACTATGTTTATAATTACGTGATTAAATTAATCCTGTAACCATTAACTCAGTAACCTGGGGCACCACGGGAAAAGTTTGTTTATTGAGTGACCGTTTCCCGAATTTCAGAATATCAATTTCATGACAGTCACTAATTAATTAATTTCCTCATCAGTCTCATTCTGAACATCACAAAATTCGTAAATCTGCACATACCTGGGTCTCATTAAATCATTCTGTACCACACACATTTAGTTGATTATTTATTTACCAACAAGCTAAATGATAACATAAGATACATAAACAGTCTAGGTTATTGGTTAGAACTTAATACAATGGAAACAGGTCCCAAGATGGATATTTAAAGAAAGCAAGAGAGAGAGAAAGTGCATGAGAGAAAAGCACACTTGCATACATTTGTAAACTATGCTTAGTTTAACCCGAACACCTTGCCCCGAACTGCAACATTTATGGGTCAGAACTATAATGCATGTATTTACGTGTTGAAGATCTCCGTTGGGTATCTCTTCGTGGGCCGAGTTCTGCTTAGTGGGATAGGTTTGGTCGATGCCCTGTACTTCCGATGGCTGAGTCTCCTTCGTTATCGAGTGTAAGTCTCTGATTGTCCACACGATGTCACAATGTCCTTTCTCTTGGTTGTCTGTTTCCTTTGACTCATTCTGTGAGAGTGGTCTTCTTAGGGGGCTAATCAGCTGTGTCGACATTCCCAGCTTGGGTAGGAGGGCCATGTAGACAACCGATGACTTGAAGAGAATAACCGGTTGGTCCTTCTTGAATTCACCTTCTTAGATTCAGTAATCAATCGTAGCATTGATTGTTAAGATGTTCCTTTGTCCTCTTCCTCAACTTAGTCTGCTATGTAAATTCTTAACTCACATGTTTTATACCCCAGGGTAGAAAGGGGCATTCCCATCTTTATGACACACTCTCTGGGTTCCCTGTGGTGTAGGTAGTTACAAGGCAAGGTATCAGAACTTACAATGATCTTGTTTAGACAACTTGAATCACAGTTTGTTAAAAAAATATATTTGATCTGAATATTGTACATATAATGAAAACTCTTCAAGTTACAACGTCATCATTTCACTCTCAATGACATCACAAAATCGACCTTAATTTTCATATTCCATCTATCATTGTTACCAACATTTTGGCTAGTGAAATAAAATGTCCCAAATTCCATTTACTGAGGTAGATTCTCCATAAGGCCCACACAGACATTCCAGTCCCAAACACTAAAGGTAAAAAGGATTTGTCTGCTGCCTTCAGATTTCCAATGGGTGTGTGATTTGCACTTTTCGCACCAAAGTACATTCATCTCTAGGAGACAGAACACGTCTCCTTCCTGAGCTTTATGACGGCTGCATGGTCCCATGGTGTTTATACTTGTGTACTATTGTTTGTACAGATGAACGTGGTACCTTCAGACATTTAGAAATTGCTCCCGAGGATGAACCAGACTTGTGGAGGTCTACAATTTTCTTTCTGACGTCTTGGCTGATTTCTTTTGATTTTGCCATGATCAAGCAAAGAGGCACTGCTGGAAAAATTACTTGTGTCATGCACAAAGTAGATGTCCTAACGGACTTGCCAAAACTATAGTTTGTTAACAAGAAATTTGTGTAGTGGTTGAAAAACAAGTTTTAATGACTCCAACCTAAGTGTATGTAAACTTCCGACTTCAACTGTATATTTAACTAGGCAAGTCAGTTAAGAACAAATTCTTATTTACAATGACGGCCTAGGAACAGTGGGTTAACTGCCTTGTTAAGGGGCAGAAATACAGGTTTTTACCTTGTCAGCTCGGGTATTTCATCTAGCAACCTTTGGTTACTGGCCAACGCTCTAACCACTAGGCTACCTGCCACCCCGAGTGTTGGGCTGGAGAAAAAGCCTGCACACAGTACCTTTCAAGGACTGGTGTTGGACATCCCTGTTGGAAACGAAGCAGTCACAGAATGAACACAGGAATAGGATGTTTCTTTCCCATTTCCAGTCTACTACCCACTGGGCACAAACTGGTTAAACCAACGTTGTTTCAACATAAATTGTCAACGTACTGCGACGTGGAATCTATGTGGAAAGTACATTGGATTTGAAAAAAGTCATAAACGTACACTGTTGTTTTGTGGGTGAAATTTCAACCACAGGATTATGTCATTATATTGACAAACCTTATAATATCTGTTGAATTTATAATTTTGAAATAACATCAGAACTTCAACGTAATATCCTCCAAAAGAAAAAAACAATAGGCTGAGCAGCACCTCCTACTGATCCATCTAGAGGTACCCATTTGTCTCCTTTCCAGGGTTGCAAACCCAGCCCCGCTTAGCTTTGATATTTGTCACCAATGTGGTATTGTGAGAATGATTGTTGACAAATCTCCACTTAATAGATTCACTGTTGCTATCAAAATCTAGATGTTGGATTCACATCTCCAGCGCAACCAAATATCTAAGTTAAAGAATATGACTAAATCATATCTAATTGTATTTAAAGTTCAAGTTAAAGTTTGATTTAGTCCTATTAATTAACTTATGATTAGTTAACAAATGATATGTTGCATTCAGGTCTCGATCTCAACCAAAAATAAAAGTTAAAGATTGGAAATATTCATGCATTGTATACAGTTCCTTAAATGTTGATATTTGGTTGCGTTGTCAACTAAACACATTTCAATTTTACCCTATGTAATATGTAAATAGTTAAGGCTATTTTACAAACTAATGTAACAATATTTATTCAACTTTAAAATTAGTTACACATCCTTGGCCACATTTTGAGGTTACTGTAACAATAAATGTTAAAGTAGCATGCGAATGTTGCAGGTCTGTGGAGATCTTCACAATTGGATTAATAATCTGCACATGATCTGAAACGGCAATGACCACTTGAACCACTGTACTTAAATTATCTTAATTGCAGTCCAGGTCATTTTGGTTGTGCTAATAGATGAAGTACAGTGATAAGATTAATATCTGTTAAAAAAATATCTAAATTGTACCCCATTTTAACTTTGTTGTTCTTTTAAATGGTTGACAGCACAGTGAAATTACATTGGGAATTCAACACATTTTTGACTGTATTTTTGAGTGGGTGAAAATAGTTTATAATCTCATTGATCAACATATCAACCAAATATTTCCCAATTCTCCACTTTGAAATGATGTGGTGTGCACAGTGGGTAGTTCCTTTCATGGCTTAAATAAGAGCTGTCACTCAATCCTTCATCTGCCTACTCACTCTCTCCATCTTCTTCACTACCTCTAGAGAAAACATCACACGGTGTGATGGATGTATATGGATACCATGCCGATATGTTCCCCCATATGGTTTCCTTTGTGCTTATATTGTTCATGATAAAGTAGGACTCATGTTAAACTCTGGAATGGACTGTCAGTGAATGTGAATGTGATATGTTTGTATGTTTAAGATATGCCTGGACAAACTTGATACTATATGTCCAGGCAATCTTAACAGCATCTGATTTGGATGGTTCACACCCCGTCTAGTATTCTCTGATAGGCTACGCTATCTCCATGAACACCTGTGTTTACATGTAAACAGGTCTGGTCTCCATCAGTACACTAGCCTACATGTTGACAACACAGCCCGGCTCCTTGTTGTTGTTTACCTCTGTAAACACGTCTGACAGCCGTGTGACAGCAGGGCTCTGTCCTCCCAGCAGCCCTGTGTGACCAGAGCCAAGGCCGAAAGGCCAGACGTCGGGATCTGATGTCTCTGCCAAATGGCAAACAAAAGGATACAGCGCCAAGGTTCGTAGTCATGCTACCATGCTACTGAGGCATGTACTCAAATGCATTTCTTTAGGGCACCACTGTGTACTTCTGATATTTGCGGGGGGGGGGGGGGGTTTTAAGTACTGTTTTACCAAGAAACTCGGTAGAGTTTCTGTAAGGAAGAAGACCATGTATAAAAGTTGCTTAAAATGTTCCAGCCCTGGTTTTGCAGTATTTATGATTTACAACATGACACGAATCTATAATTTAGCCTTCAAGTTGTATCATCTTTTATTTCTTAACCTTTCAACCCTATTTTCAACAGGCATAGCATGTTTTGACAGCCCTCCTGCATCAATTTATATCATTAGTCTCCTTTTGGGTTTCTGCAGTTTAATGTTATAATAGTAATAAAAACTGCACTTTTTAATTTATTATCTAAAATGTTTGTCTGTACATGTGAGTAATATGATGGAAGAACCTACATCATTTGAAATTCAAGAAAAACATTTTGGGGAAATCACACTGGGCAAAAACTGGTTGAATCAACATTGTTTACATGTCATTTCAAAAATCTATATGATGACATCAAATCAATGTGCAAAACTGATTGGGTTTGCTAAAAGTCATCAACGTAAGGGCATTTCGTCTTTTTTTCACCCAACTTTTAATCTAAATCCAATGACATGGTGATGTTTTTTGTTGATTTCACATTGAATTCACGTTAGTTGACAACTCAACCAAATGTAAATCAAAACTCGACATTGAACTGGTGTCTGTGCCCAGTGGGATTGTAGTATACACAACCTGAAAATGCATTAATTTCAATGTAATTGAATATTCATGTTTGGACACAAAAATACCATAATTTGGTCAAAATCGAAATCAGTCCCTTGACTTCTCAACCGCCTGGTAGTGTCATGCCCTGACCATAGAGAGCCTTTTTATTCTCTATTTTGGTTAAGTCGGGGTGTGACTAGGGTGGGTAATCTAGGTTGTTCATTTCTATGTTGGCCTGGTATGGTTCCCAATCAGAGACAGCTGTTTATTGTTGTCTCTGATTGGGGATCATATTTAGGCAGCCATTTCCCCACTGTGTTTTGTGGGATCTTGTTTATGTGTAGTTGCCTGTGAGCACTTCATTTGCGTCACGGTTCGGGCGTTCCTGTATTGCTTTTTTATGTGTGCATTTCATTAAATAAACATGTGGAACCCATATCACGCTGCGCTTTGGTCCGAATGTTCTTACGACGATCGTGACAGGTAGAGCTCTGTAATTTCCAAATTAAACAAAGTTGGAAAACAAATCATTGGAAGTTCTTTGAGTTGTAAGTAATAGGAATTGAAAGTGAAATAATGTTTTCAATATGTTTTTCAAGAAGAGACAGTCAATTTTTGTATACCAATAGAATTGAGGAAAAGATTGTGTTTGTTTACCTCTAGATTATGGATAAACTGGTATTTACCAAGCTAGCGCTAGGCTAACAGTGAGCTAACAGAGAGTTAATGGTAGTTGATAGGCATGGGATGCTACTGTTACTCCATCAGATTGAGTGGTGGTGCTGCACTGTGGAGTACAGTTAACCATTACCATAGCCACGTGGAACAGTGAAAACTGAGTCCATTTCCCCATAGGTGAACAAGTTTTTTTTCCAACATGGCCGAAGGCAGGTGCTATTGAAGGAAAGTGACAACATTGTTACAATATTTACCTTACCGAATCTCACCGTGAGCGTTTCCATCGCCTCCTTCCTCTCTCCTTTATTCCTTTCTCAAGCATGCAAACAAATTCGTTTTTGTTGTGAAAACAGATCAATATCGATGTTTCTAACCTGATTTCAGTTGGTTTTCCATTTTGTGACTTAAGTGGGCTACAGTCTGTCTGTTCCTATCAAACTGCAGATGTGTTCCTGCCTGTGCTCTAGAATCCTGTGCCAGCATTCAGGTAGACAGGCCACCACCAAGTATTCAGACTGCTTGACTTCTCCACATTTTTGTTACGTTACAGCCTTATTCTAAAATTGATTAAATAAAACATTTTCTTCATCAATCTACACACAATACTCCATAATGACAAAGTGAAAACAGGTTTTTAGAAAATTTTGCAAATGTGTTAAACATAAAAAAACTGATTCTGAAATAACATATTTATTGATTTGTTTAACACTTTTTTTTGTTACTACCTGATTCCATATGTGTTATTTCACAGTGTTGATGTCTTCACTATTATTCTACAATGTAGAAAATAGTACAAATAAATAAAAACCCTTGAATGAGTATGTGTCCAAACGTTTGACTGGTACTGTGTAAATAAGGTATTTCTATTTTTCTTCTAAGATTTTTTGAAGGGTAGGATAATTAATGAGGAGTAAACTTGATTTATCTCTGTTCTTATTAGAATTTTTCCATTGTAAACAAAAAAAAATGTTTCATACCTTGAAAGGTACCGGATAGCAAATAGTTTCTGTAACGCAGGCATTCAAAATTGAGAGGTTATGGATCCTGTTCCGGTGGCTCAAATAAAGCATTGCTTTTAGGGCTGCTTAGGCAGTCACAGCTCATTGAGCCATATGTTTGGTTGACTAGGAAGATACACACTCCCAGAAATCGAAGGAAAATGTGTGCAGTCACTGTAACCTCTCTTCAGTAGTCCCATCTGTCTGGTGAAAGACAGGAGTCTGTGACCATATTTAGTTAACCTGCGTGAATTGTAAAGTTTTACCCATCTTTTTAATCAAAATAATTTATTAAGCTGCAAGGTGTAATCGCATGAGTGATAGTTTTGGAGATCAAGATTGTTGATCCACAGAAATGGACAGGAATGTGAAAAGAAAACAGATTGCAAAACCTGTGTGTGTGCATGTGTGTGGGTTTACATGCATGTGTAGGTTCCTGTGTGTGCTTGTATGCATTCGTATATGTGTGCTCATACACATTTCTGTAATGATTTAATTAATTCAAGTGCATGCCATGCATGCATATGGATGAGGGGGATTTGATTAGTTTGTACATGCGTGTAGATGCCATTATATCTTTGCTTCTGGTTCATGTCCTGGGCTATCCATCTGGTCACAGCCAGAAATAATAATGAGAACTGTGGGACGCAGAAATAGCCCGTTAAAACGCATACTTTGCTTTTACATGGAATGAGAAGTGGTTTAATACAGTTGGTTGCTTGAAATATGGCCAATATCCATCCCTCAGCCCCCATGCATCTCTCTCTCTCTCTCTCTCTCTCTCTCTCTCTCTCTCTCTCTCTCTCAGGTTACAGTCAAAATGTTATAATCCAAAATTGTAATCAGTAATGGAATTTTTGGATCTGTAAATAAAATTGGTTTAGCCACAGAAAAAGAATGGAACCTTCCCGCTAGCCATGATTGGCTGAGATAATGGATGGGCTGGACATGCTGAGAGATGAGGTTAGATTGGTCTGCCATGTAGCACGATTCTGTCTATAATGAGCTTCTCAGTATGTGTAGGTAATCCTTTTAGTCAATTTTAGTCTCATCTGACCAGAGTACCTTCTTCCATATCTTTGGGGAGTCTCCCACATGCCAAAGTGTTTTTTTCTGGCCATTCTTCTGTAAAGCCCAGCTCTGTGGAGTGTACGGCTTAAAGCGGTCCTATGGACAGATACTCCAATCTCCGCTGTGGAGCTTTGCAGCTCCTTCAGGGTTATCTTTGGTCTCTTTGTTTCCTCTCTGATTTAATACCCTCCTTGCCTGGTCTGTTAGTTTTGGTGGGCAGCCCTCTCTTGGCAGGTTTGTTGTGGTGCCATATTTTTTAAATAATGGATTTAATGGTGCTCCGTGGGATGTTCAAAATTTCAGATATTTTTTAATGTCCCAACCCTGATCGGTACTTCTCCCCAACTTTGTCCCTGACCTGTTTCGAGAGCTCCTTGGTCTTCATAGTTTCGCTTGCTTGGTTGTGCCCCTTGCTTAGTGGTGTTGCCGACTCTGGGGCCTTTCAGAACAGGTGTATATATACTTAGATCATGTGACACTTAAATAAAGTCCACCTGTGTGCAATCTAACTAATTACAGTATGTGACTTCTGAAGGTAATTGGTTGCACCAGATCTTATTTAGGGACTTCATAGCAAAGGGGGTGAATACATATGCATGCACCACTTTGCCGTTTTATTTTTTAATTTTGAAATAAGTTGAATTTTTTCATTTTCACTTCACCAATTTGGACTATTTTGTGTATGTCCATTACATGAAGACCAAATAAAAATCTATTTCATTGACAGGCTGAAATACAACAAAATAGGAAAAACGCCAAGGGGGATGAATACTTTTGCAAGACACTGTAGCTAGCTACATTTTCGGAAATTATACATTTCTTATTTTGAACCTAGTTGGTTAGTGTTTAGCTACCTGTAGATTAATGCAGGGTAGTAATGTTATGAGTTGGTATTATGGTCCATTGTTTATATAGCTATCTAGCTACATGTCTAAACAAAAGACTCTACTATGCAAGTAACCATTTCACGGTACCATTTTATTTGATATAGTGTTTGTTTACCAGAGACGTTTTTGTCAAGAACAACATGACCTGCACCAAATTCAATTTAGGATATAACATTAGGCCAATGAGACTGTGTCTAAATTCTAAAATTCTCCGGTAGAATGCCCTGCTTTTATTTCATCACACTCACAAACAAAGTTATTTTCTGTAATTAGCTCGCCATTAACTTGTAAATAATTATCTTGTTGTGAGTTTATTTTCATGTAATACTGAATGACAACTGTATACTGACATGTCAATAGACGCAGTATAAACCATACTTTAGTCTTGAAATCGTTGGTTGTTTAGTACACAACTGTACTCACTGTTTAACACATGGCCTCACATGTAAATCCTTAAAGAGATGAGTGGGGCTAAGGCTTAAAGGGTTTGAACGATGCTAAATGGGTGTAGACAAAGAAGAGCTCTCCTGCATGTATACCAAAACATTCAAGGTTACAAGTTTATCAACTTTCCAAGCAGAATTACTTTCCCATTGTTCTCAACTGTAGTGTATGATAATCACTTTTCTAGTCTCTACTTTTATCCAATGTAAAAAACACAATTTCAAATTTAACTAAATAAGTCCGAATCGAGCCAGTCGGTCACAAGTGAACGACATCTATTGCAATATAAATCAATGTTAGAGTTTACATACTGTAGATAACCTATAGCAATCGGGGAGAAGGGCCTTGGTCACAGAGGTGACCAGAGCCCGATGGTCACTCTGACAGAGCTCCAGAGTTCCTCTGTGAAGATGGGAGAACCTTCCAGAAAGACAACCATCTTTGCAGCATTCCACCAATCAGGCCTTTATGGTAGAGTGGCCAGACAGAATCCACTCCTCAGTAAAATGCACATGACAGCCCGCTTGGAGTTTGCAAAAGGCATCTAAAAGGACTCTCAGGCCATGAAAATCAAGATTCTCTGGTCTGATGAATCCAAGATTGAACTCTTTGGCCTGAATGCCAAGTGTCACGTCTGGAGGAAACCTGGCACCATCCCTACGGTGAAGCATGGTGGTGGTAGTATCGTGATGTGGGGATGTTTTTCAGCGGGAATGACTGGGAGACGAGACTGGATCGAGGGAAAGATGAAAAGTACAGAGAGATCCTTTATAAAAACCTGCTCCAGAGCGCTCAGGGCCTCAGACTGGGGCAAAGGTTCACCTGCCACCAGGACAACGACCCTAAGCACACAGTCAAGACAGCGCCTGATTGGCTTCTGAACAAGTCTCTGAATGGCCTTGAGTGGCCCAGCCAGAGCCCGGACTTGAACCCGATCGAACATCTCTGGAGAGGCCTGAAAATAGCTGTGTAGCAACGCTCCCAATCCAACCTGACAAAGCTTGAGAGGATCTGCAGAGAAGAATGGGAGAAACTCCTCAAATACAGGTGTGCCAAGCTTGTAGCGTCATACCCTAGAAGACTTGAGGCTGTAATCACTGCCAAAGGTGTTTCAACAAAGTACTGAGTAAACGGTCTAAATACTGTATGTAAATGTGATATCTCTTAATAAAAATAATTTAAAAATCTAGGTGTCTAAATACTTTCCAAAATATAACTTTTTAGAAAATCATTTGAAATTGACAAGTTGAAACATAGCCTATAAATAATTAGCAGACAGAGTGCCTTGGTTTGAGGGCAGTGTGGGTTAACCACATTTTCTGCACAAATCTGTCGAATATTGGTCTGATGGAAACTACAACTCCCTACTAGATCGCACAGTTCGGGTTTGATCTGATTTACAGTATTTCTAGGGAAAAGCGCATTGCGCTCACAGAAAAAAATGGAAAGAAATGGAATTCAAATAATTGAACAGACATGAGTCAATTAGTTGGTAAAAAACAAAAAATAACCCACATTTTGGTTAATTGCTCAGCATTATTAAGTGATTACAGTTACATTTTCTCTGTAATCGGTTACATGTAACGGATTATTATTCTGAATGCAAGTACGGATATTTGGACACGGCGAGTCTCTCTGCTCTTTCTCCCTCTTACATTTTCTGTTTTTATCAGTATATATGCATTCTCAAATAGTACATTTTAAGTGTGTGTGTTAGTGTGTCAGTCTGTGCGTTTGTGTGATAGAGTGAGAGTAATGCAACATAGCCTTAGGTGTCTGAGACACAGCAAGGTTAATAACTTTCCCCTGGTGTTCCTCTCCTCCCCAGTAAAATGTAGTCTTTATCTCAATAGGATCTCCTTGTTAAAAAAAAGGTGAAATTAAAAAATAAAACAATAATGATTCTCTAAAGTATTAGTCTTTATCCTTTTCACTCATTGACAGACAGTCGTAAGATTTACGTAAAGAATAAAGATGGTTAACTAGGGGTCCTCGTTTTTAGGCTTATCAGGTTTGCCTCTAGCTTTACAAAGGAAACCTGGGTCATGTTCATTAAGGCACACTGTAACAAACGTTATTTAACCATTTGCAACATTATATGAAAATGAACGTTTCTTATTGGATAAGTCCAGGTACTGCTTCCCTGTTTCAGACCATTTTCCCCTGTTTGGTGCATAATGATCATGGTGGGAGTGAATGTCTGCTTTCTCCCCTAGTTGGTTTAGCATAGTGGGCTGCTGCTTCTCATGTTACCACTGCAGCAGCTCCAATAAGTGGCAATCAGTATCCCTTTCAGAGGCATATCACTAAACAACATTGTAAGCTAGATTTCTTGGAGGATGCTTTACAAGGATTCAGCAGGATTCGAATGGGCATGCAGATGGAATGATATACCACACAACCATATTGAGCAAACATATACAAAGACGGTGATAGATTGGAAGATATAATTTTGTGATTGTGAGGTTGTGATATAATTTTGTGATTGTGAGGTTGTGATTAACCAATGCACACACACAATAGTTGTTAAGCAGGAGGCTTGGTTCATCTGTTGTCACAAACCATTCTCAGATGTTGTCTTTAATTCTCTCATTCTCTCCCTCTTTATCTCTCTCTCTCTCTACCCCTCTTTCTCACTCTCTCTCTCTCTCACAGATGCCGGGTCAGGCTCGGGAGATGACGGTAAGATCGCTCTACTCTTTTCTCTTCATTAGTTTTCATTTTCCCTTATATTACTGTTGTTTCTGTACTCATTCTCCTTGCTTAGAAACCTGACTGGCACACTACTTGGAAGTGAGCTTTCACATAACATATTCAGATGGGGAACGAATGCATATTCACAAACATGCACGCACGCGCTCAATAAACACACTGCATGAACAAATGAACAAACGCGCTCTAGAACATAAACACACACATTCAAACATTTGTTTGTATTCTCTCAGACATGCAGACACATCCTGACACACACACCATGCAATAACTAAATAATCATGCATGTAAACAGTAAGAACACTCTAACATGCTTAGCAAACCCCTGTACCATGCAAATTACACCCTATTCCCTATATAGTGCACTACATTTGACCAGGGCCCATAAGTAGTGGAACATGTTGCCATTTGGGATGCAGCTATGATCACAGAGCCTGGTGAGAGAAACAGGAAATTAGTCCCTTTTCTGGAGTGTGTTGCTTGCTTCCTCTTCCTCTCCATCTCTCTCTCATCCCCCTAACTCTCTTTCTCTCCATAGCCCTCTCTCTCCGTCACCCACTCTCTCTCTCTTTTACCCCTCTCTTCACACTCCTCCTCCTAATGTTGCTGTTATAACCTGTATGGTGGAAGATCTGGGATAAAAGTAGAAAGGAATGGGAAGCTTTTGAGTAGGTGACAGGAAAGGTGTAGGTACGAGCGTACATGCTTGTGTGTATCTGTGCTAAGGAGATGTAATTCTTGTAGCTGGATTTTCTGTATATACAGCTCATGTATGTTGATTTGTGTGTTTGCGTGCGTGCATGTGTTTGTGTGCTCTCGTTCGTTCATGCAAACATGTGTGTGTTCCTGTGTGTGTATGTGGGTTTGTCCATTCATTAGTGCATGTGGATAGAGGAATAACAAGTATCCCGGAGCCAGATATGATAAACAGATTGCACTCTGCCTATGGACCTCCAAATGAGAGACAGACAGAGAGAAGCGGAAATGAAGAGGGTGGGAGGTCAACCAGAGAAATAGGACAGAAATTACCATAGAGATGAGGAAGAGAGATAAAGAAAGGGAGGAAGCAGGAGGCAGAGAGTGAGAATGGAGGTAGAGTGATAGAATAAGATGGAGGGAGGGTTGACAATGATAAGGAGGAGGTAGAGATAGATGGAGAAATTATAGAAAGGGGAGGACGGCAGGAAGAAGGGATAGAGAAAATATGGCAGTTTATGGGTAAAAAGAAGGTAAAGACAGTTATAAAATGGGGTTATAGTAGTACAGAGGCACTAACACAAGAACAGCCCCCAATAAAATTTGAATGTCTTTTAATGGCCGACGATGAATCTCAGAGCTGTTTATTTATGGTAGTCTGGTAGGTGAAATATAGATAAGGAGATTTGGACACACACACACTGTAAACCCCAATGTGCTGTCATTACTCAAAACTTTTGAGAAAACCTATTGCACAAAATATATATTGTAGTCATTACTCAAACCGATCACTGAGGGGTGTAAAACTCATTCCACGGAGGGCCGAGTGTCTGTGGGTTTTTAGTAGCCTTTCAATTAAGACCTAGACAACAAGATGAGGGGAGTTCCTTCAAATAACCAACTCATCATCAAGTTTTGATTATTTGAATCAGCTGTGTAGTGCTAAAGCAAAAAATATATCGTACAGTGGGCAAGTGAAAGTAAATTATAGGCCTATCCAACGTCTGTGGGAGGAATAAACAACGAAGCAGGGATTTTATGCAAGCGTGTCTGTGGGAGGAGAGGCAACCCAAGGACCACTCCTGCATGCGCAAAGCAGCTAATCGTAGGCACTGTTTGAATATATTCATGGCTGGATGCTCCCTTTATTGAAATAATCATTTATTTAAATATAGACCTATTAAATCAATAATAGGCTATTTAGGCTATGAAGAAATAATCACTGACATGACTCTGTTGGTAGCCTAGCATAATATCTCCTTTCACTATTCATATATCGGGGATGTCTTCAAGGATGGGAGTACCAAAGGATGCATAGGTTATCCCAAAACAGGGGCATTGTCTCTGTTAAAGGCTATTTGTCTCAGCTATCCCGCAAACTTAGGCTACCACTTGTTCACCTTATTATAGAGGGTAGTGTTTAGACATGTTAGGTTAAATGACTGTCTCAGATGGGGCTTTAACCAAACCCCTACCCCCCTGCCCTGTGACTATGCAAGTGCAAGGTCCATGACAGGGGTTTGGGGGCAGCCCTTGAGCCCAACAGGGATTCGTGATCCTTTTCCACGCAATCCGTGACTTACATTCACAAGATAATAAGCATGGCCTATGAGACTACTTTATTGGAAGTGTACATAAAACACCATGCAATTACACACGCATTTGTAATTTACCCTTTCGGTTTCGACATATAGTCTTCTGGGCTAGCTGTTACTCTCCAAGATACTATGCAAAGTGTTGGCATACACAAGGGACTGAGGATAACATTGTAGCAAATTCGAAGGGCACCATGACAGGGACTGATGCACGCAACTCATGTCTCTTTGCATTCTGACAACATTCCATGGCCGTTAGAAGGGTATTGCTTTGGGGATACTGTGTGTGTGCGTGTGTGTGTGTGTGAGCATGCGCGTGTGTGTGTGTGAGCATGCGCGTGTGTGCACAGCGCAGCACAGTGATGCCTGTATTACATCTCCCCCACCCCACACACCTGCATACACATACAACCCACCTCTTTCTACCTATGTATACTGAACAAAAATATAAATGGAACATGTAAAGTATTGGTCCCATGTTTCATGAGCTGAAATAAAAGATCCCAGAATTTTTGCATATGCACATAAAGCTTATTTCTCAAATTTGTTTACATCCCTGTTAGTGAACCTTTGCCAAGATAATCCATCCACCTGACATGTGTGGCATATCAAGAAGTTGATTGAACAGCATGACCATTACACAGGTGCACCTTGTGATGGGGACAATAAAAGGCCACTCTAAAATGTGCAGTTTTGTCACACAACACAATTCCACACATGTCTCAAGTTTTAAGGGAGCATGCAATTGGCTGACTGCAGGATGGTCCACCAGAGCTGTTGCCAGATAATTGAATGTTAATTTCTCTACCATAAGCCCCCTTCAACGTTGTTTTAGAGAATTTGGCAGTACGTCCAACCAGCCTCACAACTGCAGACCATGTGTAACCACGCCAGCCCAGGACATCAACATCCGGCTTCTTCACCAGTGGGATCATCTGAGACTAGCCACCCAGACACCTGATGAAACTGAGGAGTATTTCTGGCTGTAATAAAGCCCCTTTGTTGGGGAAAACGAATTCCGATTGGCTGGGCATGGATCCCAAGTGTGTGGGCCCTTGTCCACTCGTGAAATAAGGCCTAATTTATTTATTTCAATTGACTGATTTCCTTATAGGAACTGTAACAGTAAAATCGTTGAAATTGTTGTGTGTTGCGTTTTTATTGTTGTTCCCTATATGTAACCACACAGATTTGGATGAAATACCTCATCCAAGTCCGTGTGGTTCCTCCTTCTGTGGTTCCTCCAATCTGCAGCACAACCTCTTCCAGGTCCTACAGTAATGCTTATTATCATATGGTTATTACGTGCAAAAAGAGCAAGGATTTCCTTGTTACTAAAACCAATTCTAAAGTATAGTTTCACCAGTCATCTAACTCTGGAATTTCAATGGTGGCACGCACAGCAACAGGGAGCCAGGGAGACGCAATTAATAACCAAATCTTATACTTTAATCTTGAAATATATACCTGTGAATATATTTTCAAAATGTCAACTTTATTATAAAGATGTTGAGTTTATTTTGGAAACTTTATTCTAGAAATATTGCCACTTTTTTAAAATGCTATCTGTGCTTTTTTTAAATCCAAGTACCACCAGCCTTCACCGTTTATTTATTTTTTCTCTTAACTTAGCCCTAAGACTCTTCCGTACCAGTCTGATAGCACATAAATGTAGAGATGGTGAAAAAAATACACTACAATATTATCAGGGGCTTCTCAAGTGGACAGTTGATAGAGTCCTCTAAAAAGACTGAAGACAAAAAGTGGCTGTCATATCACATCCTCAAGGATCCTAGATCAACAATGGCTTAGGGATTAGGCAGAGGGATCGGTTTGGCTATTTGTAGAGCTATGACACATAAAGCTTTGGGGTATTCATGTTAGTTGTGGGCTAGAACAAAAACATACACCCCTTTGGGTCCCCCCCAGGTCTAGGATAAAGAACCTTTCAACTTTGTGATATCGTGGTATTATTGTTACCACATTTTCCAACCACCTCTGTCCACATAGCAAAAGGTACTTAATCGTGCTGGAAAGAGCATCCTACAACTTATTAGGTTCATTGAGAAACTATTTAAACGGTGAAAAACTCCTTCATTACTACAGATGCCCTTTCAGAACACTGGTTGATAGGGACCAATGCAGCGGTCTATTGCCTAGTTATCAGTATTTAAACGTTTTTCTCCATGTCTCTCTCTCTCCCTCTTTTTCTTTGTCTTTCTCTTTCCTCTCCTCTTTCACTCTATTCTCTTACAATTCTTCCTCTCTTTCGGCCTTTGTAAGAAGCTTAGTAAACTTTTTTTTGTCAAATAGTACCTGTAATGTATAGTTCATATTATGGCCTCTTGTAGCCCAATCTTTATGCTGTGTGTGTTAGCACATGCTTGTGTGTGTATGTGTTTGTGTGTGTGCGCATGTGGACATATGAGTATTGTGTCTGATGTGTGGGTTGAATAATTGCGGGACAAACATTGCATTTAAGTTCATTGAAATACCATAGTTGAACTAAAGGATTTATAAAATTATCATTCAGAAACCACAGCGATATGGATTCCCAAATATGAATTCAATTTCAATTGATCTCCCATAGTCAATACAGACCTAAAGACCTAAAAGCTAATTTGTACAATATAGCTAATTAAAAAAATGCCTCCAGTACAAGACTAATCACAATAAATGTAAACGTGCGGGGTGGATGGGGCTATCTTTCGCTGGATATCTGGGAACAGAATGTATTTGGCCGGAAGAGAGGTGTCTGTATTTGGTCATTCTGCCCCCCCCCCCCCGCACACACACACTTCATATATTGTCAATAAAGGGTGCACATTTACACATAAGTCTCAGACAATATTAAAACAATGAAGGCCTACACTTGCATTACATAATTTTGATCTAGAGCTACCATTATTTTGTTTATGGTGTCAGTAGGGGTAGTAGTCTAGAGATGGCCATGTTTGATCTTTCACAGCCATTGAACCACATTTAAAAAAAACCTGTGAAAATAAATGACCTGGTTGTGCTTTTGACGAAAATACTTTGCCATTCCGGCTCCTTTTGCCTCCGCTGACAGAGGCCTGCCGACTCAGTTGCAGCCCCATCGCCATGGTAACGAGGTTAGAGGTTTAGGAATAGGGAGAGAGAGGCCCAGAATGACCAAATACAGACAGCTCCTTGCCGGCAAAATATGTTCTGCTCCCAGATATCTAGTGAAAGATAGCCCCATCCACCCCGCAGGTTGACATTTATTGTGATTAGTCTTGTTCCGGAGGCATTGTTTTATTAGCTATATTGTACAAATGAGCTTTTTGGTCTTAATTTAAAGTAAGGTTTAGGCATTAGGGTTAGCATTGGGGTTAGGGTTATGTTTAAAATCAGATTTTATGACTTTGTGGCTGTGCCAGCTAGTTACAACTCTACAGTGCTGCCTCCAATACATGAGTCATCCCAATAAATGTTAACATGCATCCACCCCACACAATTCTGCATCTTGCATCCACCCCACACAATTCTGCATTAGGACGAGCGAGGTGTGGCGATTTGATATTGTGAAAATAGTATGATTAGCATAAATAACTTAGCAGACACTTATCCACAACCTTGGTGTAGCACCACCATGTTCGCACCAAATGAGCCACACAGGCTGCGTTTAGAAAGACAAATTCTGATATTTTTCACACTAAGTGGTCTTTTGACAAATCACATCAGATGTTTTAAGATCAGATCTTTTTCAGAGCTGATTGGTCAAATGACCAATTAGTGAAAAAATATTAGAATTGGTCTGCCTGTCTAAACACAGCCATTTTGTGTGTGAAAAGTAGTGGTAATAATTTGAAGCAAATATTTTTTTCTCACTGTTTCAAGTTATGGAGTTGTTATTTATAATAAGGGTTAGCTGAATAAAATCAGACCTCTGAAATGAAAATGGATAGCCCTCCCTTCAGCAAAATATATTTTAACAAAACCCTCCCTGAATGCTTGAAAAAAAATTAAGTGACCCTCCCCTATACCCCAAATAATAATAAAAACATAAAGTAGATACTATTTACCCTCACTTCTAGGACAGATTAGAGACTTAGATATGCAGTTTTAGCACACAAGGCTGCGGGCCAGAAGGTTGTGGGTTTGCAGACCACCATTGACAACAGTAGTGGTTGAAATACAGTATATACACTTTATATTAAAAGCATTGCATGAATCTATCATCGTATTTGTGGGTCTGAGAAAATGTTGCCTTTTATAAACATTTCAAGCTATTCTACGTCATTTTACATTACTGGAGACCTTAGCAGAATATTTTTTAATACCACACATATTACCAAAATTACAGGCTAAGAATGGAAAGAGAGATAAGCCTATGCGTTCATCTTATCATATTTCTCCAATGCCAAATCAGTGTGTCTTGTTTGTAACGAAACTATCCCTGTTTGCAAATAATTACATCTGCGACGTCATTATGAATCTAAGCATGGTACTTTGAAAATGTAGGTCTACCATTCCAGTACAGACAGAGTAGCCCTACCAATGCAGAAAAGTGTAAGCTTTAACTGCTGGCAACTCATCTTCTGTGGCTTAACCCAGCTAGAGGACACAAGTGTTTCCCTAAAAGCTGTCTGGGTTTAAACATCTTCCATTTTACATTAAGTGAATAGCTCAATCAATTGGTACCGACAGAATAAGAGCAGGTTAGCATTTTTCAACATGAATCTTGTTCTGGAGGCAGCTCTGCAGAGTGGCACTGCGCAAAATGCCCCCGTATCAAGATCAGACAGGTCTTGAAGCACATTCCAATTCAGCATTATGTCCATGAGTATCCAAATGTGTACAGGTCCGATACGGACCGTATCAACACTTCAACACACAGTTGGCCACACCGAGAAACAGACCCACTTGTGTCAGAATCCATGAACACATTTGGACACATACATGCTGTGTCAAATGTTTCGAACCACCTTGATACAGTCCATCACTAGCCATTTCATATTCGTTGACACATCCTAACATCTCAAAAGTAAGCATTTAATCCCTTTTTGAATAAATGTATTATACATTTTAATGTACCTTTTAAATTAAGGGTGCTCATCACCATGAACCCAGACCTTCAGAGTTACAGACCAGGACTTGTATTATTGATTCACAATGTGCTCTTTAAAAAAGAGATAAAACATATATGTTCATATCAAGTCTGTCAATCAAATTACAACATTTAAGTCCTAGGCCAGACAGTGACAGTGGTACTTTCAAATACTTTTTCAAGCACTAATATGTATTTTGAAGGACCATCAATTTGTAATAGTTCATATTATGCCATTTTTTCTAGGCGCCACCAGATGACAGTATAACGCCACAACCTCATGAGAAAAAAAAACTAGCTTAGTATTCATCACCACCTGACAAGTTCTAATCAATAATACGTTGTTCCACTACTTATTTACTACATACATGAGTGGTAAGTCAGTACTGATGATGTTGTAATTTGAGTAGTGATGAGCAGAGTTTTGGGACATACCTACTGTTGAACACACATTTCCTATTCACATTACTACACAATTCCAGCTAAATTACTGTTTTATTGGGCATTTGGGAATCTACTACTTAATAGCTATGAAAAAGCGTCTTGCTTCCGACTGGCAGCTTTAGTGTCGCCAGTCCGGAGAAGGGTGGGCTGTATGAGGAAAACGGCCCGTGAACGGCCACCAGAACAGCAGAAGCACGGCTGCGGCTTGATAAGGTGGAATATAATTTTTTTTTGCACATTACACAGTTTGGGTTGGTTGGGTCCAGTGATGTAGTTGTAAAAAAGTGGGTTAATTATACTTAACGAAAATATTAAACGCAACATGTAAAGTGTTGGTCACATGTTTCATGAGCTGAAATAAAATATCCTAGAAATGTTCCATACGCACAAAAGGCAGGATTTAACCTACATTTTCCCGGAATTTTAGCTATCGATGTGAAGTTTGGCTGCGCCTAATCAGTCAGTTCTGTACCTGCCTGGCTGAGTGGCAGTGTGGGTGTAATGAGTGAGCTCACCTGACAACCACAGAGCGAAACACGTAAGGAAATGAAACTTGGTAGTCTGTCTGGAAACGTATTTGCAAGACCAATACATTTTTCAAATATTTTTCATAAACGTATTTGATCATTATCTGTTCTCTCATTTTACTTCAGAAAATGTCAGATTTTCAAGGTATTCCTGTACTTGAATTTTGGAGTGCCAAATTCAAGTACTTTACCACATCAAGGACTTTGTGCGAACCCTGCCTACTGTAATTGATACAGTTAATACCACAAATATGGATTTAAAGCCAGCAATTGCCTTACCGGTATGTTGACTAATATTGAATTTGTTTACAATAACAAAAACTACACAAACCTGTTTCACAAATCACAATTTACACCTCCAACATACTAAATAAAGGAAACATTATTTATAGAGCAAAATACATTTCGTAGTCAAGAGCTCTAAACCTAGCTACCTATGTATGAAACCCATTCTGGCAAACTCTGTTACACTGGGTCAAAAGACAGAAGCCCTGTGCCAATTAAATGGAGTAGAACAATTTGGTGTATGTAGCTAGCTAGCTAGCAACTGCAGTTGGCTGTAGTAGAAATAAGGGCTCCTCTGCTGGTAGCTGCCTGCTTACTTCAGGCTTGCTACCATACAGCTGCCTAACGAACTTTAGCTAGCTAGCCAACTAGACAGCATAGATCAAGCCACCACCAGCAGAAAGGAGCTGGTTGTTAGCTATTAGCTTACTAGCCAGCCAGCTAGCTAGCTAACTTTGCACGCTTCCTCAACAAATGGAGCTTACAGATGAACACTAGCCAGCCCTAGTTAACTAGCTAGCAACAACCCCAAACTCCTGCTACATACAAAGTAGCTAGCTAGAATATTTGTATTCATCCCTGATAGTTAACTGATGTTAGCTAACGTTAGCTAAATCAGTAGCTAGCCAAAAGTTAGCTGGCTAGAAAGCTATCTCTTCTCATTCAGCTGGATAGCAAACATGAGATGTTTAAGATATTATACCTACTGTATGAATTGTTCCCTTAACTACCTCGGTTCTTTATTGAAATCCTTCAACTTTTTTGAGTCCATTAAAGTCTTCTCGTTGAAATCAAGTCACAGCTTGTGAATAGGCTTGGAATCTTTTTAAAGACAGCACTTGAAAAATACCAGAATCAACATTGACTGTTAGAAATTTTATAGGATTTCATTGGATGTACCCTCGGGCGGAGCCTCCTTCCCAACAGCCAATTGCATTACTTGGAGGGAATACTTACAATACTCTAAACTGTCAGACACACTGTATCATATGTGTCAGGATGTATTCAAATATCTGGATTCATTGTGTCAAACACTGCCACCATGTATCAGAATCTGACATAGAATTTGACACATTTCAAGCTGATACATTTAGAAACTGAACTGTTCAGGTCCGAAACATTTGTTGTCAAGAAAAAAATTATACCGTCAGACACACTTTGATACAGGTCGTCTGTCTGTCCTGAGTTTCCGGGGCCGCCCGTCTGTCCTGAGCTGCCGGAGCCGCCCTTCACTCCGGCGCTGCCGGAGTCTCCCGCCTGTCCGGCGCTGCCGGGATCTCCCGTCCATTCGGGGCCCGCTGCTAGGGTCCCCAGTCCGAGGTCGGCGGCGAGGGTCGCCGCTCTAAAGGCGCCACTGAGGCGGGGAAAGAAGCCGGTAAAGACTATGGTGGAGTGGTGTCCACGTCCCGTGCCAGAGCCGCCACCGCGGACAGGCCCCAACCCAGACCCTCCCCTATAGGTTCAGGTTTTGCAGCCGGAGTCCGCACCTTTGGGAGGGTACTGTCACGTTCTGACCTTAATTCCTTTGTGATGTCTTTGTTTTAGTATGGTCAGGGCGTGAGTTGGGTGGGCAGTCTATGTTCTTTTTTCTATGATTTGGTATTTCTGTGTTTGGCCTGTTATGGTTCTCAATCAGAGGCAGCTGTCAATTGTCCCTGATTGAGACCCATACTTAGGCAGCCTGTTTTCACCCTTGAGTTGTGGGTGATTCTTTTTCTGTTTAGTGTGGTTTGCACCTGACGGAGCTGTTTTGGTTGTGCTTTTTGTTTCTTTGAATGATAGTGTTCAGTTTAAATAAATAACATGAACAAGTACCACGCTGCGCTTTGGTCCTCACCTTCTTCCACCGACAACCGTTACAGTTACTTTCCAAGCAAAGTAATAGTTTTTTCTCCTTGGCTATCCACTCTTAGAAAAAATGTTTTTTTGCATAGACATAGGGTTCTACCAATAACTGTTTTGATCAGAAGAACCCTTTTTGGAAGACAAGGTTTATTTGTAAGTCATAGGCTGATACCTAGAACCTTTAACATCCTAAGAACTGTTTTTGTAAGAAAGGGTTCTTTGATCATTCTTTGGAAGGCAAGAGGGTTTCTTTGGAAGGCAAGAAGGGAACCAAATATAATATTTCCCAGCATCCTCTATTGCAGTGAGATTTTCAGAATTGTTTATTTTTGTAACGATGTACGCTGAGAGTCGGGACGCAAGTTCAGGGAGTGAATACATGTCATAAATAAATGAACAAAACAAGAAACACAAACAGAGCACCAACATGAAACAGCAACAATGACGTATCCCCATGTCCCTTTACTTTCTTACCTTGGTACAACACAACTGATTAGCTCAAACCCATTAAGGAAATAAATTCCACAAATTAACAAGGCATGCCTGTTAATAGAAATACATTCCAGGTGACTACCTCATGAAGCTGGTTGAGAGAATGCCAAGGGTGTTCAAAGATGTTGTCATGTACTGTCATGTTGTGTCTTGTCTCTGTCCTTTCCCTTCACCCTGTCTCCCTCTGCTGGTCGTTGTTAGGTTACCTTTTCTCCCCCTCTTTCCCCCAGCTGTGTCTTGTCTCCTCCTAACCACCTCGTCACCCCTTTTCCCACCTGTTCCCTTTTTCCCTCTGATTAGGTCCCTATATCTCTCTCTGTTTCTGCTCCTGTCCTTGTCGGATTCTTGTTTGTTGTGTTTCATGCCTGAACCAGACTATCGTCATGTTTGCTGTAACCTTGTCCTGTCCTGTCGGAATCTGCCGGTCTATCTGAGCCTACCTATGTTTGGTTATTAAAGAAGCTCTGTTTAAGTTAGTTCGCTTTTGGGTCCTCATTCACTCACCGTAACAGAAGAATCCGACCCAGAATGGACCCAGCGACTTCGGATCCTCTCCACTCAGCCGTCGGGATCCAGGGAGCGATGCTAGGCAGACACGAGCAGGAATTGTCTGCTGCTCGACATGCCGTTGAGACCCTGGCCACCCAAGTCTCCAACCTCACAGAACAGGTTCACCATCTCCGCCTCGATCCACCGGCCACTTCCAGGGCTTTCGAATCTCCGGAGCCCAGAATCAATAACCCGCCGTGTTACTCTGGGGAGCCCACTGAATGCCGCTCGTTCCTCACCCAGTGTGATATTGTGTTTTCTCTCCAGCCCAACACTTACTCCAGGAGCACTGCTCGTGTCGCCTACGTCATATCTCTCCTTATTGGACGGGCTCGTGAGTGGGGCACGGCAATCTGGGAGGCAAGGGCTGAGTGTACTAACCAGTATCAAGACTTTAAGGAGGAGATGATACGGGTTTTTGATCGATCTGTTTTTGGGGAGGAGGCTTCCAGGGCCCTGTCTTCCCTATGTCAAGGCAATCGATCCATAACAGACTACTCTATTGAGTTTCGCACTCTTGCTGTCTCCAGTGGCTGGAACGAGCCGGCCTTGCTCGCTCGTCTTCTGGAGGGTTTCCGCGCAGAGGTAAAGGATGAGATTCTCTCCCGGGAGGTTCCTTCCAGCGTGGATTCCTTGATTGAACTCGCTATTCGCATTGAGCGACGGGTTGATCTTCGTCACCGAGCTCGTGGAAAGGAGCTCGCGCTCTCCGTCGCCTCCCTCTCCGCATCACTACCATCTTCCTCTGCCGGCTCGGGTGCTGAGCCCATGCAGCTGGGAGGTATCCGCATCTCGACTAAGGAGAGGGAACGGAGAATCACCAACCGCCTCTGTCTCTATTGCGGTTCCGCTGGTCATTTTGTCACTTCATGTCCAGTAAAAGGCCAGAGCTCATCAGTAAGCGGAGGGCTACTGGTGAGCGCTACTACTCCTGTCTCTCCTTCAAGATCCTGCACTACCTTGTCGGTCCATCTACGCTGGACCGGTTCGTCAGCTTCCTATTCCCTCTCGACCGTGGTCTCACATCGCCTTAGATTTTGTCACCGGACTGCCTTCGTCAGCGGGGAAGACTGTTATTCTTACGGTTGTCGATAGGTTCTCTAAGGCGGCTCATTTCATTCCCCTTGCTAAGCTTCCTTCTGCTAAAGAGACGGCACAGATCATCATCGAGAATGTTTTCAGAATTCATGGCCTTCCGTCGGACGTCGTTTCGGACAGAGGTCCGCAATTCACGTCTCAATTTTGGAGGGAGTTTTGCCGTTTGATTGGGGCTTCCGTCAGTCTCTCTTCCGGCTTTCACCCCCAGTCTAACGGTCAAGCAGAACGGGCCAATCAGACTATTGGTCGCATCTTACGCAGTCTTTCTTTTCGCAACCCTGCGTCTTGGTCAGAACAGCTCCCCTGGGCAGAATACGCCCACAACTCGCTTCCTTCGTCTGCGACCGGGCTATCTCCTTTTCAGAGTAGCCTCGGGTACCAGCCTCCGCTGTTCTCATCTCAGTTCGCCGAGTCCAGCGTCCCCTCCGCTCAGGCTTTTGTCCAACGTTGCGAGCGCACCTGGAAGAGGGTCAGGTCTGCACTTTGCCGTTATAGGACGCAGACTGTGAGGGCTGCTAATAAGCGTAGAACTAAGAGTCCTAGATATTGTCGCGGTCAGAGAGTTTGGCTCTCCACTCAGAACCTTCCCCTTAAGACGGCTTCTCGCAAGTTGACCCCGCGGTTCATTGGTCCGTTCCGTATTTCTCGGGTCATTAATCCTGTCGCAGTTCGACTTCTTCTTCCGCGATACCTTCGTCGCGTCCACCCGGTCTTCCATGTCTCCTGCATCAAGCCCGTCCTTCGCGCCCCCGCTCGTCTTCCCCCCCCCCCCCCCCCATCCTTGTCGAGGGCGCACCCATCTACAGGGTCCGTAGAATTTTGGACATGCGTCCTCGGGGCCGTGGTCACCAGTACCTCGTTGATTGGGAGGGGTACGGTCCTGAGGAGAGGAGTTGGGTTCCCTCTCGGGACGTGCTGGACCGTGCGCTGATCGAGGATTTCCTCCGTTGCCGCCAGGTTTCCTCCTCGAGTGCGCCAGGAGGCGCTCGGTGAGTGGGGGGGTACTGTCATGTACTGTCATGTTGTGTCTTGTCTCTGTCCTTTCCCTTCACCCTGTCTCCCTCTGCTGGTCGTTGTTAGGTTACCTTTTCTCCCCCTCTTTCCCCCAGCTGTGTCTTGTCTCCTCCTAACCACCTCGTCACCCCTTTTCCCACCTGTTCCCTTTTTCCCTCTGATTAGGTCCCTATATCTCTCTCTGTTTCTGCTCCTGTCCTTGTCGGATTCTTGTTTGTTGTGTTTCATGCCTGAACCAGACTATCGTCATGTTTGCTGTAACCTTGTCCTGTCCTGTCGGAATCTGCCGGTCTATCTGAGCCTACCTATGTTTGGTTATTAAAGAAGCTCTGTTTAAGTTAGTTCGCTTTTGGGTCCTCATTCACTCACCGTAACAGATGTCATCAAGGCAAAGGGTGGCTACTTTCAAGAATCTAAAATCTTAAATATTTATTGATTTGTTTAACTATTTGTTTTACTACACGATTCCAGATGCATTATTTCATAGTTTTGATGTCTTCACTATTATTCTACAATGTAGAAAATTGTCAAAATAAAGAAAAACCCTTGAATAAGTAGGTGGTCCAAACTTTTGACTGGAACTGTATATATATAATGTATTGTCATAAATAATTCATTTTTAAAGGCTAAGGTTGGATCTAGGAAAAAACCTCAGAAGATAAAAGGGTTATTGGTAGAACCCTTCATATAGGGTTTTAGGCAGAACCTAGGTAGAACCATACAGGGGGTTATTTGAAGAACCCTACGTAGAGGGTTCTAGATGGAACAATCTGCAAAGGGTTCTACCCAGCACCAAAAACGGTTCTCCTATGCGGACGAATTGAAGAACCCTTTATCATTTTAAAAGGCTAATTGATCATTAGAAAAACCTTTTGCAATTATGTTATCACGGCTGAAAACTGTTGTTCTGAATAAAGAAGCAATAAAACTGGCCTTCTTTAGACTAGTTGAGTATCTGAAGCATCGGCATTTTAGGTTCTATTACATGCTCAAAATGGCCAGAAACAAATAACTTTCTTCTGAAACTCGTCAGTCTATTCTTCTTCTGAGAATGAAGGATATTCCATGTGAGAAATTGCCAAGAAACTGCTTTTTAACAAAAGGTAGGCCTATGGCATACACATAACCTCTCATACTGCCTCAATTTGAGTCCTGCTTTTAACTTCCCTGACACAGAGGTAGGCTATTTAATAAGTACGTGGTCGGTGGAGGAATTGGCAGAAAGATCTATGGATAGCAGCCTAGCCTAATTTCCTTAAATATTAAATAGGACGAAGTAGGCTCCAACACAACCCTCTTGTTGTTTGTAAAGTGTAATTAAAGTGATTAAAGTGATTAAAGTGAAGGCCTTCTCAAATATATCTACTTTCAGCACAATGAGCTGTCCATTTCTGATTTATTTTGGCACGGCTGCCACTTCAAGTTTCAGAAACATAGCAAGCTATCAAAGTTGATCTCTGGTCCTCTTTCTCATCTTTGCGCTCTCCCTTTCAAACTGAACAGAACAAAGGATGTTCCGTGTGCATGATAGTACATTTAGTAAAAGACTGGGAGCGAAGTACATTTTCTTAGAAATATAACATTTTCTTGGTGCTTCTCCAAGCATGCACTTCCTATAGCCTAGGATATAGGCTATGGATCATTTGATTGAGGCAACACTAAATAGCCTATAGGCACACTTGATACTGCACGCCTAGGCACACATCAATATATAACCTAATAAGCAACGAATTCTAAAACACTGAGAAATATTGAAATGTCACAAATTCCAAATTCCATAACCCTCCCCTGGACTAATATATATATATATATATATATATATATATATATATATATAAAATCTCATTGAAAATAATAATTATAATAAAAATATTTAATTAAAAATAATAATAACTAAACCCTCCCCCTGACTGAAATTGAAAAAGCATGACCCTCCCTCATATTCCTCCAGGTTCCCATTCTGTACATTTCGAACCATCCCTTATCATATTCTATTTTCCATACTTTTCTAACCAGAGGGAAGGGAGATTGTGAAATTGATCCTATATTGCTGGCACTTAAAAGTGAAAACATCCTATATTGCTGGAACTTAAAAGTGAAAACAAAGATCGGTTTTAATTGGCACTTTTAGGTCTGTGTTCAGAGGGCATCCTTAACTCATTATTAAATCTAGAATCGGCTTCCTATTTCGCAACAAAGCATCCTTCACTCACGCTGCCAAACATACCCTCGTAAAACTGACTATCCTACCAATCCTTGACTTTGACGATGTCATTTACAAAATAGCCTCCAACACTCTACTCAGCGAATTGGATGTAGTCTATCACAGTGCCATCCGTTTTGTCACCAAAGCCCCATATACTACCCACCACTGTGACCTGCATGCTCTCGTTGGTTGGCCCTCGCTTCATATTTGTCGCCAAATCCACTGGCTCCAGGTCATCTATAAGTCTTTGCTAGGTAAAGCCCCGCCTTATCTCAGCTCACTGGTCACCATAGCAGCACCCACCCGTAGCATGCGCTCCAGCAGATATATGTCACTGGTCACCCCTAAAGCCAACTCCTCCTTCCAGTTCTCTGCTGCCAATGACTGGAACGAATTGCAAAAATCACTGAAACTGGAGTCTTATATCTCCCTCAATAACTTTTAAGCATCAGCTGTCAGAGCAGCTTACCGATCAATGCACCTGT
This sequence comes from Oncorhynchus clarkii lewisi, assembly GCF_045791955.1. NCBI lineage: Eukaryota > Metazoa > Chordata > Actinopteri > Salmoniformes > Salmonidae > Oncorhynchus > Oncorhynchus clarkii. Next base: position 6,160,146 of record NC_092168.1, on the reverse strand, counting down.
ACATAGCCCATCTGTAAAAAGCCCACCCAACTACCTCATCCCCATATTGTTATTTTATTTTTTTGCACCCCTGTTTCTGTACTTGCACATTCATATTCTGCACAATTATTTCGCCACTATGGCCTATTTCTTGCCTTACCTCCCTAATCTCACTACATTTGCACACACTGTATATAGACTTTTCTATTGTGTTATTGACTGTACGTTTGTTTATCCCATGTGTAACTCTGTGTTGTTTGTGTTGCACTGCTTTGCTCTTGGCCAGGTCACAGTTGTAAATGAGAACTTGTTCTCAACTGGCCTTCCTGGTGAAAGGTGAAAAAGGTGAATAAAGGTGAAATACATTTTTTTTTTATATTTACAAAAAGTTGAAAAGAGACTGGTCATGAGGATAATGGATAGTATTTCATTGTACTTTTAACTAGGTGTATTGTGTACATCAGCAGTGACGAACCCTCTTGGAGGCTTACTGGTTGTGCAGGTTTTTGTTCCAGCCCTGTTTTATCAAAACTGATTCAGCTTGTCAGGGTCCTGCGGAGCAGGTGATTATTCGAATCAGGGGTGTTAGATAAGGGCTGGAGAAAAAGACTGCACATCTAGTAACTCTCCAGGAATTGTGTTGTCATGCTATACATTCTACATTTCATGTACATTCACTCACCCCATTGGATACAACCTTGGTGATGCACTACACTGGTCACCATGCATTAGCAATGGCTATGGAGAAGTTGGTTGCATAATGTACCACAATATGTCAAATCACTATCCTGATAATAGCCCACAACTTTTCCATCACTCAAAGCGTGTTTTCAAAACCTGTGCATTGATAATATGTTGTCATGCTACACAGCGTGGGTTCTGGATAGGATCTGTAAAGGGACAAAAGCCAAAGTCCTCAGATCACATTTTTTGCTCTCATGCCCTCATCCTCCCCACATAAAGAATGCTATAATATACTATGGAAATACTTAACAAATACAGAATACTAAAGTCTGCAAAAGCACTACAGTATGTATTGTAGCATTAACCGTAGTATACTGTAGTATTTACAGTTAACTATAGTATAAATACTATATTTACTGTAGTGTTTTTGTGGATATTACTGTAATATTTACTTTAGTGTTTTTATTTTATTATCTTGGACATAGAAGTGGAAGCTTTCTCCTTCAGGAAACCCGCTTGACAAATACTAAAAGGCGAAATGTTCAATAACCTGTAGGCAGGTAGGACAGGGGTCTGACTGGATAGTTCAGAGCTTTTGCTTCTTTCTTTAACCTGTAGGTAACAAATGGTCTATACTTGGCATGTAGCTTGCTCACTTATGTGTGTCACAAATTGCGACATGGCAAGTATAGACCATGAATGGTCAGGTTATATGCAAATTGAATACTAATATTTACTTTAGTTAAAAAAGTACTGTTTTGTGGACTGTAGTGTTTATTTGGATAACACTTTAGTATTCTACAGTATACTACAACATTCTATAGAATTTTATAGCAAGTACTGTAGTACACTACAGTAAACTGCAGCAAATTTTCATGAGTCTCTGTCTCCCTGTTTCCCTGTGGTGCCTGTTCAAATCAAATAACTCTGGAATTATTATGGATGAAATGTAAGTCTCCGGAGTTGAAGGTATGTGCAGTGTGTGTGCATGCATATGTGCGTGTATCTCTCTGTGTGTGTTTTTGGTTTTATTATCTTTGTGGGGACCACAAGGATAATAAAACAATACAAATTTGGACGAATTGGGACATTTCGCCGGTCCCCACAAGGAAATATGTAATTTTAGGCTTAGGGGTGAGGTTTAGGGTTACAATTAGGGTTATGGTTAGAATTAAGGCTAGGGTTATGAGTTACGGTTAAGGGAAAATGTTATTTTGAATTGGAAACAATTGTTTGTTCTCCACAAGGAAAGTAAAACAAGTGTGTGTGTGTGTGTGTGTGTGTGTGTGTGTGTGTGTGTGTGTGTGTGTGTGTGTGTGTGTGTGTGTGTGTGTGTGTGGTGGGGGCATCTGTATTGTGAGCTCAGTCTGTGGGACAGAAAAAGGATCTGCTGTATTATGAAGGGGGTCACCTCTGGGCCATCGCTGGCTTTTATAATTTTTTCCCTGTGTATGAAATAATGAAATAGGGCTGACGTGGAACCGAGCCCGCCCGGGAAGTGAAGGATATGGAGGGATGAAGATAGAGGGATGAGGGGATTGAACCTGTCTCTATAATGGCGGGATTAGGTGGGTTTAGCGGAGAATAGGGAGAGACAGGTGGGCTAGCATACCGGTTGAGAGGAATTTTAGCAAACAGGGTGACGTGTGGGTGGATGGTTAGGTGTGTGTGTGTGTGTGTGTGTGTGTGTGTGTGTGTGTGTGTGTGTGTGTGTGTGTGTGTGTGTGTGTGTGTGTGTGTGTGTGTGTGTGTGTGTGTGTGTGTGTGTGTGTGTGTGTAAGGCGCATGTATCTGCGAATTCGACTAGATTAAATGTCAAAATGAGTGTGACATCCGGACATTTAAAGTATACTAGGTTTTTTCAACTTCACATACTGTACTATAAAATTTTATTTTTCTTCATCTCAAATGGCCTACTATTTAGGACGCAAGCATACAGTTGAAGTCGGAAGTTTACATACACTTAGGTTAGACTCATTAAAACTTGTTTTTCAATCACTCCACAAATTTCTTGTTAACAAACTATAGTTTTGGCAAGTCGGTTAGGACATCTACTTTGTGCATGACACAAGTCATTTTCCAACATTTGTTTACAGGCAGATTATTTCACTTAGAATTCACTGTATCACAATTCCAGTGTGTCAGAAGTTTACATACATTAAATTGACTGTGCCTATAAACAGCTTGGAAAATTCCAGAAAATTATGTCATGGCTTTAGAAGCTTCTGATAGGCTAATTGACATATTTTTGAGTCAATTGGAGGTGTACCTGTGGATGTATTCCAAGGCCTACCTTCAAAATCAGTGCCTCTTTGCTTGATATCATGGCAGAATCAAAAGAAATCAGTCAAGACCTCAGAAAAATAATTGTTGACCTCCACAAGTCTGGTTCATCCTTGGGAGCAATTTCCCAACACCTGAAGATACCACGTTTGTCTGTACAAACAATAGTACGCAAGTATAAACACCATGGGACCACGCAGCCGTCATACCGCTCAGGAAGGAGACGCGTTCTGTCTCCTAGAGATGAATGTACTTTGGTGTGAAAAGTAAAAAAATCAATCCTTTCCACAATGGTCAAGACCAGAGAGCTGTGTAAGGACATCAGGGATAAAATTGTAGACCTGCACAAGGCTGGGATGGGCTACAGGACAATAGGCAAGCAGCTTGGTGAGAAGCCAACGACTGTTGGCGCAATTATTAGAAAATGGAAGAAGTTCAAGATGACGGTCAATAACTCTCGGTCTGGGGCTCCATGCAAGATCTCACCTCGTGGGGCATCAATGATCATGAGGAAGGTGAGGGATCAGCCCAGAACTACACGGCAGGACCTGGTCAATGACCTGTAGAGAGCTGGGACCACAGTCTCAAAGAAAACCATTAGTAACACACTTCCCCGTCATGGATTAAAATCCTGCAGCGCACGCAAGGTCCCCCTGCTCAAGCCAGCGCATGTCCAGGCCCGTCTGAAGTTTGCCAATGACCATCTGGATGATCCAGAGGAGGAATGGGAGAAGGTAATGTGGTCTGATGAGACAAAAATAGAGCTTTTTGGTCTAAACTCCACTCGCCGTGTTTGGAGGAAGAAGATGGATGAATACATCACCAAGAACACCATCCCAACCGTGAAGCATGGAGGTGGAAACATCATTCTTTGGGGATGCTTTTCTGCAAAGGGGACAGGACAGCTGCACCGTATTGAGGGGAGGATGGATGGGGCCACTTATCGTGAGATCTTGGCCAACAACCTCCTTCCCTCAGTAAGAGCATTGAAGATGGGTCGTGGCTGGGTCTTCCAGCATGACAACGACCCGAAACACACAGCCAGGGCAACTAAGGAGTGGCTCCGTAAGAAGCATCTCAAGGTCCTGGAGTGGCCTAGCCAGTCTCCAGACCTGAACCCAGTAGAAAATCTTTGGAGGGAGCTGAAAGTCCATATTGCCCAGTGACAGCCCCGAAACCTGAAGGATCTGGAGAAGGGGGAGTGGGCCAAAATCCCTGCTGCAGTGTGTGCAAACCTGGTCAAGAACTACAGGAAACGTATGATCTCTGTAATTGCAAACAAAGGTTTCTATACCAAATATTAAGTTCTGCTTTTCTGATGTATCAAATACTTATTGCATGCAATAAAATGCAAATGAATTACTTAAAAATCATACCATGTGATTTTCTGGATTTTTGTTTTAGATTCCGTCTCTCACAGTTGAAGTGTACCTATGATAAAAATTACAGACCTCTACATGAGTAGGAAAACCTGCAAAATTGGCAGTGTATCAAATACTTGTTCTCCCCACTGTATATCCACAGTAAAACGAGTCCTACATCGACATAACCTGAAAGGTCGCTCAGCAAGGAAGAAGCCACTGCTCCAAAACCACAATAAAAAATAGCCAGACTACGGTTTGCAACTGTACATGGGGACAAGATTGTACTTTTTGGAGAAATGTCCTCTGGTCTGATGAAGCAAAAAATAGAACTGTTTGGCCAAAATGACCATCGTTATGTTTGGAGGAAAAAGGGGAAGGCTTGCAAGCTGAAGAACAGCATCCCAATCATGAAGCACGGGGGTGGTAGCATCATGTTGTGGTGGTGCTTTGCTGCAGGATGGACTGGTGCACTTCACAAAATAGATGGCATCATGAGTCAGGAAAATTATGTGGATATATTGAAGTAACATCTCAAGACATCAGTCAGGAAGTTAACGCTTTTGTCGCAAACGGGTCTTCCAAATGGACAATGACCCCAAGCGTACTTCCAAAGTTGTGGCAAATTGGCTTAAGGACAACAAAGTCAAGGTATTGGAGTGGCCATCACAAAGCCCTGACCTCAATCCTATAGAAAATGTGTGGGCCGAACTGAAAAAGCGTGTGCGAGCAAGGAGGCCTACAAACCTGACTCAGTTACACCAGCTCTGTCAGCAGGAATGGGCTAAAATTCACCCAACTTATTGTGGGAAGCTTGTGGAAGGCTGCCTGAAAAGTTTGACCCAAGTTGAACAATGTAAAGGCAATGCTACCAAATACTAATTAAGTGTATGTAAACTTCTGATCCACTGGGAATGTGATGAAAGAAAGAAAAGCTGAAATAAATAATTCTCTACTATTATTCTGACATTTCACATTCTTAAAATAAAGTGGTGATCCCAACTGACCTAAGATAGGGAATTTTTACTGTTAAGTGTCAGGAATTGTGAAAAACTGAGTTTAAATGTATTTGTCTAAGGTGTATGTAAACTTCCGACTTCAACTGTAGGTATTTGAACTTGCTATTGCTTCTCAGAATTCAACGTATAGGTTGCACGTTGCATCATAATACTGTTTTGAAGAGTCTCTTGAAGACTGGTGCCCTGAACATTCTACTCAATGCATTCTCAATTGGCGCTAATAGAGATTTTTTCAAGTGCATTATAGTGGCTTGGAAGTACGATGACATTTCTAAAAGGAGGCAAATAATTAGTAGGAAAACCTTTTGTCATCACTGTGATGTCGCCTGATCAGGGATGGGAAAATGGCGGATTTAGAATGTTGATAACAATGGCGTGACGCAACTGAGTGATTGAGTTTCAACCCATGAATTGGTATTTCTTCTCTGAGACTCGCTTCTCAGAACGCCCTACTGACGTTCGGGGAATGCAGAGGTAACTGGAAATTGTTTGCTGGAATGATTCATACTCGTATAAAATGTTATGTTAAACATATTTTAATTATATGATTTTTTTATGTAGCATGTTGTCTGTTAAGTTACCTATTTAGCTTTTTCCTTCTGATATTCTGATCTCTGGTTCAGCATTTAATATCAAAAACAGAGACTGATTGATTCGAATCGAAAATAAGTAATTCAATCAGCACGAATTCCAATCCTTTCATCATGAAGCGGACAACTTCAAAGGACCGTATCCAGACTATTTAGTGATATGCTTGCTAGCAATATGGCTAAAAAGTATGGCCAACAGTAATAGCCAGGCTTAAGACCCTGCCCTTTAACAGGACTTGAATGGTAATGTAACCTTATGTACTCTTGATAAGACCATCTCCTGCAATACCAACATGTCAACCCAATTCCAACTTCATCCGGCCGAACAAAGCAACACATTTAACCACTCCCCTAATGAAACATCTTTGTTGCAATAATAAACCGAATAAATTAAATGTGTTAATTTCCATGTGTTTGTTCCAGCCTAATAGCCTACGTAACCATGGTGACTGGGATAATGGGCGATTTCTGGTTTAATACAGTGTAATGAGCCTATGTGCTCTCGATTGATGACCCTAAAAGTACCCGCTCCCATTTATTTCCACAGGTCCGTGTTTAGTCCCATTATAGAGCCAACACTCTCTGATCTCTCTGATCTTCCACTTCCTCCCACTTCTGTCACCATGGAGCAAGGTTAGCTCATTGGAAACACAGGCTGTGTCTGAAATAGCATCCTATTCGCTGTATGGGGCTCTTGTCAACATTAATGCACTATATAGGGAATAGTGTTCCATCTGGGGCTCATTCGGAGTCTCGGGATGATGCAGCTGCAGCTATTTAAGCAGCAATATTGTAAGAGTTGATGCTTCCTAATAAGTACCTATGACCACCTGTGTTGATGTCAGTAAAGGAGAGAAATAAACAAGTAATTAAAAAATTATTGACAGATGAATATAAGAAAAATGGAATGGAATGGAACTGGTGAAAGAAAAATTGCCTATCACACTGTAGTTACTCTGATTTAAGGCAATATAGTGTGGCCAATTACAAACAGCCATCAGATAACATGTTCAATATCACAATTCATTTTGAAGTGTCTGTAGGCAAAACAATAGTAGTGTTACGAGTGTTGTAGGCAACAAACTATCTTTTTCTATTTACTGTAGGTTCATACAAGTGACTCATCATACTCCTCACCCAGCTTCTTCCCCTAACTTCTTTGGCTTATCAATAGTAGGTAGTGTAAATTGCTCACCGCACCCACCCATTCCCTGGAAACGCCATGCGTCTCTGTGTTCCATATGTAAACATCTGAAGGCTGTTTATTTACCGGTTTAGCCGCTATCTCTGGAGAAACTAGCGCATCCCTGGAGGTATGAAGGGGAGAACTCCACCGTGATATGTTGAGGGCTGGTTGTTATTTGAAAGGGTAGGAAGTAGGAAGAGTGGGAGTAGTGCTTAGGGAATACCCATGTTGTGAGTTGTTTGTTTATATCTGAAAATAGCGTGTGATGGGACGGGTGGAGAGGGGACGGGGAGGGGGACTGGGGGCTTTGCAGGAGCTAAGAAAGTTGGCGACGATGAAAAGTGTTTATTTGCATTGCAAAGTGAGGATTAAAGTAGGAGTGAAAGGGAGTCTACTTTGGTGTATCGGTTCGAGCAGAGTGGTGTTTGGGATAATGAGGAATTCCTAGTTCAGTTGAGGTGTTTTGAGTGTATTGGTGAACTTTTGTTTGACCTTTGACATTCATGCCAATAAAGCTTTTTTTATTTGAATGGACTCAGTTCCAGTGGACTCTGTTCCAGTGCAGAGTTTCAAATAACGTTTTGGGGAGCTGATGCTTTGTATTTGAATAGAAGGTAATTTGGACACTCTTAATTCAATGTGTTATGGATACTTATACTAAACAAAATTAAAATCGCAGCATGAAAAAATTTCAAAGATTTTACTGAGTTGCAGTACAAGGAAATTAGTCAATTGAAATAATCTCATTAGGCCCTAATCTATGGATTTCACATGATTGGGCAAGGGTGCAGCCAGGCCCAGACAACCAGAATGAGTTTTCCCCCACAAAAGTGCTGTATTAAAGACAGAAATGCTCATCAGCCGCTTGATGTGTATGTCTTTTGTGTGTGTTCGCAGGTGTTCGCAGGTGGGAAGAGTTAGACAAATGATTTAGCCATTTAGCTTCAGCCGGCTGGTGTGCGACTGTGGCAAAGTTGGTTTTGACTTTGGATAGCCTAGCTCTGGTACCGTCAACAAATTACACAATGTAAATGGGACAATATTTTCATGTTGCACATCTTTTAGTTAAATCTTTCAATATTTGTAATTGAATTTCTACAATTTATAGTTGATTTTAGTTTTTTAAGTCATTGAAATTTGGAGCTATTGACCTTGAATATTGTCACATGTACATTGTGTAATTTACTGATGGTCCCTAACTAGCCCCATAGGGATGTTGAATGTCAAACCAAATTGACCATGGGCATTACGATTGGGTCGCGTGCAGTTGCTCTCCGAATTTATGATTACTTGGGTGCTGCCAGCTGTGGGCAGTACTAAAATAAACCCAACCCATGGTACTCTTCATTCCTTGACATACCATTTTTTCTTTTCATCTCGCAAATCTCAGTTTTGGGACGAGACTTACCTTATGACCAAAATTAACCTATTTACACTTTGTAGTCAATCTTAACTCATATTGATGCCACATAGGCCATTTTCAAAATGAGATGTTTATTTTAGGGGCAGTTGTTCTTTAAATATGGATTGATGAAGACTTTAGGAGCTAAGGGAACTCTCAATGGGTCATTTTTCACAAGTTAGCATCAGCTCATTGTGGGCTTCACTTTGGGGACATGCATATGTACCTTAGGTGAATATCATTCTCTCCATTATGGAATTCAGATTCAGAAAATGTTAATGTCCTCGGAGAGGCAATTCATTTTGCAGCAGTCATAAAAAATATCACATATCACAAAAGAAAAAAATAGAAATGGATATTTACAAGCAAATAGGCAGGGTAAGGGCAGTTGCATAGGGTAAGTGCTAAGTGTAATTAGTCCAACATTGTGTTAAGTTGCAGACTTGTATTCTGAATAAAACAGTACTTGGCCCTTGTCGTGGCAATTCTAATCAAAGGGGAGAGGGACTGCAGATTATTTTAAATAATACTTTATTATAAGATTTGCAAAAATGGAGAATCAACTATCCACTCAACAGTGCATAGTTGAAAAGCTCAGCGAACAGTGTCGGTTCTCAGCTTTTATAGAGAAGCACATCCTTTTTTAATACGTGGCAGTCAGCAGATAGTGTGTAAAATGCAATTAGTTGTCTGTGCAGATGTAAGATAGCACGAGGTTGATAGCCAGAGGGCTCAACCGTCTAACTGCATTCACAACAACAAATACTGTAATTTGCTCCTTTCTGTGACTTTCTGTAGATAGTAAACTCACGGGATGTCACATGCTGCGGTCGCCGCACCCAAACGGACCTTAGCTATACACCCAGTCTTATGACTAAGTCCCACAAAGACAAGTTTGTATAAGGTTACAAAAACATGAGCATATAACAAGAGACTATTCTTTAAGCAGTAAAACATGGGATAGCATGACTAAATATGGATTTTTCCATGACATTTCCTCCCTTTTGAGACTACGTCTCAACCTAATAGAAAATTACTTACAGGCATTTTCATTAAACAATCATTAACTTAAGGGAAAAGGAAAAGGAAATACTTTCTTACACTTGGTATATTACAATTGTAAATGACCCACGTTGTCATTGAGTTTCTACCCTTCACATAGTACAATTCATTCTCAGAAGGGGGAAAGGAAGATATGAATTTAAACATCAGTACATACGTTATCACCACACACGGGAATCGCTTTGTTGAGACTGTCCATATTGCCACAGGGTAACCATGTTGGTAGGCCCTTAACCCTACCTTGGGAGCACCATTCACATAACCCCCACCCTGAGCATGGCATATGGACATGCTGCACCATTAACTCAATGTTTTATACCTTGGTGTTATGGATTATCATCGTCTTCATCAGACATGTAATCAGACATAGGAAATAAATCAGGTAAATAGGGTTATGAGGCATCTCCTTCTGGGGTCAGTAATGGCATGACAAGAATAGTCTCAATGGATTTGCTGCACAATTTCTTTAAGTTATAATAAGCATTATTGTAAAAAATATAACTAAGCCATAAATCAACCAATAAAATATTGTATCTCCTATAACACCAAATAATGACTGAAACCATCCAAATGGATTCCAATTGTTGTCTGGTTGATGTTCATTTGCGAGATCACCACTGAGCTGGTTGTCCACCCCCTGGTTTCCGGGACTCATCCTTCTGGTGTTTCTTCATGTTCTTCTTTAGTGTTTCAGTTCATTCTTCCAATGTCACATGTTCAAAGTGGATGGCCCTTGGTAATGGCTCTCACCTGAGCTGCCATTGTCCTTTACAGTCCATTTTGTCTTGTCCCTAACAGTCCACCAGCAGCATGACAGAAGTTGACAGGATCTCTGTGCTCACTCCATGTGGACTCATGTCGCACTCCTGAGAGAAAAGGCATGAGATAAAAGGCAGCTGGATGCTGTGTACATGTTGCTGGCTCGGACTCAGGTGTCACGGTAGAAATGGTGAAGGACAAGATTGTAGTGAATGCCATTTCTTCAGCCAGTTAGGGTGGTTGAGGTTCACACTGTTCTTGGACAAATCATCCCTGTCATGCATCTAGACACCATCTGTGGTCAACTTTGCCATAACCTCGAAAGAGGTGAGACCAAAACAACAGTTTAAGGCATTTTTGATTCAGAAAACTATTTATCTTATGACAAATTATTACCTTCCCAATTTTCTTACTATAACATTCCTAAAAACAAATGAATAACAACATACTTGTTGAAACCATTTTGCAAATTTGCTTGTACACCCTTGTCATACTGACGACCTCCCTGCAGAGTTATCCCTTACTGAGAAATCCCGACCGTACAGCAGACCCATCCCGACCGTATAGCAGACATTTGTATCAAAACAAGACAACAACAAACCACACAACACAACAACAGCAATACACTTCTTTATATAAACAAGAGGTGGGAAAAACTTTTCTTCCTTTCATAGGCAAACATAATTATGCATATTTAACTAATTATGCATACTTACCAAAGGCCCCAGAGGACCAGTAATTAAAAACACTGCCTGTTAAATCAAAAATAACCAAATTAGAATAACAAATCAAATTAGAATGACAGCTCTTAATAACTCCATGAAGAAATCATTGTATCCCATAAAATAGACTAGAGACAGGTGTCCCATATTCAGAGCAGCACTCTCTCCTTGTGTTCCGAATCCCACATAGGACTATTGCTGAATTATAAACTTCTTTACATAGTTTAGAGTTTAGAGTTATAGAGTTTACATAGATTTAATTCTCACCCAATGTCTTCAGTCTTTCTAGTGAGGGTGATCAGGCCTCACCTGTGAAGTCAGAACAGAGGGCATAGGTCAGTCAGCCCTATTAAGTATTTACTTTCCCTTTTCTTTCCCTGTTTTTTCAAAACCATTTAAAATATTTCCATCATTCTGCTTACCTGGTTTACAACAAATCAAACAGGGCAAAAACAAAGAAACCAATGGCCAGGCCTTACTTATTTGGTAGCTCCCTTTACGTCCGGATCTGATACCTTTATACTTTTATAAAACTGCAGAATTTCACTAACTGTTCTCCCAATGCAACATTTCAAAGAGAGAGATAGGGACACTCATCCTCTCCTAAAAGAGAAAATAAATAAACATTTAGTTTGTTTTCACTTTGCGAAATCTTAAACCAATTCACTTACCAATTAATCTACATCTCTGTTTCCTTTAATCCAGAAGCCCTCTCAATCACCATCACCCAGTATATTTCTCTTCCACTCAAACACTTGTTTCCCTCTACAATCTCTACTTTACTCTACCTCCGTCTTTCCGTCTAACGTTTACTTTACCAGGTGAACAAAAGGTTTTAAATTACAGTCAAAACAAACATGATAAGTTCTGTTCACAGGGAGGCCACTTTAATTACTCGTGACCCATTCTCCCTTTTGTCAATTCTATAAATCTATTTTAGAATAAGACGGAATTGTCACACCTGCTCCCGCTCTCCCTCCCTGGCGCTCGGGGGTGCCGGGTTGCCCAGCACTACGCACTCCTGCCACCATCATTAAGCACACCTGATTCCCTCGTCACAAGCATCAGAGATTCATTGGACTCACCTGGACTCAATCATCTGTTTTCATTACCTCCCCTATATCTGTCTGTTCCCTAAGTTGTTTCCCCTTTTCAGCATTATTGTCGTATGTCGTTTTGTTATCTTGTTCTGACACTGTTCCTGTCCTGTTCCATGTCCGTTCATAATTAAATGTTCTCTCCCTGTACCTGCTTCTCATCATCAGCGTCGGTTCTTACAGAATGCTGAAGCCACCATTTGAAGTATCGGGGAGTGCTGGCTTTTTGGTCTTGGTGGTGACGTCTGGTCCGGTGCCTCAGCTGGCTCGTCGGGCTTCTACGCCCTATCTGGCTCGAGAGGTTTCCTTGTCAAAGCACATCATTTAGTAATGTCCATTGCGCACCCCATGACAATACTATCTAGCTATCAAATCAATAAACGTTGGGTGTTTGGATAGAATTCAGTTAATGTACTAGCAAGGTCAATGCAATTATATGCTATGTGGTTCATAGGGACAGCGTAACCAACAAATTTGCATACAGCGTATAACGTAACTTTATTTGAAAAGTCATTACTTTATAACATTGCTCAACATTTTCTTAACATTTGCTATAACTAGTTTAAATCAATGAATTTGTATGTATGATCGATAAGCATACTTCACAAATAGTACTGTTAGTCCGGTTATGCTGAGTACGTCTACTAATCTTGTTTTTATTGTTTTTTTATTTTCTGTTGATAGAACAGTGACATCAAAACGCTGATGTATTGAGCTTTAGATTTTTATTTTATGTCATTTTGCCAACTCACAGTAGCATCGAAATTCTTTATTAGATTCAAATTTTCTGCCAGAAGGAAAATGCTACGGAATTTTATCCATAATTAGATTTATTTTTTTTGCTCCCAATATTCGAGCCGAATTGGTGGAATGCTTATGCACTTCTTTTAGTGCCTCTATGGTTTTGCTATAGTTTACCTCTTCCTGACCGTTGCCAGAGTGTTTAGATTTACTCACTCACCGCTCTAATATATGCCAATTTAACTATTTCTGAAGGTAGTGATACCCACTTCCCCGGAGAATAGTTATGGTATTTGTGCCTTTTAATTGGTAATGGAACCTGATACCTTGTATTAGAACCAATACTGAAGATCTGCCAATTTACTACTGGGGAATATGGGAGACCTAATACCAGTCTCACACTTCAAATATCACTGTTGTTGACAACACATGAATTAATCAAAATTAGTGTCCATCATCTGTCCGTATGTTAGGAATTTTATGAATAATGACTAAACAATATCTACATTTTAAATCGAAATATAACTAATTAAACTTATACTTTGTTTTATTATATCTGATTAACAATATGGATTCATAAGTGAGGGATTGTGGAGCCTGAAACAGGGAGTAATTACATTTAAATAAATACCATTCCAGCCAGGTTGGAGGAGATTAGGAGTGAGGGTTTTTAAGTAAGCAGAAAGGGTCTTTAAACTATGGTTGAACCGACGAAACTTAGCTCTGGGGTATTTTAGATAAGGCAGTGAGTGCATTCCTAGGTTTTCCGTTAACTAGAACTGTCAGCTAAGTGGTGATCAATAATGGTGAGGGGTCAAGAGTAGCCTAATGGTTAGAGCGTTGGACTAGTAACCGGAAGGTTGCAAGTTCAGACCCCCGAGCTGACAAGGTACAAATCTGTGGTTCTGCCCCTGAACAGGCAATTAACCCACTGTCATTGAAAATAAGAATTTGTTCTTAACTGACTTGCCTAATAAATTCAGTTATATAGTGTGTGTGCTAGTGAGACCGAATGAACATTACCCATTATTGGTAAGACTGGTCTATTTTATGCAAATAAGAATCTTACAAATTCTCATAAAATAGACTAAGTGAATTCAATTAATGAAAACATATTGGAAATAATGAAATTACAGTAACACAGTAAATGTTTTATATGTCTTGTCAATGGTGAGAAATTTGCGGTGCAGTGTAAGCCAGTCTGTGACACAAAACTGTCTTTCTGTTTCCAATAACTGCGAGCAGTTGAGAAGATATCCTGTAAGTCCCATGCATAGTACCAATCACATGTAATCCCAAATTTACAGAGAAGATCTCTTCCTGACAAATTTACAGGACAACAGAAAGCAGAAAATTAATTGACGTTTCCTGGGTGTGTTATCAATTTTAACAGGTAGGTTAACAACTCTTTCATAGTCACTCCACATTGCTGACTTATTCATTTGGCATGGGAGGTTTGGACATGGATGTGAATTTATGATAGACACTGCAGCGCCAGTATCTACTAGAAAATCTATTAACTCACCTTTGCCAAAGAGACAAACCATCGGCTCCTCGCAGGGATTTTGTCACGTTCTGACCTTTATTTCCTTTGTTTTGTCTTGATTTAGTATGGTCAGGGTGTGAGTTGAGGTAGGCAGTCTATGTGTGTTTTTCTATGTTGGGGTTTTGAGTTCAGCCTAGTATGGTTCTCAATCAGAAGCAGATGTCGTTCGTTGTCCCTGATTGAGAATCATACTTACGTAACCAGCCTGGGTTTCACTTTTGAGTTGTGGGTGTTTGTTTCCGTGTGAGTGTTTGTTGCCACACGGTACGGTTTCGGTTTTGGTCATGTTCACGTTTATTGTTTTGTATTTCATAGTGTTCAGTTTATGTCTTAAAATAAACGTTATGGACACTTACCACCCTGCGCATTGGTCCTCCGATCCTTTTCGCTACTCCTCCTCATCAGAGGATGAAGAATGCCGTTACCTGCACGAATAATTGTATTTTTTCTAACCTACATGAATATTTTCTTATTTCTTCAGGATTTTATCCTGGAACACTTTCATCCGGACTCTGCCCTGGTATCTCTTAACATAGCTAATGCATTGCAACTTATGATCATAACCCATGGTATATTATAGTATCTCTATAGTACCTCACAATCTTATTCTGGAATTGCTTTCATCAGGACTCTGTCCTGGTATCTATAACACGTGTGACCTGTTCCTAGAACAGGACTTTCTACAAGTTAACTTTCACCAATTGGAGGTTGTGTTTAAGAAAATCAATGTCACCCTTAATTTATCTTATCTGTCCGGAATACGTATGATTAGGAGATGTTATTGCGAGTGTAGCAAAATGCTTGTGCTTCTATAGCCGACAGTGCAGCAATATCTAACATGTAATCTAACTCTAATTCCTAAACAGCTACCTAATACACACAAATCTAAGTAAAGGAATGGCATAAGAATATATACATATAAATGTATGGATGAGCAATCACAGAAGTGGCATAGGCAAGATGCAATAGATGGTATAAAATACAGTATATACATATGAGATGAGTGATGCAAGATATGTAAACTTTATTAAAGTGGCATTATTAAAGTGACAAGTGATTCATTTTTTGTGGCCAACGATTTCAAGTATGTATGTTGGCAGCAGCCTCTGTGTTAGTGATGGCTGTTGAACAGTCTGATGGCCTTGAGATAGATGCTGTTTTTCAGTCTCTCGGTCCCAGCTTTGATGCATCTGTACTGACCTCGCCTTCTGGATGGTAGCGGGGTGAAGAGGCAGTGGCTCGGGTGGTTGTTCTCCTTGATGATCTTTTTGGCCTTCCTGGGACATTGTGTGCTTGATGTGTCCCGGAGGGCAGGTAGTTTGCCCCCGCTGATCTGTTGTGCAGACCGCACCACCCTCTGGAGAGCCTTACGGTTGTGGGCAGTGCCTCCTGAGGTTGAAGAGGTGCTATTGATCCTTCTTCATCACACTGTCTGTGTGGGTGGACCATTTCAGTTTGTCCTTGATGTGTACGCCAAGGAACTTAAAACTTTCCAACTTCTCCACTGCTGTCCCATCAATGTGGATAGGGGTGCTCCCTCTGCTGTTTCCTGAAGTCCACGATCATCTCATTTGTTTTGTTGACATTGAGTGAGAGGTGGTTTTGCTGACACCACACTCCGAGTGTGGCATTCTTACATAGGTATTCCTCTTGTCCAGGTGGAATAGAGCAGGGTGCAGTGGCGATTTTATAGTCTGTGGACCTATTGGGGCAGTAAGCAAATCAAAGTGTGTCTAGGGTGACAGGAGTAGCTTTGGGACAAGTCTCTGAATGTCCTTGAGTGGCCCAGCCAGATCCCAGACTTGAACCCGATCGAACATCTCAGGAGAGACCTGAAAATAGCTGTGTAGCGACGCTCCCAATCCAACCTGACATAGCTTGAGAGGATCTGCAGAGAAGAATGGGAGAAACTCCCCAATTACAGGTGTGCCAAGCTTGTAGCTTTATACCAAAGAAGACTTGAGGCTGTAATCGCTGCCAAAGGTGCTTCAACAAAGTACTGAGTAAAGGATCTGAATACTTATGTAAATGTGATATTTCAGTATTTTATTTTTAATACATTTGCAAGAATGTCTAAAAACCAGTTTTTTCTTTGTCATTATGGGTATTGTGTGTAGATTGATGATCATTTAAAAAAAATATACATATATATTTTAGAATAAGGCTGTAATGTAACAAACTGTGGAAAAAGTCAAGGGGTCTGAATACATTCCGAATGCACTGTATGTGTTGAACTTTCAGACAATTTATTACATGTAAGATTGTGTTCATTTTAGGAGACACTTATCTACCGCTTGTCTGGGCTGCATTAGGGAAGTATAGAGAGCCACAAAGCAAAACGGTGGAGAGTGAAATGACTGTTTAGGTTTGCCTTCAGTCCGGGTCACTCCCTTTCTTTGTCTCTATCAATGTCTCTGTTCGTGCTGATCATACTCTCACTCAATGTACCTGTCTGTCTCTTCCTCTCTTTATTTCAGTGTTTGTGTGCTTCCCTCCCTCTCTTAATCTCTCTCTCTCCTTCCCCCTCCCCCACTCCCTCTTTAGTGCCCTAGCTCTGTATCGGCCCTGGCACCGGTGTCCTACTGTACCTTTCTCCTCTGCATAGGGGATTAGCGATTAGCAGTTAGTGCTCTCAGCCCCCTGTGAGCCCCATTCAGTTAGCTACAGTGCTACAGTGCTGACCGAGACCCTTCTCTAAAGACCAACAGTGTGGGGAGACAGAGATTGGACAATGATAGGATTAGTCAGGGAGTCAGTGGGGTACTGGCTGGCACCAGCTGGGGTGTTATAGCCTGGCACGGGGATGGGTGTGGGCTGGAAGATTGCCTTTTCTGCCTTGGTTGTAGAAACAAGGAGGGGCAACAAGAAGATAGGAGGGGCACCGCTGTGCTAAGTATCACGCAAGTAGGGAAGAAGGGTAGGGGAGAGTGTGTGTGTCTTAGAGCGTGTCTGTCTTTAGTCTATTTGTTACAGTGTGTGTTTGTCTCTGTTGATTATTTCTTACAGAATATACTGCAACTCCTCAATCTACAGTGCCAGTGTCTGTTCACTGCAGCATGGGAAGAAAATTGACAATTCAGGTTGATGCACTTCATATACAGTTGAAGTCGGAAGTTTACATACACTTAGGTTGGAGTCATTAAAACTCGTTTTTCAACCACTCCACAAATTTCTTGTTAAGAAACTATAGTTTTGGCAAGTCAGTTAGGACATCTACTTTGTGCATGACACAAGTAATTTTTCCAACAACTGTTTACAGACAGATTATTTCACATACTGTATATATCACAATTCCAGTGGGTCAGAAGTTTACATACACTAAGTTGACTGTGCCTTTAAACAGCTTGGAAAATTCCAGAAAATTATGTCATGGCTTTAGAAGCTTCTGATAGGCTAATTGACATAATTTGAGTCAATTGGAGGTGTACCTGTGGATGTATTACAAGGCCTATCTTCAAAATCAGTGCCTCTGCTTGACATCATGGGAAAATCAAAAGAAATCAGCCAAGACCTCAGAAAAATAATTGTAGACCTCCACAAGCCTGGTTCATCCTTTCCAAACGCCTGAAGGTACCACGTTCATCTGTACAATCAATAGTACGCAAGTATAAACACCATGGGACCACATAGCCGTCATTCCGCTCAGGAAGGAGACGCGTTCTGTCTCCTAGAGATGAATGTACTTTGGTGCGAAAAGTGCAAATCAATCCCAGAACACCCGCAAAGGACCTTGTGAAGATGCTGGAGGAAACAGGTACAAAAGCATCTATATCCACTGTAAAACGAGTCCTACATCGACATAACCTGAAAGGCAGCTCAACAAGGAAGAAGCCACTGTTCCAAAACCGCCATAAAAAAAAGCCAGACTATGGTTTGCAACTGCACATGGGGACAAAGATCGTATTGTTTGCAGAAATGTCCTCTGGTCTGATAAAGCAAAAAATTGAAATGTTTGGCTAAAATTACCACCGTTATGTTTGGAGGAAAAAGGGGGAGGCTTGCAAGCCGAAGAACACCATCCTAACCGTGAAGCACGGGGGTGGCAGCATCATGTTGTGGGGGTGCTTTGCTGCAGGAGGGACTGGTGCACTTCACAAAATAGATGGCATCATGAGGGAGGAAAATTATGTGGATATATTGAAGTCACATCTCAAGATGTCAGTCTTGAGATGTTGGAGTGGCCATCGGTTAAGGTATTGGAGTGGCAAAATGGTTTAAGGACAACAAAGTTAAGGTATTGGAGTGGCCATCGCAAAGCCCTGACCTCAATCCTATAGAACATTTGTGGGCAGAACTGCGAGCAAGGAGGTCTAGAAACCAGACTCAGTTACTCCATCTCTGTCAGCAGGAATGGGCCAGAATTCACCCAACTTATTGAGGGAAGCTTGTGGAAGGCTACCCAAAACATTTGACCCAAGTTAAACAATTTAGGCAATGCTACCAAATACTAATTGATTGTATGTAAACTTCTGACCCACTGGGAATGTGATGAAAGAAATAAAAGTTGAAATAAACCATTCTCTCCACTATTATTCTGACATTTCACATTCTTAAAATAATGTGGTGACCCTAACTGACCTAAAACAGGGAATTTTTAGTAGGATTATATTTCAGGAATTGTGATGAACTGGGTTTAAATGTATTTGGCTAAGGTGTATGTAAACTTCTGACTTCAACTGTAGATGTGAGTGTAAAGATTTCACAGAAAGTGAAACTGTTAGTAATGATAGAGTTATTTTGATCGCCAATGACATTGTTGTGAATTGGAAACAGGCCGTTCATAATTTCAAAGCGTTATCATGTGCCTCAATTCATTCAGTGCATTACAGCAGTAGGCTTAGGCTATCTCGACACAACCCGTGCTCTGGACTCACAAAGCACACCCCAAGTTGGCTATAGCATTGTCGAATCATACAAACTTTGTAACGGCAGTCAAACAAAAGTCAAATGACTGAAGTTGCTAAACTTGCTCGATAACTTCAAACGAATAACAGAATGTCTCCTAACATTGAGTTGACGATCATGCAGATATCAGATCAGCTCATGAATAACAGGGAGATGAAGAGAGAAACTTGTTTAAATATCAAGATATCTTAACTGAGACCAACTCTGTTTAAAAAATATATATCTATATCTACTCTTATACCGTTTGTTGATCTCTACCGAAGCTCTCATCTCGGCAGCAATACAATACTGCGCAGAGAAGCGGAGAAAATGTTATTGCGCTGTGGTAATGCTACCTATGGATTACAGAATAAAGTTAGGAATTCTCATACTAGACAGATTTTCAGTTTCCAGTTAATATAAGGCTATTTGTCCAGCCAGCATACAATTAAACAAATATGCAGACAGAGATTCTGTAAAACAAAATCACATTGATTGATTATCAGACAAGTCGCCGGCTTTTGGTCAGGAGTAGGACAGGCTACTACTACGCCAAGTGTAAAATCCACTTGTATAACATGCTTGCAAAATATTCTGATCAACTAATATTGTATATGAGCAAACTAGAATACAGATTATCTTTAGCACTCACCTCAATTTAGCTAACATTTCCCCAGCCTAATTGTTACCAAATATCCAACAAGAGATTCAGTGAAAACAGAAATCTGACATTTCTATCTAGACGACTCCCCTACTCTTGTTCCAAAGCCGCGCTAAGGCGCTGTCACAATCAAAACGGTGCTGAAATTATAATCTTGGTGACCACACGACTATTGATTTAAATTAGTATAACGTTTGGATATGACTTTGGGAGTTTCAATATAAACAAGAATTTGAAACATGCCTTCAATTCGTCGGACCTGGAACGAATGTTCTGATTATAACTCTAAATTGCATTCGGGACTCGTGTGCAGCAGTCTGGCAGTGTCAAATATGGGTTTGCTTTGAATTTAAGGCGACTTTTTGTGAAGTAAATACACTACGCTAAAGGCTTCCATGCAATACCTAATCTGCCTCTGCGCATGTTCTGCATTTTGTGGAATTGCATTAGTGCGACATTGGGAGAAAATTTTGTCATTTCCCGGATCTTGTCATTTTATTTTTTCGGAAATGTGAAGAGTGGTCCGGGGACAGTCCCGGGATCCCTGTTACCGGTGTTAATCTCCAGTACTGTATTGGCGCCTGGCCATAACAGTGTTTTATCTCCGTATCTTCCATATCAGTGAGCAGATGGGCTGATGGGGAACTTAAACACTTCTGTTTCACACTCTGCAGCACATAGCACATTCAACAGAAAAATACAGCCAAGAATCTATTCCCATGGCACAGTGGGTTGGAGTGGTGCTGGCAACACCAGAGCTGTGGGTTTGATTCCATACTGTGTGTAAGGTGTTTTGACTAAGTTGTTTTGAATAGCATTTCTGGTGAATGACAGGGTATTTTGTAGTATCACAAAGGGTGCATTGAGGAGATACATAATTAGTGTCCTATGCTGTCTTATCTGACTTCATATATTTAAATATTCATCCTCATGAAAGGACATTTCAGTCGTTTGTGTGCTTTGGTACACCTGTTTCAACCCAGCACCAGACTCAGACTTATATATCATCCTCATTGCTCTCATCTGAAACTCATCTGAAACTCTGAAACTCTCTCACATTATAACTCATGTTTATTGTCATACATCATTCTCAGACATCCTATGTTTTCAACCCTGTAGCTTTGTCTCTCTCTCTCCACGTATGCACACACACACTCACACAAATGTCCTCTCCCTGCCAACCCTCTCTTTTACCGTACCTTCTCCCCTCTTTCCTTAGACAGAAATAAGTCTCCGTCTAGCCCCTCCTGCCCCTACAGCTCTTGTCCCTGGTGCAGACCTATTCTGGAGCATACCGTATGTAAAGCTGCTCCTCATAGCTCCTACTGGGAGTTTATTCTCCACTGAGAGTGCACTTGATGAGTGCTGCACTGAGTGCTCTGGAGGGAAATGGATGGAGAGAGAGAGAGGGAAGGGGTGATGGAAGGGGTGAGAGAGAGACAGAGAGAGAGAGAGAGGGTGAGAAAAGAGAGAGAGAGAGAGACACACAGACACCAGAGACAGAGAGAGGGAGAAAGAGAGAGGTGGAGATGGATGGAGAGAGAGTGAGAGAGAGAGAGTGGATGTGTGTGTGAGAGAGAGAGGGAGAGAGAGGATATTTGTTCTTCCCTGTCTTACTGCTGTGTATCAAGCACAACATGGGGCTTAGAAAGCAAGTATGTTGCAGGTTGTAGAGGGGAATTAATTGAATTTACAATGAACATGCTGATGCAAGAAGTGATGAGAACTATATGGATTATGTGTGTGTGTGCACGCGCACTTCTGTGGGTGGGTGTGTGGGTGCGTGCGTGCTTGTGTGTGTGTGTGTTCAAAATACTGTGCTTATGGGTATGTCGTATGTGCATGTGTGTGCATGTGTGTGCATACATGCTTTTGTTTATACGTAAACATGTATCTACTTTGAATGTGTATGGTCATGTGTGTGTAGACGCATTATGTCATTGTCGAGGATGAGCGTGCTTGGCTGTGTGCGTACGTCCACGTGAACCATTATGTATATGTTTTTGCCGGACATATTTTGCTCTCTGTCCATCTGCTTGCATAGAGAGTGGAGAGCAGAATGCTCTTCTGCAGTTGACCTTGTGCCCAGTGGGCAAGAGAGAAGAGCAGTTGTACACAGTGGTACACAGAGAAGCCTTCCCAGACGTGGGATTCTTCCCAAATGGCACCCCTTTCCCTATATAGTGCACTACTTTTTAACAGAGTTCTATGGGCCTTGTTCAAAAGTTGTGCATTATAAAGGGAAAAGGGTGCATTTGGGAAGTAGACCTGGGTACAGTAGAACCACTCTCTGCCACCACAGCAGTAGCAGCCAAACAGCGAGCCAGAGAGAGAGAGCAGGGTCTAATCCTCTCAAAGCTGTAAAAAATGAAGTTTCAAGCTTTAATTCCTCCAATAATTCTAAACTCCCTTAATCCATTCAAAATGAATGACCCAGTTTGGGACCTTGTTTATCAAACTTGTTCCCACTGTACTGTTACGAGCTACCTGTCATGGACTAACTTTTGGGTTATTTTGGAGGGGAAAGGAAAGAAAGGGAGTTGAGAGAATATACAGTGCATTCAGAAAGATTTTTTCCACATTTTGTTACTTTACAGCTTTATTCTAAAATTGATTAAATAATGCATTTTTCTCATTAATCTACACACAATACCGCATAATGACAACGAAAAAAAAGTTTACATTATTTACATAACTATTCAGACACTGCTATGAGACTCGAAATTGAGCTCAGGTACATTCTATTTCCATTGATAATCATTGAGATGTTTCTACAACTTGATTGGAGTCTACCTATGATACATTAAATTGATTGGACATGATTGGGAAAGGCACGCACCTGTCTATATAAGGTCGCACAGTTGACAGTACATGTCAGAGCAGAAACCAAGCCATTAGGTTGATGGAATTGTCCATAGAGCTCCGAGACAGGATTGTGTCGAAGCACAGATCTGGGGAATGGTACCAAAAATGTCTGCAGCATTAAAGTTCCCCAAGAACACAGTGGCCTCCATCATTCTTAAATGGAAGAAGTTTGGAACCACCAAGACTCTTCCTAGAGCTGGCCGGGCGACCAAACTGAGCAATCGGGGGAGAATGGCCTTGGTCAGGGAGGTGACCAACAATCCCATGGTCACTCTGACAGAGTTCTAGAGTTTCAGTGAAAATGGGATAATCTTCCAGAAGGACAACCATCTCTGCAGCACTCCACCAATCTTGCCTTTATGGTAGAGTGGCTAGACAGAAGCCACTCCTCAGTAAAAGGGGCTGTCATAAAGGCACCTAAAGGACTCTGACCATGAGAAACAAGATTCTCTGTCTGGTCTTGTGAAACCAACATTGAACTCTTTGACCTGAATGTCTGGAGTAAACCTGGCACCATCCCTACGGTGAAGCATGGTGGTGGCAGCATCATGCTGTGGGGATGTTTTTCAGCCGCAGGGACTGGGAGACTAGTCAGGATCAAGGGAAAGATGAAAGGAGCAAAGTACAGAGAGATCCTTGATGAAAACCTGCTCAAGAGTGCTCAGGACCTAAGACTGACTGGGGTGAAGGTTCACCTTCCAACTTGGCACTCAGCCAAGACAACGCAGGAGTGGCTTCGGGAATAGTACCTGAATGTCGTTGAATGGCCCAGCCAGAGCCTGGACTTGAACCCGATCTAACATCTCTGAAGAGACCTGAATATAGCTGTGCAGTGACGCTCCCCATCCAACCTGACAGAGCTTGAGAGGATCTGCAGTGAAGAATGGGACAAACTCCCCAAATACAGGTGGCCAAGCTTGCAGCATTCTTTTATTTATTTAACTTGGCAAGTCAGTTAAGAACAAATTCTTATTTACATTGATGGCCTACCCCGGCCAAACCCAGACAACACTGTGCCGCCCTATGGTACTCCTAATCACAGCCAGATGTGACACAGCCTGGATTCGAACCAGAGACGCTCCTTGCACTGAGATGCAGTGTCTTAGACCTCTGCGCCACTCGGGAGCCATCATACCCAAGAAGACTCGAGGCTGTAATCACTGCCAAAGGTGCTTCAACAAAGTACTGAGTAAAGGGTCTGAATACTTATGTAAATATGATATTTCCTTTTTTATTTTGAATGCATTTGCAAAAATGTCTAAACGTGTTTTTGCTTTGTGTAGATTAATGAGGGAAAAAACAGTTAAAGACATTTTTGAATAATGCTGTAACATAACAAAATGTGGAAAAAGTTAAGGGGGTTGACTACTTTCCAAATGTGCTGTATACTTTCAGGAAAAATATCTGGTTTTGTAGCAGTAGCATCATTTCTTGTGTATTTCCGGACATTATTTGACAGAATATTGTATATTGGGTAATGACTCATGCATGTTGGGTGATTACTAGTGCTGAGTGGTTAACTGACATTTCTGGTAGATTTAAACATCTAATTGACCAACGTTAATGATCAATTATTTGAATTCCATTTCGTTCTGTTTTTTTTCTTTGAGCTCAATGCTGTTTCCCTGGAGATAAATTGAATCAAGCCCGAAATGTTTGATGTATTAGGGAGGTAAATGTTCTACATAGTTTAGTGCAGAAAACATGGTAATTAACTACAATGACTATAATCCATTGCATTACTACTTGTCCGGTCTGTGTGGAGCTGACACGGGGAGGGAGAGAATAATGTGCAATCGAGAGGGATAGAGAGAAGTTGCTTGGAGAGGTATCTCTACCTGAAAATACATGATCTAACTGACAAAAATAGTGCTTTGAATTTACTTAATTCAAAGGTGTACATCGGTTCCACATGAATGAAACGTGTTAGACAAACACATAATTTTATTTTTCAGTTTACTTTTATTTTTGTCAAGCAAATATAATTTATTCAAGTAAATATATTGTCATGGAATAGAATCAATTTTATTTGAAGTAAATGTGTAGCTTCAAATGGATTTGATCATGTTCCCTAAACCTGATCACTACTTAATAATTAATATTATTTTATTGATGATATTGCTGATAATTATGTAGACGGTTCTACATAATTATTAATGAAAGCACAAGATGAAATGCTGCCATTTTCTACCTTAGTGTTTGAATTTACACAAATGAATAGGGAAATATAAAGTACACGCTAAAGATGTGTAACCAAGGAGCAAGAGACCATGTGTATCAGTGACAAAGAAGGCAAAAGGCATGTTTCAAAAATGATTTTTAGTAACGGTTCAGCTTTTTGGAACGATAAATGTCCATTCACTAACATTCAGTGTTCAATGAATGGCACAGGTCTAAATCACAGTGCTGTAGGCTATATATCTGTATAAAAACAATAAGAAGTGTTATGCTCACAATGATTGGGCACTCTCTAATGCATTTTGTTACAAAATGAGGTAGTTATTTTTCATAAGGAGTATCATAGACAAAGAATGAGGTAGGTATACATATTTTTGCATGTTAATTCTATTGACTAAAAGTCACTATAAAGTGAAACTGAACTTTTTCCATAAGCAGCAAAGAAATTAAGGGCATCTACTCAAAACACCATACACATCTTTGGAGCTTCTGTTTAGAGTTTTTTTTTTACCCCCAATTTCGTGGTATCCAATTGTTAGGAGTTACTATCTTGCTCATCGCTACAACTCTGTACGAGCTCAGGAGAGACAAAGGTCGAAAGCCATGCGTTCTCCGAAACACAACCCAACCAAGCCGTACTGCTTCTTAACACAGCGCGCATCCAACCCGGAAGCCAGCCGCACCAATGTGTCGGAGGAAACACTGTGCACCTGGTTAGCGTGCACTGCGCCCGGCCCGCCACAGGAGTACCTAGAGCGTGATAAGACAAGGATATCCCTGGCGGAAAAGCCCTCCCTAACCTGGACGATGCTAGGCCAACTGTGCGTCGCCCCACGGACCTCTTGGGCGCAGCCGGCTGCGACAGAGCCTGGGCACGAACCCAGAGTCTCTGGTGGGCTCAGCTAGCACTGCGATGCAGTGCACTAGACCACTGCACCACCTGGGAGGCCCTGTTTTGAGTTTTTGTGAACAATTTCAACATAAGTCAAACATATTGTCTTAAACACAACAAAACAGCTCACTGAAACAGCCTGTTTTTAAATGCAACAGCTTTGTTAGAAAGTTTGTCCCCATTCAGTTCCATAAAAACCTTCAGAAAAACTTCAAAGGTGTAGCGGAGCTCAGTAGGGTAACTGAGGTTCATGGCATGCTTGAGGCCGAACAGCATTGCAACATCAAATGCTACATTGCCCAGATCCTACAGCACCTTCAAGGACAATTCCAGTGTCCTCTGGTTCCTCACTCAAAGCATGGTCTTTGATAATGTAGATCCCCACAGTTGTGTCCTCGATGGCTGCCTTGGTGGACTCTTCATCCATGCCCTGAACAAGACAGATGGGCAACACTTGTCAATCATACAAAATTAATCATTCATCAATAAAGTGTTTACAGTTATGGACTTTAGATTACAAAACGTATAGCTCATGAAGCACAAGAGCATTGAAACAGACAGAAATAAATCAAGACTGGAGTCCTTTTAAGTGTCAACTAAATCAAGAACTGCTGGTAATATTTGAACTCTGCCTATTACAAGGATAAAATTAAAAGTGGTTATAACCAAGATTTCCATTCAGATTACATTTGAGACATAGCCAATTTGATCACTGTATTCAGCATTCATGCAAATAAAAAAAGACACATCTGAATAATAAAATTCAGAAGAAAAAATTAGTGCATCTAACCGCAGCTAATGAAATAAGACGGAAGACAGAGGAGATGACACAGTAATAGAATATCTAGTGATAGAATATGATGGTGGCACGGAACAGGAGAGGAAGCGAAAGAAGAAGGAAGAAGTAAACACTTCAATCTGTTAACATACCACACATTTCTGAACAAGGTTCTGTTCATACACACACACTCCCTTTATGATGCACTCTCTTCCCGACATCTATGTTGCTATTCTAAGAAAAGAGAAGGATTTTCGAATAAACTTTTGGTGTAGAACTACATATGAATGTGTCTTTTGAAGCATAAGGAATTCTTACATCAGCCATAGGTGCCATGATTGATATGAGTCTTCTGCCCAGCTGTCCTCCTCTTCTTTGGAACAACTTCAGCAGGTCATCTGAGTGTATTTCAAGTTGAGAAAGAAATTTGGACTGGAGTGGGGTGGGGTTGTGGTGATTCTCTTGAACTCAGCATTGACCTGAACATAGTAATTAAACAAATTAGATAAAAACTGCAGAAAGGAAAATAGACTGGAGATGATCACACAAGCAGCAAACTATAGGGTTCTCTATAGGGAGAGAAATAACTAGGCAGTCAGAACAAATTGTGTTAACTCTGAAAAGGCTCACTTATGTGGCAAGCTGTTATTATCAATTATTAAGGCTAAAAAAAACCTGACGATTGATTATAAACATAATTTGACATGTTTCTACAAACTTTACGGATACTATTTGGATTTTTCGTCTGTCTGTTGTGACTGCGTTTGAGCCTGTGGATTACTGAACAAAACATGCGAACAAAAGTGAGGTTTTTGGATATAAACAGGGACTTTTTTTGAGTAAATGGGAGTCTTGTGAGTGCAACCATATGAAGATCATCAAAGGTAAGTGATTAATTTTATCGCTATTTCTGACTTGTGTAATTCCTCTACTTGGCTGGTAACTGTTTGTAATGATTTGTCTGCTGGGCGCTGTAAATCCTTTTTGAAATCTGACACCGTGGTTGGATTAACAAGAAGTTAATATTTAAACCGATGTTTCACACTTGTATGTTTTTATGAATTTTTATAATGAGTATTTCTGTTTTTGAATTTGGCGCTCTGCAATTTCACTGGATGTTGGTCAGGTGGGACGCTCGCGTACCTTAGTGAGGTTAAGGAGCAATATAGAAAATAACAATTCTTTAACTACAGTAAACCAAGTTGTTTTTCTGATATATGTTGTTCCACATTGGTAGTCTGTAACTATTATGTATGAATTTAACTGCAGAATTTGACATTTATACACGTTCCTCCAAATGTAAAATTTCGAAGTTGGTCCAAATGTCAAATCTGAAGTGTTTTTGACACCCTGGGTTGAGTCCTCCTGCTCAAATATTGTTTTGTTTCTTGTCAAATTTACAAGTTGCTCCAAACGTCAAATTTAGAAGGTTCATGTTTTCGATAGGGTTAAAACATAACAATTAGGCACTTATTCCAAATTTTTAAGGTAAGGGTTAAGGTTTGGGATAGGGTTAAAATAAAATAAATAATAGTGATTGTCCACCACTGTCCACAACCTTCTGATTCAGAGTCATGGGATCCAGAGTCATGGGATCCAGAGTCATGGGATTATGCTCATCCACCACCCCCATCCACAGCACGCTAGCAAGACCCAAGCCTACTTGATGTTAATAACTACATTAGATTTGATTTACTATTTCCCTTAGTGGCCGGTTATATAGGCATTTCCCGAAGTCCTCAGGACATGGATAGACGTCCAATTCCGAAGTCATTTTTGAGCCTGACATGCAATATGTGTTCCAGACCATGTTTGAAGTTAGATTTGGACCTATCATGATTTTCATTGGGTCTATGGAAAATGTCCATTGATAGTGCATTTTAGTCCAGGAACAGGGTTAAAGTCTGAGTACGGGAAAGGGATAATGTCCCTGCATTGTGAAAATACAGTAGAATGTTGCTGTAAAAGAAGGTGTCACTGTCTACTAAGCCATGAAAAAGTATTTGTTCTAACAATATTTAATAATTTCATCAGTATTCCAGAGCACGCCTCTTTGTGGCGTGATAGGTGTCAGCTCATGATTGGGTCGTGCTAAAGCATGAGAATTACCCATTAAATCATCTAGCACTGTCAATATTAGGATCCTGGGGTCCCTCAAAGTATTTCTTTGTCATTTAATGGTTTAGGATAGATCAGTCATCCAATCCGTTGCACTATAGTGTGTAGGCAAGCCTATAGCTCACACACATTTTCAACAACCTTATATATAAATATAATGGTGAACTCTTCAAAGTCCACACATAGTTTAGAGCTGTATGGTATTTGTCACTGTTTCAGATTAAATAAAACAACGAAGCTTAAACATGTCATCACCAATTTAGACATTTGCACTTGCCCTTAATCTTTTTGTTTTTAAACCTCTATTTTATAATTGTTTTCTACCTTTGAAATGATTTGATGAAATGATGAAATGATAATATAACAATGGCATAGAAACCAATTGAACATGTCGCTGTAATATACAGTATACAAAGTATAGGTAATATATGCATGTGTCCTTTTATGAAAATGGAAGCTTGAGATGGTTGATGGTTCTTTTTCATAGAAATTCCACTTTCCTCACCCTCCCCTGCGGGATATTTGCAAGTTTTGTGTTCTGCTGTTGCTTCTCATCAAATCCCTTAATAGTATCATTATTTACATCGCAGTCATTATCGCCATGTCTCATATTCTTTGTCATTTTGTCATCCCTGTCATTTCTTCTGTCGCCCTTGGCTTGCTTTTGGGAATTCAGGCAGGGACTTTTTGTTAGGCTGCTGGTGACAAATGGCTTTGTAAAAAGTGCTATAAACAATGAAGAAAAAAGAAAAGAAATGGAAAAATTGAATCTATGCTTCAGTCGTATCATCTTTCACCTTTTTCAATATCAATGTCCATTATGTTTATGGATTGTTTGACTGCTGCCTCTATTCCTTGGTACGTGGGACCTGTGTATCAGATTCGTAGATTCAATGCTTAGGGGCATCCGCCCGTTGATAATGTCATTTTGATTGATTGTTTTAATCGTTTAATTCAGTGCAAGTCTTCTAATAATGGATGGTTTCTCAGTACAGACAGATTATGGTTCAGATGGTGTATAGCCCTTTACTCTGTGTAGTTCATGATTGCGTCGTCCCTATCAATGACCTCGACCTGGAAGTAGCCTACACCAAACGGCAAGATTCCATCAAGCAGGTCTTGACAGTGTTAGTATTTGAACTTTTAAATTCAAATCATTTCAAAGTTGAATTCTTTGAACTTCTTGAGTGCAGCAGTGCCACACTGGAGTTGATGTGGTGCACCATACTAAGGCATAGCCACGGAAAAGAACGGCTCACCCAGCACAGTTCCTAATGTTATAATATCAATATCCCTTTATCCTGAAAACTTGTAACATTTACATTTCAGGAGTCTACTTGCTATTTCTGCAGTAGCCAATCATATTCTGCTATATCAATTGAATAGAAAAACATACTGCAATGGTTTGTTTGAATTGAGGTCTTGCACATTGCTTATGCACACTGGCTAATTGCCAGTTCAAGTATTAAAAGTAGCATTGGGGTCTTTTGACACTACGGATCGACCAGTTTTAACAGGGAACCATATGGTTTACTACATTCTGAAGCTGCATTGTCCTGGTGACCACACACCAGCAACAGTCCTCATCATCTGTGGATGCACCCTTTTGTGTGTGTTTGAGTGTGTGTATGCGTGCGTGTGCTTGTGCGTGTGTGTGCCTTTCCCCTCTCTCTGTGTTTGTAACCAAGGTCGCTCTTGAACCGATGTGTTTTTTTCAGAGGTGTGTGGGCTTCATTCATCATCCCTGTGATGGGTGGTGCTGTAGTGCCCTAAATCTCCCGCTCTGCCTCTCTTTCTCTCTTCATCGGTCTCTCGCTCGCTCTTTCTCTTTCTCTTCATCGGTCTCTCTCTCTCTCTCTCTCTCTCTCTCTCTCTCTCTCTCTGTCTGTCTGTCTGTCTGTCTGTCTGTCTGTCTGTCTGTCTCATTTGAGAGAGGGCTCTTGGTCAATGTGGGGAGCTCTATTATTGAGAACAAAATCTAACTGTACTATACATGTCTTTTCTGGCATGTCATTTATCTCTCTCTCTCTCTCTCTCTTTGTCCTCCCCTTTGTAAAGATTGATTGTATGTCTCTGTGTGTGTGTGTGTGTGTGTGTGTGTGTGTGTGTGTGTGTGTGTGTGTGTGTGTGTGTGTGTGTGTGTGTGTGTGTGTGTGTGTGTGTGTGTGTGTGTGCATGTGTATACGTGTGTGCTTGTGTGTGCTTGTGTGTGTGTGTGTGTGTGTGTGTGTGTGTGTGTGTGTGTGTGTGTGTGTGCGTGTGCGCTTCTTAATGTGTATATTAGTGTGTGTGCATACACACATGCGTGCCATTGTGTGTGGCAGGGGTGTTATTACTATAACCCAGTGCTGCGTAGTATCTTCAACTCTCCTCCCTACTAATGGTTCCAAGTGGGGGGGGCTGGTCTGCCTCTCTTTCCGATCGATACCGGGAGATGTGAAGAACACAAACATGGCTAATTGTTACAGTCATTGTCTTCTTGTATCTCCTGACACTTGGGATAGTAGACAGGAACAGGGGAGATGTTGTGTAATGTTGCTACCAAGACACAGATCTACCGTAGTCTGGGATGTGGGGACTTGGGAGGAAAAAGGGAATGAGGGAAAGAGGGTAAAAGCACTGCCTGTCGTTCCAAGTCACTTCATAATTGTACTGACAATGTAGGGTGGGTGGGGAGAGAGGTATGTGTGCATGTGTGCGTGCATATGTGTGTGTGTGCGTGCGTCTGTGCGGGAATATTTGTGTGAAGTGTACGTAAGCGTTTGACACAATACAGAGAGGCAAAGGATGCAGTTTGAAATGCAGTTTCGGTATAAAACGATTGAAAGTTTTATAGAACAAAGAAAGTAGAAGACATCTGTGTCAGCCCTCTATGAGTTGCGTATGCTAATCCAATCAGTAGCAGTCAATCATATCAATTCAACCTGGATAGGAAAATTAACAACATAATTGAACTGTCAACCTCAAGTCTGTTGAACCCTTATTTGAACACAACACACACCTTTGTATAATTTGTATGATATATTTAGAAATAAAGTTAAATGTCTAAATTGCTATTGAGGGATACAACGTTTTTGCATATTTGCTCTGGTTTGAGTTGCAGTTGGTATCTTTGTGTTGTTACTGCTTTGCAGACAAAGATAATTGAGGCTCACCTTACCTTCTGGAGAGATCTAAGGTATAGAGTAGTCCCATGAATACAGAATATACACATTTCTCGCATGACTGGGTTCTGTCTTCACAGAGACAGGAAAAGAGAGAGCGTCTTAAGCATTCAGGAGGGGTGGGTGGGTGTGTGGGTATGTATGTTCTGCCAAGACCTGAGGGCACAGACACAGGTTCAAACTAAAATTGAGGAACGGGGAGAAATTTTCAAACTTTCACTGCAAGGAAACTTTCTCCTTTCTTGTTTTTCTCTACCTTTCTATCCTTTCTACTGGTGTGTAAGGACTTCGTGGCAAATGCATGTACATGGTAAGAATGATTGCTGAAGCAGAGAGAACTTAACCTCGAGAAAGTGCTATCCAGACAAACCCAGAAAATATCAGGCCAAATAGGCACCGAAACAGTCAGAAAAGGGTCACAAACCAAAGCACTAACCAGACCAAATATGCCCAAGAGTAGACGAAAAAGCACTAACCAGACCAAACAGATTCTACAAGTGTCAGGAACTCTATTGGAGGGATGTGACACCATTCTTCCACAATAAATTCCATAATTTGGTGTTTTGTTGTTGGTGGTGGAAAACGCTGTCTCAAGCGTCGCTCCAGGATCTCCAATAAGTGTTCAATTGGTTTGAGGTCTGGTGACTGAGTCAGCCATGGCATATGGCTTACATCGTTTTCATGCTCATCAAACCATTCAGTGACCACTCATACCCTGTGGAATGTGACATTGTCATCCTATAAGAGCTTAGCATGGTAGCTAAATGAATGGCCAAAATATTGAACTGTCCTGCATTTTTAAACATGACCCTAAAGATGATAGGATGTTAATTGCTTAATTAACCCAGGAACCACACCTGTGTGGAAGCAGATACTTTGTATCCTTCATTTACTTGTGTTTTCAATATTTTGGCAGTTACCTGTATGCAAGAGAGTAGACAAAACAAACAGCGAACAGACCAAAACAAGGACAAAACTTGATGTAATGAACACTAAAACAGACTAACCAGGTCAACCCAGGACAAACCAGGTAAAACAGGCACTAAACCAGATGAAAGCTAGACTATAAACCAGGATAATCCAGTCCAAAAGTTATTTCCAAACACCACAAGGGAACAACTCTAACAATCCAGGGTGGGGGAAAAATTAAGGATGTGGTACTGGGAGATGATACTTCTCTCCCTGCTTCTTCTTTCTCTTCCTCATGGGCCCTACCTTTTTAAAAATAGCACTCAGTAATAGAGGGCCGGGATGGAAGAGGGAAAGGGGACCAGGGATCCTCAGAGGAGGGATACGCAATTTGAGTTTGGGCAGATTGCTTTTTCCCCCGCCCGGTACTGATGAGTCGTGGCTATGCACCGGTGGGGGGCTAAGCCCTCCAGCCGCCGGCGCACTGCAGAAAAGATATCATCATGATGAAATAAAGGAGAGACTCCAGAAAGATCAGCAGGGATTTCAGGTGACAGAGAGAGACGGGGAGGGATGGAGGAAGGGAAAGAGGGAAGGAAGGAGGGAGGGAAAGTAGGCATCAGAGAGACAGTATGGGCTGATTGTTGGATACGGTGGATGTAGAGGCACTGGCTCCGGTTGCTAGGGGTCATGGTAACATTGTGGGATTGAGGATTTGTGAGATTTTCGCCTAATGGGTTTCAATTTTTTGGGGGGCAGAAGTAGTGTGGATCTTATTGAACCACTTTGTTTATATGGGTGTCTATATGGGGCCTTATGTGATAGTTGTGGTACCAAAGGCTTAGTGGATTGGACCATGGAACCTGCATGGGCCACTAATACGTTTATTAAATAACCATGTTGTTATGTCACATGTTGTTGTGAGTGGCCAGTTGACCAAATCTGGACCTTCAAATGTCCTTTAAAGAGACTAGCCGGGATCTTGAAAACTGTGTTTGTATTTTTCAACCTTCCGTGTGGACTCGACTTGTCAATGTATGGCCCATACATGCTAATATCTGCAGTCTTCTCCCAGTGGAGAAAAATCCTTACATTCTAACATGACATAATTTAGTGCATGAGATCTGTGCACTTGCTCCTGTCATGTAGTGAACACACGCTCTGAAACAAGAGGGATTTCCTGGCTGCATGCTGACAATATTTTTATAACAGCGAGAATGAATCAAATACAGTACATCGATGAAATGAATTCTTCCGAAGTTAGAAAACATCAAAATTAAGGCATTCGACTGGTTAGACATATCTCTCTCAGGAGCTCATCTCTCTCTCTCCCTCTCTCACTTTCAGGAGGTGAGGGGTCGGCGGAGACTGGGCAGAAGGAGACGTCCACCTGTGACATATGCCAGTTTGGGGCGGAGTGCGATGTGGACGCTGAGGATGTATGGTAAGTAAACCTCAGGGTTAGTGCACAGCTGGTCAACTCATTCAGGAAGTTAACAGCAACAGTAGTACCAACTCAGTAGGCTTGTAGTTCGTGTCCACCCTGAGTTAGGAGGCTGGGAGGGTTTCAATCCCCAGGCGGGTCATACTAAATGTCATGGGAGGGATCTGAATCCTGGTCTCCCATGGTAGAACTCAATGTCTTGACCATTAAACCAAGTGAACATTCCCTTTCCTTGATGTTGAAGTGGCATGCAGGACTAGCTAATCACAAGAACATGAGCAGCCATGTACCCGACTCATTTCTGCTACATAAAGTCTTAAAAAATGGGAACCGATGCCTTTCTGCACAGCACTCAGCAATAAGCAAATTGATTGTGGTTAAATTAATGAAACAATGAACAAATGAATAAACAAATGAGCGAATAAGCGAATGAGTGAATGTATTTTTGTTTCTTACCACATTTATGCAACCCTTAATCCCCTTATGGGACACCGTTTAGATTTTCAGCACTTCAGTGCCACATCAGTCCACCTCTTTTAACCTTAATTCAACTCCATTGACTTCTTCAGCCCCATGGGAGGATAGGCTTTAAAGGGTGGATGGACTGAGTGCCACAGACCAAGAGAGGGAAGGTGGAAAATGTCTTTATCAGACTTAATGGCCCCGACACCTTACCTACCAACACCTGCATCCCCCTGCTCTGTACACACACACACACACACACACACACTCTCCCCATTCCAATCTGTTTGTTTGTGTTTGTGTGTGTGTGTCCTGCTTCAGTCCCGCTTCAGTGCCACAAACGTGCTTCACTCCCTCTGTTCCCATTGTTCTCTCTCTGTCTCTTACTATCATTCTCTTTTTATTTCCCCTCTCTCTTTCTTTATCTGTCTCTCACCCCCCTACTCTCTTTATCCCTCTCTCTCCTTCCCTCCCTTCCTCTTTCTGTCTGTCAGTCCTTTGGAAGGATTACTCTGAAATATGAGGCTGGGGATTATAAAAAAATCTATGTTATATTCAGCAGCACTAAAGTTTATAGCTGTGGTTTTGCACGACATGGAAGAGGCTAGGAAAGGGTGCCGAGTGGTTTAGCCACTGACTGTGTGTGCATGCACGTAATGATGTGTGTTTGTGTGGTGTGTGTCTGCTTGCGTGCACATAGGATCAAAGTCTGCGTGTATGTTTGCTTATGTGATAGAGTGTGTGTCTGCCTGTGTGCGTACCTCTGTCTGCGTTTGTGTGTGTGTGCATTCGTGTATCCGTGTGCATTTGTATGTGCATCTGTTTGTGTGTGTATTTTCATGTGTTTGTATGTGTGTACATGTGTGTGTGCATGACTGGAAGTGGCCGTTAGAGGACAGGTACACAGGAAGCCTGCAGGCAATCATTGAGTTTAGATAGAGGGTAAACCACATGGCACTGTGCAAATCAATAAGACACATCCTACTAAGAAGTGCTCCTCACACACAGGCACACCAATACATGCTCTTATTGTTCATCTCTGCTCCCTCTCTCTCCGTCTCGATATACACAGAGTTTACAAAGCATTAGGAACACCTGCT
The DNA here is from genome assembly GCF_045791955.1 of Oncorhynchus clarkii lewisi. Lineage (NCBI taxonomy): Eukaryota > Metazoa > Chordata > Actinopteri > Salmoniformes > Salmonidae > Oncorhynchus > Oncorhynchus clarkii. The sequence goes on along the minus strand of NC_092168.1, from coordinate 6,124,260 downwards.
CTTTCCATGACTGACTGACCAGGTGAATCCAGGTGAAGCTATTATCCCTTATTGATGTCACTTGTTAAATCCATTTCAATCAGTGTAGATGAAAGGGAGGATACAGGTTAAAGAAGGATTTTTAAGCCTTGAGACAATTGAGACATGGATTGTGTATGTGGGACGTTCAGAGGGGGAATGGGCAAGACAAAATATTTAAATGCCTTTGAACGGGGTGTGGTAGTAGGTGCCAGGCGCACCAGTTGAGTGTGTCAAGAACAGCAACGCTGCTGGGTTTTTCACACTCAACAGTTTCCCGTGTGTATCAAGAATTGTCCACCACCCAAAGGACATCCAGCCAACTTGGCACAACTGTGGGAAGCATTGGAGTCAACATGGGCCAGCATCCCTGTGGAACACTTTCGACAGCTGTTTGAGTCCATGCCCCGACAAATTGAGGCTGTTCTGAGGGCAAAAGTGGGTGCACTCAGTATACGTTTGTGTTTGTGATTTTATTTTATTAGGATATTTTTTAGCCCACCAAGGACAAGTCTTCCAAAAGCCATGAAGAACTGTACAGACATACAGAAATGTTTAACAACAACAAAAGCAAAACACAAACACAGATCCATATCCCTATCACCTTTGTATATTATGTGTGTGTGCACACGTAGGCCAGAGAGAGGGTGTGTGTGTGTGTGTGTGTGTGTGTGTGTGTGTGTGTGTGTGGATGTGTTGACGCAGTGCAGTATTGCAGTGGTAGTGCCTATTGTGGAGAAAGTGAGAAGCTCTATTAAAAATGCATGGCCTACAGACATTATCCTTGATGACCGCCACAGATGGCCACTCGGGATGGCAAGCCTCTGAAAGCATTGCCACTTCTGGGTCTTTGTGTGTGCATTCACGTGTATGTGGTAATAATAGGTGGGGGATTGTGTATGCGTTATTTGTTTGTTTGTGAGTGCGAGAGTGTGTGTGTGCGTATAGGTCATGCATCCCATTACACAGTATGTATATCTATATTTCTATGTACGAGAGTGTTTATGTGTTTGTGATTATGTGTGTGTTTGCAGTATGCAAATTGGGCAGAGAGCGGGTATGAAGCAAGGCCAGTGCTTTCCTCATAGACGGCTCTGGGCCAGGGGAAAATAAAAAAGGAGCAGAGTATAATGACAGATTTATAATTACAGTGTCTAACGTTCAGAGCTACTCAGCAAGAACTGTCTAGGGACTGCAATTTTGGTGTAATTTCTGCTGAACATGCTCACTGAGCACTTTGGGTCACACGCACACACACACGCTAACTCATGCGCGCACATTCTCACACACTGTCGTTTCAATGAAGACCGCACACACACACACCGTCAGTCAGACAGTCAGTAAGTCAGTCAGTTATGCACATATACACATTCTCGTACATACATACAGTACCAGTCAAAAGTTTGAACACACCTACTCATTTCAGGGTTTTTCTTTATTTTTACTATATTCTACTCTGTAGAATAATAGTGAAGACATGAAAACTATGAAAGAACACATATGGAATCATGTAGTAACCAAAAAAGTGTTGTTTATGTTTATATTTATATTTTAGAATCTTCAAAGTAGCCACTCTTTGCCTTGATGCCAGCTTTGCACACTCTTGGCATTCTCTCAAGAATTCCATATGTGTTATTTCATAGTTTTGATGTCCTGACTATTATTCTACAATGTAGAAAATAGTAAAAATAAAGAAAAACCCTGGAATAAGTAGGTATGTTTAAACTTTAGACTGGTGCTGTACTTGTACACCCCCACACACACACACACTCAGATGCACATCGAGACTTTCCGACTGAGATATAAAGTGAAATTCATGGACAAAATGGAAAACAAAACAGGCAGTATCCACCACAAAGAAACAAGTTGAATCGTGCACATAAAGCAAAAACATAAACACCTACACCCACAACTACAACAGGTGCTGATTCACTGAATGACAAATCCTGAAGAACTCCAGTTCTCTATCACTCTATAATTTTTTGGGTGTGACCACTACTGATGTGTCCCACCATCCTTTGCAATAGGTGTGTGTGTAACATCGACTGCTCCCACATCAGCTTCAACCCAGTTTGCGCCTCGGATGGCCATTCCTATGACAACCCCTGCCAGGTGAAGGAGGAGTCGTGTCAGAAGCAGGAGCGGATCGAGGTCAAATACCTGGGCCACTGCCAAGGTGAGATATAGCTACTACGGTATACGAAACTTATTTCTGTATATCTTTCTTCTTCTTCTCTCTTCTCCTCTTTCTACGTTAATATTTAGTAATATAGGTCCCATTAATATTCAATGCATTTTAAAATACATTAATATTTGGTAATTTAGGCGACCAATCATTTGCAAATATAAAATGTGTGCTATAGGCATGTTTCAAACTCCTTACAACCATCAAAACCTGCTCTAGCAGAATATTGACATGGAAACATGCCTGTCCTTGAATATAATGTTAATATTCTTTATCAGCAATTGGGGCCTTTGTAATTTTCTTTTGTCCAACAATTGATCCAGTGCAAAGCAATACAACACAACCACATCAACAAAACACCATCATTATGTCTTAGAACCCAATTCATATAATGAAGCATTGGCACTATGGTTGGGTTCTCTGACAGCAACATTTGTTAGATTTTCATTGCAAATGAAGGGTTTGATTCCATATTTTTTCACATTTGCATTATGTCATCTGAAATGAAGGCTCATGGGTCCTATTCTATGTGTATTAGTTATGGCTGTTCTCATACTTTTTGAGGCTTCTGCATATTGATGCATTAACATGACACAACAACATTCAATGGCAGCCATGTTAGCTCTGATTAACAGAATGAACATTATGATCCATTTACATGGCACTTAAACATTCATTTACATTGGGAATATTAAAAAAGACTATGTAACTGATCTACAACAATATTCAAAATTCTGAAAGTTGGGCCAACTCTCTAAGTATATGGCTGGCTATATCCACTGTCCAGATGGATGGAACATCCTATATGGTTTTTGCCTCAGGCGCAAAACTGAGTCATTAGGCAAATAATTTCCATTATATTTGTCTGTTCAGTCATAAGTTAGGTTTGTCTAAATATTTTCCCACACAATGTAACCTTAATAGGCTACTGGCTGCAAACATAGGGAGGCTGCAAACAGTGGGCTGTGTCACTACGACAATAAGAATCAATCCATCCTTGACCGGGAAATGAATTGTGACAGACTTTCAATGCCCTTATTGTACGTTAAATCCTTCCCTAACGTGTATATAATCAAACTCAAAAATCTTCCCTTGATTTAACCTATCGAAAAAATCTGTAAAACCACCATAAAATGTTTCAAAAGTTGCTTCAAGACATTCTCCGGTACTGTTGTATACTTTTTAGCCAGTAGTTCTGAAAGTAGTGCTCACAAGCCAAAAGTGGCCCATGAAAATTGCGTACTACGTCACATATGTGCAGATATGTGCACCACCTGATTGCTCTCTGTCTCTCTCTCTCTGCTGTGTGTGAATCTTGCTAGCTGTCATGCAAATGGAGAGGGGCTGAAGCTCATTGGCTGGAAATCGAATTGCTAGGGGACTGGCCCACTTGGGGGAAAATGTAAGGAAAGTGGCAGAGCATATCTTCCAGGAAAACAATCGCTTTCAAACTAGGGATTTCGTGTCTAATTGAGGTAAAACAGTAATTCTGCTCATAGATTATGCATGAATGAACTACACATTGGCACATCCAGCCCAAAATGGGTTTAAAAAAAGACTTAGTAGACACCAAAGTTCCAGAGCATGTTTTTAAATGTTAAATGTCCAAAAAATAAAACTCACATTGTATACATTGTTCACCCTCTGGATACAATGTCTATGTGATATTTGCACAATATAGTTGAAACGAATAGATTATTTGTATATTTATTTATGTATTGATACTTAATTACATGTAGCGTTACTGTTTAAAACCTAATAAGGTTATTTTTTCTATTGGGTTTCTGTTGTTTGGGGTGAATATACTGTATAGCGTTTTGTCACAAAACATGATTATTAGTCTCTCTAAAATAAAATTACCTTGCAATATACACTATATATACAAAAGTATGTGGGTACCACTTCAAATTAGTGGATTCGGCTATTTCAGCCAGAACCGTTGCTGACTGGTGTATAAAATTGAGCACAAAGCCATGCAATCTCCATAGACAAACATTGGCAGTAGAATGGGTTGTATATAAGAATTTGTTCTTAACTGACTTGCCTAGTTAAATAAAGGTTTTTTAAAAAGCCTTACTGAAGAGCTCAGTGACTTTCAACGTGGCACCGTCATAGGATGCCACCTTTCTAACAAGTCAGTTCGTTGAAATCTGCCCTGCTATAGCTGTCCTGGTCAACTGTAAGTGCTGTTATTGTGAAGTGGAAACGTCTAGGAGCAACAACGGCTCAGCCACGAAGTGGTTGGCCACACATGCTCACAGAACGGGGCCACCGAGTGCTGGAGCGCGTAGCGCTTAAAAATCATCAGTCCTCGGTTGCAACACTCACTACCAAGTTCCAAACTGCCTTTGGAAGCAACGTCAGCACAAGAACTGTGCGTCAGGAGCTTTGTGAAATGTGTTTCCATGGCCGAGCAACTGCACACAAGCCTAAAATCACTGTGCGCAATCCCAAGCAATCCCAATGCATTCTCTGGAAAGATGAATCACCCTTCACCATCTAGCAGTCCAACGGACGAATTTGAATTTGGCGGACTCCAGGAGAACGCTACCTGCCCTAAGGCATAGTGCCAACTGTAAAGTTTGGTGGTGGAGGAATAATGGTCTGGGGCTTTTTTTCATGGTTCTGGCTAAGCCCCTTAGTTCTAGTGAAGGGAAATCTTAACATTACAGCATACAATGACATTCTAGACAATTCTGTGCTTCCAACTTTTTGGGGAAGGCCCTTTCCTGTTTCAGCATGACAATGCTTCAGTGTACAAAACAAGGTCCATGCAGAAATGGTTTGTCTAGATCGGTATGGAAGAACTTGACTGGCCTGCACAGAGCCCTGACCTCAACCCCACCAAGCTCCTTTGGATGAATTGGAATGCCGACTGCGAGCCAGGCCTAATCGCCCAACATCAGTGCCCGACCTCACTAATGCTCTTATGGCTGAATGGAAGCAAGTCCCCGCAGCAAGTCCCCGCAAGCCTTCGTAGAAGAGTGGAGGCAGTTACAGCAACAATGGGGGGACCAACTCCATATTAATGCTCAGATTTTGGAATGAGATGTTCTATGAGCAGGTGTTCACATACTTTTTGGTCATTTAGTATATTTCATGTCATCGTAAGATGAAAAAATAATAGCTCTATCACTTTCACAAGATGTGTCTTTATTCAATGTCAATTTATCAACTTTTCCGAAATGCAAATATTGCATTTTGGAATGAAACCCATCAAATGAATCAATAAAGGTATAATTAAATTGTATTGAGGTTTGTATTGCAATAATCAACTGACCATTAAATGGTTTGGATAATTTGCATAAGATAAATCATGATCCCTATAACACTACTATAAATAAATCTATATATTATGTTGTTTTGTTATCTTTTAATTGTTTGTTATTCATTTTATTTTGTTTAATAGAGTGCTCAGATGATATTTATTATTATAATAATTTGTATTTTAATCCTGAAAACGTTGTCCTAAATATTGTATTCCACATGATACTCTCAAAGATGAGATAATTTAACTCCTAAGTGAGGTACTGTCCTACCCTAGCTACTGGTTCAAGGTCAGTTTTGTGTTTTGAACTGTAATTCTGTCCCTAGCAAGACTCACAGAGTGCTGAACTTGGATCAGTTTGGCCTGTTAGATCACAATGAATAAAAATAGACAGCGGGGACCTGATCCTAGATCAGCAATCCTACTTAGACTGTATTATGACTGTGCCTTCTCAGGTGACATCATGACAGGGACCAAAGCCGGAGACGGACACTATGCCAGGAAAGATTACTCAGGTAGGTAGTAAAGTGTGTGTGTGTGTGTCAGATCCATGAATGACGTGAACAATGGCAGACAGTTTAATGTGTGTCCTTTTGACAAGGGCCAATATGACTCTGGTCAAAGTAATGCACTATATAGGGAAAAAGGTGCCATTTGGGACGCAGGCCAAATTGAATAACATGCCGACTATTAGCATCAGGGATGTCAGTGGTGGATAAATGTAATTTACACAGCTTTTAATCGGATCAACAGCAGTTACGCTATTATGCTAAATTACTGACACTCACCTTTACCCTTTCAATCCTATCATTTTTATCCCTAACCTTCAGTTCTTCTGTGCTGTGTGCGTGTGTGTGTGCGTGTGCGTGTGTAGAAGAGAAGCCGGACCAGAGAGGAGAGGTGGCCATAGGCTTGTACATCCCCTGTCCTGAGCACTACAAGAACTACTGTGTCCACGGAGAGTGTGAATATCCCAACATACTGTCTGTGCCATCCTGCAGGTATGCACACACAGGCCTACACACGGACGCATATGTGTGGACACACATCCCAGTACATAGTGACCAGTGTTGGGGTCGTTACTCCAAAAAAGTTTGATATTTAAGCAATAAGGCATGAGAACCCGGAGATTATCGTGTGATAACTCCCTACTTAGGGCTGATCTTAGGCCCAAGGCTAAGCTTTTTTTTAAATGGTTGCCAACATATTTGAAAAGATTAACAACATGTTTTCATTGAAAACATTAATTTAGTGAGAACATTTGTTGAAATGGAATTATGGCATTATGTCGTCATGGCAGTTTGCAGTGATTATCGTGAATACCTGACTTAAAATCTTGTAGGGGGCTTGGGCTAATGCACCTAAATGTGTGAAGTAGGATTTAAAAAATTGATACAATTGATATTTGGGTACAGGACTTGGGTCCTAACATTCTGGTTCTCCGGGAAACATGGTGAAATGGTACTGTATTTGATAAAGACATTGAAGTAAATGATTATAATGTAGTTAGATGTGGCAGATTACAGAAAGGCGGAAGAGTGGCCATATATGTAAAATCTAATTCCATGGCGTCCCAATCTTTAAATATTTCTGTTCCCAAGAAATTTGAGCTCCTGGTTGTAGATGTGTCCATAAACCAGAATAAACATGTATTTGTTACTGGGATTTACCGCCCCTCTGCTGCCATGGTTGATGCTATTGGTGATATATCCGAGTGTTTAACGCCTTTTTTGTCCTCAGAGTTGTCCTCACTTAAGTAGTACTTTCACCCTCCTGCTGTGTTCCGGTCGAATTGGACCGACTTACAAGTTTTCTCTCTAAAAAGTTCTTATTATTTTAATCTGATTGTCATAAGGTTCCATGACTTTGTCCACACAGGGCATCTGACCACACAAAATTACATTTAGATAATTTTCATTACATTTTGGGTGTTTTATTTAATTTTTGTACACCTGTGGCGTTCCCGGTCAAAAATGACCGGTCATTAGAAATGAATGGGTGAGACTACAATTAGTGTATATAATTGAGTTCAGGCACATCTCTGCTCATCAGATGGACACACTTCCTCTCCCAGATCCCGACATCCCCACATGCATGTGTGTTTGACCACACACACGCACACACACACACACACACACACACACACACACACACACACACACACACACGGGAACCTTTCCACAATAGAATCTTTCCCCCACGGGAACCACACCTGTTGGCATTCTCACAAACAATTGCAACATTGTTTCAATATTATACAGAACTTTTCTCGCAGCTCTGGTATATAAAGCTTTTTTAAGGCCTTGCTTACAATTCATTCTGTGGCAGCACAATGACCAAACAATATACTGTATGTGAGGCTCTTGATCATATCTTTGATCATGACACTGGTGAGGAGAGTCCTTGTTAAACTTTGACACAAGTAGTCTGTGATAAATAAAACAATATGTTTCTTCTGAGTATTTGTCAAAATAATCCATACAGTAGTCAAAATGATCCATAAATTATGCTTTTTTTAACTCAAAGATGAGTTGTATGAGCTCAGGTCAATGAGTCCTACAGGCCATAAATAGCAAATGGAAGTTCAAAACTTGTAATATTCACAAGAACTTAAGTTGATAAAAAGATCTAACACAACATTAGGTGATAGTATGTGTATTATTATGGATTTATAATCAGCTATAATGGGGCGGTCATTTTGGACCGGGAACACAGAATTAAAAAACATGAAACGAACACAACAGGAGGGTTAAAGTTTTTTACTTAATTATTTTATTTTACACCACTTCTAATAACTCTCATCAATATTTCTCTAGTGGAGTGTTAGCATATATCTCAGTGATCATTGTCCCATAGTATATATTACAGATATGAAACAGAAAAATACTAATCTTTGTTTAATTAGGTTAAGATGTTACGGTACGTGAATGAGGACCCAAAAGCGAATTAACTTAAACAGAGCTTCTTTAATTACCAAACATAGGTAGGCTCAGACGGACCGGCAGATTCCGACAGGACAAGACAAGGTTACAGCAAACATGACGACAGTCTGGTTCAGGCATGAAACACAACAAACAAGAATCCGACAAAGACAGGAGCAGAAACAGAGAGAGATATAGGGACCTAATCAGAGGGAAAAAGGGAACAGGTGGGAAACGGGGTGAATGGGTAGTTAGGAGGAGACAAGGAACAGCTGGGGGAAAGCGGGGGAGAAAAGGTAACCTAATAACGACCAGCAGAGGGAGACAGGGTGAAGGGAAAGGACAGAGACAAGACACAACATGACAGTACATGACAGTACCCCCCCACTCACCGAGCGCCTCCTGGCGCACTCGAGGAGGAAACCTGGCGGCAACGGAGGAAATCCTCGATCAGCGCACGGTCCAGCACGTCCCGAGAGGGAACCCAACTCCTCTCCTCAGGACCGTACCCCTCCCAATCTACGAGGTACTGGTGACCACGGCCCCGAGGACGCATGTCCAAAATTCTACGGACCCTGTAGATGGGTGCGCCCTCGACAAGGATGGGGGGGGGGGGGGGGGGAAGACGAGCGGGGGCGCGAAGGACGGGCTTGATGCAGGAGACATGGAAGACCGGGTGGACGCGACGAAGGTATCGCGGAAGAAGAAGTCGAACTGCGACAGGATTAATGACCCGAGAAATACGGAACGGACCAATGAACCGCGGGGTCAACTTGCGAGAAGCCGTCTTAAGGGGAAGGTTCTGAGTGGAGAGCCAAACTCTCTGACCGCGACAATATCTAGGACTCTTAGTTCTACGCTTATTAGCAGCCCTCACAGTCTGCGTCCTATAACGGCAAAGTGCAGACCTGACCCTCTTCCAGGTGCGCTCGCAACGTTGGACAAAAGCCTGAGCGGAGGGGACGCTGGACTCGGCGAACTGAGATGAGAACAGCGGAGGCTGGTACCCGAGGCTACTCTGAAAAGGAGATAGCCCGGTCGCAGACGAAGGAAGCGAGTTGTGGGCGTATTCTGCCCAGGGGAGCTGTTCTGACCAAGACGCAGGGTTACGAAAAGAAAGACTGCGTAAGATGCGACCAATAGTCTGATTGGCCCGTTCTGCTTGACCGTTAGACTGGGGGTGAAAGCCGGAAGAGAGACTGACGGAAGCCCCAATCAAACGGCAAAACTCCCTCCAAAATTGAGACGTGAATTGCGGACCTCTGTCCGAAACGACGTCTGACGGAAGGCCATGAATTCTGAAAACATTCTCGACGATGATTTGTGCCGTCTCTTTAGCAGAAGGAAGCTTAGCAAGGGGAATGAAATGAGCCGCCTTAGAGAACCTATCGACAACCGTAAGAATAACAGTCTTCCCCGCTGACGAAGGCAGTCCGGTGACAAAATCTAAGGCGATGTGAGACCACGGTCGAGAGGGAATAGGAAGCGGCCTGAGACGGCCGGCAGGAGGAGAGTTACCGGACTTAGTCTGCGCGCAGACCGAACAAGCAGCCACGAAACGACGCGTGTCATGCTCCCGGGTGGGCCACCAAAAACGCTGGCGAATGGAAGCAAGCGTACCCCGAACGCCAGGGTGGCCGGCTAACTTGGCAGAGTGAGCCCACTGAAGAACGGCCAGACGAGTAGGAACGGGAACGAAAAGAAGGTTCCTAGGACAAGCGCGCGGCGACGGAGTGTGAGTGAGCGCTTGTTTTACCTGCCTCTCAATTCCCCAGACAGTCAACCCGACAACACGCCCCTCAGGGAGAATCCCCTCGGGGTCAGTGGAGGCTACTGAAGAACTGAAGAGACGAGACAAAGCATCAGGCTTGGTGTTCTTAGAGCCCGGACGATAAGAAATCACGAACTCGAAACGAGCGAAAAACAGCGCCCAACGCGCCTGACGCGCATTAAGTCGTTTGGCAGAACGGATGTACTCAAGGTTCCTATGGTCAGTCCAAACGACAAAAGGAACGGTCGCCCCCTCCAACCACTGTCGCCATTCGCCTAGGGCTAACCGGATGGCGAGCAGTTCGCGGTTACCCACATCATAGTTACGTTCCGACGGCGACAGGCGATGAGAAAAATACGCGCATGGGTGGACCTTGTCGTCAGAGAGGGAGCGCTGAGAAAGAATGGCTCCCACGCCCACCTCTGACGCGTCAACCTCGACAACGAACTGTCTAGAGACGTCAGGTGTAACAAGGATAGGAGCGGATGTAAAACGATTCTTGAGGAGATCAAAAGCTCCCTGGGCGGAAACGGACCACTTAAAGCACGTCTTGACAGAAGTAAGGGCTGTGAGAGGAGCTGCCACCTGACCGAAATTACGGATGAAACGACGATAGAAGTTCGCGAAGCCGAGAAAGCGCTGCAGGTCGACGCGTGACTTAGGGACGGGCCAATCAATGACAGCTTGGACCTTAGCGGGATCCATCTTAATGCCTTCAGCGGAAATAACAGAACCGAGAAATGTGACGGAGGAGGCATGAAAAGTGCACTTCTCAGCCTTCACAAAAAGACAATTCTCTAAAAGGCGCTGGAGGACACGTCGAACGTGCTGAACATGAATCTGGAGTGACGGTGAAAAAATCAGGATATCGTCAAGGTAAACGAAAACAAAGATGTTCAGCATGTCTCTCAGGACATCATTGACTAATGCCTGAAAGACAGCTGGAGCGTTAGCGAGGCCGAAAGGAAGAAGCCGGTATTCAAAGTGCCCTAACGGAGTGTTAAACGCCGTCTTCCACTCGTCCCCCTCCCTGATGCGCACGAGATGGTAAGCGTTACGAAGGTCCAACTTAGTGAAAAACATGGCTCCCTGCAGGATCTCGAAGGCTGAAGACATAAGAGGAAGCGGATAACGATTCTTCACTGTTATGTCATTCAGCCCTCGATAATCTATGCAGGGGCGCAGAGACCCGTCCTTCTTCTTGACAAAAAAAAACCCCGCTCCGGCGGGAGAGGAGGAGGGGACTATGGTACCGGCGTCAAGAGCTACAGACAAATAATCTTCGAGAGCCTTACGTTCGGGAGCCGACAGAGAGTATAGTCTACCCCGGGGGGGGGTGGTTCCCGGAAGGAGATCAATACTACAATCATACGACCGGTGTGGAGGAAGAGAGGTGGCCCTGGACCGACTGAACACCGTGCGCAGATCGTGATATTCCTCCGGCACCACTGTCAAATCACCAGGCTCCTCCTGTGAAGAAGAGACAGAGGAAACAGGAGGGATAGCAGACATTAAACATTTCACATGACAAGAGACGTTCCAGGAGAGGATAGAATTACTAGACCAATTAATGGAAGGATTATGACAAACTAGCCAGGGATGGCCCAAAACAACAGGTGTAAAAGGTGAACGAAAAATTAAAAAAGAAATGGTTTCACTATGATTACCAGAAACAGTGAGGGTTAAAGGTAGCGTCTCACGCTGAATCCTGGGGAGAGGACTACCATCCAGGGCGAACAAGGCCGTGGGCTCCTTTAACTGTCTGAGAGGAATGTCATGTTCCCGAGCCCAGGTCTCGTCCATAAAACAGCCCTCCGCCCCAGAGTCTATTAAGGCACTGCAGGAAGCTGACGAAATGACCAGCGGAACCGCAATAGAGACAGAGGCGGTTGGTGATTCTCCGTTCCCTCTCCTTAGTCGAGATGCGGATACCTCCCAGCTGCATGGGCTCAGCACCCGAGCCGGCAGAGGAAGATGGTAGTGATGCGGAGAGGGGGGCGACGGAGAGCGCGAGCTCCTTTCCACGAGCTCGGTGACGAAGATCAACCCGTCGCTCAATGCGAATAGCGAGTTCAATCAAGGAATCCACGCTGGAAGGAACCTCCCGGGAGAGAATCTCATCCTTTACCTCTGCGCGGAGACCCTCCAGAAGACGAGCGAGCAAGGCCGGCTCGTTCCAGCCACTGGAGACAGCAAGAGTGCGAAACTCAATAGAGTAGTCTGTTATGGATCGATTGCCTTGACATAGGGAAGACAGGGCCCTGGAAGCCTCCTCCCCAAAAACAGATCGATCAAAAACCCGTATCATCTCCTCCTTAAAGTCCTGATACTGGTTAGTACACTCAGCCCTTGCCTCCCAGATTGCCGTGCCCCACTCACGAGCCCGTCCAATAAGGAGAGATATGACGTAGGCGAAACGAGCAGTGCTCCTGGAGTAAGTGTTGGGCTGGAGAGAAAACACAATATCACACTGGGTGAGGAACGAGCGGCATTCAGTGGGCTCCCCAGAGTAACACGGCGGGTTATTGATTCTGGGCTCCGGAGATTCGAAAGCCCTGGAAGTGGCCGGTGGATCGAGGCGGAGATGGTGAACCTGTTCTGTGAGGTTGGAGACTTGGGTGGCCAGGGTCTCAACGGCATGTCGAGCAGCAGACACTTCCTGCTCGTGTCTGCCTAGCATCGCTCCCTGGATCCCGACGGCTGAGTGGAGAGGATCCGAAGTCGCTGGGTCCATTCTTGGTCGGATTCTTCTGTTACGGTACGTGAATGAGGACCCAAAAGCGAATTAACTTAAACAGAGCTTCTTTAATTACCAAACATAGGTAGGCTCAGACGGACCGGCAGATTCCGACAGGACAAGACAAGGTTACAGCAAACATGACGACAGTCTGGTTCAGGCATGAAACACAACAAACAAGAATCCGACAAAGACAGGAGCAGAAACAGAGAGAGATATAGGGACCTAATCAGAGGGAAAAAGGGAACAGGTGGGAAACGGGGTGAATGGGTAGTTAGGAGGAGACAAGGAACAGCTGGGGGAAAGCGGGGGAGAAAAGGTAACCTAATAACGACCAGCAGAGGGAGACAGGGTGAAGGGAAAGGACAGAGACAAGACACAACATGACAGTACATGACATAAGAAGAGACATTTTAAAAAGTTTTCTCCTCAAGGGTTTCTACATGACACGTTCCACTCTGATTTAGCCACTATCTCCTGTATTCCTGATCTTGAGTTGGCTCTAGAACATTTCTCCATATATATTTCTCTGGCAGATAAACACGCTCCTTTTAAACAATTTAGAGTGAAAGATAGATCTAACCCTTGGTTTTCTTTTGAGCTATCTGAGCTCATTCAGATGGGAAATCAGGCCTGGGCCAAAGCAAGGAAAACTGACTGTAGTGGACTGTCGATCTTTCAGACAATTGAGAAACAGATGTATTAAGAAAGCTAAATCAAGCTCATTTTTAAGCTCTATCTATGACTCTGCTGGTGATCCTTCTAGATTTTGGAAAACAGTAAATGTCGTGAAGCGGACACATTTCTCTTCTTCCTCTGGCAAAGCAAGTTCTGTCTGACTCTGGCATCATAACTGAGAATAATGGAATAAGTGATGCTTTTAATCATAATTTTATCTCGGCAGGCTTTTTATTTGAGGAAAACAGTGGTTTAATTGACCCTGGTTAGTCAATCGACTGCTCTTCCCTCTGCCAGCCTCTAGTTGACTCAACGGTTAACCCGTCATCTTCTAGTGAATCTTTGTTTTAATTTGAACAATTTACTATCTGTGATGTGCTAGATGCCTTGATGTAAAGAAAATACACTGGGACTGATATGCTTTATCCATTTTTGCTGCACCTCTCTGCCCCCCTGATTGCTGAATCATTAACACATATTTTTTACGGTTACATCTGGCACTATCCCCAAGGTTTGGAAGGCGGCCCATGTACCCCCCCTTGACAAAGCTGGTGGCCCTATGTATGTATACTAAATGTACATCAGTCTGGTTTTAGTCCAGGTCATAGCACTCACTGCTGCATTCCTAGTTATAAATGATGTGGTTAACTGTATGGATAAAAGGCAATATTGTGCTGCCCTCTTCATTGACCTGTCAAAGACTTTCAATACTGTTGATCACTCATTGCTAATTCAGAGCCTTTCCTCAATTGTTCTAGGCTGCATGTAAATGGTTTAAAAATTACTTGACAAATAGAACTCAATGTGTATGTACTGATGTTGTTAAATCATGTTTCCTGGATATTACGAAAGGTGTCCGTCCTGCAGGGGTAAATTTTTGGTCCTGTACTTTTTACTGTTTACATGTCTGTAAAAAACTGTAACCTGCATTTATATGCCATGTACTGTTGTGTATGCTATTGCCCCACGGTTACCTTCATTGTATTACAGAAAAACTTTATTGACTTGACATTTGTATTGAATACAGGTAAAACAAAGTATATTTTGTTCTCTAGAGTGCATAAAAATAACTGATGATATAATTATGTTCTTTGGTCGGTGTCCATATTGATTGTGTCCCTGCTTACAAAAATCTGGGCATCTGAATAGATGAAAAGCAGTCTTTTGGGGCTTTTGGGGTTCGAACCCAGGCTGTGTCACAACCGGCCGTGACCAGGAGACCCATAGGGTAGCACACAATTGGCCGGGGGGGGGCTTTACTTGGCTCATCGCGCTCTAGCGACACCTTATGGTGGGCCGGGCGCCTGCAAAGCTTGCATTTTGATGTGGGTATTTTCTGTCCTTTATGTAATTCAAGGTTCACCTGAGAAAGAGACCTTGGTCTCAGTATAATTCCCTGATAAAATAAAGGCTAAATACAAATAAATAAAATAAATAAACTCCCTTCTATCAACCAATCAGCATCAATGCAATGTCAACGTTACATTACCGTGGATAAGGGCAGCGTTTCCTCCACTACATACCCAGCCACAAGCTTGTTCAGCTCTCCCTGGGTTACAGGCTGTCTTCCTGAACGATTAAAAGGTAGCCTAGGTTGTTTTTCGATGAGGTAGGCCTACAGTCATCTTTAGCAGCAGTAGTCAGGCCTCGGGGCTCTAATATTATGTTATATTACTAATTACCGCAAAATGTCATATTATTAGTGTAATGTATTACTTTGTAATGCATTACCCCCAACACTGATAGTGACACACACACAACCTCACCCCCCCCCCCCCCCCCACCTACACACACACACACACACGCTGACACATACACACACAAGACATATACCTATAATTACTAACCCACACAAAAACCCCCCTCCCTCCCTCCCCACACACATACACCCCTGATCACCTGTGCCCCGTCCAGCCCTCTGGGTGAGTAATAGGCCCATGGCCAGGCCAAGCCCATTAACCTGTGAGGTCAGTGGGATTGTGCTGCGGTCACAGCCAAAGGGCTTTAGCCTCTTCTCATCTCTCCCCTCACAGAAACATGGCTCTACCCCCTAGCTCTTCAAGCCTACATGCCCTGCATAGTGAATAGTGGTGATAGTTGAATGGGAAAAATAGGGGAAGGTCTCTGGCACCACCAGCTGTATGGAGGAGGTAGTGTTTTGATGAATGGGAGTGTTGATTTAGGATCAGTTTTGTGATTGCATGGACAGGGGGGAACTGATCCTCGATCAGCACTTCTACTTTGAGATGTTTGATAAATACTCCCCCTGTTCAAGGTTTGAGGTAGAAGTTGATCTTTTACCTCTGATCGAGGATCAGTTTATCCAAATGACAATTCCTAATCTTAACCATTAAGGAGAAAATTGCCAAACTGATCTTATATCAGTGTCTACGGACCACTTCATCCTTCTCCATTGGAATAACTGTGAGCGGACAGAGAGTTTGCTCTCAGTACACCTGTCCACTGCATCATGATGAAAGATATGTGAGGAAAGAGAAAAGGGAGTGGGAGGGAGATGGTAAGGTTGAGTAAAGGAGAGGTGGAAATAGAAGGGAGCGAGTGAAGAGAGGTGAGAGAGAGAAGATATAAGAGAAGGAGCGAGAGAGAAATAGCTAAGGTTGAGGGGATAAAAGAGTAGTCTGACTTTCGCTCACCCTCATGTGTCCCACTGAGAAATGACCCACTGAGAATGTGTGTGTGTGTGTGTGTGTGTGTGTGTGTGTGTGTGTGTGTGTGTGTGTGTGTGTGTGTGTGTGTGTGTGTGTGTGTGTGTGTGTGTGTGTGTGTGTGTGTGTGTGTGTGTGTGTCTGTACAGAGCAGCGGGATGCAGGTGTTGGTGGATAACAACCTCCCCAGAGAAAGAGAGATTTGGAGAGATGGACATACTGATTAAAATATACCGCTTTTAGCCCCCCCCCAACACACATACTCACAACTACCGCATTCAGATATAATGCACACGTACAGTTACTTCAAGCACTAATTTAAAGACACACATTAGCCTGTACACTGTGGTGACCTCAAATGCAAACACAAACACCACACATGTATCATGTGCACAAACTAACATCAACCTTTGTGTATGTGCTTATTTGTGTGTGTGTGTTTGTTTGTTTGTTTGTTTGTGTGTGCGTGTGAGTGTCTGTCAGCTGTCACTCAGGCTTCAGCGGGCCCCAGTGTGAAACTAAGGAGTACAATGTGCTCTACGTGGTCCCCGGCTCTGGCAAGCTGCGCTACGTCCTCATCGCCTCCATCATCGGAGCTCTGCAGGTGGCCATCATCTGTGTGGTGGTGCTCTGTATTACCAGGTAGGACACACACACAAACATGCATACACACACAGTACACACATGCAGGTACACACATACAAGCACACATACACATTGTGCAATCACACACACACATACACAAACGTATGTGAATAAGCATATGCATTATGCCAGTGCTTCTTAACCTAAGGTTGTACCCTTGGGGTACCTAGGCTAGCCACAGGTGGTACTTGGAAAGACCCATAAGAACATTGGCCTAATGATCAGGTTCACACAAGGGGGTACTTTGGGCAGAGCAAAATTAGATTGGGGGTTGAGAACCACTACATTACGCAACCATATGTGTAAACTCTCACATGCTGTGCATACACACTGTGATGAACAGTGAGGTGTTGGGTTGAGCGTGCAGAGATTAACACAGACAAAGGGAGGTTTTAGTACGCATGTTTGAAAAACATAATTCCACTTTGACATTATGGGGTATTGTGTGTAGGCCAGTGACCAAAAATCTGAATTTAATCCATTTTAAATTCAGGCTGCAACACAACAAATGTGGGGTGTGAAAACTTTCTGAAGGCACTGTGTGTGCGTTCACATCCACTTCTACAGAGGACTACATACACAAACAGAAATCCATTTTCCACATTGGGGATGTCATGATGAGAGGTAGTGCATCATAGGGGGTTACGTTCTGGTGCTGCGGAGGGAACCCCTCAACTGAAGCTAGCCAACTAACTACCAGCTTCAGCAAAACATTGCTAGCGGTCTTCAGCTAACCGGTCATCAGCTAACCTTTAGCTCGGAAAGCTCTCGCCAGTTCGAACAACGCGACTAACCAGAGCATAACGGACCTATTTATTTTTTTTATTTTTATTTTTCATCCCCGGATTCCCACCGCAAACTGAACATTTTGAGCTCCTGGGCTACAATATCCGGACCCACGACCGGTCCATCGATGTCACCGCATGAAGAGGAATAAACAGACTCCCCCCATCGCGACGTCCCCAAAGGCTAACTCTCTAGCCCTTGCTATCTCCTTGCTTGCAAATTCGGCCTGCTAACTGCTAGCTTGTTTAGCCCGGTCCGCTAACTGCTACCGTGTTTAGCACCGGCCTACTAACTGTTAGCTTGTTAGCACAGGCCTGCTAACCGTCTGAATCGCCGCGTCCCAAACACTCACTGAACCCATATTTACTTTCTATCCCTTTTCGATTTTTAATTTGTTTATACCTTCCGGTAACCTGCCTTACCCAATGTGATACGGAACCGCTATTATTTTTACATTTTTAGAACACACTCAAGAACCTCCAGAAGCTAACCAGCTAACTGGCTACAAGCTATTTAGTCATTGTTAGTTTTCTAACCTGGATAACACTCGCCAGTCCAGCTTCCCTGCCCCATCCACCGCTGCCCCCTGGACACTGATCACTTGGCTACATAGCTGATGCATGCTGGACTGTCCATTAATCACGGTAATCCATTCTGCTTGTTTATGTTTTATCTGTCGGCCCCAGCCGCACTCAGGCTCTGTGTGTAGTTAATCCGACCCTCTCTGCCTAGTCAATCGCCATTCTACCTGCTGTTGTTGTGCTAGCTGATTAGCTGTTGTTGTCTCACCTACTGTTTTAGCTAGCTCTCCCAATTCAACACCTGTGATTACTGTATGCCTCGCTGTATGTCTCTCTCAAATGTCAATATGCCTTGTATACTGTTGTGCAGGTTAGTTATCATTTTTTTAGTTTACAATGGAGCCCCTAGTTCCACTCTTTATACCCCTGATTTCTCCTTTGTCCCACCCCCCACACATGCGGTGACCTCACCCATTACAACCAGCATGTCCAGAGATACAACCTCTCTCATCATCACCCAGTGCCTGGGCTTACCTCCGCTGTACCCGCACCCCACCATACCCCTGTTTGCGCATTATGCCCTGAATATATTCTACCATGCCCAGAAACCTGCTCCTCTTATTCTCTGTCCCCAACGCCCTAGGCGACCAGTTTTGATAGCCTTCAGCCGCACCCTCATACTACTCCTCTGTTCCGCGGGTGATGTGGAGGTAAACCCAGGCCCTGCATGTCCCCAGGCACCCTCATTTGTTGACTTCTGTGATCGAAAAAGCCTTGGTTTCATGCATGTCAACATCAGAAGCCTCCTCCCTAAGTTTGTCTTACTCACTGCTCTAGCACACTCTGCTAACCCTGATGTCCTTGCCGTGTCTGAATCCTGGCTCAGGAAGGCCACCAAAAATTCTGAGATTTCCATACCCAACTATAACATCTTCCGTCAAGATAGAACTGCCAAAGGGGGAGGAGTTGCAGTCTACTGCAGAGATAGCCTGCAAAGTAATGTCATACTTTCCAGGTCCATACCCAAACAGTTCGAACTACTAATTTTGAAAATTACTCTCTCCAGAAATAAGTCTCTCACTGTTGCCGCCTGCTACCGACCCCCCTCAGCTCCCAGCTGTGCCCTGGACACCATTTGTGAATTGATCGCCCCCCATCTAGCTTCAGAGTTTGTTCTGTTAGGTGACCTAAACTGAGATATGCTTAACACCCCGGCAGTCCTACAATCTAAGCTAGATGCCCTCAATCTCACTCAAATCATCAAGGAACCCACCAGGTACAACCCTAACTCTGTAAACAAGGGCACCCTCATAGACGTCATCCTGACCAACTGGCCCTCCAAATACACCTCCGCTGTCTTCAACCAGGATCTCAGCGATCACTGCCTCATTGCCTGTATCCGCTACGGAGCCGCAGTCAAACGACCACCCCTCATCACTGTCAAACGCTCCCTAAAACACTTCTGTGAGCAGGCCTTTCTAATCGACCTGGCCCGGGTATCCTGGAAGGACATTGACCTCATCCCGTCAGTTGAGGATGCCTGGTCTTTCTTTAAAAGTAACTTCCTCACCATTTTAGATAAGCATGCTCCATTCAAAAAATGCAGAACTAAGAACAGATATAGCCCCTGGTTCACTCCAGACCTGACTGCCCTCGACCAACACAAAAACATCCTGTGGCGGACTGCACTAACATCGAATAGTCCCCGCGATATGCAACTGTTCAGGGAAGTCAGGAACCAATACACACAGTCAGTCAGGAAAGCTAAAGCCAACTTCTTCAGGCAGAAGTTTGCATCCTGTAGCTCCAACTCCAAAAAGTTCTGGGACACTGTGAAGTCCATGGAGAACAAGAGCACCTCCTCCCAGCTGCCCACTGCACTGAGGCTAGGTAACACGGTCACCACCGATAAATCCATGATTATCGAAAACTTCAACAAGCATTTCTCAACGGCTGGCCATGCCTCCTGCCTGGCTACTCCAACCTCGGCCAACAGCTCCCCCCCCCCCCCCCGCAGCTACTCGCCCAAGCCTCTCCAGGTTCTCCTTTACCCAAATCCAGATAGCAGATGTTCTGAAAGAGCTGCAAAATCTGGACCCGTACAAATCAGCTGGGCTTGACAATCTGGACCCTCTATTCCTGAAACTATCCGCCGCCATTGTCGCAACCCCTATTACCAGCCTGTTCAACCTCTCTTTCATATCGTCTGAGATCCCCAAGGATTGGAAAGCTGCCGCAGTCATCCCCCTCTTCAAAGGGGGCGACACCCTGGACCCAAACTGTTACAGACCTATATCCATCCTGCCCTGCCTATCTAAGGTCTTCGAAAGCCAAGTCAACAAACAGGTCACTGACCATCTCGGATCCCACCGTACCTTCTCCGCTGTGCAATCTGGTTTCCGAGCCGGTCACGGGTGTACCTCAGCCACGCTCAAGGTACTAAACGATATCATAACCGCCATCGATAAAAGACAGTACTGTGCAGCCGTCTTCATAGACCTTGCCAAGGCTTTCGACTCTGTCAATCACCGTATTCTTATCGGCAGACTCAGTAGCCTCGGTTTTTCGGATGACTGCCTTGCCTGGTTCACCAATTACTTTGCAGACAGAGTTCAGTGTGTCAAATCGGAGGGCATGCTGTCCGGTCCTCTGGCAGTCTCTATGGGGGTGCCACAGGGTTCAATTCTCGGGCCGACTCTTTTCTCTGTATATATCAATGATGTTTCTCATGCTGCGGGCGATTCCCTGATCTACCTCTACGCAGACGACACCATTCTATATACTCCCGGCCCGTCCTTGGACACTGTGCTATCTAACCTCCAAACAAGCTTCAATGCCATACAGCACTCCTTCCGTGGCCTCCAACTGCTCTTAAACGCTAGTAAAACCAAATGCATGCTTTTCAACCGTTCGCTGCCTGCACCCGCACGCCTGACCAGCATCACCACCCTGGATGGTTCCGACCTTGAATATGTGGACATCTATAAGTACCTAGGTGTCTGGCTAGACTCTAAACTCTCCTTCCAGACCCATATCAAACATCTAAAATCGAAAATCAAATCAAGAGTCAGCTTTCTATTCCGCAACAAAGCCTCCTTCACTCACGCCGCCAAACTTACCCTAGTAAAACTGACTATCCTACCGATCCTCGACTTCGGCGATGTCATCTACAAAATTGCTTCCAACACTCTACTCAGCAAACTGGATGCAGTTTATCACAGTGCCATCCGTCTTGTCACTAAAGCACCTTATACCACCCACCACTGCGACTTGTATGCTCTAGTCGGCTGGCCCTCGCTACATATTCGTCGCCAGACCCACTGACTCCAGGTCATCTACAAGTCCATGCTAGGTAAAGCTCCGCCTTATCTCAGTTCACTGGTTACGATGGCAACACCCATCCGTAGCACGCGCTCCAGCAGGTGTATCTCACTGATCATCCCTAAAGCCAACACCTCATTTGGCCGCCTTTCGTTCCAGTTCTCTGCTGCCTGTGACTGCAACGAATTGCAAAAATCGCTGAAGTTGGAGACTTTTATCTCCCTCACCAACTTCAAACATCTGCTATCTGAGCAGCTAACCGATCGCTGCAGCTGTACATAGTCTATTGGTAAATAGCCCACCCATTTTCACCTACCTCATCCCCATACTGTTTTTATTTATTTATTTTTCAGCTCTTTTGCACACCAATATCTCTACCTGTACATAACCATCTGATCATTTATCACTCAAGTGTTAATCTGCATAATTGTAATTATTCGCCTATCTTCTCATGCCTTTTGCACACAATGTATATATAGACTCCCCTTTTTTCTACTGTGTTATTGACTTGTTAATTGTTTACTCCATGTGTAACTCTGTGTTGTCTGTTCACACTGCTATGCCTTATCTTGGCCAGGTCGCAGTTGCAAATGAGAACTTGTTCTCAACTAGCCTACCTGGTTAAATAAAGGTGAAATATATTTTTATTTTTTTTTAAACGTGGAAAGGGCATCTTGACCTATGCAAGACATGACATTTAATAAAGTTTAAAAAAAACTATAACCAAGATGAAACGAGAGAGAGACAGAGAGAGAGAAATCAAGATGACAGGGAGAGAGAGGGACAGAGAGAGAGAGAAAGAGAGAGCGAGAGATGAGCTCCCGCATTTTTCAGCATGTTTTTACAAAAAGATAGATTTAGAGTTAGATTGGATTAAATAAACTTGGATTTTTTCAAACTTTCACTCCAAATCAAAACTAAAAACCTACAACCCCGATTTTGGACAAAATTACCTGGAAGGATTCCTACTACCAAAGATTTCCAAGCTTTACAGCAAATGCTCTGGCAAACAAACAACATAAACCTGAAAACACCATCCAACCTGGAACTGAGTAAGTAATGTTTAGTCTGAAGCCACATTTAAAGTAAAGAAGAAAATACATTACAATTATATATTTTACTTTATAAGGACTGAATGCTAAGTTAAGGCTACCAAGCTTGCTAGGACAGAACGTATCTGACTGCAATTTCAATTAGCACTGAGGTGTGAAATGAGAGGTGTCAAAGCCCTTGAGCCTAACAATGGCAGGAGAGTTTCACAGCCTACCCCGCCTTTTGAAGTCCCTTCCTGATGTTCAGAGGTCATTACAATACAGTGAACTCTGGATGTAAAAAATTATTAGGCACGAAAAGAGTACAAAAGGAAGCTCCTTATGGAAAAACAAGAGACACTTTTTGATTACTAATATAAAAATGGGAACATAAGCAACTTAATCTTCCACACAGACCATCCCTTGGCATGGCACAATGCTATGTTAATTAACACACTACCCCTCTGTTAAGAGGGGGTGGTGTTATCGATGGGTGGAAACTCAGGATATTAGACAACGAGGACTCTGAGTCAGCCAATGTCAACCTGTTCAGGTCTAGAACAGTAATGGTACAGGGCAACCCCAAACAGTTTCAGCTGGACTTTCACACAATCAAAGCAATAGCTTAGCAGGATAAGCTCTGTCTATAGAAAGATACCCCAGGTCCGAGCGTGTCAGACCAGACCTGTTCATTATACAACCCCACAGACGAGCAATCCCAATCAGAAAGTCAACCTCCCAGCACAGAGAACTACTACCTTATTGAAATGAAGGATACATTCACCCAGCGGGAGGTAAGGCAGGTGGAGCTGGAACAGCACGTGAACACACTCCAGTCAGCACAACAAATAGGCCAGCTCAACAACACCTCCTCAACCAGACCTGGAGAGCTGGAGGTGGAGACAACATCAATAGGAGAAGGAGCAGGAGAAGAACAGAGCACTAGAGGAGAAGGTGAAAGTGCTCAAGGAGAAGTTGAAAACAATGACGTGTGACAGAGAACAAACCATTAGACACCTGGCCACCCCCGCAGAGAAGCCAGCAGAACAGTCCACCTCAGACCCTGACCATAGCCTCAACATCACAGCAGGACAGACAAATTAAGAACCCCAAGCCCAGGAGATCCCACCCCCTCTGAGCACCCCCACTGGCAGCCATCTTGATAGCCCAACTGACAACCCCCCCACACCCTAAACAGAGAGTACACAGTGGCAGAATACCTGACCACTGTGACTGACCCAAATTTAAGGAAAACTTTGAGTACGTACAGACTCAGTGAGCAAGGCTTGCTATTGAGAAAGGCCGCCATAGGCAGACCTGGCTCTCAAGAGGAGACAGGCAATGTGCAGAGAGAGAGAGAGAGAGAGAGAGAGAGAGAGAGAGAGAGAGAGAGTCTGACGGTGAAGGTTAATTACAGAAGGCACAGTTATGAGGTTGTGTCCAGTCAGTTTACTTTCACTTTAATTTATCTTCCAATAAATCTCTGAATTCAATGCAGTTTAATCAAATTCACATTGCTTCTGTAGCAAACATAGCATAGCATAGCATTGCTTCTGTAGCAAGCATGCATTTTACGACTCGCTCACATTAGTACATTAGGCCCTCACACTTCCCCACTACTCTAAATGCACACAATTAATTTAAAGGAATAGTTCACCCAAATTAGAAAATTAAATATTGGTTTCCTTACACTGACAGCAGATATAACTGAAATCAATGCTTTGTTTTCCCTGGCAATGTTTCCTCACGCTAACTCTTTAGCATTTGTGACACAAATCCCATTCAAGTAATGGGACCGGTATTAGCGTTTTTCACGCATCATGTTCAAAACATCTATAAGTGACTTTGTTGACCTTCACAATTAATTTTAGTTACTTTCGTATGATTTGGACATGATGCACAAAAAAATATAATATTTGAACCATGACTTGAATGCGACTTGTGCCACAAATACTAAAGCATTAGCATGTGGAAACAGTGCCAAGGAAACTTAAGCAAAGCATGGATTGCTGTCATACGTTGTCAATAAACTGCATACAGGGTAAGGAAACCAAAAAAGACCAAGTGTTCAAAAGAACAGGCCGAAGACCAATCTATGTATTTTGAAAAGATTGCATTCAGGTACTATACATTACCATTAATTTATAACACCTTTTGTTCAAAGTGTATAGGCTAATTTGTGCTTCATTATGGAAATGGAGTCTCCCCATATCCACATTCCAGGCTGCTTAATCTAATTTCTGTTAATTAGTGAATTCTGTTTTTAATGGTTTGCATAATTAATCCCTAGGTACAGTGTTTTACAGTGTCAGAGATGCAAATTATATAATGTGGTACAGAATATTTAGAATACAAACATAATAGCTCTTTTCTATACTTAGATACCAACCATTTTATATGTATCAAAGTAGTAGAAGATCAACAGGAGATGTAATATAATTCATTATATTGATCATTGTCCTTTACATTCTTATCGAAACTACTTGAGTGATTAATTTAGCGGATTTCTACCACTTAAACGTATTTATTTATATATGCTATTTAGCATAAGCTTTTATCCAAAGCCGACTTACAGTCATGCTTGCATACATTTTACATATGGGTGGCCCCAGGAATTGAACCCACAACCCTGGCGGTGCAAGCGCCATGCTCTACCAACTGAGCCATAAAGGATTGAACATGTGCGCTCTGGTAAAAATATAAGCCCAACATGCAACAATATCTAAGATTTTACTGATTTACAGATTATATAAGGAAATCATTCAATTGAAATTAATTCATTAGGACCTAATCTAAGGATTTCGCATGACTGGGAATACAGATATACATCTGTTGGTCACAGATACCTTTAAAAAAAGTAGGGGCGTGGATCAGAAAACCAGTCAGAATCTGGTGTGACCTCCATTTGCCTCATGCAGCGCAACACATCACCTTCACATAGAGTTGATCAGGCTATTGATTGTGGGCTGTGGAGTGTTGTCCCACTCCTCTTCAATGGCTGTGTGAAGTTGCTGGGTATTGACGGAAACTGGAACACACTGTCGTACACGTCGATCCAGAGCATCCCAAACATGCTCAATATATGACATGTCTGGTGAGGATGCAGGCCATGGAAGAACTGGGACAATTTTAGCTTCCAGGAATTGTGTGCAGATCCTTGTGACATGGGGCTGTGCATTATGATGCTGTAACATGAGGTGATGTCGGCGGATGGGCCTTAGGATCTCGTCACGGTATTTCTGTGCATTCAAATTGCCATCGATAAAATGCAATTGCGTTAGTTTTCCATAGCTTATGCCTTTCCATACCATAACCCCACCGCCACCATGGGGCATTCTGTTCACAACGTTGACATAATCAAACCACTCACCCACAGGACGCCATTCACGTGATCTGCGGTTGTGAGGCAGTTGGATGTACTGCCAAATTCTCTAAAATGACGTTGGAGGTGGCTTATGGTAGATAAATGAACATTCAATTCTCTGGCAACAGCTCTGGTGGAAATTCCTGCAGTCAGCATGCCAACTGCACACTCCCTCAAAACTTGAGACATCTTTGGCATTGTGTTGTGTGACTAAACTGCACATTCCAGAGTGGCCTTTTATTGTCCCTAGCACAAGGTGCACCTGTGTATTGACCGTGCTGTTTAATCAGCTTCTTGATATTCCACACATGTCAGGTAGATGGATTATCTTGGCAAAGGAGAAATACTCACAAACAGGGATGTAAACAAATTTGTGCCCCAAAAAATTGAGACATAAGCTTTTTGTGCATATGGAAAATGTCTGGGATCTTTTATTTCAGCTTACGAAACACGAGACCAACAATTTACATGCTGCATTCATATTTTTGTTCAGTGTATTTTGTTAGCTTGTATTTGCTGACTTTTCTCTATGTACTTGCATATCATTGACCACACCACTAGGTGGCCATGAAGGCTATCATATATTTTTTTTTCAAAGGAATTAAATGCCCTTTTCCCTACTTAGTTCCCTTTTTGACTTGTTGATTTCCCTTCAAGTGTATGAGCAAACCAAAGATCAAAACAACGGAGGGTCAATAAATCAGAACTATTTCTTTATTTTGAAAATAAAACGGTGTTTTGGGATTTAACCCTTGGATAATGAACATTAAACCCTTGGATAATGAACATAAAACTTACATACAGCTCTCTCTCTCTCTCTCTCTTCTCTCTCTCTCTCTCTCTCTCTCTCTCTCTCTCTCTCTCTCTTGTTGTTATACCTCCTCTCTCTCTGTCTCTCTCTCTCCTTTCTCTCCTTTCCCTCTCCTCTACTCCACTTCCTGTCTGGACAGGAAGTGCCCGCGGAGCAACAGGGTCAATCGGCAGAAGCAGAATGCCACCCACTACAGCTCGGAGAACACCATGCGCGCCTCCACCCGCCTCATCTGACTGAGCCGCCCCGTGATGGGGGAAACCCTGAGACCCGCTCCTCTCTTGGTCCAAGTTGCCCCGTAGACACCGATCTAGGATCAGCTTCACCCTTCTTGTGCTTCCCTACAATCCCAACCTGAATGAACTATAAAGGATTGGGTAGTGGGAGGGGGACGAAACGCAAAACTGACCTTAGATCAGCATCTAGGGGCAACTTCATCCTTCTGGAGACCAGCGCTTCGCCCTGACACCAATGATGAGGCATTGAACAATGGGCTTTGGGGGTGAGGATACAGTGTCGGTGTGTTGGGTTGTGGGGGAGGGGGGCTATAGAAGTGGGTTAGCTGATGTTCGTGGGGGATGTTGGTTGTTTTTAGGGGGAGAAGCAATGGGGGGTTGGGAGGGGGAGGGGGGCTACACGTGATGCCTTGCACCTGTGGTATAGGTCACCGGAGAGGAAACTATGGTACTACAGTACAGCTCTATTTGGTTATGTATTACTGATCTATTTCCAATAGTTATTACATTGTCTTGGTGGGGTATTTTTTCTGTAATGTAAATAAATAATTTATATCACGAAACTAACTTTGGCACATCTTTAAAATATCGCTGTTGGGTGTCCATTTTCACATTTACAGTTAAGATAACATCACTCAAGAGGAAACGGTGGGGTAGGTTTGTTTGAGATGAAAGGTGTATTTCCAGATCTTCACTTTGGAATCTATCAATCATAGTTGGCCACAGGTGGGTAAACTCCCCATCAATCAGTGACATTAATTGATCAATTAACTATCAGATAGAAAAGAAAACCTGAACTCCAACATTGTGGAACATTGCGGATAGAAATGTGATGAAATTTGTGTTACAGCTGACAAGACATGATGACTCTTCATTCAGAATGTCAGAGAGGCATGTTTGTTCTACATAACCTATTTATATCTGAACATTCCACAACGTTGTGCATTCCTGAACATGCCCCAGTAGGACTTTGGCCCTTGAGGACTATTTTACCATATGCCTACCCTATACAAGAAAACTGAGTTAGAGTAGCTAAGTTATAGTAGCTGTACCTGATGAGCTATTGCAGGTGATGTCTTTTTTATGCATCACACACACACACACACACACACACACACACACACACACACACACACACACACACACACACACACACACACACACACACACACATTATATATGTTCGCAGCTGACAGATTTCAAATATCATACAGGTAATTTTAAAAGTCTGATATTGTGTTCAAGTCGTCAAGTTGTCGAATGCATAATTTTTCATTGTACACACCACGGTGGAGAAATATTTGATGTGGTCTTACTGAACAGGTTCTATTGTGTTAAAAGTTAAGCTGACCTGACCAGAGTGTCAGGGTCACGCAAATGCTACACCACCAGACTGCAGGATTCTACACAAATTCCACAGAGACAGCGGGGGGGTCACTTCCCAGTTCACCCCACAGACGAGCATGTGGAATCCTCTATCTTCCTGTATTCTCCCCTTGTTTTTCCAGCTCGGGGGTAAGGGTGGAGCAGAAAACTCAGAATGTCTGCATGTCTGCCCAGATATACACCATAGGAATGTCATCATTCTGGGACCAGGATTCCACCAACATATTTATGTTGTTAGTTTTCACTTCAGGAAGGTCAACGGTGTTCAATTAGATGTTTGTCCTCTTCACAGGTTACATAAACGACTGATTTTAATGATTGTTCTGTAATGAAACATTTTACCCATAGGATGTGGTTAATCCTAACAATCTGATTCTGTGAGAGGGAGAAAATGTCTGAGAAATTAAATATTTATCATGGTCGTGAGCGTTCCATCAAACACTACCTTTAAATCAAAGACTGGATAAATTAAGATAGTTCACTCAGATTGCTTACGATTGAAAAAAGAAGGGGCAGTTCCTGTCTACTTAAGGGCGTGGGACTCCATAGACAACAATGCGGGGCGGCAGGGTAGCCTAGTGGTTAGAGTGTTGGGCTAGTAACCGAAAGGTTGCAAGTTCAAATCCCCGAGCCGACAAGGTACAAATCTGTCGTTCTGAACAGGCAGTTAACCCACTGTCCTAGTCTGTCATTGAAAATAACAATTTGTTCTTAACTGACTTGCCTAGAAAAATAAATTTAAAAATGTGATAGCAACTTAGTTCACAGACTTCCACTGAAACAGAACAAATGAGGGAGTGTCTTGCTTCCTCATCCATCTCTGTTTAAATGTTTTCTCAGTCCTTAAAGCACCATATTGTGCTAACATGCATCCTTTGTCCTAATCTTGTAGACATTCTGATTGTGCCCATATTTTTAGACGGGAGTAGACAATTAAAAATGCATTGTGATTTCATTGTGATCTGATCTTCCTGACCAACTGGAGGTAGGCACAATCAGAATGTGGACAATGAAGAGTGCTTTAGTCATGGTGGTCATTGATTTGAATGCAACATACATTTCATGTGAAAATCTGTCAGTAATTTTGGGCTATATTGTGTGATTTTTAAGTGATGTTTTTATATCACTAATCTGATAACCCATTCCTGATAATGTTCTGCTGTATTGGCATTTAAAATGTGGCATTACGTTGAACATTTGCCTCCATTTGCATGACCCTAGTTTACAAATCAGAGGGGTGTGCGCGTGTCTGTGCTTGCATGCATGTGAGGCTATAAAGACCAAAGGTGGATGAATTTGTGATGACACGAGGAGCCCTCGAGGCAATGAAGGCAGGCATCTCTGTCAAATTGAAGTAGTATATAGGGATTAGTCCTGGGATGTCTGGAGTGGGTAATGGCCCTTTCACCCAGGCTCCTCATCTCCCAGATGGCCCCATGTGATTACTTCGGTCTAGACAGAGACAGACCGCACACACACATGTACACGCAAGAAAACGAACCCCTCTCCCCAAAATCACACACCTTGTCCCATTCCATCTCATTCTGAAGCCAGTAAGCCATAGAATCCGGTGGTCAGCTGAAAACTATGCATACCCAACTCCAGCATCCCACGGGTAGGCCTACAGTGGCTGCATTCAAATGGTACATTATCCCTATATAGCGCACAACTTTTGACCCAACCCCTATGCTCCCTGGTCAAAAGAAGTGCACTATATAGGGTGACAGTTGGGAAGCTGAGAGTATAAGAACAACATCAACTATCCTAACAGCATCCTTCCTGTGGTTTCATTAAATTGTGCCCTTCCACTGACTTTTTATCAACACAAACAACAACCTTGAAAGCGTATACTTGAATGAATCGACCCATTACCTTCAAAATTGTGATTGACCAGCTCGATTCGGTCTTTGAAATTTGAAATTGTGTTTTTTACATTGGATGAAAGTAGAGACTCAGAGGTAGAAAATGGTATATTATACACCACAGTTGAGGAACAATTGTAAAGTTTTTCTGTTTTGAAAGTTGATAAGCTGGTAACCACACTTTTGAGAAAATGGCCCTTGAATGTTTTGGTACACATTCTAGGGAAAGCTCTTCTTTGTCTACACCCATTCAGCATTGTTCACACCCTCTTAAGCCTTAGCCCCACCCATCTCTTTAAGGATGCACATTTTTGGAATTTGGTATTTTATTAGGATCCACATTAGCTGTTGTCAAAGCAACAGCTACTCTTCCTGGGGTCCACACAAAACATGAAACATTACATAATACAGAACATTATTAGACAAGAACAGCTCAAGGACAGAACTACATCAATTAAGGCCATGTGCTAAACAGAGTAAGTACTGCAGTGTACAACAAAAGGATTCGAGACTAAAGGCTGGTTTATACTATCGACATGTCTGTAGACAGTTGTCTCAATGACATCATGAACGTTCTATTGTTGTCCAACATCAAATTTGTTGTTGACGTTGTGAAAAAGTATGAACACAACAACAACAGGCAGCATTACATCAGCACCCTGGTGGTCCAAAATAACATAACTGGTGTATATTAACACCAATAAACCCATTCATTTGAAAATGTATTTAGTATAAACCAATATAGAAAACCAGGTAACTCAAAGCAACTTTAAAAAAAAAATGTTGGTTCGTTTCCAGCTTGTTAGCTAGCTAGCTAACATTAGGTTAGCTGGCTAGCCAGTTCAAATAAGACCATATCATATACAGTTGAAGTCGAAAGATTGCATACACCTTAGCCAAATACATTTAAACTCAGTTTTTCACAATTCCTGACATTTAATCCATTTAGGATTACCACTTTATTTTAAGAATGTGGAAAGATTTGGAAAGGCACACAACTGTCAAAATAAGGTCCCACAGTTGACAGTGCATGTCAGAGCAAAAACCAAGACATGAGGTCGAAGGAATTGTCTGTAGAGCTCAGAGGTAGGGGCAACACGGACAGGAAGATCACACCAGTGACTCAACCCACTCAAGTGATGCACCCCTCCTAGGGACGGAATGGAAGAGCACCGGTAAGCCAGTGACTCAGCCCCTGTAATAGGGTTAGAGGCAGAGAATCCCAGTGGAGAGAGGGGAACCGGCCAGGCAGAGACAGCAAGGGCGGTTCATTGCCCCAGTTCCTTTCCATTCACCTTCACACTCCTGGTCCAGTCTACACTCATTCATATGACCCACTGAAGAGATATGAGTCTTCAATAAAGACTTAAAGGATGAGACTGAGTCTGTGTCTCTCACGTGGATAGGCAGACCATACCATAAAAATTGAGCTCTATAGGAGAAAGCCCTGCCTCCAGCTGTTTGCTTAGAAATTCTAAGGACAGTAAGGAGGCCTGCGTCTTGTGACCGTACCGTACTTGTAGGTATGTACGGCAGGACCAAATCAGAAAGATAGGTAGGAGCAAGCGCATGTAATTCTTTGTAGGTAAAACCTTGAAATCAGCCCTTGCCTTAACAGGAAGCCAGTGTAGAGAGGCTAGCACTGGAGTAATATTATCACATTTTTTTGTTCTAGTCAAGATTTTAGCAGCCGTGTTTAGCACTAACTGAAGTTTATGTAGTGCTTTATCCAGTTGTTTAACATAGAAGTAACAAAAGCATGGATACATTTTTCTGCATCATTTTTGGACAGAAAGTTTCTGATTGTTGCAATGTTATGTAGAAGGAAAAAAGCTGTCCTTGAAACAGTATATGTTCGTCAAAAGAGAGATCAGGGTCCAGAGTAACGCTGAGGTCCTTCACCGTTTTATTTGAGACAACTGTACATCCAACAAGATTAATTGTCAGATTCAACAGAAGATCTCTTTGTTTCTTGGGACCTAGAACTAGCATCTCTGTTTTGTCTGAGTTTAAAAGTAGAACATTTGGTTCCATCCACTTCCTTATGTCTGAAACAGGCTTCCAGGGAGCCTTCTTGGATGGGCACTTCTAATGTAAATCTATCACCACAGAAAGCACTGCGCTCGGCTGAAACACCTGCATGTTGGAGCTGCCTTACTCAAGTAAACAAAAAAGAGACCATGTTTGTATGCGGCTTTATTAACTTTTTTGCATTTAATTTTTTTAACCTTTTTTGCAAACTAATATGTGACACGTATTAATGCCAAAATAACAAGCAAAACAGGCAACAGGCACATTATTATTATTTATTTTGAATGACTTGTCGCCACTGTATACAGTATATGCATTGTTTAGCTGGAATGAAATGTTTGTATCCTGTGATATGTGGTTGTCTCACCTAGCGATCTTAAGATGAATGGACTAACTGTAAATCACTCTGGAAAAAATAATCTGCTAAATGACAAAAATGTCAAATGTAAAATATTTGACATACAGATCTCATATTAGTAGTGATGTCACAAATATATAATTTGTACAGTTTTAATACAAGAAATGTAGTTATTTGTCACAATTGACTGTGTAAAACCTAGCAGTACTACTTATTTCTCTGAGAGTGAGGCGGATAAATAGCATTTTGCAACAAAACATGATTATTGGTCCCTCTCCAATGAAACCATCAAGTGATAGATTTCAAACAAATACATGTCTGTCATTGAACAACCCCATGTGATGATTAGGTGGTGGGAAAACACACCAATCTCTTTCATATGTTTTTTAAACAATAAAAGCCAATTTACCAACATTTCTGAAAAAGGATATATAACGTTTTGGAATGAAACTCTTCAAATGTTGTTACCAGGTCCTAGCTAGCTAATGGCAATACTTTGCCTTTCTAAACAAGACTGTTACAGTTACTGCCTCTCCACAATGAGGTGTTTGATATACCTGTGAGCTACAGGTAACTGCCAAAATAAACGAAACACCAACGTAAAGTGTCTTAATAGGGTGTTGGGCCACCACGAGCCAGAACAACTTCACTGCACCTTAGCATTGATTCCACAAGTGTCTAGAACTCTACTGGAGGGATACAACACCCACGACAATTTCGGGAATATGGTGTTTTGTTGATGGTTATAGAAAACACTTTCTTAGACGCCGCCCCATAATCTCCCATAGGTGTTTAATTGGGTTGAGATCTGGTGACTGAGACACACACACATATGGTTACATCGTTACATAGTTTTCAATCAAACCATTCAGTGACCACTCGTGCCCTGTGGATGAGGACATTTTCATCACATGGGCGCATAGCCAAGGTAGCCAAAATAATTACCTTAAGCATGAGCCACTCCTGTGTAGAAGCACATGCTTTTAATAAACTTTGTATCGCTCATTTACTCAAGTGTTTCTATTATTTTGGCAGTTATCTGTAGCTAGTAGCGGTAGGCTACAGACTTGGAATGGAATGTTATTCGATGTCTAAAACTAAAACTAGTACTAAAACATGTACTGAGTATTTACTGAAAATGTAATGTTTGTTGAGTATTGAAATAATGACACAATAAATCACTGGGAGTTTATGTATATATAAACAAAAACACATGAATAGTGCTTCATAAAGCTATATAATAAATTGAGTTATTGTTATAGACCTGTATTATAACTGTGTAATAACTATCTTGTCTGTGTTTTCAAAACAATATGGATATAATACATTATGCACTATAATCTTCTAAGTCATTATAGGTCATTATCAACCCTATCCCCCCCTGAAAAAAAAACAATATGTGTCCTAATTTCCATTCCATTGAGACTGTTTCTGTTCCCCATGTGTGGTTTTGGCAGGCCCACCCGCACCAGGGACGTTTATAGTAAAAACCTCACTCAAAACCTTGAACTCCCCAGATCTTTCCTTACAAAGCAATTATTGTAAATGAACTCATCACGGCCATACATTTTACCTGATTAGCCTGAAAGAAAACTGGCTGAAGCCAGATGAATACATTGCAACAAACAAGGATACTCCCACTGGTTACATAAGCAAGCAATGTAATTAAAATTGAATTGAATTTAAAAAATGTTTTTTGTGTCAAATCGCCAATTGGCAACCCATCCCTTGTGGGATTAATTGACACATAAACAAACACAACAATAATTCATTCTGGTAATTAAATGATAATTCTTCTTCAGGTGTTCTCTGCATTTCGCATCACATAAAGAGTGAAAAAAAAGAAAAAGTAAATCAATACATAATAGTAAATAAGGTCTTCCAAACAATAATTACATCCCTAGAGCAGCTTTATCTAAATATTCTGCAAACGGAAATACACAATGGACAAAAAAACATTTCAATATCTCCTCATCACTCAGCCACATAATGCCTGGGTATATCTGCCTGGGTATACCCTGATCTTACCTGTGCACATAGCAATCTCTTATTTTTAGGTAGGTTATACAGTTGAAGTCAGAAGTTAACATACACCTTTAGCCAAACACATTAAAACTCAGTTTTTCACAATTCCTGACATTTAATCCTAGTAAAAAATCTCTGTCTTAAAAAATCTCTGTCTGTCTCTTAGGTCAGTTAAGATTACCACTTTATTTTAAGAATGTGAAATGTCAGAATAATGGCAGAGAGAAAGATTTATTTCAGCTTTAATTTATTTCATCACATTCCCAGTGGGTCAGAAGTTTACATACACTCAATAAGTATTTGGTAGCATTGCCTTTCAATTGTTTAACTTGGGTCGAACGTTTTGGGTAGCCTTTCACAAGCTTCCCACAATAAGTTGGGTGAATTCTGGCCCATTCCTCCTGACAGAGCTAGTGTAACTGAGTCAGACTTGTAGGCCTCCTTGCTCGCACACGCTTTTTCAGTTCTGCCCACAAATGTTCTATGAGATTGAGGTCAGGGCTTTGTGATGGCCACTCCAATACTTTGACTTTTGCCACCAATGTGGAAGTATGCTTGGGGTCATTGTCAATTTGGAAGACCCCTTTCCGACCAATCTTTAACTTCCTGACTGATGTCTTGAGATGTTGCTTCAATATATACAAATAATTTTCCTTTCTCATGAAGCCATCTATTTTGTGAAGTGCACCAGTCCCTCCTGCAGCAAAGCACCCCACAACATGATGCTGCCAACCCTGTGCTTCACGGTTGGGATGGTGTTCTTTGGCTTGCAAGCCTCCCCCTTTTTCCTCCAAACATAACGATGACAATTATTGCCAAACAGTTCTATTTGTATTTCATCATACCAGACGACATTTCTCCAGAAAGTACGATCTTTGTCCCCATGTGCAGTTGCAAACCGTAGTCTGGCTTTTTTATTGTGGTTTTGGAGCAGTGGCTTCTTCCTTGCTGAGCGGCCTTTCAGGTTATGTCGATATAGGACTCGTTTTACTGTGGATATAGATACTTTTGTACCTGTTTCCTCCAGCATCTTCACAAGATCCTTTGCTGTTGTTCTGTGATTGATTTGCACTTTTCGCACCAAAGTACGTTCATCTCTACGAGACAGAATGGGTCAAACGTTTTGTTTGTCTCCTTCCTGAGCAGTATGACGGCTGCATGGTCCAATGGTGGTTAAGCTTGCGTACCATTGTTTGTACAGAAGAACGCGCTAACTTCAGATGTTTGGAAATTGCTCCCAAGGATGAACCAGACTTGTGGAGGTCTACAGTTCTTTTTCTGAGGTCTTGGCTGATTTATTTTGATTTTCCCATGATGTCAAGCAAAGAGGCACTGAGTTTGAAGGTAGGCCTTGAAATACATCCACAGGTACACCTCCAATTGACTCAAATATATGTCAATTAGCCTATCAGAAGCTTCTAAAGCCATGACATAATTTTCTGGAATTTTCCAAGCTGTTTAAAGGCACTGTCAACTTAGTGGATGTAAACTTCTGACCCACTGGAATTGTGATACAGTGAATTATAAGTTAAATAATCTGTCTGTAAACAATTGATGGAAAAATGACTTGTGTCATGCACAAAATAGATGTCCAAACCGAATTTGTGGAGTGGTTGAAAAATGAGTTTTAATGACTCCAACCTAAGTGTATGTAAACTTCCGACTTCAACTGTACATTATATATCTCTCACACACAAATTCATCCTTAATCAAACAAAAGGATCTCAATTTGGGTTTATGATTAATCTCTAACCATTTTTTCCCATATTGCATCAACATATCATATCTTGATCTCCCTTGATTTGGTTTTCATACATATGTTCACAGTCAGACTGTTGAAAAAGGTCAGACATTTCACTTGTCCAGGCTACCCCTACGGATAGATCCCATTGAAAACTTTACTAGCTATTCTGGCAGTTGGCATATCCAAAAGTCTATTCTAATGTCACGCCCTGACCATAGTTTGCTTTGTATGTTTATATGTTTTGTTTGGTCAGGGTGTGATCTGAGTGGGCATTCTATGTTGTATGTCTAGTTTGTCTGTTTCTGTGTTTGGCCTGATATAGTTCTCAATCAGAGGCAGGTGTTAGTCATTACCCCCTCCCCCCTAAGGTGCGGACTCCGGCCGCAAATCCTAAACCTATATGGAAGGGTCTGGGTAGGCATCAGGCCGCGGTGGCGGCTCTGGCGCCACAACGCAAATCATGGTCAGAGTGTGACAAAAGTATTCACCAACCTTGGCATTTTTCCTATTTTGTTGCCATACAACCTGGAATTCAAATGGATTTTTTGGGGGGTTTGTATATCATTTGATTTTCACAACATGCCTACCACTTTGAAGATACAAAATATTTTTTATTGTGGAACAAACAAGAATTAAGACAAAAAAACTGAAAACTTGAGCGTGCATAATAATTCACTAACCCCCCCAAAGTAAATACTTTGTAGAGCCACTTTTTGCAGCAATTACAGCTGCAAGTCTCTTGGGGTATGTCTCTATAAACTTAGCACATCTAGCCACTGGGATGTTTGCCTATCAAGGCAAAACTGCTCCATCTCCTTCAAGTTGGATGGGTTCTGCTGGTGCACAGTCATAGCACAGATTCTCAAATGGATTGAGGTCTGGGCTTTGACTAGGAAATTCCAAGACTTTTAAATGTTTCCCCTTAAACCACTCAAGTGTTGCTTTAGCAGTATGCTTAGGGTCATTGTTCTGCTGGAAGGTGAACTTTCATCTCAGTCTCAAATCTCTGGAAGACTGAAACATGTTTCCCTCAAGAATTTCCCTGTATTTAGCACCATCCATCATTTCTTAAATTCTGACCCGTTTCCCAGTCCCTGCTGATGAAAAACATTCCCACAGCATGATGCTGCCACCACCATGCTTCACTGTGAGGATGGTATTCTCGGGGTGATGAGAGGTGTTGGGTTTGCGCAAGACATAGCGTTTTCCTTGGTTGCCAAAAAGCATCTGACCAGAGTAACTTCTTCCATGTGTTTGGGGAGTCTCCCACATTCATTTTGTCAAACACCAAACATGTTTGCTTATTTTTTTCTTTAAGCAATAACTGTTTTCTGGACACTCTTTCGTAAAGCCCAGCTCTGTTGAGTGTACGGCTTAAAGTGGTCCTATGGACAGATACTCCAATCTCCACTGTGGAGCTTTGTTGCTCCTTCAGGGTTATCTTTGGTCTCTTTGTTGCATCTCTGATTAATGCCCTCCTTGCATTGGTCCGTGAGTTTTGGTGGGCGGTCCTCTCCTGGCAGGTTTGATGTTTTATATATTTTTTTTTATAACCCAACCCTGATCGGTACTTCTCCACAACTTTGTCTCTGACCTGTTTGGAGAGCTCCTTGGTCTTCATGGTGCCACTTGCTTGGTGGTGACACTTGCTTAATGGTGTTGCAGACTATTTGGCCTTTCAGAACAGGTGTATATATACTGCGATCGTGTGACAGATCATGTGACACTTAGATTGCACACAGGTGGACTTTATTTTTATTTATTTTAACTAATTATGTGATTTCTGAAGGTAATTGGTTGCACCAGATCTTATTTAGTGGCTTCATAGCAAAGGGGGTGAATGCCTAGGCACGCACCACTTTTCCGTGTTTTATTTGTTTTACATTTTTGAAACAAATATTTTTTTCATTTCAATTCACAAATTTGGACTACTTTGTGTATGTCCATTACATGAAATCCAAATAAAAATCAATTTAAATGACAGGTTGAAATGCAACAAAATAGGAAAACCACCAAAGGGGTTGAACACTTTTACAAGGCACTGTACATGTGCTTTTCTTATAACTAATTTCTGTTTTCTATTCATGTGCTGCGCTATACAACCATTTCTGTGTTCATGCAAGTGGCTGACTGAACGAATCCTCACTATCAGTAGCTGCAATTTGGCAGTTTGCCCAGACCTTGTTTTGAGAACGAAAGATATCTCAGTTTCAAGGTCTCAGCTTAGAGAGAAGAAACTTTGTGAGGTATTGGTCTGTCACATGTTGTGAACCAGTATTGTTCAGTCACATGAATGAAACAAAACAGTAACTATTCATTAATTATGCTAAATCATGCAAATATAACTTGTCTGTGTATAGCCGTATTTAAGACAGCTGCTGGGACTGCCCAAGGAGAGCTCCTGGTTGACATGTATACTGTGGTGCATTAAGTTTGTTGTAACCTCTCCAGCACGCTGACAATTAACAATGATTCATTTAAGATTGACTTTGAATGTCCCTGTGTAAGAATTTCCACAACACTGTTCACACTTCTAATTAATTTGGATTGTAAACATCTCTCACCACACAAACATTTATTCAAATATTTATTGTGAAATGTAATGAGAACATCACCAAAACACAACATAATGATATCTTTTCAATTTAGTTGTTTTAACTACCAGTTGATCCAATACCAAACAATGCAAAAATATTGCTCTTAGAAGTGCTGAAAGTAATATGTTATAGTACTATAAATGACAGTAGATTACAAAGTTTTCAGATTAGGTAATACACTTACATTACCCAAAACAATTGACAGAAAATCTATAATTTCCTTAATATCTATCCAATGTGTAATCAAAAGTGTGATCAATGAAGACATCCTCCAAATTATTCATACAAAAAACATGAGATTTTTCAGGTATAATTGCAACATAGGTGTACTGTCTGTAATCAAATGTAAGAAATTAAATGAAACAAATGAAATGATTGAAAATAAAACAATGTTTAGCATGTATTATTTTGCAGCAAGCCTGTCTTGAGCATTTGGCTATTGATTCTCATCCTTATCACAGTGAATGTCCTCATTGCTCATGCACCACAGGGAAAACCTTTTGGCATGACGAATACAAGCTTGACATTGGTCTGCATTGATGTCGTCACATGCCTCATTCATGGCCAGAAGGAGGGTGGCACGCTCATGGGATGGCTATCGAACATCTTCCATCTCCATGCTGAAAAAAAAGTTTTGATAGGGTTGAGGAAAAGAGAGTATGAGGGCAGGTATAGGGTCACGAATCCGGGATGCACCGAAACCATGCCTGAACCATCTTTGCATATCGGCATAGGTGACACCTTGACAGGCCTGCTCAATTTAATTGAGAAACACAATGAGGTGTGCAGCATTGTAGGATCCAAGTTATGGCCTACGTCCTACCACACCATCTTCAGAGATAGCTGCTCACATGGAGATGTTTCCCCCACGTTGTCCAGGCACTTGGACGGTCGCTCGTTGGCCGATGAGGTTCTGCCCACGGTGCCAAGTTTTGGCCAGGTTGAAGCTCGCTTCATCAACAAAGATATACTTGTGATGGCTGACAGCCTCATCAAGCACCATCACCCTCTATATATTTTATATATATATATATATTTTATATATACATTTTTGTTGTTTTGTTGAAGTTCAAATATGTTGTGAAGTAGCATGTGCATAAAAAGTAATGGTTTATTTATTTATTAAAATGTATTCATTCGAATTGATTAAAATCTTTAAAAAATGACAGTTCACATTGACATGAGTATTCAGACCGTTTACTCAGTACTTTGTTGAAGTACCTTTGGCAGTGATTACAGACTTGAGTCTTCTTGGATATGACACTACAAGCTTGGCATCCCTGTATTTGGTTTCTCCCATTCTTCTCTGCAGATCTTTTCAAGCTCTCCCAGGTTGGATGGGGAGCATTGCTGCACAGCTACAGTGGGAAGAAAAGTATTTGAACCCTTTGGAATTACCTGGATTTCTGCATAAAATGGTCATCAAATTTGATCTGATCTTCATCAAAGTCACAACATTAGACAAACATAGTGTGCTTAAACCAATAAAACACACATTATTGTATTTTTCAATATTGAATTATTTGAACATTCACAGTGTAGGTTGGAAAAAGTATGAGAACCCCTAGTCTAATGACTTCTCCAAAAGCTAATTGGAGTCAGGAGTCAGCTAACCTGGAGTCCA
Organism: Oncorhynchus clarkii lewisi; assembly: GCF_045791955.1. Classification (NCBI taxonomy): domain Eukaryota; kingdom Metazoa; phylum Chordata; class Actinopteri; order Salmoniformes; family Salmonidae; genus Oncorhynchus; species Oncorhynchus clarkii. The sequence goes on along the minus strand of NC_092168.1, from coordinate 6,083,674 downwards.
ATCAATGAGACAAGATTGGAGTTGTTGGTTAGAGCTGCCTTGCCCTATAAAAAACACACACACAATTTGAGTTTGCTATTCACAGGAAGCATTGCCAAACAAAAGAGATCTCAGAAGACCTAAGATTTAAGAATTGTTGACTTGCATAAAGCTGGAAAGGGTTTCAAAAGTATTTCTAATAACCTTGATGTTTATCAGTCCACGGTAAGACAAATTGTCTATAAATGGAGAGTTCAGCACTGTTGTCTATAAAAAAAAAGTTCAGCACTGTTGCTACTCTTCCTAGGAGTGGCCGTCTTACATAGATGACCACGAGCGCAGCGCAGAATGCTCAGTGAGGTTAAGAAGAATCCTAGAGTGTCAGCTAAAGACTTACAGAAATATCTGGAACATGCTAACATCTCTGTTGACGAGTCTATGATACGTAAAACACTAAGCAAAGATGGGAGGACACAACAAAAGAAGCCACTGCTGTCCCAAAAAAACATGAGGTTTGCGAAAGTGCACCTGGATGTTCCAAAATATTCTGTGGACAGATGAAACTACATTTGCATTGTTTGGAAGGAACACACAACACTATATGTGGACAAGAAAAGGCACAGCACACCAACATCAAAACCTCATCCCAACTGTAAAGTTTGGTGGAGGGAGCATCATGATTTGGGGCAGCTTTGCTGCCTCAGGGCCTGGACAGCTAGCTATCATCGACGAAAAATGAATTCCCAAGTTTATCAAGACATTTTGCTAGAGAATGTTAGGCTATCTGTCCACCAATTGAAGCTAGACAGAAATTGGGTGATGCAACAGGACAATGACCTAAAACACAGAGTAAATCAATAACAGAATGGCTTCAACAGAAGAAAATACTTCTAGAGTCCTGACCTCAACCCGATTGAGATGCTGTGGCATGACCTCAAGAGAGCAGTTCATACCAGACATCCCAAGAATATTGCTGAACTGAAACAGTTTTGAAAAGAGGAATGGTCCAAAATTCCTCCTGACCGCCGTGCAGGTCTGAACCGCAACTACAGAAAATGTTTGTCAACCAGTTATTACATACAAGGATTCACATACATTTTCCACTCTGCACTGTGAATGTTTGGGTTGTGTATCGGAGGACGCATGACATACAACCTTCGTCTCTCCCGAGCCCGTACGGGAGTTGTAGCGATGAGACAAGAAAGTAGCTACTAAACAATTGGATACCACGAAATTGGGGAGAAAAAAAAAAACACACAAAAAAATAGTTACATTTCAGTTTCATGAGACCAGATAATCTTGTTTGCCTTTTTTCAAACTCCAAGCGGGCTGCTATGTGCCTTTTACTAAGGAGTGGCTTCTGCCTGGTCGTTCTACCATAAAGGCCTGATTGGTGGAGTCCTGCAGATATGGTTGTCCTGCTGGGGGTTTTCCCATCTCCACAGAGGAACTCAGGAGCTCTGTCAGAGTGACCATCGGGTTCTTGATCACCTCCCTGACCAAGACCCTTCTCCCCCGATTGCTCAGTTTGGTCGGGCAGCCAGCTCTAGGAAGAGTCTTGGTGGTTCCAAACTTCTTCCATTTAAGAATGATGGAGGCCACTGTGTTCTTGGGAAACTTCAATGCTGCAGACATTTTTTCGTACCCTTCCCCAGATCTGTGCTTCAACATAATCCTGTCTCAGAGCTCTACAGACAATTCCTTTGATCTCATGGATTGGTTTTTGCTCTGACATGCACTGTCAACTGTGTGCCTTTCTAGATCATGTCCAATCAATTGAATTTACCAGAGTTGGACTCCAATCAAGTTGTAGAGACATTTTAAGGATGATAAATGGAATCAGGATGCACCTGAGCTCAATTTTGAATCTTACAGCAAAGGGTCTGAATGAATACTTATGTAAATAGTCTTTAAAAAAAATATATTATACATTTGCTATCATTTCTAAGAACCTGTTTTCTCTTTGTCATTATGGGGTATTTTTTTATTTTATCCATTTTAGAATAAGCCTGTAACTTAAGAAAATGTGGAAAAAGTCACGGGGTCTGAATACTTTCCGAAGACGCCGTATATCCTGGTGGGGAGATTAGTTTGTTATCAAGGCAGGATAGTAGATACAGTACATTTTAATAGAAGACAATAGAAGACAGCTGTGGGAGTCAATTACTTACCTGACTTAAACCCTTTTGCTATTTGAGAAGCATAGGTCTTTCACAAACTTCCTCCAGTGGGCTCGTGTTGGGTGGTTTTCTCTTCTTTCAAGGATGATTATACGTCTCTAAGTTCTGCTTCAACAGACCTTGTTCTTTCTCCACAGACATTCTCCAGCTGTTCCTGGGTCTTTCTGGTTTCCTTTCTTCCCAGAGGGTTCCAGGTTAGAGTTTGTCTTGTTGTGTTGTTGGGTGGGTGGTTTCCTCAAGGTTTCCTCAAGGTGTGCCCGATTCTCAAAGTGTGCCCACTAATGTCCAGTCCCTGGATAACAAAGTTGATGAGCTCAATGTTAGAGTTGCTTTTCAGAAAGACACCAGGGATTGTAACATACTCTGCTTCACGGAAACATGGCTCTCTCAAGATATACTGTCTGACTCTGTAAAGTCGGTTGGATTCTCAGTACATCGCGCCGACAGGAACAAACATCTCTCTGGGGAAGCAGAAGGGTGGAGGTATATGTTTTGTGATTAACAACTTATGGTGTAACTGTGATAACATACAGGAACTCAAGTCCTTCTGTTCACCCGACCTAGAATATCTCACAATCAAATGCCGACCGTACTATCTACCGAGATCATTTTTGTCAATAATAGCCACAGCGGTCTATATACCCCCTCAAGCCGATACCACGACAGCCCTCAAAGAACTTCACTGGACATTATACAAACTGGAAACCACATATCCTGAGGCTGCATTTATTGTAGCTGGGGATTTTGTGGAAAATGTGTTACGCTACCTTCCAGAATGCATATAAGGCCCTCCCCCGCCCTCCATTCGGCAAATAAGACCACAATTCCATCTTGCTCATCCCCTCCTATAGGCAGAAACTCAAACAGGAAGCACCCGTGGAAAGGACTATTCAACGCTCGTCTGACCAATTGGAATCCACACTACAAGATTGTTTTGACCACGCGGACTGGGATATGTTCAGAGTTTCTTCAGATAATAATATCGACACATATACTGATACGGTGAATGCGTTTATCAGGAAGTGCATAGGAGATGTCATACCCATTTGTGACTATTAAAACCTACCCCAACCTACCCCCACCCCAACCAAGCCTTAGATAGACGGGAGCATTCGCGGAAAACTGAAAGCGCAAACCACCGCATTTAACCAGGGCAAGAAGACTAGGAATACAAAAAATACAAAAAGTTTAGTTATTCTCTCCACAAAGCAATCAAGCAGGCTAATGTATAGGGACAAAGTTGAGTCCCAGTTCAATGGCTCAGACACGAGACCTATGTGGCAGGGTCTACAGACAGTCACGAATTATAAAAGGAAAACCAGCGACGTCGCGGACACCGACGTCTTGCTTCCGGGCGGCTGAACACCTTCGCTCGCTTTGAAGATAATACAGTGCCACCGACGTGGCCCGTTGTCAAGGACTGTGGGGTCTCCTTTTCCGTGGCCGACTTGAGTGAGACAGTTAAGCGTGTAAACCCTTGCAAGGCTGCCAGCCCAGATGGTATCCCTAGCTGCATCCTTAGAGCATGCGCAGACCAGCTGGCTGGTATGTTTACAGATATATTCAATCTCTCCCTATCCCAGTCTGTTAGCATCACATGCTTCAAGATGGCCACCATTGTCTCTGTACCTAAGAAAGCAAAGGTAATTGAACTAAATGACTATCATTTAGCACTCACTTCTGTCATCATGAAGTGCTTAGAGAGACTAGTCAAGGATCATATCACGTCCACCTTACCTGCTACCCTAGACACACTTCAATTTTCTTACCGCCCCAATAGATCCAAAGACGATGCAATCACCACCACACTGCACACTGCCCTGTCCCATCTGGATAAGAGGCATACCTATGTAAAAATGCTGTTCATTGACTATAGCTCAGCATTCAACACCATAGTACCCCCCAAGCTCATCATCAAGCTTGAGGCTCTGGGTCTCAACCCCGCCCTGTGCAACTTGGTCCTGGACTTCCTGACAGGTCGCCCACAAGTGGTAAAGGTAGGAAACAACACCTCCTCTTCGCTGATCCTTAACACTTGAGCCCCACAAGGGTGCGTGCTCAGCCCCCTCCAGTACTCCCTGTTCACCCATGACTGCGTGGCCAAGCACGCCTTCAACTCAATCATCAAGTTTGCAGACAACACAACTGTAGTAGGCTTGATTACCAACAACGATGAGACAGCCTACAGGGAGGAGGTGAGGGCTCTGTGAGTGTGGTGCCAGGAAAATAACATCTCACTCAACATAAACAAAACTAAGGAGATTATCGTGGACTTCAGGAAACAGCTGAGGGAGCACCCTATCCACATCAATGGGACCGTGGAGAAGGTGGAAAGTTTCAAGTTCCTCGGCGTACACATCACTGACAAACTGAAATGGTCCACCCACACAGACGGTGTGGTGAAGAACATGCAACAGCAACTCTTCAACCTCAGGAAGCTAAAGAAATTTGGCTTAACAAGTAAAACCTTGACAAACTTTTACAGATGCACAATTGAGAGCATCCTGTTGGGCTGTATCACCATCTGGTACGGCAACTACACCACCCACAACCGCAAAGCTCTCAAGATGGTGGTGGGGTCTGCCCAACGCATTACCGGGGGCAAACTTCCCGCCCTCCTGGACACCTACAGCATGCAATATGAAGGCCAAAAATATCATCTAGGTATCAACCACCCAAGCCTGTTCACCCCGCTATCATCCAGAAGCTGAGGTGAGTACAGGTGCATCAAAGCTGGGACAGAGACTGTAAAACAGCTTCTATCTCAAGGTCCATCGGACTACTAACCAGCCATCACTAGCACATCAGAGGGGGCTACCTCTAGACATAGATTAGGAATCATTGGCCACTTTTAGAAATGGATCATTAGCCACTTTAATAATGTTTCCGTATCTAGCATTACTCATCTCATATGTATAAACTGCACTCCACACTATTCTACGGTATCTTAGCCCCTTTTAAATTGTGTTTACATATTGCATCACCCATCTCATATGTTTAAACTGCATTGTATTCCATACTACACCACTGACTGTTAAACAGCCATCTCCACCACAGAGGCTGCTGCTTATAGACATAGATTTGGGATCACTGGCCACTTTAATAGTGTTTCCGTATCTTGCATTACATACTATTCTACGGTATCTTAGTCACTTTAATTGTGTGTAAATATTGCATCACCCATCTCATATTATATACTGTATTCTACACTATGCCACTGTATTTTAGTCTAATGCGGCTCTGACATGTAAGTATATAGTCTTAATCCATTCCTTACTTAGATTTGAGTGTATTTTGGGTATATGTTGTGAAACTGTTAGATTATACTGCACTGTCGTAGCTAGAAGCACAATCATTTCGTTACACCCGCAATAACATCTGCTAAACACGTGTATGTGACCAATATTTTTTATTTAATTTTTTATTTGAGAGTCAATTTGAGATAATGGTTAACCAATACCGTAGGATACTATGTGTGTTATGTGCTGAGTGCAACTCTAGCCCCAGTGTCGTCTGTTAGAAAGACGCTACAAGCCGGTGATCCACTGTTAACACTTTCAATGGTGAATAGTTAAAGGCATAACAATGGCGGTTTCGACAAAGACAGTAAACTAAACAGGTGTGCCTGGATTTTCCATGATATCCAAAAGGAAAACCTGCTGATCAACTAAACCTGCCAAGTGGCCCATGGGTGAGGTTAGCTGGCCAATAGCCAGCCATTACAGGGAAGAAGACCCCGCCCTTCCGATAAATTCCCCAAAAGACTTTATCCAAAAACAGATTTGCCTAATCCATCCAGCCTGATGTTTACATCCTAAAAATATTAAGACTATATGGTTTATTGTGTTACTTGGCTCCAAGTCCAGTGGTTGTTAAATAATTGTAGAGTATAAGATTTGCAAGATAAAGATAAATGGTTGACCCCTTTCCCAAAAACAAGACTTTGCTCAGAAGCTTTCAGAAATGTTTCGACAATTGGACTTTGCTCATTGTTTCTATCTTTTTTTAAACTAAGGCATGTTATTATCACCATTTAACTTTGTTAATTCCTTTCAATAGAAAGCCTATGGCTTGGTAAAGTAACAAAAATGGATGGCATTGGCATATGTCATTCAGATGTAAAATTGATCTCTATTAAACCTGGGAGTGGTCAAAATTTACACAATTGTTGCCAGGAGGAAAATAGGGGAGGGTCATGCTTTTTAAATTTCAGTCAGGGAGAGGGTTAAGAATGTTTTTATTTAGTCCTGGGAGGGTCATGTAATTTGTAATCTATTAACAAACCGAACGCAATTGTAAATCTAAGTGCTGGCGGTAGCCCTATCGGTTTGGGGGTGTGTAAGAAATATTTGAGCTATTTTCACAAGCAAAGATTATCGGCACAGTGCTGGCAGTGGCGCAAACGGGCTAGGTTTTGATGAGTAAACCAGTTGTGGTTGACTCAAGGCTTGACCCCTCACTGGCCAAACAAAACCTGCTTCATGGCTAAATATGTGGTTGCTTCAAGTTGTGTATTTATGTGTTCCCTTGGAATAAACTCCAATTACAATGTTAGTCCATTATAGTTTGATAAACAGCTTACAGAAACAAAATAACAAAATGTAGACCTGTACCATATTTTCTAAATACTGTATGTTAACTTGAACCTGTTTGGAGTCCACATTGTTCTAAGTAATTGCATGGTTTCGATGTGGAAATATATACATAGAATTCACACTGATATAGGGGCTAGGCCTACTGTAAATTACATTATGGCTGAGCATGGACATGCCAAATGTTGTCAATAAGCAAGATCATATTCAATCGGATGAGGCCTAAAAAGAGTGAAAATAATTATAATCAAATTCTAAACAAAAAACAACTTGTTTTAAATAGGCTATGTCTAACTACACTTACAGGCACCATTATTGCTCCCTGTGGGAATATAATATTAAAACAACACAGACCATGGAAGGTTTTACCCACATCCAAACTTTTCACAGTAGCTGGACAAAGATCCAATGTAAAGAGTAAGGTAAAATATCCACTCACCGTTATACTGCTCCCAAATATAATGTTTTGTGTACACTGAAGAAAAATATAAATGGAACATGCAACAATTTCAAAGATTTGACTAAGTTACTGATCATATAAGGAAATCAGACAATTTAAATACAATGAATTAGGCACTAGTCTATGGATTTCACATGACTGGGAATACAGAAATGCATATGTTGGTCACAGATATCTTTTAAAAAAAGTAGGGACGTGGATTTTAAAAAAACAGTCAGTATCTGGTGTGACCACCATTTGCCTCATGCACCACAACACATCTCCTTCGCATAAAGTTGATCAGGCTGTTGATTGTGACCTGTGGAATGTTGTCTTACTCCTCTTCAATGGCTATGCAAAGTTGCTGAATATTGACAGGCACTGGAACACACAATTCAATGGCTGTGCAAAGTTGCTGAAAATTGACGGGAACTGGAATACGCTGTTGTACACATCGATTCAGAGCATCCCAAACATGCTTAATGGGTGACATGTCTGGTTAGTATGCAGGCCATGGAAGAACTGGAACATTTTTACCTTCCAGGAATTGTGTACTGAAACATGAGGTGATAGCAGCAGATGAATGGCATAACAATGGGCCTCAGGATCTCGTCATGGTATCTCTGTGCATTAAAATTGCCAAAGATAAAATGGAATTGTGTTCGTTATCTGTAGCTTATGCCTGCCTGCCCATACCATAACCCCACCTCCACCATGGGGCATACTGTTCACCACGTTGACATCAGCAAACCACTCACCCACAGGACACCGGGTACAGTTGAAACCGGGATTTACCGTGAAGAGAGCACACTTCTACACTGTGTCAGTGGCCATCGAAGGTGAGCATTTGTTACAATGTTACAATGCCAAAATGCAGTTAGGTCAAGACCCTGGTGAGGACAACGAGCACGCAGATGAACTTCCGCGAGACAGTTTCTGACAGTTTGTGCAAAAAAATGTTGGTTGTGCAAACCTACTGTTTCATCAGCTGTCCGGGTGGCTTGACCTAGACGATCCCGCAGGTGAAGAAGCTGGATGTGAAGGTCCTGGGCTGGCATGGTTACACGTAGTCTGCGGTTGTGATGGATGTACTGCCAAATTCTCTAAAACGATGTTGGAGGCAGCTTATGGTTTAGAAATGCACTATCAATTATCTGGCCACTTCTCTGGTGGACATTCTTGCACTCAGCATGCCAGTTGCTTGCTGCCTCAAAACTTGAGAAATCTGTGGCATTGTGTCTAAACTGCACATTTTAGAGTGGCCTTTTATTGTCCCCAGCACAAGGTGAACCTGTGTAATGATTATGCTGTTTAATCACCTTCTTGATATGCCACACCTGTCAGTTGGATGGATTATCTTGGCAACAGAGAAATGCTCAGTAACAGAGATGCAAACAAATTTGTGCTCAAATTAGAGGGACATTTCTGTGAGTATGGAAAATTTCTGGGATCTTTTATTTCAGCTCATGAAACATGGGACCAACACTTTACATGTTGCGTTTATATTTTTGTTGAGTATTGTAGGCCTAAGGTAAGGGTAGCCTACGGAGTAATTTTGGTTTTAAAAATGTGAAACAGGAAGCAAGCAATTGTTACAGGAAAATCCCTTCAATAATATCTTCTAAATTGGCGGTATTGACGAGGTTCTCATCTCTCGTTTAATGATGGGTGTGGACACGTGGCCTACATCATGGAGGGGTTTACACACCTCCAAAGCACAGAAATAATAATGTAAGCCTGTCTATAATACATATATCTGAATGTAAAATCAGCTCAATGTTTTGCTCCTCTCAAACTTGATCTTTTAATAGCGCTTTGGTGATTGGGATTGACTTCCAAGTGGTTTCACGAGCCACACCTTTTGATGGTCTTGACTAGCCTATTTGATTGCATTGGGCAGGACAAAAAAAAAACAGACTTCATTGAGAGGAGGGAAGGCTATGCTTGTTTTTTAATAAAATAAAAAAATGGGAAAACCTTAGTTTTCTATGTTTCTAAATAAGAAGTATACACAGACACCAAAAGCACATTACTCTTGTTCCATGCGCTATGGGCAGTATACGTCACGGCTGGATAGGCTGCGTTTCCACTGTCAAAACCAGCTTTTGGTTGGTCTTAAATATTTATTTATTTCACCTTTATTTAACCAGGTAGGCTATTTTAGAACGAGTTCTCATTTACAGCTGCGACCTAGCCATATGCCTACCAGCGCTGCCTGAAATTAGCACGTTGGATCATGTTTTTAAGGACACACCTCAAATATTTCCACCCGTTTTATCTGAGCACAAGCTGATATAAGACAGGTTAATTACCCATCCTTGTGCAAGAGTTTGATAATAACAGACTGCTGGCTTTAACAGGTCGAAATTGCATACGAACTCAGGTGTTTGACACTACACTTCCTGGGGGATCCTTAAGGATAATTTTAGGTAAAAAAAATTCCCTTAAGGTGTATGAGCTTTAGGATAATATAAGGTTAAAAAAAATCATCTTAAAGTTAATTTAAGAACCTATACTCTGCCATCAGTTCGTTTTTTAAGTTTTGTAGTCTTAATGGGTGCTTTGAATAAAAAATTTTCAAAAGAGGGGTTCGTTTTGGAACAGCCGTCTTAATGCCAGACGAAAATAGGCCCCTGAATGTGCATAGGCCTACCTGATGATATGTGGCCGCTGTGTTAAAAAAAACTGAGTGGCTTTCTCTTGAATTCATTGATGATCAGATACTTCAGTTGTAACTGGTTCTGTTGTGCAACATTTTTACAGTTAATAGGCAACTTTAGCACTGTACCGAACTTGGAACTTTTTTTAACAATAGCTTATATAGAAATAAAAACTTCTCTGGTGATGCAGCATGCACTCGTTCGTTGTCATGCTCTGTTGTGGTATTGAAAGATTGTCTCCAGTCATGTAAAATAATGTAGAACTGCATGAAATGTGTTTCTAAAAGCAATTTTTTTCGCTGACCGCAAATAAGATGCTACACAGTAAAAAGGGTGTGTAAAAATAACAGTGTTGATTTATTTTAACCCAGTATGAGTATTTTCAACACTATGGGGAGTCAATGAGCTCTGGTGTTGGAATTAAATTGGAGTGTAAAATTATGCTGTCATTTTGAGTCAAATTAACTGAGAAAATGTGACACTACCTGTAGACTAACTTTAACACTATGCAGACTGGGACCAAATGTTATCTGAAACAGTCTTGAATACAACTCTATAGGAGTTTAATATAATGGAGATATTTTCCCTCCTACCCTTGTTCACAGAGGAATGTAGGCTAATGCTTTCTAAAACTGCATATCTAAAGACTCTGGTCTGTCCTCTGGAGTGAGGGTAAATGGTAGGCATGTTCTCTGCTATCCACTTTCCTGCAGTCAAATGACCAAATCACCCTCTAGCGGCCTCATGGGTGGAATGTTTTAATATTTTTCAGAATTGCATAATTAATTAATAAACATATATATTCAGGCTGTATCACATCTGGTCGTGATTGGAAGTCCCACAGGGCGGAGCACAATTGGCCCAGTGTCGTCCGGGTTTGGCCGGGGTAGGATGTCATTGTAGATAATAATTTGTTCTTACTGACTTGCCTTGTTAAATAAAATACGGTTTTGTAATATTTCAGTCTTCTGTTGTGGTTCGTTCCTTGTTGCTTGTCAATCATTGGGTCATTGGTGAAATTAGCATTCAGACAATATCTTGAATTAAATCAATCAAAAACCTTTATTAATGCAATTGCAGACAGAAGTTGACAACAGGAACATAGCACGCATGTTTCCGAGTTAGTTCTGCAAAATAGTAAAGGGCCCGTTATTTTATTAAGCCCGAAGTCCAGCCTTAGTGATGTCACTGGCTATGTCATTACCTTCTACTCATGAGTCCAAGCCCATGCATACACATCTATACAAACAAGAGTTTCAGTGTTATCTATCTAAAGGCACAGCAGTAAATGTCCACTCAACCCAAGTTGATTTATAGTGGAATGTCTGACTAGTCTCTTATCTCGTTCACTCTCCTGCAGAGTTGTCTCATAGTCATACATCTCTCAGACCGTTTCTTTATAAGAGGCAGAGACTAGAAAAGACAGTGGAACAATATTAAACAATATTAAACATTATAATGAATATATATATATATATATATATATATACAGTGGGGCAAAAAAGTATTTAGTCAGCCACCAATTGTGCAAGTTCTCCCACTTAAAAAGATGTGAGAGGCCTGTAATTTTCATCATAGGTACACTTCAACAATGACAGACAAAATGAAAAAAAAAAAATCCAGAAAATCACATTTTTAATGAATTTATTTGCAAATTATGGTGGAAAATAAGTATTTGGTCAATAACAAAAGTGTATCTCAATACTTTGCTATATACCCTTTGTTGGCAATGACAAAAGTCAAACGATTTCTGTCTTCACAATGTTTTCACACACTGTTGCTGGTATTTTGGCCCATTCCTCCATGCAGATCTCCTCTAGAGCAGTAATGTTTTGGGGCTGTTGCTGGGCAACACGGACTTTCAACTCCCTCCAAAGATTTTCTATGGGGTTGAGATCTGGAGACTGGCTAGGCCACTGCAGGACCTTGAAATACTTCTTACGAAGCCACTCCTTCGTTGCCCGTGCGGTGTGTTTGGGATCATTGTCATGCTGAAAGACCCAGCCATGTTTCATCTTCAATGCCCTTGCTGATGGAAGGAGGTTTTCACTCAAAATCTCACGATACATGGCCCCATTCATTCTTTCCTTTACACGGATCATTCGTCCTGGTCCCTTTGCAGAAAAACAGCCCCAAAGCATGATGTTTCCACCCCCATGCTTCACAGTAGGTATGGTGTTCTTTGGATGCAACTCAGCATTCTTTGTCCTCCAAACACGACGAGTTGAGTTTTTACCAAAAAGTTATATTTTTGTTTCATCTGACCATATGACATTCTCCCAATCTTCTGGATCATCCAAATGCTCTCTAGAAAACTTCAGACGGGCCTGGACATGTACTGGCTTAAGCAGGGGGACACGTCTGGCACTGCAGGATTTGAGTCCCTGGCGGCGTAGTGTGTTACTGATGGTAGGCTTTGTTACTTTGGTCCCAGCTCTCTGCAGGTCAATCACTAGGTCCCCCCGTGTGGGTTCTGGGATTTTTGCTCACCGTTCTTGTGATCATTTTGACCCCACGGGGTGAGATCTTGCGTGGAGCCCCAGATCGAGGGAGATTATCATTGGTCTTGTATGTCTTCCATTTCCTAATAATTGCTCCCACAGTTGATTTCTTCCAACCAAGCTGCTTACCTATTGCAGATTCAGTCTTCCCAGCCTGGTGCAGGTCTACAATTTTGTTTCTGGTGTCCTTTGACAGCTCTTTGGTTTTGGCCATAGTGGAGTTTGGAGTGTGACTGTTTGAGGTTGTGGACAGGTGTCTTTTATACTGATAACAAGTTCAAACAGGTGCCATTAATACAGGTAACGAGTGGAGGACAGAGGAGCCTATTAAAGATGAAGTTACGCGTCTGTGAAAGCCAGAAATCTTGCTTGTTTGTAGGTGACCAAATACTTATTTTCCACCATAATTTGCAAATAAATTCATAAAAAATCCTACAATGTGATTTTGTGGATTTTTTTTCTTCTCATTTTGTCTGTCATAGTTGAAGTGTACCTTAATTACAGGCCTCTCTCATCTTTTTAAGTGGGAGAACTTGCACAATTGGTGGCTGACTAAATACTTTTTTGCCCCACTGTATACATTGTGTGCAAAAGGCATGAGGAGGTAGGTGAATAATTACAATTTAGCAGATTAACACTGGAGTGATAAATGATCAGATGGTCATGTGCAGGTAGAGATACTGGTGTGCAAAAGAGCAGAAAAGTAAATAAATAAAAACAGTATGGGGATGAGGTAGGTAAATTAGGTGGGCTATTTACCGATGGACTATGTACAGCTGCAGCGATCGGTTAGCTGCTCAGATAGCAGATGTTTAAAGTTGGTGAGGGAGACGAAAGTCTCCAACTTCAACGATTTTTGCAATTCGTTCCAGTAACAGGCAGCAGAGAACTGGAGGGAAAGGCGGCCAAATGAGGTGTTGGCTTTAGGGATGATCAGTGAGATACACCTGCTGGAGCGCGTGCTACGGGTGGGTGTTGCCATCGTGACCAGTGAACTGAGATAAGGCGGAGCTTTACCTAGCATGGACTTGTAGATGACCTGGAGCCAGTGGGTCTGGCGACGAATATGGGGGGAATATGAGGGCCAGCCGACTAGAGCATACAGGTCGCAGTGGTGGGTGGTATAAGGTGCTTTAGTAACAAAGCGGATGGCACTGTGATAAACTGAATCTAGTTTGCTGAGTAGAGTATTGGAAGCCATTTTGTAGATGACATCGCCGAAGTCGAGGATCGGTAGGGTAGTCAGTTTTACTAGGGTAAGTTTGGTGGCGTGAGTGAAGGAGGCTTTGTTGAGAAATAGAAAGTCGATTCTAGATTTGATTTTGGATTGGAGATGTTTGATATGTGTCTGGAAGGAGAGTTTAAAGTCTAGCCAGACACCTAGGCACTTATAGATGTCCACATATTCTAGGCCGGAACCATCCAGGATGGTGATGCTAGGATAGGAATCACTGTCACCACCGATAAATTTACTATAATCGATCATTTCAATAAGCATTTTTCCACGGCTGGCCTTGCTTTCCACCTGGTTACCCCTACCCAGGCCAAACTCTCAGCACTCCCTGCAGCAAATTGTCCAACCCCCCCGCTTCTCCTTCACCCAAATCCAGATAGCTGATGTTCTGAAAGAGCTAAAGAATCTGAATCCCTAAAAATCGTCTGGGCTTGACACTCTGGACCCTCTTTTTCTAAAATGATCCGCTGAAATTGTTGCAACCCCTATTACTAGCCTATTCAACCTTTCTTCCATATCGTCTGAGATCCCCGAAGAATGGAAAGCTACAGCGATCATCCCCCTCTTCAAAGGGGGAGACACTATAGACCCAAACTGTTATAGACCTATATCCATCCTACCCTGCCTTTCTAAAATCTTCGAAAGCCAAGTTATTTAACAGATCACAGACCATTTCGAATCCCACCGTACCTTCTCCACTATGCAATCTGGTTTCCGAGCTGGTCATTGGTGTCCCTCAGCCACGCTCAAGGTCCAAAACGATATCATAACCGCCATCGATAAAAGACATGGGGGTGCCACAGAGTTTAATTCTCAGGCCGACTCTTTTCTCTGTAAACATCAATAATGTTGCTCTTGCTGCTGGTGATTCTCTGATCCACCTCTACGCAGACGACACCATTCTGAATACATCTGGCCCTTCTTTGGACACTGCGCTAACAAACCTCCAAACGAGCTTCAATGCCATACAACACTCCTTCCGTGGCCTCAAACTGAATGCTAGTAATATTAAGTGCATGCTCTTCAACCGATTGCTGCCCGCACCCTCCCGCCCGACTAGCATCACTACTCTGGACGGTTCTGACAACTACAAATACCTAGGTGTCTGGTTAGACTGTAAACTCTCCTTCCAGACTCACATTAAGTATCTCCAATCTAAAATTAAATCTAGAATCGGCTTCCTACTTCGGAACCAAGCCTCCTCTACTCATGCCACCAAACATACCCTCGTAAAACTGACTATCCTACCGATCCTTGACTTTGGCGATGTCATTTACAAAATAGCCCCCAACACTCTACTCAGCAAACTGGATGTAGTCTATCACAGTGCCATCCGTTTTATCACCAAAGCCCCATATAATACCCACCACTGTGGGTGCTCTCATTGGTTGGCCCTCACTACATTTCCATCGCCAAACCCACTGGCTCCAGGTCATCTATAAGTCTTTGCTAGGTTAAGCACCGCCTTATCTCAGCTCACTGGTCACCATAGCAACACTCACCCGTAGCACTCGCTCTAACAGGTATGTTGCATTGGTCATCCCCAAAGCCAACACTTCCTTTGGCCGCCTTACATTCCAGTTCTCTGCTACCAATGACTGGAACGAATTTCAAAAATCTCTAAAGCTAGAGTCTTATATCTCCCTCTCTAATTTTAAGCATCAGCTGTCAGAGCAGCTTACCGATCACTGTACCTGTACACAGCCAATCTGTAAATTGCACACCCAACTACCTTATCCCCATATTATTACTTACCCTCTTGCTCTTTTGCATCCCAGTATATCTACTTGCACATCATCATCTGCACATCTATCACTCCAATATTAAAGCTAAATTGGAATTATCTTAGCTTCTATTGCCTATTTATTGCCTACTCTTCTACATTTGCACATACTGTACATAGATTTTTCTATTTTTGTTTTATTTTGTGTTATCGACTGTACATTTGTTTATGTGTAACTCTGTGTTGTTGTTTTTGTCACACTGCTTTGCTTTATCTTGGCCTGGTCGCAGTTGTAAATGACAACTTGATCTCAACTGGCCTATCTGATTAAATAAAACTGAAATAAGTCAAATAAAAAATGAATGTATCCTGGCACCGTGCAAGGGGCACAGATGAGCTCATTGTTCAAACACGGATTTCCACATTTCCATGTGTCCCAGTGTTCCAATGCCAAAGCTAAGTAGAGGGAGGGAGTGATGGAGGGGGCTGCCTGCTGCACACATGGGCACACACTAAATCAAAGGCACTGTACAATCACGCATTGTACATGTACAATATTTTATCAACCTGCACCTTTTGCTCTGCATTGTATACGTATTTCTATTGGCTAAGAACTCTGAACACTGCAAACAAACTGCTAACTACAAAACAAATCTGAACCTGGGAGAGAGACATACACACTGGAATAGGCAAATACACAATATCAGAAATGCTTATAGAATTAAATTGGCACTCAAACTGACTTTACAGATTCATTCATGCATGCAGACAGACAGTGCAGTTAGAGAAGTCACATGAACACACACAGTGGCAACCTCTGGCTCACTTGTCTCTAGCAATTTAGGGCTAGAACTGTTACCAGGACAACCACACCCCTCCCTCTGGCTTTGGGGGAGGTTTTTAAAAGCCTACCACTGAGTAGAGAGAGAGAGAGAGAGAGAGAGAGAGAGTAGATAAGAGAGGAGGAAGTGAGAGAGAGAAAAAAGGGAGGAGAAAAATGGGAGTGTACATACAACCCTTGCTCTTCTACACAGTGTAAAAAAGGGGAGGGGACATCAAAACAATCAAGAGAAGAGAATCTCTGTTACCTTCTCATTCCTCCTCTGGAGCTAGAATCTCTGTTACCTTCTCATTCCTCCTCTGGAGCTACTGAAAACAGCAACAACAACCACCAACTGACTGAGACTTTTCACATCTCAGAACTAGACAGTCCACATTCTCCCTCTTCAAACTAGGACATTTAACCCCCTCCACCCTGTGGCCATGGGAGAAGACTCATCGCACGCCGAGCGCCTCAGCAACAGCAGCAGCATTTTGGTCAACCCCCAGCAGTACCATGCACAGCAAGACAACATGGACCTCCTGGTGCCCAGCTTCAGCCCCAGCTCGGCTCCCTCCTCCCCCACTGACACCCTCTCCAAGCTGGGCTTGAAAACCCACGGGAGCCCCGGAAGTCCCACCAGTCCCATGGCCAGGGATCAGGTGAGTGCCATCACAGTGGTGGCTCTACTCGACAAGCTGGTCAACATGCTGGAGGCGGTGCAGGAGAACCAGCTGCGCATGGAGCAGCGCCAGGCTGACCTGGAGGGCGCCGTGCAGGGGGTCCAAGGCGACGTGACTCGCCTGTCCAAGAACCACACCAGCACGTCCAACAGCGTGAGCAAGCTGCTGGAGCGCTCGCACAAGGTCAACACCCACATGAAGGAGGTGCGGGAGCATCTGGACAAGCAGGCGTCGCAGGTGAAGCGGCTGGAGGCCAACCATGGACACCTGCTCAAGAGGAACCATTTCAAAGTACTCATTTTCCAGGTAGGGATAGAGGGGTGGATGGATGGATGTGGTTTAGTGTAAGGGGAAAAGGGAAAAGTGGTGAGGAAGAGAGAATATTGAGAGAATGAAAGAAATGTAAGAAGTGTGTTTGGGGATTGTGAGAGAAGGAGAGGGAACAATGTTAAACGTGTTAAAAGTGTTTGTTTGTGGGGCCTCCCGAGTGGCACAGTGGTCTAAGGCTCTGCATTGCAGTGCTAGCTGTGCCACTAGAGATTCTGGGTTTGAGTCCAGGCTCTGTTGCAGCTGGCTGCGACCGGGAGACCCATTGGGCGGCGCACAATTGGCCCAGCGTCATCCAGGTTAGGGGAGAGTTTGGCCGGCAGGGATGTCCTTGTCCCATCGCACAATGGCTACTCCTGTGGCGGGCCGGGCACAGTGCACACTGACACATTAGTGGCTTCCGGGTTAAGTGGGCATTGTGTCAAAAAGCAGTGCAGCTTGGTTGGGTTGTGTTTCGGAGGACTCACGGCTCTTGACCTTCGCCTCTCCTGAGTCTGTATGGGAGTTGTGGCGATGAGACAATTTGATACCACAAAATTGGGAAGGAAATGGGGTAAAAAAATAAAAGTGTTTGTGTGCATATGTGTCTTGTGTGTGAGAGCGAGGAACAGAATGTTAAAAAGGTTTGGGAGAATTTTAGAAATGTTGAGCAATGTGTGTGTGTGTGTGTGTGTGTGTGTGTGTGTGTGTGTGTGTGTGTGTGTGTGTCAAACTTATTGTGGACGTTGGGAGCTAATGCAAGGGTGTTTATGAGTGCAATCTACACTGTAATGTTTGTGTTGTGTGTAAATGACAGGCTTTGCAGCTGTGTGTGAGAGAGAGACATGGTGTGAGCATGTAACTACAGGGGGAGTGGTGTTTTGAAGAGCTCTTTGGATATGTAAAAGTGAGAGAGAGTGTGTGTGTGTGTGTGTGTGTGTGTGTGTGTGTGTGTGTGTGCGTGCGTGCGTGCGTGCGTGCGTGCGTGTGTGTGCGTGCGTGTGTGTGTGTGTGTGCGTGTGTGTGAGGATGGTTGTGTGTGTGTGTGTGTGTGTGTGTGTGTGTGTGTGTGTGTGTGTGTGTGTGTGTGTGTGTGTCTGGGAACACCGCGCAGAGGATAATAAAGAAAAGCGTAGATCACAACTCACACTTAAACTAGATCTGTTTTCAAGACCAAATGGCCATTATGTATAATGATCTACAATCAGTGGGGGAAAAAAGTGCCCAATTGTCATACTTAAGTAAAAGTAAAGATACCTTAATAGAAAATGACTCAAGTAAAAGTGAAAGTCACCCAGTAAAATACTACTTGAGTAAAAGTCTAAAAGTATTTGGTTTTAAATACACTTATGAATCAAAATTAAATGTTATTGCTAAAATATGCTTAAGTATCAAAAGGAAAAGTATAAATAAGTTCACCAGGCGGCACAATTTTATTGTTTTAAACATTTACGGATAGCCAGGGGCACACTCCAACACTTAGACATAATTTACAAACGAAACATTTGTGTGTAGTGAGTCCGCCAGATCAGAGGCAGTAGGGATGACCAGGGATGTTCAATGGGTGAATCGGACCATTTTCCTGTCCTGCTAAGCATTCAAAATGTAACGAGTATGTTTGCGTGTCAGGGAAAATGTATGGAGTAAAAAGTACATTATTTTCTTCAGGAATGTAGTGAAGTAAAAGTACAAGTTGTCAACAAAATAGTAAATAGTAAAGTAAAGTATAGATACCCCAAAAAACAAAGTAAGCAGAACTTGAAAGTATTTTTTACTTAAGTACCTTACACCAATCTAGTTAAATTAGATCTATGCATTAAGAGTGAATGCATCTTGCTTATCCTCCTCTCTGATTACTGAAGTGATTTACAATATATAAATAATAATATAATGTATAAAAGTATAATATACCACTTGGCAGACACTTACAGTACAATTACTGCATCCACATGTAATATGTGACTGTGATCCCTGCGGGAATTCAACCTGCAACCTAAGCATGATTAGTGTCATGCTCTTACCAACTGAGCCAACACATAAAAGGTGTGATCAGATGATTTTAATAGTATTTGAATAGTGTTTCCCAACCTTACTCTTTGGTCAGTCCTAGCTCCATTATACTAAACATACGGAATTATTGAGTGGCCAGTATATTCTTGAATGATTTGATAGGGCTTGATACTGTATGTGTTCAGAAAAAAGGCAAGTCATATTGACACAGGCTAAGCCCTGAGAGCTCATAGTCACTGATCTTATCTGGTTTCCCAGGTGCTATTGCTCTTGTTCAATAGCAACAGGTGCAAATACTGCACATGGGCTCCAACTGCATTATTCTAGTCTGGTGATTGTGCATTGGAGTTGGTTATCCACAAGTAATCCCTATAGTTGTTGCCTACGTACAATTGCTTAACTGTTTTGAGTCCTTATAGTGTTATGGTCTAAAATGATGTGACATAATGATGGGGTCATGGGGAATAATGATAATGATAGGGTCATGGGGAATACTGATGGGTAATAATGATAGCATTATCCGTACTGTATGACCAGCAACATTCAGTAAGAGTAAAAAAACAAACATCAGAGGATGCCATTCTGTCACACAGTGCTACAAAGAACACGCTATGAGTCACAAAATATGCAACTCACTGATAAGGCATTTAGATTCTCACTCCGCACCCCTGAGCTCTCTTTTGTCTTTTGTTTGCTCCTGGCCTAGAAAATACGGTGCTCTGTACGTGCTACACAAGTTGGAAATGCCGCCGTGCTGCTCCCAAGGGCGCTCGGTAAATTCGGCACTGCCATGGACAGGCTGACAGGTCCCTGCCCCTCGGGTGCTCCTCTCCCTTAATCGAGCCCTAATTGGGCTGGAGGCAAATGTAGTGCTTAGTGTAGTTTGTAGATTGGCCCGTGTTCGTGCTCCAGTGCTTTTCCTGTCTCCCTGACCTCCCCTTCCCAGCCACATATTCTCCCCTTCCCAGCCACAAAACAGAAAAGTCCAATGCCATGTGGTAGCTTCTGTTTGTGACAAAGTTGGTTCTTGATACCAAGGGGAGGGGAAAGGTGTTGGATTAGCGAGAGGGTAAACATTAATTTACATTAAAATGGGAAAGAGGTATAGTAATACAACTGTGAAATGTGACACATTTTGCTCTGCAGTTCCATGCATATGTGTTTGTGCATGAGTGTGCACATGCATGCATAAGTGCATGTGCACGTGTGCAGGCATCTGTTTGTGTGTGTGTGCGTGTGCGCATGTGTGCACATATGTGCAGTTTTCAAGATGAGTAGTGGAATTGGAGAGGTATGATGGGAAAGGAAGTGATGACCTTTTATCACACACAATCAAAACACATTCAAATCCAACAGCATTGAATGAAAACACATTTCACAACCAAACAAAACATGCTGCATCAAGAAAACGAAACACTGCCTTATCGAAAGACGTTCTTTAATACATTCGACCTGAGCAACTTTGGATAACAGTGTATTCGTGCTGGAGAGTGCAAACAGATCGTAAGTTGAGTGATCTTTGGTCTTGCCCATTGTATTTGTCATCATACTTTTTTAACAAACACACTTGAATTAAGATTGAAACATTTTGGCATCATATAAATAGTTTTCTGAATTAAATTGAAGATTTCAGTAGTCAGCTTTGATTGATAAAGACTTTACTGCCATTGTCACAGAACTCTTGACCAAAGGTCTCTAGGCAGTGAGTAAGCACTGGTGTTAGGTTTATTTATCCAAGTTCCTTATGCAGGATAAGGCAGAGCCAGTCCTGCTTTAGTTGCCTCACCCAGTTTTTTCTAATTTAACCCCTGATTCAACTAATCATTCTTTGAATACTTAAAAATGCATCCTTCCCTCCTTGTTTCCTTGAAATAAGCACACATCTATAAGGGATTGGATAGTTGAAAGTAAGGTTACCACCACTTTACTTTACCACCCCATTATCAATCCTACCAATTCAGATATATGATTACTTCAAGGAAGTTAGAAAGGAAGGAGACATTTCTAAAGTATTCCAACAAGGCCTATCATTTGAACTCAGGAAAAGCCTAACTAGACATAAATATGATTAACTAACTTCAAGCCTTGCCAGTCAGTTACTGTGCTTATTACGCTCTCATATAATTCTATTCAACAACGTTGATGTAGTGTAGCTGTTAGTACATGTGTCAGTTAAGGGATGCATAGTCAACTCTATGGCGTCTATGTTATAGAACAGATCTATTTCCACAGGTCCTAGCAGGAGAACAAGACTGGCTTGAGGGTGCAGCTGTGTGTGTGTGTGTGTGTGTGTGTGTGTGTGTGTGTGTGTGTGTGTGTGTGTGTGTGCGCGTGCGTGCGTGCGTGCGTGTGTGCCTACATCTCTCAGGTGTTATGTTCCAGTAGGCAAGGCTCACTTAACCTAGCTCAAGGCATGGTAATACCACTGAAGCTCACACTCACGTACAAATATCCTCTCCTTGCAAGCGTTTTGTTTTACCTCTCTTTCAAACAACAAAGCCTTCCATTTCGTAATCCCCCATGTCCATGGATGAGTTTGGTTCAGTGACACCTATCGCAACATGAAAGATGGCCTTGAATCCCAATACTCATCTGGGTCATGTTCATTAGGCACCAAACGGAATAAATCAGACTGGAACAAGGAGGGACTAACTGTAACAAGTTTTCCATTGAAAATATATTTTAAAAAACTGTTTCTGTCCCACAGCCTAATGTGGCTCTCTGTCTATGGAGACAGAGAAAGGTAGTCCTACAGACTCAAGTGAACAAGCCTGTTTGTTTGTCCTGTAGCTCCTCTCTTTGTTATCGGTCTCATTTTCCCTTTGGAGTTCATTCCTATTTTAATCTCCCTATTTATGAACATGCTACGAAGAGAGAGGTGTATAAAAGCGGGGAAAGGAGAGAGAGAGGGAGAAGTAGAAAGAGAGAAAATGACAACAGAGAGAGGGGAACAGAGTGAAGAAGCCGAAAAGAAAAATTGAGGGATAGAGAAGGGAAAGGAGGAAAGGACATATGTGAAGTCAATTAGACAAAATGATAACACTAGGAAATGAGCCGAAACTATTGTATTATTCAAAATTATTCAAAAATTTATTTTGGACCAGGTTAAGTCCATTTGTATGCTGTGAGGGCTAGAATTCAACAGTTTAGTGAACACACAACTGTATCCAAATATATATATTTCTGTATTTCTTAATTTTAATTAGCAAATTTCGTCCTCAAAGGCCCATAACTCCAAGGAGTGTGTGTCATGACTCATGCACACAAACACACACACACAGACACCAAGCTCTTTGGTTATGTTCCACACGCAGGTGGTGACTTATCTGAGAGGATTACAGAATCTAATTGGAGGAGAAGAGGTGACTGAGGGAAACCAGCGGGGATCAAACCAAGCCAAAAAGGCTAATTGTCTCACGGAGCAGTAGGAAAGAGTGGGAAAGAGAAAACAATAGTTATCTTTCAGTGGCCTCAATCCAGATGGGATTCATGTCATCTTGCTTCTCTTTGTTCCTTTTTTGACATTTGAACCATGCCACAGGCATCCACAGTCACAGGAGAATGTCTAAAAGTCCAAAAGAGAGGCTGAGGAAAGAGAAAACAATAGCCAGCTTTTAATGGGTTTTATTCCAACAAACTAGGGCTTGAGAAAATGTTTCTAATGCTCTGTGTTGATTTGACCTTTGATCTCAAATAGAAGTTTCCAAGTCAAGTCCAAGTAAACACTGGAACAATCAAGCATAGCCCCAGGAAATAGGGGTGCTGAGGCCTCTAAAAATATATATGTATACATATAAAAACAATTATAATAATAAATAAAATAAAACATACATTTTTTCCCACCAAATGAGTGCACTAGGCCTTTATTATACCTGTATGAGAGTAGAAAAATACTTGTTAGCAGAGCGGAGACAAATACCCCGGTGCTGGTCGGCTGCTAGTCAAGCTGCTCTGAACAGCATGGTCTAGCGTTCTGCAGGCCGACCAGCATGTTCTATGCTGATTAATCAATGTACATGCAAAAACACAGATATTGAAACAAACAATTTAAAACATCTAACTGCAATATGTGACTCACCACCTGGATTCAGTCTTATGTAGCAAAGTTTGAAATTGTGTTTTATACATTGGATAAAAGTAGAGATCAGAGCTACACAATAATATATCATACACTGCATTTGAGGGACAACGGGAAAGTTGATCAACTTGTAAACTCACTTTTGAGAAAATCGCCTTTGAATGTTTTGGTATCTAGTGAAGAGCTCTTCTATGTCTACACCAATACAGCATCGTTCACACCCTTTAGCCCCACCCATCTTATTTCGCTCATGGAGCTCACACTTGACGCTCTGGCCAATGATTTGTTTACCTCTGGATAACATGAAATAGCTTAACCAGCTCTGCTGGCAACAATTTCATTGCGCTTTTTTTGCATACGTTTACTGACACCGGCCATATTCAACAGGTCTTGTACACACGTCAGGTAACGTTAGCTAACGAGCCAGCCAGCTAACATTAGCTAGTTAAACAACAATGAACAGTGCCAACAATGCCACAGTGCTACTCAGGCAGTTTATGCATATAATTGATGGATTTGGATAGCAAACACTCTCAAGTTTCTAAAACTTTTTAAATTATGTCTGTGAGTATAACAGAACTTATTTGGCAGGCGAAACCCCGAGGACATACCCTCCAGGAATTTTTTTCTTGTTGAGGTGATCATGTTTTCAATATGTTTTCTATGGGAATCTAGATTTCGGAGGCATCTTGTTGCAGTTCCTAGGATTTCCACTAGATGTCAACAGTCTTTAGAAATTGGTTGATGTTTTTCGTTTGAGTAATGAAGAAGTATGGCTATTCAGAACGAGGGTCGAGTCTAGTGTCCTGTTGTGTTTGGGCGCGCGACCTAGCGCTCGCTCCACTTTAATTTTATTGAACGCAGTTTATTCCATCTTAAATATCGAATTATTGATTATTTACGGTATAAAGTACCTAAAGTTGTATTAGGAAAGTTGTTTGAAGTGTTTGGACCAAGATTACAGGCAACTTATTAGATGTGTAGTCATTTTGGGCGAGTTGGAAACTGTGTTTTTTTTTATCAAACGCGCCAAATAAATGGACATTATGGGGATATAACGATGGAATTAATCGAACAAAAGGACCATTTGTGAAGTTTATGGGACATATTGTAGTGCCAACAGAAGACGATCTTCAAAGGTAAGGCATGAATTACATCGTTATTTCTGAGTTTTGTGTCGCGCCTGGCAGGTTGAAATATGATTGCCATGTGTTTGTTTGATGGGGTGCTGTCCTCAGATAATAGCATGGTTTGCTTCCGCCGTAAAGCCTTTTTGAAATCTGACAAATAAATTAATTAATTAAAGCAGTAAGCACCAGTGACTCGGTCAATAAAAAGTGGTTAGATGAAGCAGATGCTAAGCTACAGGACTGTTTTGCTAGCACAGACTGTAATATGTTCCTGGATTCTTCCGATGGCATTGATGAGTACACCACATCAGTCACTGGCTTCTTCAATAAGTGCATTGATGAGGTCATCTGCAAAGTGACTGTACATACATACCCCAACCAGAAGCCATTGATTACAGGCAACATCCGCACTGAGCTAATGGGTAGAGCTGCTGCATTCAAGGAGCGGGACTCCAACCCGGACGCTTATAAGAAATTATCAATCAAACAGGCAAAGCATCAATACAGGACAAAGATCAAATTGTACTACCCCGGCTCCGACATTTGTCTTATGCGGCAAGGCTTGCAAACCATTACAGACTACAAATGGAAGCACCGCCGAGAGCTGCCCAGTGACACAAGCCTACCAGATTATCTAAATTATTTCTATGCTCGTTTCGAGGCAAGTAACACTGAAACATGCATGAGAGCATCAGCTGTTCCAGAGGATTGTGTGATCTCGCTCTCCGAAGCAGATGTAAGACCATTTTAACAGGTCAACATTCACAATGACGCAGGGTCAGACGGATCACCAGGATGTGTACTCTGAGCAACTGGCAAGTGTCTTCACTGACATTTTCAACCTCTCCCTGTCTGAGTCAGTAATACCAACATGTTTCAAGCAGACCACCATAGTCCAAGTGCCCAAGAACACTAAAGTAATGGCTCACATGGCTCACATCAACACCATTTGCATACCCTCCCCAACAGATCAACAGATGATGCCATCTCAATTGCACTCCACACTGCCCTTTCACACTTGGAAAAATGAACACCTATGTGAGAATGCTATTCATTGACTACAACTCAGCATTTAACACCATAGTGCCCTCAAAGCTCATCACTAAGCTAAGGACCCTGGGACTAAACACCTCCCTCTGCAACTGGATCCTGGACTTCCTGACGGGCCACCCCCAGATAGTATGGGTAGTTAACAAAACATCCACCACACTGATCCTCAACATGGGGGCCCCTCAGGGGTGTGTGCTCAGCCCCCTCCTGCACTCCCTGTTCACCCACGACTGCACGGCCAGGGACGACTCCAAAACCATCATTAAGTTTGCCGACGATACAACAGTGGTAGGCCTGATCACCGACAACAATGAGACAGCCTATAGGGTGGAGGTCAGAGACCTGACTGTGTGGTGCAAGGACAACAACCTCTCCCTCAACGTGATCAAGACAAAGGACATGATTGTGGACTACAGGAAAAGGAGGACTGAGCACGCCCCCATTCTCATCAATGGGGCTGCAGTGGAGCAGGAATGAGAGCTTCAAGTTCCTTGGCGTGCACATCACCAACAAATTAACATAGTCCAAGCACATCAATATAGTGGTGAAGAGGGCACGACAAAAACCTTATTCCCCCTCAAGCAACTGAAAAGATTTGGCATGTGTTCTCAGATCTTCAAAAGGTTCTACAGCTGCGTTTCAGCCAAACAGGCCTCCACATACAATTTAAAATATCATCAAGGATACCACAATAAAGCTTTGCTCGTGGCTGTGTAATCGACTGTGAATGGAGGCTTTGACAAGATTGGTCAATCCATAGGACGCACAAATGAGTGAAACTGTGAATCCGTGCAGCACTTCCTCTAAGCCGAGGCTTTTAAATGAAAAGCTTTCTTAGTCTTGATGATGAACTCAAGAGAACAGAACACTGATGACAGATTTACCTCCACCGTCACTGGAAGCTGCACATGCTTGGCATCCGCCTGATTCCACCTGAGCTGTGAATCATGCAGTGCGTGGCTTAGATAAGGTCCTGGGTATCTGGTATCTGCAGGTTAATAAAACAATCAGGAGTATCTATGGTATTACATTTGGCTTCTCACGGTGGAGTAGAGTTTCAAATATTTTGTTAGGGCCGGTAATGTATGATTATTTGTTTATTTTGTTTACTGGTTTGCTATGATTGATTGATTTGCTATAATTGATTATTGGTTGCTTTGTTATGAGATTGGTCTGATATGATGCACTGTTCAGGATCACATTGCACATATGTGTTACCTGATCATTTCATGTGTTATCTTCTGAGCACTAGACCTACACCATTTGTACAATCTTTTCCACCACAAAAGTAAATAAAATCAAAAGAGTTGTTCACACATCTTAGTGGGGGAAAAAGGTATTTGATCCCCTGCTGATTTTGTACGTTTGCCCACTGACAAAGAAATTATCTGTCTATAATTTTAATGGTAGGTTTATTTGAACAGTGAGAGACAGAATAACAACAAAAAAATCCAGAAAAACGCATGTCAAAAATGTTAGAAATGTATTTGCATTTTAATGAGGAAAATAAGTATTTGACCCCCTCTCACATGCACAAGCACACACAAACACACTTACTTTCCACTCTGGGTGATTTACTGAATCCTGACTTGAGATATATTACTCAAACACTTGAGCAAATCTACTTTAGACATCAACGCATGATTTACATAGAAGTTCATGTTATGCCAGCATATCTTGAGCCCTGAATGCATTTTTAAGGAGAAAGTTTGTATGAAAAATACATGTTTGTATCAACATGAAGACAAGTTTCTTTTAATTTCACCTCCAGACATGTTTTTGATTGATCTGATTTTGATTGGTTTGTTGTGTGTATTTGCACTGTTTTGTTGAGTGCAAGAATCCAAACTTTTTTCAGCAACAATAGAATACTATTTTAGTCTAACTGAATAGGGGCTTACTCTGGTGTGTGAAGGAGTGCTGTGTGTGGGAGTGAGGGTGGCGAGAAGCCCGTAAGAAAGGGTTTTTAGTTTTTTCACAGTCAGTGGAGAGGCCCGCTCACGCACACACAGTTCTGTAGATTGTGAACTATAGGGTGTTGAGGCTGGTACCTGTAACTGGTACTGTTGAATAACTACTGCTCTGAAATTACAAACCACCAACTGTCATTTGGGGATTTATTAAACTCTTGAACCAAGACATCCGTTTATGGCTGCCAAAACATACAGCGGCAAATTATGTACTGTGAAGTTGATATTTATATTCCAGACTCTGACATTGCTCATTGTGATATTTATTGATGTCTTTCTAAAAGTTTTGGGGGATTCGTGTGTATTGTATAGTTTGGCTTTACTGCACTTTTGGAGCTAGACTCATAAGCATTTCGCTGTACCTGTGTGCGCAACCAATAACATTTTATTTGATTGAATATTTGTGTGGATTATATTCGTGATTAGATTAAATGTCTTGAGTCAATAAGTATTCAACCCCTTTGTTATGGCAAGCCTAAATAAATTAAGAAGTAAAAATGTGCACTCACTCTGTGTGCTATAATAGTGTTTACCATGATTTTGAATGACTACCTCATCTCTGTACCCCACACATACAATTATGTGTAAGGTCCCTCAGTCGAGCGGTGAATTTCAAACAGATTCAACCACAAAGACCAGGGAGGTTACCCAATGCATCGCAAAGAAGGGCACCTACTGGTAGATGGGTAAAAAAAAGCAGACATTGAATATCCATTTGAGCATGGTAAAGTTATTAATTACACTTTGGATGGTGTATCAACACACCAGTCATTACAAAAATACAGGTGTCCTTCAAAACTCAGTTGCCAGAGAGGAAGGAAACTGCTCAGAGATTTCACCAGGCCAAAGATGACCTTAAAACTGTTTCAGAGTTTAATGGCTGTGATAGGAGAAAACTGACGATGGATCAACAACATTGTAGTTACTCCAATACTAACTAAATGACAGAGTGAAAAGAAGAAAGCCTGTACAAAATACAAATATTCCAAAAACATGTATCCTGTTTGCAATAAGGCACTAAAGTAAAACTGCAACAAAATAAATGGCAAAGAATTTAACTTTATGTCCTGATCACAAAGTGTTATGTTTGGGGCGAATCCAGCACAACACATTACTGAGTACCGCTCTTCAAATTTTCAAGCATGGTGGTGTCTGCATCATGTTATGGGTATGCTTGTCTAAGGATAGTTTGGGGGGATAAAAGGGAACTAACAGAGCTAAGCATAATCCTAGAGGAAAACCTGTTATATTCTGCTTTTCAACAGACACTGTGAGACAAATGCACCTTTCAGCAAGACACTAACCTAAAACACAAGGCCAAATATACACTGACATTGATTGTTCCAGAGTGTCCTAGTTACAGTTTTGACTTAAATCTATGGCAAGACTTTAAAATGGCTGTCTAGCAATGATCAACAACCAACTTGAGAGCTTCAAGACGTTAAAAGAATCATGTGCAAATATTGTACCCAGAAAGAAACACAGCTGTAATAACTGATAAAGGTGATTTTTAACATGTATTGTGAACACTTACAGTACCAGTCAAAAGTTTGGACACACCTACTTATTCAAGTGTTTCTTTGTTTTTTACGATTTTCTACATTGTAGAATAATAGTGAAGACATCAAAACTATGAAATAACACGTATGGAAAATGAAGTAACCAAAAAGTGTTAAACAAATCAAAATACATTTTATATTTGAGATTCTTCAAAGTAGCCACCCTTTTCCTTGATGACAGCTTTGCACACTGTTGGCATTTGCTCAACCAGCTTCACCTAGAATACTTTTCCAACAGTCATAAAGGAGTTCCCACATATACTGAGCACTTGTTGGATGCTTTTCCTTCACTCCGCGGTCCAACTGATCCCAAACCATCTGATTGTGGAGGCCAGGTTATCTGATGCAGCACTCCATCACTCTCCTTCTTGGTCAAATAGCCCTTACACAGCCTGGAGGTGTGTTGGGTCATTGTCCTGTTGAAAAACAAATGATAGTCACACTAAGTGCAAACCAGATGGGATGGTGTATCGCTGCAGAATGCTGTGGTAGCCATGCTGGTAAAGTGTGCCTTGAATACATCACCGAGTGTCACCAGCAAAGAAACCTCCTCCTCCATGATTCACGGTGGGAACTACACATGCATCTGTTCACCTAGTCTGTGTCTCATTGGAACCAAAAATCTCAAATTTGGACATCAGACGAAAGGACAGATTTTCACCGGTCTAATGTCCATTGCTCGTGTTTCTTGGCCCAAGTTCTTAATTTTCCACATTGACTGACCATGTCTTCAAGTAATGATGGACTGTCATTTCTCTTTGCTTTTTTGAGCTGTTCTTGCCATAATATGGACTTGTTCTTTGGCCACCCTTACCTTGTCACCACACAACTGATTGACTCAAATCCATTTAGAAGGAAATAAATTCCACATATTAAACTTTTAACAAGGCACACCTGTTGAAAACCTCTACAGCATCGGTGGGTCCCCCGCGGGACAGTTGAGCCAACGTAAGCTAATGTGATTAGCATGAGTTTGTAAGTAAAAATAACATTTCCCAAGACATAGACATATCTGTTTTTGGCAGAAAGCTTAAATTCTTGATAATCTAACTGCACTGTCCAATTTACAGTAGTATTACAGTGAAAGAATACCATGCTATTGTTTGATGAGAGTGCACAGTTATGATCTTGAAAATGAATTAATAAACCAATTAGGCACATTTAGGGGTGCCTTGATACAAGCATTTTTACAGAAATACAATGGTTCATTGTATCAGTCTAAAACTTTGCACATACACTGCTGCCATCTAGTGGCCAAAATCGAAATTATGCCTCGGCTAGAATCACATGTTATTTTCTTTGTATTATCTTTCAGATCTAATGTGTTATACTTTCCTACATTAATTTAACATTTCCAAATTTTAAAAAAATGGGCAGACTACCTCATGAAGCTGGTTGAGAGAATGCCAAGAGTGTGCAAAGCTGTCATCAAGGCAAAGGGTGGCTACTTTGAAGAATCTGAAATATAAAATACATTTTTATTTTAACACTTTTTTGGTTACTACATGATTCCATATGTGTTATTTGGATGTCTTCACTATTGTTCCACAATGTAGAAAGGTCCAAATAAAGAAAAACCCTTTTTGACTGCTACTTTATGTAAATAAGATATTTCTGAAATTCATTTGCAATAACATTGCAAAGAGTTCTAAAACATATTTCACTTTTTCATTATTGGGTATTGTGTGTAGACAGGGACAAATACATTTTGAATTCAGGCTGTATCAACAAAATACAGAATAAGTCGAGGGGTATGAATAGTTTCTGAAGGCACTGTCCTGTAGCAGTGCACATGCAGGGTTTGATTTAATTTAAGATCCAACTAGACTAAGTTGCATCTGCTTTTGATATACAGTATCTATGTACAGGTAACTGCCAAAATAAAGAAAAAGCCTTGAGTAAATGAGGGATACAAAGTATATGGAAAGCAGTTGCTTCCACACAGGTGTGGTCCCTGAGTTAATTAAGCAATTATCATGCTTAGGGTCATACATATACAGTACACACATATATATCTATATACATACATACATACATATATATATAAAATGCCCAGTTTTACCCATTATTTTGGCTACCATGGTTAGAAGAGAAGATATCTCAGTGACTTTGAAAGAGGGGTCTCAAAGGAGCATAAGGGGTTTAATGTGTTTGAGTTTGAGTGTGTACGTTTCTCAGTAACAAGATCTCAACGCAATGAATACGTATGAGAGATTCAAGAGTGACGCCTGAGTGTGTTTTCCACCACCATCAATAAAACACCAAATGATGGAATTTCTTGTGGAAGACGGGTGTCGCATAACTCCAATAGATTTCCAATAGATACTTGCAGAATCTATGCCAAGACGCATTGAAGCTGTTCCGGTGGCTCGTGGTGGCCCAATGTCCTATTAAGACACAATGTTCGGTTTCCTTTATTTAGGCAGTTATCGGTATGTTTAATGCTGATGCTTATATCTGATAACCATATACAATTATAGTGTGCATGGCTTTGTGTTCATCCGCTTGATTAATAAATTAATGACCTGAGGCTTGTTTCAAGTGATCATCCCATAACTTCACATGACCACCTTCCTAATCCTAACACTGTCCTCCCCTCTGTTCTCCAGGAAGACAACGAGATCCCCTCCAGCATGTTCATCAAGGAATCCCCCAAGGCCAGCCAGCTTGAGGACGACGCCCCTGCGGCACCTGCCCCGTCTGTCACCGGCATAGATGCCAACCGCTCTCAGGAGGAGGGTCTCCATAACATCAGCCTGTACTCCTCCGACAATGACACCGGGGGTCTCCACGAGGACGGCGAAGCCCTGGAGGGAGAGGCAGACCTGGGCCTAGAAGCGGCCCTGCCCTCCTTCGAGAGATCCAGAGCCGACCGGCTGAAGCGCTCCAGCCTGAAGAAGGTGGACAGCATGAAGAAGGCCTTCTCGCGCCAAAGCATCGAGAAGAAGATGACCAGGATCAGCACCAAGATCGTGCCACCCGCGAGCCGTGAGAAGATCAAGAAAAGCTTTACACCAAACCACCCTAAGAGTCCCGCTGCCAAGAGCTCTTCTTTCAAGGTGTCGCCCATGACGTTCAATGTGAAGAAGTTGCGAGGCGAAGGGGAGGCCTCGACACAGCCCGGAGGCTCGCCTAGCGGGCAAGCCCACGTGGAGATCCCTCCCTTGGGTAGCATGGATAGGGATCTGCCCCTGGCCGAGGTGTACTCCCAGGAAGGGCTGGGTGTGGAGGGGGGAGAGGAGCTAGCTAGTCCTTCTACCCCTGGGAGCGTGCAGGCCGATTTGACCATCAATGGAGAAGCGGGGAGCCTTAAGTGTGATCTGACCATCGATCGTCAACCGGGGCTTGCTCTCCCGGAGCATGATGACGATATGGGGGAGGAGGAAGAGTTTTATGATGAGGTAGAGGAGCAGGAAAGCCTGGTGGAGGTAAAGGACCCCATACCTGCTGTAGAGCATGCTTCATAATCTCATCCCTCTCATATTTTGCTCATGCACATTCCCTGGGTATTTTAAATTAACATGCCAAAACTGTAGTCATCCTTCCATCTTTCCAGCCTACCAATTTCAAAAAAATCTCAAGCCCCAGTGCTAACGATATGGAGCCCCTAATCATTCCTGGCCCTCCAATGCCTCCAGCCCTGCATGTGTGATTGATCCAGGAGATCCATGGACATATCCCAGATCACCAAGCTTCCATTTCAGAGATCCTGATTTATCAAGAGTGATCAAGATATCCTGCATCAGTTGCTCCTGCCTGGTCTGTATAGCTACCTACCCTTCTTTGGGGCTACCTTAGGAAAAGAACCAGCAAGCCAAGGGACTATAACTCACCTTCCCAACTGGAACCTAGGCTTCTGAAGAGCACATCTCCAGGATGCTGAGCCAACTCACTCTCTCTGTGTATCTGTCTTTGCATGGGCCTCTCAGTCTGACAGATAGTCTCTTTGTTCTCCTGCCTCGCTTGACATCGTTGGCAAAGAGGGTAAAGCCCACAGCTTGGGAAGGGTAGCCCATTGCCAAGTTGTCTGGGCATTGGTATGGGGCGGTAGCTATGTTTCTAAAGCAAGGTCAGTGTAAGGCTGAGGTTTGTGACATATGCATTTGACCCAGGTCTGGATGTAACCACATAATCCGAGTGCAGGGTAAAAATGGAGAAATAGCATTAAGGCAATTTCATGCCATCCCTACTTTAGTTCATTTATTTGCCATAATATATATACTCATCAGACCTCTCATGACAAAAACAGCTTGAAAAATACAGCTTGAAAGTGGTAAGTGGTTAAGGGAGTGTAAGTTGATATCTCTGTATTAGGGTAAGGTCTACTGGGAGCACTATTGAGACAGAGGATGACTTGGGGCCTTAAGGCTCTACAAACTGGGACATTCCTAAACACCCTATATCAGGGCAATCATAATCTTACGTTTATGTATATATTTGATTATAGGGAGTTAAATATCAGTAGGCATAACGACTTATATAAAATCATATTTGAGTACTGTCACCTGACTTTCATAAATATACTGTAAAAATTGTAATGTTGGAGTTGATTACGTGTGCATTATGTGCACCTAAAGTTAGCATAGCACTCACATAAACAATGTTGACACATTCCTATATGGTTGAAACACACATGCACACAAACACTAGATTAACTAGCACACATTTACAGAGGCACCCACAAAGACAATCACACACACACTCATACACGCACGGAATTCTTCAAACTTACACAGGCTGTTGTGGGTAATTGCCATGCTGGAGTGAGGAATTCCTGCTTTGGAAGCCCTGTTGAAAAAAAAACAGCATAGACCAGCATAGGCTGGTGACCAGCCGTCATTGTTTGGACACTGGTCACCAGCATTCCAGCATATGGTGGCCACCCGCAAAACCCGCATTAAGTTACGTTATGCTGGCTTTGCAAAGTGATGTCTAATTCCTAATGGAATCCAGCCTGAACGGAGATATCCAACAATTTGAATGTTTATTCACCCACGATTTGCATTCAGAATGATTGGCAGGGTTTTGCCCTCAAAACATCAAATCAAGCTTTATTTATACAGCCCATTTCAGACATGGAATGCAATGCAATGTGCTTTACGGGGGGGGGGGACAAATAAAAAATGATAATATAGGTGAAATATTTACTACTCAACAAGCATAAGATAAAAAACTAAAGAATGGCACAAAATAAACCAATGGCTGTGCTGTGTAGGCAGTTCAGGAGGAGAGTAAAAGGCTTTTTCTAAAAATGATTTTGATTAGGCCTAATCCAAAAATGCACTCCTGCGTGCGAACTATCCTTAAGCTTTTGTTCTGTTCAGTTCAGTTTGAGAAGGAGAGCTCAAAGATGACGAGGACCAGAGGTCAACTTTGATTGCTTGCTACTACTATAATTTGTTTTATTAAAAACAATGTTACTTTTCCATTCTGAAAGCGTATTGATCAGAGTTATTGGCCTCACAATCAGCCAGATTCGATTGTGGTGACTGAAACTTGAAACAGCAGCCGTGGCACAATCAATTGGAAATTGACAGCTAATGGTGCTGAAAGTAGGCAAATTTGAGTAGGCATAATTAATTTGACTTTACTAACAACAAGAGGGCTTTGTGTTGGAGCCTAGTTATTCATATTTAAGAAATAAGAGGTAGGCCTACCTGTTTGGCAGATTAAATTAGGCAATAGGCTGCTATATAGATACATTTGTCAGTCAATTCCATGTCAGTGAAGGGGGTATGAGGTTATGCCATAGCCCTACTTTTTATGAAAGAAAATGGCAAAAAGCACAAGCTTACCTCTTGTTAGTTTAATATTTTAAAACTGATCCGATTATATAACGTGATATATTAGAGCGCTTTGGTCCTTGATGCTTTACAATATACATTGTTTCGTGTCTTTGACATTCAGAGGCTGAGACACAACCTTCTATAGCCAAGGACCCAAAAAATATACTTTGCTTGGGAAGTAATTCTAATTCTCTCTATCAATTGATTAGGCGATTAACTTTCTGTACAATAAATGTTTAAACCCAGACAACTTTTAGGGAAATCGTTGTGACCATCTCTCGTTGGGTTAAGCCACAGAAAAGGGCATTTTTTTTCTCAGACCTGCAAATACGATGATAGATTCATGCAATGCTTTTACTATAAAGGAGATCTTTCCCCCCCTACTCTCTTCCACGGTGGTCTGTGAACCCACAACCTTCTGGCCAGCAGCCCTGTGGGCTATCAAAATTCCTGCATTGCCATGTAATGCTTACAGGAAGAAGAACACTTTCTAAAACTGTTTCTAGAAGGCTCTGGTCTGTCCAAGATGTGAGGATAAATGTTCTCCGCTATCCACTTTGTTTAAATTATTATTATTATTTGGGGTATAAGGGAGATTCCCTTTTTTTTCAAGCATTCAGGGAGGGTTTAATTGAAATGTAACTGATGAACTGTCCATATTCATATTAGAAAGATCCCATTTTCTCATTGTAACCCTTACTACAAAAAAAATTTCACCACCTAAACTGGAACAGTTTCAGTAACGGGTGAAATAAGTTTAACTAAGATATTGGATTAGTATGTATGTTATGTATCTTTGTGTAGCATAAGATACCTTAATTGATTAATTAAAACAATCAATGTACATGCAAAAACACAGATATTGAAACAAACTATTCGA
Organism: Oncorhynchus clarkii lewisi; assembly: GCF_045791955.1. Taxonomy (NCBI): domain Eukaryota; kingdom Metazoa; phylum Chordata; class Actinopteri; order Salmoniformes; family Salmonidae; genus Oncorhynchus; species Oncorhynchus clarkii. Next base: position 6,048,094 of record NC_092168.1, on the reverse strand, counting down.
GAAAATCAAACTGCAATATAGCATGCTGGGAAATATGATAATGATGACCGTAGTTTAGCAGACCAGCTTGTCCAGCTAGACCATGCTGGACCAGCATACACTCCCAATAAGAAAAAAAAGGTTATTTGCCAGAGCTTAGGGTAATTTTATTTTTCATATTAAGAATTCCCTCTCCACAGTGTTTTCCTTTTATGCCATGAAATGCTACACTGTTGCAAAGTTCCTTTAATTGCATGGTACACTATAGGCTACTGATTGCAGTGAAAGGAAGGTAAACAACAAGTTACTGAATTTCTACATCTGAATGAAGGTGTTATTGCTGTAAAAGGACAGTATGCTGCTGAATACCTAAGACTATACCTCACTTGGGATTTGAACTCAAACTCTTTGTTGCTAATGAGCTGAACTTCCTGCTACACCACCAGCTCTATGTGCATGACAGAGCTTGGCCACAGATTTAAATGGCAAGAACACAGTTCTGTACACTGCTAGAAGCCCAGAATCAAGTCAATAATTTTATAATTATCTGACAACACCAATGTGAAAATATCAGTACTCAGGGACACTTGATGTAATGTGTGCATAAATGCTTTGGGGATTTGAACTTAGAGGCCTTTAGGCAGAAGTGCATTAATGTTTCAGCAGTGCCACCAGGTACATCTTTGGTACCAAGAACATGTACATTCAGAAAGTATTCACACCCCTTGACCTTTTCCCCATTTTGTTCAGCCTGAATTTTAATTGGATGACATTGTGATTTATTTTGTGACTGGCCTAACACAATGCACCATAATGTCAAAGTGGAATTATGTTTTTACGTTTTTTTACAAATTCATTACAAATTAAAAGCTGAAATGTTTTAAGTCAATAAGTAAATCAACCCCTTTGTTATGGCAAGCCAAAATAAGTTTTGCTTAACAAGTCACATAATAAGATCCATGGACTCACTCTGTGTGCATTGTGTTTAACGTGATTTTTGAATGACTACCTCATCTCTGAAACATACCAGTGGTCTGGGGCGGCAGGTACCCTAGTGGTTAGAGCATTGGATTTGTAACCGAAAGGTTGCAAGATCAAATCCCCAAGCTGACAAGGTAAAAATCTGTCATTCTTCTCCTGAACAAGGCAGTTAACCCACTGTTTCTAGGCCATTGAAAATTTGAATTTGTTCCTAACTGACTTGCCAAGAAAATATATTTTGGGGCATGGTCTAATATGTGTTTTGTGCCAACCATCAGTGGAAGTGTTGTACCAGTTTAAGTGGTTGATGGTTGTCGTCAAAGGTTGAATACCTCTTTTAACATGGTCAGTTGTGCAGTTGTTGTAAGAGCATGTGACATTAAATAAGAGCTGTACTGTTAAAAGGTTACTTTTAACAGTAAATTAATGGAAGCTAGTTATATGGATATTAGTGAATTTTGTGCCGCTGAATTAGCAAACAGCTGTCAGTTAATGTAAAATTCTCAGCAACTGCTAGGAACATACTGACAGTTAGGTTGCCAGTTAAGCTATTGTAAAACGCACAGTAACATATTTGCAACGAGCTGCCAGTAGCTCACTGCAACTTCAAGGAACTTTTCTGATTACAAGAACGCTTATGACATTAGGTGATTACTATTATGTAGTCTTTTGCATGAGCACACTTGGGACCCAGCCTCACCTGGCATCAACATCTAGGTTGGCAGCAAACTGACCTTCCTGCCACACAATCAGGTCAATGAGTGTGACAGAAGCCAGCCAAAGTAAGTTTCTGTGAATTCTACAATTACTACTTGCAGCAAGCTGACAGTAAGTTGACATTTAAACATTAACTTACTTTGTAACAAAATGTGGAGAAAGTCAAGGGGTGTGAATACTTTCTGCAGGCACAGTAGCCAATAATTTGGGACATTTTGAAACAAATTTTCTTCAAGTCATAATGTTTCTTCAGAGCTGTCTAAAATACAATAGATTTGTTGTGATGGTGCATATTAAAATAATTTATTAGACTTTAAATGTAGATGTTCCAAAGGCGAGCATCAGCAACTTGTATGAGTGGAGGCCTGGAGATGCTAAACATGTTTGTTACTTAACCGTCAATTACTGTGAGACCGGCAGTCTTTCGCATGACAATAACCAGCCGACAAAATTTCATGACCACTACAACCATAGTCACATAAACAGATCCAGTATTGTAGCAGCAAATTCAGGTTGCTGGCAACTGAGAAGTTGTGAGTTCAAATCCCAAGTGAGGTTGACACCAAAGTAATCATAATTTTACTGGTTGGCAAAACCACGCCCATCAGTATCATATTTCCCAGCATTGCAGTTAGATTTGAGTTGTTTTCAAAATCTGTGTTGCATGTACATTGATTGGTTAAGGAATACATTAATTTATGTTTTGCTACACAAAGATAAATAACTACATTAATCCAATCTTTTAGTTGGACTTATTGCACCCGTGACTGAAATGGTTGTTCGAGTTTAGTCTAATTTTGTTTATCTTTCTGACACTGGCAGTCATTCTGAATCCACTCTGGATGGATTCCAATAGGAATTAAACATCACTTTGCAAGCCAGCATAATGTAACTTCTTGCTGGTCACCAGAGCCTACACTGTGGCGTTGTCAACCGTGATGGAGAGGTCTTTGAGCAGGCAGGCCTTTTCTGGGAGGAAGAGCAGTTCTGTCTTGACGAGTTAGAGCTTGAGGTGGTGGGCCGACATCGAAGTTGAGATTTTTGGTCATGGATTTAACAATGGTGGAAACTCCCTCCAGCTAATGCCAACACCAATTTAATTATTTGAAATCTATGCCTGGGAGATTGGAAAGGCACACTTCTGGAGAAAGGGGGAGAATCGGAACAAATAAGCGATGATTTTTGAGGGGAGGCATAAGCTGAACAGAGAAGTGTGTCCACCTCTTTGAGCACATGCATGGCCTTTCATTTTTTACCACAAGCTATACTTAAAGTGTAAAATATCATGGCATTGCAACCAGGGCCACCATTTGTCACATTTTCATGACAGAAATATGTCCCGGGTTCACATCCCAGGTAAACACATGAAATACCACTTTTGATCTTGAAGTTGAACCCTACATTGCCCCAGTATATCTCCAACCTATTTGTTGTCATGTAAAAACTATGCTAGGGAAGTGCTGTTGGTCATTACGGAGGTCTGGTAAACAAAGAAAAAATCCAATGCCTGTAACGGAAATTCAAATTTTCTCAACAAAGGTAACGCACCCCACCTGCTACCATTGTGTACAGTAGCACACCAACCTGGGTGATGCACAGCATCCATTTTATGCCAGAAAAGCTCACCACACATTGGCTCCCACAGTGAAAGAGGTGAATGTCACATGTATCAAGTCCCCATACATGGAGTACTAGTATTGTTACTGTAACATTTTGGTTTTAGATGATACTTTATTTAGTCACATAATTTCACCCAGTTGTTGTCCCTCAAGCCAAATAACTTCTTTCTCCGTGGCAGAAAACTCTTGGCAACATTTACTGTAACGTATTTTCTTCCTATAGACACTACTTGTAATTGATTTGCTCGAGTTCAGCATCGCAATACGTAAATAAAGATTTGTAACAACTGCTGGAGTCTACCTGTGTTTCTTCAATTGCCACACCAAGTCATGTATTACTGACAGTGGAGGCTCCTCCGAGGAGGAAGGGGAGGAACATCCTCCTCAGTAAAATTTCATAAAAATGTAAATAGTGAAACATTAAAAATACACTGTTTTGCAATGGTCTACAGTAACTTCAAAAGTACTGTCTGGGGTAGCACCGTGGTGTAGTCGGAGGAGAGCTAGTCCTCCTCTGACTACATTGACTTCAATACAAAACATTGGAGGCTTGTCACCCCCTTCCATAGACATGCATGGTAATTATGACCACTTCCGGAGGACGTACTCCAACCAATCAAAGCTTTTTCAGTATGAACTGACATGTTGTCCATCCAATCATAGCATGAGGATCAGAGAATGAACCTAGTGTGTTCTATTGAGATTGTGCCACAGAGCATTATGGAGGTTCTATTTGTTGAGAAGCTTAGTGACGTTGTTGGATAGAGATTAAGAGTGATAGTTGAGCATATTTAGGATATTATTCCATTCAAATTACAGGAGACGGAGAAGGTATCAAATAAATTGTTTTCTTGATTTTAGAACTAGATTTTTGGGTCCAGTTAGTGCAATTTATAAAAATGTGCCTCGCTAACTTCAGTAGCTAGCTAGCTACCAGCGTGAGTGTGCAGTTTTCGCCGCCATAATGGTAGAATGACCAACGCTGCCAAAAATGTTGTGGACGTTTTGTTGAAGAACCCCTTTCATTCTCTGGGGTACACGAAAAGTGGGGATCGACCTCTGCCTGAGATCAGTTTCATGAAGAATGATGAAAAGGTGAGGGCATTCAACACCAACTGGTATCAAAAGTATAGCTTGTTAAGAGGGGGCCTTTCATCAAGCCGCCTGTATTGCTGGCCTTGCCTGCTCTTTGGAAAGTCTGAGCTTTGGTCGAAAGGTGAGGACAGTGACCTTGAGAACATCGATTTTCAGCTAAATGGTAAAACAAAAGCAGGGAGCATATAAATGCCCACATCAGATTCAAGCTTCTGGGAAAAAGCTTCATCGATTAGGACAAAGGTCTTCGTATTCAAACTATGGAACACAACAAGAAAGTAAGAAGAAACTGTTCTCAAGCAGCTTATCAACACCACCGCATTTTCGGGCATGCAAGAATTTGCTTTTAGAGGACACGACAAGAGGGAAAATTCTGCCAACAAGGGCAACTACAAGGAGCTTGCAGAGGTAATTGCTTTACTTGCTGAACATATCAAACTTCCAAATGTCTTTTCTGGGATGTCGAAAACAATTCTGAATGATTTGATAGCTTCTGTCGCATCATCCATTAAAAGTGAGATTAAAGAGAGAGGTTGACACAGTGCATTTTTTCACATGAGCTCAAGTAGGCTGTCACGCCCTGACCTTAAAGTCAGGGCATGTTTATTTCTCTATTTGGTTAGGTCAGGATGTGATTTGGGTGGGCGTTCTAGTTTTCTATTTCTTTGTTGGCCGGGTATGGTTCCCAATCAGAGGCAGCTGTCTGTCACGACTTCCACCGAAGATGGCTCCTCTCCCTGTTCGAGTGGCGCTCGTCGTCAGCGGTCTACTAGCTGCCACCGATCCTTTTTCCTTTTCATTTGGTTTTGTCTGTCTTGTCATTCACCTGTGTCCCATTTTGGTTAATTGGTGGGGTATTTTAATCTTGCCCTACCCTCTTGCTTTTGTGCGGGATTGTTTCGTTTACTGTCATTTGGTTGGGTTGCATTTCGTGTGTTCTGTTGAACAGGTGCTTTTCTGGACTGCGTTCGGGTGGTTTTGAGGCTAATATTGTGGTCCTGTTCCTGTTCTTTGGACTTAAAATAATTCATTAAAATAAACGCCCTTTCTTTACATTTGCACTCTCCTGCGCCTAACTACACACCCACCTCCTCTCCTTGGGGAGAACCTGACAGAATCCCACACCGAATATCATGGAGTCAGCAGGAGCGGATGCGCCCTCCCCGTCCATGGAGGAGCGTGTCCTCCAGCATACAGCCGTGCTACACCGTCTGGGGACGGCCATGGATCAAGTGATGGCGAGAATGGAGAGATGGGAGAGGAGCGGCCTCCCTACCCTGTCTTCAGCCACTCTCCAGCCTGCACCACCACCTTCTCCGGCGACGTCTGGCCCCAGCGGGATTCGGCTCGCGCTCCCGAGGGTGTACGATGGGACAGCTGCCCAGGTGCAAGGGGTTCCTGCTCCAGCTGGAGCTTTACCTGGCGACCCTTCACCCGACTCCCTCGGAAGAGGAGAGTGTCAACGTCCTCGTCTGCTGCCTTTCGGGCAAAGCCCTGGAGTGGGCCAACGCGGTCTGGGAGGGTCCAGACTCGGCGAGGGACCATTACCCAGAGTTCACCCGGCTGTTTCATCTAAGGCAGCAGACGAGGAGCGAACAGGATTTTGCGCTGGAGTTCCGGACCCTGGCCGCACTCCCGAATATGCCGATATGGAAATCGCGTTCTGTAAAAACAGGGCGACCCAATTACCACCTCATCGACGAGGGGATTATGAGATAAACCTCCAGGTGAACGCCGCACTTCCCAGGAGTCACGTGTATCCCCTGTCACAGGAGGAGACAGTGGCTATGGAGACATATGTCAGGGGTACATTCGGCCCTCCACATCACCCGCCTCCTCGAGTTAAATTTTTGTGAAGAAGAAGGAGGGAGGTCTGTGTCCGTGCATTGACTATAGAGGTCTAAATTCCATCACAGTGGGGCGGCGGTGGAGTCATTCCACTGAGCACGCTTTTTCACTAAACTGGATCTCAGGAGCACGTATAACTTGGTGCGATTCGGGGAGGGAGATGAGTGGAAGACCGCGTTTAGTACCAAATCTGGCCATTATAAATACCTCGTCATGCCGTATGGGTTGAAAAATGCTTGAGACGTTTTTCAATCCTTTGTAGACGAGATTCTCAGGGACCTGCACGGACAGGGCGTGGTGGTTTACATCGATGACATTCTGATCTATTCCGCCACACACGGCGCGCATGTGACTCTGGTGCGCAAGGTACTTGGGCGACTGTTGGAGCATGACCTGTACGTCAAGGCCGAGAAATGTGTGTTCTCTAAACAAGCCGTCACTCTTTCCTGGGGTATCACATTTCCACATCAGGGGGGTGATGGAGTGTGACCGCATTGCGGCCGTGCGTAATTGGCCGACTCCAACCACGGTAAAGTAGGTGCAGTGGTTTTTAGGGTTTGCCAATATCTACCAGATGGTTTATCTGGGGTTTTGGGCAGGTGGCTGCTCCCGTTACCTCACTGCTGAAGGGGAGCCAGTGCGTTTGCGGTGGTCGGCGGAGGCGGACAGAGCTTTTGGTCGTCTGAAGGCGTTGTTTACCGATGCTCCCATATTGGCACATCCGGACCCCTCTTTGGCATTCATAGTGGAGGTGGATGCGTCCGAGGTTGGTCTTGGAGCCGTGCTATCACAGCGCTCGGGCACGCTCCCGAAGATTCGCCCCTGCGCTTTCTTTTCGAGGAAGCTCAGTCCGGCGGAGCGAAACTATGATGTGGGGGACCGGGATATGATGGCTGTGGTAAAAGCTCTGAAGGCTTGAGGGGGCGCAACACTCTTTTCTCAACTGGACTGACCACCGTAATCTGGAGTACATCCGGGCGGCGAGGAGACTGAATCCTCGTCAGGCAAGGTGGGCGATGTTTTTCACCAGATTTCATTTAATCATATCTTATAGACCAGGTTCCCGTAAGGCTAAGGCCGATGCACTATCCCGTCTCTATGATACCGAGGAGCGGTCTATCGATCCCACCCCCATACTTCAGGCCTCTTGTCTGGTGACACCGGTGGTATGGGAGGTGGACGCGGACATAGAGCAGGCGTCACGGTTAGAACCTACTCTACCACAGTGTCCAGCTGGTCAGTGGTACGTCCCACTTGGTGTTCGTGATAGATTGATCAGGTGGGCCCACACGCTACCCTCCTCTGGTCATCATGGGATCGATAGGACGGTGCGGGGTCTTAGGGGGAAGTACTGGTGGCCCAAGGATGTGAGGGTTTATGTTTCCTCCTGTGCGGTGTGCGCCCAGTGTAAGGCTCCTAGACACCTGCCTAGAGGGAAGTTACAGCCCCTCCCCGTTCCACAACGGCCTTGGTCACACCTGTCTGTGGACTTCCTCACCGATCTTCCTCCGTCACAGGGGAACACCACGATCCTGGTCGTTGTGGATCGGTTTTCTAAGTCCTGTCGTCTCCTCTCTTTGCCCGGTCTCTCTACGGCCCTACAGACTGTGGAGGCCCTGTCTACACACGTCTTCCGGCACTACGTGGTGCCTGAGGACATAGTTTCTGATCGGGGTTCCCAGTTCACTTCCCGGGTTTGGAGGGTGTTCATGGAGCGTCTGGGGGTCTCGATCAGCCTGACCTCTGTTTTTCACCCCGAGAGTAATGGGCAGGTGGAGAGAGTGAACCAGGATGTGGGCTGGTTTCTGCGGTCGTATTGCCAGGAACTGCCAGGAGAGTGGGCGAGGTTCGTCCCATGGGCCGAGATGGCTCAAAATTCACTTTGCCACTCCTCCATGGACCTGTCGCCGTTTCAGTGCGTGTTGGGCTATCAGCCGGTCCTTGTACCATGGCATCAGAGCCAGACCGAGGCTCCTGTGGTGGAGGATTGGCTGAGCTGGAACCTGCCACCCTGATCCGCTACAGACTCTGGCCTGCCACCCCCCATCTGCCACAAACAGCAATTTCAGTGGTCCTCCTGCGCCAGTTTTGAGCCCTGCAGCTGGAGTGTGGGGTGTCTTTGAGGGGAATTACCTTGGTTTTTCACAAATCCAATGCATGTTGGAAGGTTGTTATTGTATTTTAATTTGGAAATAAGAAAAAACATGTATGTGTTTTTTACTGTGAGGAGTAGTTTTATTTTCATTCTATCTACAGACAGTTGAGTTCTACCGGAAGCTCAGAAATTTGTCATTTGAGGAGTTCAAACACTGGCAGTTTGAACGAGAGACTGTCAGGAAGATGGCGCTACTGACCTTGGACGGAACAAAGTGTCCTCTCTGTCCACAGGTATGTCAATGATAACAATTAAGGAACAACAATAAGTAAGCGAGGATTCTTATTTGCATTCAGTGTTGTTCATAATTGATGAGGGGAAATATATCCAACCTTAGTTGTCTTTCTCATATATCTTCTATCCTTGTGCAGCAGGTAGCCTAGTGGTTAGAGTGTTGGACTAGTAACCGAAAAGTTGCAAGATTGAATCCCTGAGCTGACAAGGTAAACATTTGTTGTTCTGCCCCTGAACAAGGCAGTTAACCCACTGTTCCTAGGCTGTCATTGAAAATAAGAAATTGTTCTTAACTGACTTGCCTAGTTGAAAACAATGCCTTGCCAAACAGTAGCAATGTTATGCAGCATACCATTGCAAGCCTCAAAAACCCAACCCTTTGTCCAAGTCATGGGAGGCGGTACGGGATTGCCAGACAGGGCAACATTTTCTGTGTGGCTATGCCACCCAGACCGCTACAGTTGCCATGAAAGCCTGTCTGGATCCACAATATGCTGGATAACGGGACTCTGGTAAAGCTAGGTAGACCAATCATCTGCTTAGTGGATACACCGATTACAGATGCATTCACGGCGAAACTACAGTGACCCATGTTTCCCAAATAGCACAGGGGTTTAAGTAATAGCCTTGCAAATATCCATTCCCTGTATCTCTAATAATTTTGTATAATTCATTATTTGCATTATTTTTTAAAGGAAAACGGTCATTAAAGTATTGCAGCTGATGCCCTATTTGTTCTTCCCAGAAAAAGATTGCCTGGGACAAGCATTGAGGGTCCCAAACATGCTGGCAGCTGGATGGTTCTTTTGTGACCGAGACAAAGTCGACTGCTTTGTAGGAGGAGCATCAGACACACCAACTGAGGTATACTGGATTTTGAAGAATGGGATGTATTTCACAATCAGTTAGTATCACTAGCCCTCTTCTGTGTGACTTGTGTGACGTGTGTTTATGTGTATAACCAACAGCCCGGCTAATGTTGGAAAAGTTAAAATGTTTGATTGACATCAGGAGAAGCCATTTATCCTTGGTGATGCGACACTAGCATTGGACTATTCTGTCCCTAATATTTATAATACAGATCAGATGAAACATGAACTGCATAGTGAATGTGACTTTTTATTCACTCTTTTTACAGGAGTGCCCGGGATTTCAAGCAGGGAATGTGCTGTGATCCAAACCCAAAACCCAAAAACTGGACATAACTGGTGTGTTTGGGATGGCGTGCAGGCACGAGCATCTACTGAAGTTCCTGAACCTGAAGAGAGGAGAGAAGTATGGTTGATGGATGAATGTGGATGGGATGGATGGATTTTTCAGATGTATAGCTGATGTATAGCTGTTTTTTTTAGTTACAGTGGCAAGAAAATGTATGTGAACCCTTTGGAATTACCTGGATTTCTGCAGAAATTGGTCATCAAATTTGATCTGATCTTCATCTAAGTCACAACAATAGACAAACATAGTGTGTTTAAACTAATAACACACAAATTATTGTATTTTTCTTGTCTATATTGAACACATAATTTAAACATTCACAGTGTAGGTTGGAAAAAGTATGTGAAACCCTAGGCTAATGACTTCTCCAAAAGCTAATTGGAGTCAGGAGTCAGCTAACCTCTAAAGTATCTCTAAAATGTTCATCAGTCCACGGTGAGACAAATTGTCCATAAATGGAGAGTTCAGGACAAGTTCAGCACTGTTACTACTCTCCCTAGGAGTGGCCGTCCTGCAAAGATGACTGCAAGAGCACAGCGCAGAATGCTCAATGAGGTTAAGAAGAATCCTAGAGTGTCAGCTAAAGACTTACAGAAATCTCTGGAACATGCTAACATCTCTGTTGACGAGTCTATGATACGTAAAACACTAAACAAGAATGGTGTTCATGGGAGGACCCCACGAAGAAGCCAGTGCTGTCCAAAAAAATGCATTGCTGCACGTCTGAAGTTTGCAAAAGTGCACCTGGACGTTCCACAGCGCTACTGGCAAAACATTCTGTGGACAGATGAAACTACAGTTCAGTTGTTTGGATGTGAACACACAATACTATGTGTGGAGAAAAAAAAGCACAGCACACCAACATCAAAACCTCATCCCAACTGTAAAGTATGGTGGCGGGAGCATCATGGTTTGGGGCTGCTTTGGAAAAATGAATTCCCATTTTTATCAAGACATTTTGCAGGAGAATGTAAGGCTGTCTGCCAATTGAAGCTCAACACAAGTTGGGTGATGCAACAGGAAAACGAACAAAAACACAGAAGTAAACCAACAACAGAATGGCTTCAACAGAAGAAAATATGCCTTCTGGAGTGGCCCAGTCAGAGTCCTGACCTCTACCCAATTGAGATGCTGTGGCATGAACTCAAGAGAGGAGTTCACACCAGACATCCTAAGAATATTGCTGAACTGAAACAGTTTTGTAAATAGGAATGGTCCAAAATTCCTCCTGACTGTTGTGCAGGTGTGATCTGCAACTACAGACCATGTTTGGTTGAGGTTAGTGCTGCCAAAGAGGGTAGTTATTAAATCCAAGGGTTCACATACTTTTCCCACCCTGCACTGTGAATGTTTACACGGTGTGTTCAGTAAAGACATGAAAATGTATAATTTCTTGTGTGTTATTAGTTTAAGCAGACAGTGTTTGTCTATTGTTGTGACCTAGATGAAGATCAGATCAAATTGTATGACCAATTTATGCAGAAATACTGGTATTTCCAAAGGGTTCACATACTTTTTCTTGCCACTGTATATGTAACATTGGCTACGATGACTGATGTCGGACTGTCATTTCAGGCTTGCAAATGTTGTGTTCCTGCTGGGGGACCTGAAAGCAATGCAGGGACCAAACATCACAATGTTTCTTCACTATGACATTGCATGCCAGCTACAGGTAAAATTGATAGATCAATCTATATTAGCTATTATAATACATGAGATAATGTATTTAATATTTAACCAACACGCTGTAGTAAGAGATTCATGAATAGCTTGATACGGTTTTATGAATGGCTTGAAATGGATTGCTCCATACCTGCATTGTAATCATAAGTAATATTTTACACAAAAATGCACAAAATAACTGCTCCGACACTCAATTATTTTTAGAAAAACTCTTTATAATTTATTCTGTTAAACACCAATTCTTTGTAGTTGCAGACAGCCCTAACAGTATTAAGAAACAGCTAGTTATAATGTGTCCTTGTCCCTTAATGAATCATCATCACCCATTGTAATGCTCATTATGGTTTCTGATTGTACTTTACATTTCTGGTCACTGATTGAACCAGGTATGTGACTGGTAGTGGGCTTGCTGATGGAGATGAAGAGGTTGTGGTCCTTATAACATTTGGGAAGTTCACAAAAGAGATGACACCATCTCATCACATTGACACTCTCACCGATGACCACCTCTACTACACAGCCAGGGTCAGGAAGGTATAAATTGTGGCAGCAGGTAGCCTAGTGGCTAGAGCGTTGGGCCACTAACCAAATGGTTGCTGGATCGAATCCCTGAGCTGACAAGGTTGTTCTGCCCCTGAGCAAGGCTAGCCCCACTCTTCCCTGGTAAATAAGCGTTTGTTCTTAACTAATTTGCCAAGTTATATAAAGGTTAACTGGAAATCAGTTAAGTATTAAAACAACCCATTGTGTTGATATCATTTTGCACAAAAAAAGCACTGATGTTTTATGTAATGTATATTCACCTTCACATGTTATAATACCAGCAATAAAACTCAGTCGGCAGAAGGTCTTGAAGGAGGGAACCGAGGCAAAGGAGGAGTTGATGGTGCTGCTAAATAGCATTCCAGGTTAGATTCCATGTGTTTTGCTCATAATTTTTCTTAATATGTAATTATCCTTTTCTGCAACTTCTATCAGATGAATTGGAAGCAGGGCTTCAGTAGCTGGAGGCTTTCTCTTACAGAGCTCCTCTTTATGGAATAGTTTGCCGACGTGAGAGAATCAGACTCAGTCTCAACCTTCAAGTCTAGACTGAAGACTTCTCTCTTCTGTCAGTCTTATGATTGAGTGTTGTTTGGCCCATGGGTGGGAAGGTGAACATAAAGGTACTACCGCCCCACATACCACCCCACCCATAAACATTGACTTCCTTAAACATGAAAGCCATCTGGTCTTTACCTGACCCTGCTGGTCATCTATTGTAATGAGATTTGTGTTTGTCATGTTTTAATGAACAAAATCACTGAACAAAAAAATACAAAATAACAAATAGAAAGACAAACGAAAACCGAAACAGTTCCGTGTGGAACACACAGACACAGAAAACAATCACCCACGAAACACTGGTGGGAAAAGGCTACCTAAGTATGATTCTCAATCAGAGACAACTAACGACACCTGCCTCTGATTGAGAACCATACCAGGCCAAATGCAAAATACAACATAGACTGCCCACCCCAACTCACGCCCTGACCATACTAAAACAAAGACAAAACAAAATAACTAAGGTCAGAACGTGACATCTATGAACGTTTGAAAGTGTTTATGTGTGCTCTATCCTGTTCTGATTATCCATCAGTCTGACCAGCATGCACACCATGAACCGTTTGTATTGTGCTTCTGTCTCTGCATTGCTTGCTCTTTCGGGTTTAGGCACTGTAAATCACTTTGTGATGCTGTTTTACAACTGCTGATGTAAAAAGGGTTTTATAAAATACATTTGATTTGATAATGAAATCATTGCTGTGGTTTGACTGACAATTTGATATTTTAGTAAAATTCCTAACATTGTCCATAATATATTTTTCTCTAACTTGTGAGCATTGCACATGTATAACTTAATTTGATTTTGTTCTGCAATAGATTTAATTAGGGCCTTGATTATGTTGTAGGCAGCACACAGTAGGATTTGGAAGTTTGGATCAGATCACACTTCACGCTGGATAATCCACTCTACACTCAAATCGATGTTGCCTTCCTAACTGGTTAGCTTTATGATGAGATGCTTTCATACTGTTATATGTTCGCTTGTATATTTGTATAATATTTTCTAGGTCTGACGCTCAGTTGACTCCTCAGCTTAAAAAATAAATAGCTTTTTAATGATGTCTCCATATTTGTCCCACTGTATTCGGGCTAGTCAATATAGGTTTTAAACCTTTTAACATAAATGCTTACGTTTCAGCCTGGAGATAAGGTTGAAGGCCATGGAGAAGAGAAACTGGATTGTACACTACACTGCGCAGCAATTTTGGAAAGTCTGCAAACTAAGAAGACTCACTGTCTGCTGGCCACAATCCATAGGCTTGTCCTGGAGTGCTCTTTCTATTGTGGCCTGGTCAGAAAGTATGCAGGTACTGAAGCCAATTCAGTGTTGAACACTGCATCACGCCCTGGCATATCACTGCTGTTGTTAACTCATTCACCCAGATGCTTTGAACTATATGAAAGAATTCTATCAAACTTCAAGATTTTCATTAGCATTTCTTAAAATAGTTTTTCAGATGGACAAACCATTGCTGTGCGGCTCTCCAGAAAAATCAGAGAATCAGAGAATAAAACAGCAGATCAACGCCTACAATGGAAGGAACAAGTCACCTCAATTCCCCCCAATACTTGGGCAAAGTGTGGCCGAGCCAACATGCTTTCACCTGGGTACCCTCTGTGCTGTCCGAAATGAAATGCAGAACATATTAAAGCTCCAGCAAGCATTTTCAATGTTGGCTGGTGATGGCCCAGTCAGCACAGTTGAAGAGGAGGACAGTGATTCAGAAACTGAAAGTGGTTGAGGAATGAATGTTTGTGTGTGCGTGTGAGTTCTATAGGGTCAAACTATACACCGAGTATTCCACAAATTAGGAACACCTTCCTAATATTGAGTTGCACCCCCCTCCACCTTTTGCCCTCAGAACAGCCTCAATTTATCAGGGCATGGACCTGTACCCCCACACATTGAATCGGTACCCCCTGTATATAGCCTTGTTATTGTTATTTTATTGTGTTACTTTTTTAAACTTTAGTTTATCTAGTAAACTCTATTTTCTTAAACTGCATTGTTAGTTAAAGGCTTGTCAGTAAGCATTTCATGGTAAGGTCTACAGGTGTTGTATTCAGCGCATGTGACAAATACAATTTGATTTGACTCTACAATGAGTCGAAAGCGTTCAACAGGGATACTGGCCCGTGTTGACTCCAATGCTTCCCATAGTTGTGTCAAGTTGGCTGGATGTCCTTTGGGTGGTGGACCATTCTTGATACATATGTGAAACTGTTGAGAGTGAAAAACCCAGTAGCGTTGCCATTCTTGACACACTCAACCGGTGCACCTACTACCATACTCCGTTCAAAGGCACTTAAATCACTTGTCTTCCCCATTCACCTTCTGAATGGCACACACACAATCCATGTCTCATGTCTCTAAAAATCCTTCTTTAACCTTTCTCCTCTCCTTCATCTACAAAGGTTGAAGTGGATTTACAAGTGACATCAATGAAGGATCATAGCTTTCACCTGGATTCACCTGATCCTGAAAGAGCAGGTGTTCTTAATGTTTTGTATACTCTGTGTACATGCATATATTATTACCAACCTCCGGAGAATTAGACACAGGTACTGGTGCAGCCCAAACTCCAGCTCCAGCCTCAGCCTATCCTCCAGTTAAAGACCCAGGCCCTGTTCAAGCTCCACTCCCATCTCCAGCTCTAGGCCCAGCACCACCCCCAGCTACAAACAGATATTCTAAAATCTGCTCCATCTTTTCATAATCAGCAGACACATTTACCCAGAAGAAAACAATAACAAGTGGTAGATGGCCATATATAGTAAAGCTCACCGTTGCCCTTTAGTGAGAGCAGTGGCCACATTGAGTATCTGTTCAAAGGGAATGTCCTGATTGTCTAAAGTAATGGGTCAAGTCACTGCCGGTACTGTACATGTCAATGTTGTTCGTCTCAATGACCAAGACATTACAATTCCGCATTGAAACATTGTAGAGAGCATTGATTGCATCTTACTTATTGTGAACTTGATGCCAGGGCCTGCCCCCAAAATGTAAGATAGTTGGTCCATGCCATAGTGGGAGGGCTTTTTTTATTTTAATTCTATCCCACCTGGCATACCCTCTACTTCAATGACCACCCACAGCCACAGCCTTATATGGAACTCTGCCCTGTCCACCTGCTTCATCATAACAGAAACAAGTGAAGGAAGATCAAGTGTACGCATTATTCCAAGCTTCTACCAGTGATCCATGAATCTGCTTACTTGAATGTAAACCAACAAGGCACAGCCACCACATGTTTTTATAAATCAAATGTCAGCCCTTGTATCCAGAACTCTGTCTGTGAATTTTAGTGGTTACATTTTTTAAGCTTGCTTAAAAGCGGAGCAAGACTGTTATTTAATTGTTTAATCACAGATATACAGTACATTTTAATAGTTTATTTCAAATAAAATGGTACATACTATACTTCTGGTTGAATAAAGCTTGTACTCCTTGCACCCTAGCCTTGACTGTGAAGCTGCAGGTTTGCCAAGATGTAACAATAAAAGAGGCACAGTGCTGTATGAGTGTGTTTAAAGGCATTATAGATGTACAGATGTAGGGTCTTAATTTGAGTCAGTTTGCTACAGCAGGAAAATAATCCTGCAGTAAAAGTAAAATGTGGTATGTGGATTTTAATGAATTTACATTTTTGTTAGGGGTTGATACATTTATCGCAAGGGAAAATCAAGTCTGATATCTCTAAGTGGAAATTACAAACCTCAGAAGCCTTTTCAAACCTCAAATACACTATAAGTTAAAAATGTCCTGCATTGCATAAAAGTTGTCCTGCACCTGGATGATCAAATTAAGATCCTACATCTGTATGCTTGAGGTTAAGTGTTACCAAAGTTACCATATTTTTTTTAAATATGTGTATCAGAAAAGTGTACAGAAAACTTGGCGATCAGAACTTGGCCCTCAATAAATTCCTTTGCCCTCCCAGATGAGGCTGTGCTGACTGGTATGGGGTCCTCGGGGTTGTGGACAAGGAAAGCTGTGTCGACCCCCATACATTCCAACTTGATAACCTAACAAAAAATTATGTCGAAATAGACAAGAAAAATAATAAATTAAATTAGATGTAAAAAAAAGACAATGTCTAAAAATGCTTATAGGAAAAGAGTTGGTGAAAAGACTGAAATCCTCCTGTATGAAAAATGCCTGTTCTCGCTATCTTAAATCTGTATCTCAAATTTAACTCCAACTATCAAATCCAAATACATTACTTTAAGTTAAACCTTCAAAATTTTATGATTTACCATTGTGACCCTACAGTATATATTCCCACAATTGATTTCAGCCGTCTTAAATTATCTTTGACTTTGAATGCCTTCGGTTTCCCCTTCAAATCCTGACCTCCTGCCTGTAGCTTGTCTGCCTCCTCATTGTAATGGGGTTTTGTGTCAGGTGGTAATGCCTGCCATTTGCCCTGTGTACCTGCCATAACTCCTGACATACAACAGAGAACATGACAATGTCAGTGACATTGTTTTATCTATCTATTCTATCAAGGCATTACTACAACAAAACATATACTTGTTGTAGTAATATGTGTCAGACAGAGTCAGTAGAGTTTAGAATTTATTGTTTGACCCATATATTTCTGAAGAGAAATCCCTCTGATCATTCATCTAAAAATAATAATTGACCTACATCAAAGACACACCGATTGAGAAATGCATACAGTCCACAATACCTGAATGCCCGCCTTGCTCTTGTAATTGCAAAAAGGTAATTAAAGCCAAACCTGCACAAAACTTTCACTTTAAGGTGGTCCCTCATAAACAGGTTGTAACCTGACACATTACATTTGTAACATTACCTCCTGTCTCAGCCTCCAGTATTTATGCTGCAGTAGTTTATGTGTCGGGGGCTAGGGTCAGTCTGTTATATCTGGAGTATTTCTCCTGTCTTATCCAGTGCCCTGTGTGAATTTAAGTATGCTCTCTCTAATTCTCTCCTTCTTTCTTTCTCTCTCTCTCTCTCTCGGAGGACCTGAGCCCTAGGACCATGCCTCAGGACTACCTGGCATGATGACTCCTTGCTGTCCCCAGTCCACCTGGCCGTGCTGCTGCTCCAGTTTCAACTGTTCTGCCTGCGGCTATGGAACCCTGAACTGTTCACCGGACGTGCTACCTGTCCCAGGCCTGCTGTTTTCAACTCTCTAGAGACAGCAGGAGCGGTAGAGATACTCTCAATGATCGGCTATGAAAAGCCAACTGACATTTACTCCGGAGGTGCTGACATGTTGCACCCTCTACAACCACTGTGATTATTATTATTTGACCCTGATGGTCATCTATGAACATCTTGGCCATGTTCTGTTATAATCTCTACCCAGCACAGCCAGAAGAGGACTGGCCACCCCTCATAGCCTGGTTCCTCTCTATGTTTCTTCCTAGGTTTTGGCCTTTCTAGGGAGTTTTTCCTAGCCACCGTGCTTCTACACCTGCATTGCTTGCTGTTTGGGGTTTTAGGCTGGGTTTCTGTACAGCACTTTGATATATCAGCTGATGTAAGAAGGGCTATATAAATACATTTGATTTGATCTTAGTTTTTTGTGGAGGGACAGCTTGACTGGGCCAGTTTTCTTTCATTCCCTAACCAATTCTAGAGGAAACAATAGCAAGAAAACACAATAGTAAAGACTACTGCATCACATTTTCATGTCAGAGTAATTCAGCTTTTTATCTAGCAGATGATTGAAAAAGTATCCCTTATATACTAAGAGTTATCTTTATTGTGTCACAACCAGAGGGACAGTGATGGATGTTTTAAATCTGGGTTTTACCAGGCAATATGAAACTAGAAGCAAAATACAAATAGCTACCCGGAAAAGTTAAAATAACATAACAATCAACATTATTATCACAACAGCAGAGGACAGGATCCAGGATTTGCATGTTATGTTTTCAGAATTTTATGTCATAACCCTCTGATAGCTAGCCAAGGGGAAGAGGTAGGGAGTGCATTGGGACCAGGTGAGGGAATCCAATACCCCGACAACAATGGATGAATGAATACTTAATTGTTCCAAGGTGGCATTTGTTTGGGAATAATGGCACACATGTAACAAATCCCAGAACATTCAACTTTTCACTTAAATACAACATAAATATCACAGGACATACTTCACAAGCCATGTTTTGTTATAATCTCCACCCGGCACAGCCAGAAGAGGACTGGCCACCCCACATAGCCTGGTTCCTCTCAGGGTTCCTTCCTAGGTTTTGGCCTTTCTAGGGAGTTTTTCCTAGCCACCGTGCTTCTACACCTGCATTGCTTGCTGTTTGGGGTTTTAGGCTGGGTTTCTGTACAGCACTTTGAGATATCAGCTGATGTACGAAGGGCTATATAAATACATTTGATTTGATTTGATTTGAAGACAAGATCAGACAGACAAATTAGATAGAGGTATACTGTAGGTGCTGAATTATGGTTTAGTCTTCCTGGATTGAGGAACCTAGTGCTGGTTGACATGAATGACTTGTGTGCCCGGTTTGTTCTACAGAGTGGGGATTTGAACCTTTGGCCTGGCAGCAACTGTTGGTACTGGTCGTATAGTGGGTGTCTTAGTAACATTTTCTGGATTTATGGATGGTTCTTGATTTGTAGAGTGATGTGATGCTTTGAGACTTGACCCTGCTGAACCGTACCACTCAAGGAAGCAGAAGGTTAAGATGCTTTCAATGAATGTCTAATATAAAAGGTGAATCATCAGTAAGGCCGTAGGAAGATTCCTAAGTAGTCCTAAGCCAAATGTTTTGTCCAGAACCCAGGGAGATATTACAAAAAGACAAAACCCTTTCTTATGTTCACAGAATACAAAACATTAATGACCCTCACCTCCACCACTCTCCGACAGTCCAGTTCAGGTGGCTGCCTCAGCCATCAAAGGCGACCCTCTCCTCGTTATTCCCTCTCTCTTTGTTCATGACAAATGTATGATCTTCTTTATCTTAAGAACAGAATTACACTTATTAAGAAATATCCTAATCCAGTGTTATATATGGATTTATACATATATGGATATATACAGTTGAAGTTGGAAGTTTACATACACATTAGCCAAATACATTTAAACTCAGTTTCACAATTCCTGACATTTAATCCTAGTAAATATTCCCTGTTTTAGGTAAGTTAGGATAACCACTTTATTTTAAGAATGTGAAATGTCAGAATAATAGTAGAAATAATTATGTATCTTTCATCACATTCCCAGTGGGTCAGAAGTTTACATACTGTACACTCAATTAGTATTTGGTACCATTGCCTTTAATTTGTTTAACTTGGGTCAAATGTTTTGGGTAGCCTTCCACAAGCTTCCCACAATAAGTTGGGTGAATTTTGGCCCATTCCTCCTGACAGAGCTAGTGTAATCGAGTCAGGTTTGTAGGCCTCCTGTCATGTATTGTCATATTATGTCTTGTTCCTGTTCTTTCTCTTCACTTCGTCTCCCTCTGCTGGTCGTATTAGGTTACCTTCTCTTCCTCTCCTTCTCCCAGCTGTTCCTCATTTTCTCTAAACTACCTCGTTCACCCTTTTCCCACCTGTTCCTTTTTTCCCTCTGATTAGGTCTCTATTTCTCTCTCTGTTCCTGCTGCTGTCTTTGTCAGATTCTCGTTTGAGTTTCTCATGCCAGAACCAAACTATCGTCTCGTTTGCTTCACCCTTGTCCCGTCCTGTCGGAATCTGCCTGTTCATCTGATGCTACGTGTGATCAGGTACCTCTGTCCTCTACGACCCGCGCCTACCCAGAGAGACCAGCAGTCTGTCGCCGCTAACCCAGCTATTCTCCTCTGCTGCTAAGAAGGGGACTCTAACCCAGCTATTCTCCTCTGCTGCTAGAAGGGGGACTCTTCTGTAAATATCAGAAGGACTTTATGATTCATTTATCGCCCTCTCTGCGGGTTGTCTATTTTGCCATTATATACATCTGAAGAGGATTTATGTCTTCCCTGTGTTTTGACATTAAAGGACTCTGTTTTTGTTTAACCGCTTTTGGGTCCTCACTCACGTGCATAACAGAAGAATCTGACCAAGAATGGACCCAGCGACTTCGGATCCTCTCCACTCAGCCGTCGAGATCCAGGGAGCGATGCTAGGCAGACACGAGCAGGAATTGTCTGCTGCTCGACATGCCGTTGAGACCCTGGCCGCCCAAGTCTCCGACCTCACAGAACAGATTCACCATCTCCGCCTCGATCCACCGGCCACTTCCAGGGCTTTCGAATCTCCGGAGCCCAGAATCAATAACCCGCCGTGTTACTCTGGGGAGCCCACTGAATGCCGCTCGTTCCTCACCCAGTGTGATATTGTGTTTTCTCTCCAGCCCAACACTTACTCCAGGAGCACAGCTCGTATCGCCTACGTCATATCTCTCCTTACTGGACGGGCTCGTGAGTGGGGCACGGCAATCTGGGAGGCGAGGGCTGAGTGTACTAACCAGTATCAGGACTTTAAGGAGGAGATGATGACAGAGCTAGTGAGGAGGAGATGATACGGGTTTTTGATCGTTCTGTTTTTGGGGAGGAAGCTTCCAGGGTCCTGTCTTCCCTATGTCAAGGTAATCGATCCATAACAGATTACTCTATTGAGTTTCGCACTCTTGCTGCCTCCAGTGACTGGAACGAGCCGGCTTTGCTCGCTCGTTTTCTGGGGGGTCTCCGCGCGGAGGTAAAGGATGAGATTCTCTCCCGGGAGGTTCCTTCCAGCGTGGATTCCTTGATTGAACTCGCTATTCGCATAGAGCGACGGGTTGATCTTCGTCACCGAGCTCGTGGAAAGGAGCTCGCGTTCTCCGTTGCCCCCCTCTCCGCATCACTACCATCTTCCTCCGCCAGCTCGGGTGCTGAGCCTATGCAGCTGGGGGGTATCCGCATCTCGAGTAAGGAGAGGGAACAGAGAATCACCAACCGCCTCTGTCTCTATTGCGGTTCCGCTGGTCATTTTGTCACTTCATGTCCAGTAAAAGCCAGAGCTCATCAGTAAGCGGAGGGCTACTGGTGAGCGCTACTACTCTGGTCTCTCCTTCAAGATCCTGCACTACCTTGTCGGTCCATCTACGCTGGACCGGTTCGTCAGCTTCCTGCAGTGCCTTGATAGACTCTGGGGCGGAGGGCTGTTTTATGGACGAGACCTGGGCTCGGGAACATGACATTCCTCTCAGACAGTTAAGGGAGCCCACGGCCTTGTTCGCTTTGGATGGTAGTTCTCTCCCCAGGATTCAGCGTGAGACGCTACCTTTAACCCTCACTGTCTCTGGTAATCATAGCGAAACCCTTTCTTTTTAAATTTTTCGTTCACCTTTTACACCTGTTGTTTTGGGCCATCCCTGGCTAGTTTGTCATAATCCTTCTATTAATTGGTCTAGTAATTCTATCCTCTCCTGGAACGTCTCTTGTCATGTGAAATGTTTAATGTCTGCTATCCCTCCTGTTTCCTCTGTCTCTTCTTCACAGGAGGAGCCTGGTGATTTGACGGGGGTGCCGGAGGAATATCACGATCTGCGCACGGTGTTCAGTCGGTCCAGGGCCACCTCTCTTCCTCCGCACCGGTCGTATGATTGTAGTATTGATCTCCTTCCGGGAACCACTCCCCCCCGGGGTAGACTATACTCTCTGTCGGCTCCCGAACGTAAGGCTCTCGAAGATTATTTGTCTGTAGCTCTTGACGCCGGTACCATAGTCCCCTCCTCCTCTCCCGCCGGAGCGGGGGTTTTTTTTGTTAAGAAGAAGGACGGGTCCCTGCGCCCCTGCATAGATTATCGAGGGCTGAATGACATAACAGTGAAGAATCGTTATCCGCTCCCTCTTATGTCTTCAGCCTTCGAGATCCTGCAGGGAGCCAGGTTTTTCACTAAGTTGGACCTTCGTAACGCTTACCATCTCGTGCGCATCAGGGAGGGGGACGAGTGGAAAACGGCGTTTAACACTCCGTTAGGGCACTTTGAATACCGGGTTCTTCCTTTCGGCCTCGCTAACGCTCCAGCTGTCTTTCAGGCATTAGTCAATGACGTCCTGAGAGACATGCTGAACATCTTTGTTTTCGTTTACCTTGACGATATCCTGATTTTTTTCACCGTCACTCCAGATTCATGTTCAGCACGTTCGACGTGTCCTCCAGCGCCTTTTAGAGAATTGTCTTTTTGTGAAGGCTGAGAAGTGCACTTTTCATGCCTCCTCCGTCACATTTCTCGGTTCTGTTATTTCCGCTGAAGGCATTAAGATGGATCCCGCTAAGGTCCAAGCTGTCATTGATTGGCCCGTTCCTAAGTCACGCGTCGAGCTGCAGCGCTTTCTCGGCTTCGCGAATTTCTATCGTCGTTTCATCCGTAATTTCGGTCAGGTGGCAGCTCCTCTCACAGCCCTTACTTCTGTCAAGACGTGCTTTAAGTGGTCCGTTTCCGCCCAGGGAGCTTTTGATCTCCTCAAGAATCGTTTTACATCCGCTCCTATCCTTGTTACACCTGACGTCTCTAGACAGTTCGTTGTCGAGGTTGACGCGTCAGAGGTGGGCGTGGGAGCCATTCTTTCTCAGCGCTCCCTCTCTGACGACAAGGTCCACCCTTGCGCGTATTTTTCTCATCGCCTGTCGCCGTCGGAACGTAACTATGATGTGGGAAACCGCGAACTGCTCGCCATCCGCTTAGCCCTAGGCGAATGGCGACAGTGGTTGGAGGGGGCGACCGTTCCTTTTGTCGTTTGGACTGACCATAGGAACCTTGAGTACATCCATTCTGCCAAACGACTTAATGCGCGTCAGGCTCGTTGGGCGCTGTTTTTCGCTCGTTTCGAGTTCGTAATTTCTTATCGTCCGGGCTCTAAGAACACCAAGCCTGATGCTTTATCTCGTCTCTTCAGTTCTTCAGTAGCCTCCACTGACCCCGAGGGGATTCTCCCTGAGGGGCGTGTTGTCGGGTTGACTGTCTGGGGAATTGAGAGGCAGGTAAAGCAAGCACTCACTCACACTCCGTCGCCGCGCGCTTGTCCTAGGAACCTTCTTTTCGTTCCCGTTCCTACTCGTCTGGCCGTTCTTCAGTGGGCTCACTCTGCCAAATTAGCCGGCCACCCTGGCGTTCGAGGTATGCTTGCTTCCATTCGCCAGCGTTTTTGGTGGCCCACTCGGGAGCATGACACGCGTCGTTTCGTGGCTGCTTGTTCGGTCTGCGCGCAGACTAAGTCCGGTAACTCCCCTCCTGCCGGCCGTCTCAGACCGCTTCCCATTCCCTCTCGACCGTGGTCTCATATCGCCTTAGATTTTATCACTGGACTGCCTTCGTCAGCGGGGAAGACTGTTATTCTTACGGTTGTCGATAGGTTCTCTAAGGCGGCTCATTTTATTCCCCTCGCTAAGCTCCCTTCTGCTAAAGAGACGGCACAAATCATCATCGAGAATGTTTTCAGAATTCATGGCCTTCCGTCAGACGTCGTTTCGGACAGGGGCCCGCAATTCACGTCTCAATTTTGGAGGGAGTTTTGCCGTTTGATTGGGGCTTCCGTCAGTCTCTCTTCCGGCTTTCACCCCCAGTCTAACGGTCAAGCAGAACGGGCCAATCAGACTATTGGTCGCATCTTACGCAGTCTTTCTTTTCGTAACCCTGCGTCTTGGTCAGAACAGCTCCCCTGGGCAGAATACGCCCACAACTCGCTTCCTTCGTCTGCGACCGGGCTATCTCCTTTTCAGAGTAGCCTCGGGTACCAGCCTCCGCTGTTCTCGTCTCAGTTCGCCGAGTCCAGCGTCCCCTCCGCTCAGGCTTTTGTCCAACGTTGCGAGCGCACCTGGAAGAGGGTCAGGTCTGCACTTTGCCGTTATAGGGCGCAGACTGTGAGAGCCGCTAATAAGCGTAGAACTAAGAGTCCTAGATATTGTTGCGGTCAGAGAGTTTGGCTCTCCACTCAGAACCTTCCCCTTAAGACAGCTTCTCGCAAGTTGACCCCGCGGTTCATTGGTCCATTCCGTATTTCTCAGATCATTAATCCTGTCGCAGTGCGACTTCTTCTTCCGCGATATCTTCGTCGCGTCCACCCGGTCTTCCATGTCTCCTGTGTTAAGCCCGTTCTTCGCGCCCCCGCTCGTCTCCCCCCCCCCCATCCTTGTCGAGGGCGCACCTATCTACAGGGTCCGTAAGATTTTGGACATGCGTCCTCGGGGCCGTGGTCATCAGTACCTAGTGGATTGGGAGGGGTACGGTCCTGAGGAAAGGAGTTGGGTTCCCTCTCGGGACGTGCTGGACCGTTCGCTGATCGATGATTTCCTCCGTTGCCGCCAGGTTTCCTCCTCGAGTGCGCCAGGAGGCGCTCGGTGAGTGGGGGGGGTACTGTCATGTATTGTCATATTATGTCTTGTTCCTGTTCTTTCTCTTCACTTCGTCTCCCTCTGCTGGTCGTATTAGGTTACCTTCTCTTCCTCTCCTTCTCCCAGCTGTTCCTCATTTTCTCTAAACTACCTCGTTCACCCTTTTCCCACCTGTTCCTTTTTTCCCTCTGATTAGGTCTCTATTTCTCTCTCTGTTCCTGCTGCTGTCTTTGTCAGATTCTCGTTTGAGTTTCTCAAGCCAGAACCAAACTATCGTCTCGTTTGCTTCACCCTTGTCCCGTCCTGTCGGAATCTGCCTGTTCATCTGATGCTACGTGTGATCAGGTACCTCTGTCCTCTACGACCCGCGCCTACCCAGAGAGACCAGCAGTCTGTCGCCGCTAACCCAGCTATTCTCCTCTGCTGCTAAGAAGGGGACTCTAACCCAGCTATTCTCCTCTGCTGCTAGAAGGGGGACTCTTCTGTAAATATCAGAAGGACTTTATGATTCATTTATCGCCCTCTCTGCGGGTTGTCTATTTTGCCATTATATACATCTGAAGAGGATTTATGTCTTCCCTGTGTTTTGACATTAAACCGCTTTTGGGTCCTCACTCACGTGCATAACACCTCCTTGCTCACACACGCTTTTTCAGTTCTGCCCACACATGTTCTATAGGATTGAGGTCAGGGCTTTGTGATGTCCACTCCAATACCTTGACTTTGTTGTCCTTAAGCCATTTTGTCACAACTTTGGAAGTGTGCTTGTGGTCATTGTCCTTTTGGTAGACCAATTTGCAACCAAGCTTTAACTGATGTCTTGAGATGTTGCTTCAATATATCCACATAATTATTTTTCTCATGATGCCATATATTTTGTGAAATGCACCAGTCCCTCCTGCAGCAAAGCACCCCCACAACATGATTCTGCCACCTCCGTGCTTCACGGTTGGGATGGTGTTCTTCGGCTTGCAAACCTCCTCTTTTTCTTCCAAACATAATGATGGTAATTATGGCCAAACAGTTCCATTTTTGTTTCATCAGACCGGAGGATATTTCTCCAAAAAGTATGATCTTTGTCCCCATGTGCAGTTGCAAAGCGTAGTCTGGCTTTTTTATGGCGGTTTTGGAGCAGTGGCTTCTTCCTTGATTTGCACTTTTCACACCAAAGTGCGTTCATCTCTAGGCGACAGAACGCGTTCCTTCCTGAGCGGTATGACGGCTGCGTGGTCCCATGGTGTTTATACTTGAGTACTATTGTTCGTACAGATTTGGAAATTGCTCCCAAGGATGAACCAAACTTGTGGAGGTCTACCATTTTTTTTCTGAGGTGTTGGCTTATTTATTTAGATTTTCCCATGATGTCAAGCACTGAGTTTGCAGGTAGGCCTTGAAATATATCCACAGGTACACCTCCAATGAACTCAAATGATGTCAGTTAGCCTACCAGAAGCTTCTAAAGCCACAACATCATTTTCTGGACTTTTCCAAGCTGTTTAAAGGCACAGTCAACTTAGTGTATGGAAACTTCTGACCCACCGGAATTGTGATACAGTGAATTAGAAGTTAAATAATCTGTCTGTAAACAATTGTTGGAAAAATTTACTTGTGTCATGCAAAGTAGATGTCCTAACCGACTTGCCAAAACTATAGTTTGTTTACAACAAATTTGTGGAGTGGTTGAAAAACGAGTTTTAATGACTCCAATCTAAGTGTATGTAAACTTCCGACTTCAACTACTCTGCTCAAAAAAATAAAGGGAACACTTAAACAACACAATGTAAGTCCAAGTCAATCACACTTCTGTGAAATCAAACTGTCCACTTAGGAAGCAACACTGATTGACAATAAATTTCACATGCTGTTGTGCAAATGGAATAGACAACAGGTGGAAATTATAGGCA
This sequence comes from Oncorhynchus clarkii lewisi, assembly GCF_045791955.1. Classification (NCBI taxonomy): domain Eukaryota; kingdom Metazoa; phylum Chordata; class Actinopteri; order Salmoniformes; family Salmonidae; genus Oncorhynchus; species Oncorhynchus clarkii. The sequence goes on along the minus strand of NC_092168.1, from coordinate 6,021,259 downwards.
ATTAGCAAGACACCCCCAATAAAGGAGTGGTTCTGCAGGTGGTGACCACAGACCACTTCTCAGTTCCTATGCTTTCTGGCTGATGTTTTGGTCACTTTTGAATGCTGGCGGTGCTTTCACTCTAGTGGTAGCATAAGACGGATTCTGCAACCCACGCAAGTGGCTCAGGTAGTGCAGCTCATCCAGGACGGCACATCAATGCGAGCTGTGGCAAGAAGGTTTGCTGTGTCTGTCAGCGTAGTGTCCAGAGCATGGAGGTGCTACCAGGAGACAGGCCAGTACATCAAGAGACGGGGTAGGAGGGCAACAACCCTGCAGCAGGACCGCTACCTCCGCCTTTGTGCAAGGAGGAGCAGGAGGAGCACTGCCAGAGCCCTGCAAAATGACCTCCAGCAGGCCACAAATGTGCATGTGTCTGCTGAAACGGTCAGAAACAGACTCCATGAGGGTGGCACGAGGGACCGACATCCACAGTTAGGGATTGTGCTTACAGCCCAACACCGTGCAGGACGTTTGACATTTGCCAGAGAACACCATGATTGTCAAATTCGCCACTGGCGCCCTGTACTCTTCACAGATGAAAGCAGGTTCACACTGAGCACATGTGACAGACGTGACAGAGTCTGGAGATGCCGTGGAGAACGTTCTGCTGCCTGCAACATCCTCCAGCATGACCGGTTTGGCGGTGGGTCAGTCATGGTGTGGGGTGACATTTCTTTGGGGGGGCCGCACAGCCCTCCATGTGCTCGCCAGAGGTAGCCTGACTGCCATTAGGTACCAAGATGAGATCCTCAGACCCCTTGTGAGACCATATGCTGGTGCGGTTGGCCCTGGGTTCCTCCTAATGCAAGACAATGCTAGACCTCATGTGGCTGGAGTGTGTCAGCAGTTCCTGCAAGAGGAAGGCATTGATGCTATGGACCGCCCGTTCCCCAGACCTGAATTCAATTGAGCACATCTGGGACATCATGTCTCGCTCCATCCACCAACAGACTGTTGGACCACAGACTGTCCAGGAGTTTGCGGATGCTTTAGTCCAGGTCTGAGAGGAGATCCCTCAGGAGACTATCCGCCACCTCATCAGGAGCATGCCCAGGCGTTGTAGGGAGGTCATACAGGCACGTGGAGGCCACACACACTACTGAGCCTCATTTTGACTTGTTTTAAGGACATTACATAAAAGTTGGATCAGCCTGTAGTGTGGTTTTCCACTTTAATTTTGAGTGTGACTCCAAATCCAGACCTCCATGGGTTGATAAATTTGATTTCCATTGATAATTTTTGTGTGATTTTGTTGTCAGCACATTCAACTATGTAAAGAAAAAAGTATTTAATAAGAATATTTAATTCATTCAGATCTAGGATGTGTTATTTTAGTGTTCCCTTTATTTTTTGGAGCAGTGTATATATCAGTATGCATATCAGACTTCATTTGAGAAGTGGGCCATAATCAGCTAATAAATCACTAAGGCAAAATACAAGATTACACGCAAGGCAAGACCCATGGCAGATGATACTGACTTCACATTATTCACATCCAGCCATAGGTACCATATGATGCAAAAAGGCATGTTTCAAGTATAAGCGTTGTTCCCTTAGCCATTAACACAATAAAAACCTACTCCACTGATTATTGCTAGGACTTACTAGTGAGGTTGTTTCCTTGATATGTTGGCTGATTCGGTACACTATTGTTATGCTACTGTGTTGTGTTGCTATTGACATGGTAATTGTGCTTCTGTTTGTAACCTACCTTGTAACAACAGGCTGTAAAATCAGAAAAAAATTGATTTACCAAGAACATTTACATGTACCAGGAATTTGACCAGGTGACATGGTGCTGATATACGGAGTCTCAATGGGGGTGCCACAGGGTTCAATTCTCAGACCAACTATTTTCTCTGTAAATTTCAATGATGTCGCTCTTGCTGCTTGTGATTCTGTAATCCACCTCTACGCAATCGACACCAATCTGAATACATCTGGCCCTTCTTTGGACATTGTTAACAAACCTCCAAACAAGCTTCAACGCCATACAACACTCATTCCGTGGCCTCCAACTGCTCTTAAATGCTAGTAATGTCACAGATGACTAGGAGTTGAAGGTAGGAATCAGGTGCAGAGAGCAGAGGGTTCACAGAAAAATTCCCTTTATTCCGGCACAAAATGGCCATGCCCAAAACACAGGGCGGAAAACACTGACCAACCCAAAACACAGGGTAACACAATAACACCTCCGATCCAAAACATGAACACAAAATAATCCTGCACAAACAAGGGCGGGCTTCACAAGCTTAACTAGGTAAGCAAGAGCTTAACTTAGCTGTCAAGAGCAGCTTACCGATTGCTGCAGCTGTACACAGCCCATCTGTAAATAGCCCATCCAAGCAACTACCTACCTCATCCCCATATTTGTTTTTGTCTTTCTGCTCTTTTGCACACCAGTATTTCTACTTGCACATCCTCATCTGCACATATATCACTCCAGTGTAAATTGCTAAATTGTAATTACTTCACCACTATTGGCCTATTTTTTGCCTTACCTCCTTACTTCATTTGCACACATTGTATACAGATTTTACGATTGTGTTATTAACTGTATGTTTGTTAATCCCATGTGTAACTTTGTGTTGTTGTTTCTGTCACACTGTTTTGCTATATCTTGGCCAGGTCGCAGTTGTAAATGAGAACTTGTTCTCAACTGGCCTACCTGGTTAAATAATGGTGAAATAAAATAAATATATGGATTATAATAGTATCATAACAATATTTCAAGGGCTTGTGTATTCAAGTATGTTGTACTGGATTATGCTGATGTTCAGCTTGTCAGTTGCACCTAAGAGCTAGAGAAGGAGCTGATGCGAGTACAATGCAGATGGCTATATTTTGCTACCCTGCTCCCCAGCTCTACCCACACGCTTTTGGCCATGGGTGGTGACTTTAGCAGAATGTAGATAGGAAGCCACAATTTTACTCCTCAAAGACAACCTCCTTCCACTCAGAGAGTACTGACAGTTCACAGCTTCTCAGTTCCACCTGCTAGGACAAAGCCATTACAACTCTTTCCTACATTCTGCTATCATTTGGAAGATATATTTAATGCCTACATGATTCTATGATATATTCAAATCAAATAAAAAAATGTACTGGTCGCATACACATATTTAGCAGATGTTATTGCGGGTGTAGCAACAATACATACAAATCTAAAAGCAAAAGAACGGAATTAAGAATATATAAATATTAGGATGAGCAATGTCAGAGCGGCACTGACTAAAATACAGTATAATAGAATACAGTATATAAACACATATGAGATTAGTAAAGCAGAATGTAAACATTATTAAAGTGACTAGTGATTCCATGTCTATGTACATTTTATTAATTTTTATTTCACCTTTATTTAACCAGGTAGGCTAGTTGAGAACAAGTATTCATTTGCCACTGCGACCTGGCCAAGATAAAGCAAAGCAGTGTGACACAGACAACAACTGTCATGCCCTGACCTTAGAGCTTTTTATGTCTCTATTTTGGTTTGGTCAGGGTGTGATTTGGGTGGGCATTCTATGTTTTTGTATTTCTTTGTTTTGGCCGGGTATAATTCTCAATCAGGGACAGCTGTCTATCGTTGTCTCTGATTGGGAACCATACTTAGGAAGCTTTTCCCCACAGGGTTTTTGTAGGTAGTTATTTTCTGTTTTGTGTTTCTGCACCTGACAGGACTGTTTCGGTTTTCGTTAATTCTCTGTGTTATTTTTGTTATTTAGTGTTCAGTTGAAATAAAAGTATGAACACTTACCACGCTGCGCTTTGGTCCACACCTTCTTAAACAGACGATCATTACAACAACACAGATTTACACATGGAGTAAACAATAAACAAGCCAATAACACAATAAACAAGTCAATGACACAGTAGAAAAAATTAAGTCTATATACAGAGTGTGCAAAAGGCATGAGAAGGTAGGCAATAAATAGGCCATAGGAGCGAATAATTACAATTTAGCAGATTAACACTGGAGTGACAAATGAGCAGATGATGATGTGCAAGTAGAGATACTGGTGTGCAAAAGAGCAGACAAGTCAATAAAATAAAAACAGTATGGGGATGAGGTAGGTAGATTGGGTGGGCTATTTACAGATGAACTATGTACAGCTACAGCGATCGGTTAGCTGTTCAGATAGTTGATGTTTAAAGTTGGTGAGGGAAATAAAAGTCTCCAACGATTTTTGCAATTCGTTCCAGTCACTGGCAGCAGAGAACTGGAAGGAAAGGCGGCCAAATGAGGTGTTGGCTTTGGGGATGATCAGTGAGATATACCTGCTGGAATGTGTGCTACGGGTGGGTGTTGTTATCGTGACCAGTGAACTGAGATAAGGCGCCGCTTTACCTGGCATAGAGTTATAGATGACCTGGAGCCAGTCGGTCTGGCGAAGAATATGTAGCGAGGGCCAGCCGACTAGAGCATACAAGTCGCAGTGGTGGGTTGTATAAGGTGATTTGGTTACAAAACGGATGGCACTATGATAGACTGCATTCAGTTTGCTGAGTAGAGTGTTGGAAGCTATTTTGTAGATGACATTGCCGAAGTCGAGGATTGGTAGGATAGTCAGTTTTACTAGGGTAAGTTTGGCGGCGTGAGTGAAGGAGGCTTTGTTGCGAAATAGGAAGCCGATTCTAGATTTGATTTTGGATTGGAGATGTTTAATATGAGTCTGGAAGGAGAGTTTACAGTCTAGCCAGACACCTAGCTATTTATAGTTGTCCACATATTCTAGGTCGGAACGGTCCAGGGTGGTGATGCTAGTCGGGCGGGCGGGTGCAGGCAGCGAACGTTTGAAAAGCATGCATTTAGTTTTACTAGCATTTAAGAGCAGTTGGAGGCCACGGAAGGAGTGTTGTATGGCATTGAAGCTCGTTTGGAGGTTAGTTAGCACAGTGTCCAAGGAAGGGCCAGAAGTATACAGAATGGTATCATCTGCGTAGAGGTGGATCAAGGGAATCGCCCGCAGCAAGAGCGACATCATTGATATATACAGAGAAAGGAGTCGGCCCGAGAATTGAACCCTTTGGTACCCCCATAGAGACTGCCAGAGGTCCGGACAACAGGCCCTCCGATTTGACACACTGAACTCTGTCTGCAAAGTAGTTGGTGAACCAGGCGAGGCAGTCATTAGAAAAACCAAGGCTATTGAGTCTGCCGATAAGAATACAGTGATTGACAGAGACGAAAGCCTTGGCTAGGCCGATGAAGACGGCTGCACAGTACTGTCTTTTATCGATGGCGGTTATGATATCGTTTAGTACCTGAGGTGCACCCGTGACAGGCTCGGAAGCTGGATTGCACAGCGGAGATAGGGCAGCAACCTCTAAGGTGCGAGGGTGAGTAACCGGGTGATAGCCGGCTATTGACAGTGACTAAGTTCAGGGCAAGGTACTGGGTGGAGGCCGGCTAGTGATGGCTATTTAACAGTCTGATGTCCTTGAGATAGAATCTCTTTTTCAGTCTCTCGTCCCCAGCTTTGATGCACCTGTACTGACCTCCCCTTCTGGACGATAGTGGGGTGAACAGGCCGTTGCTCGGGGGGTTGATGTCCTTGATGATCTATTTGTTCTTCCTGTGACATCGGGTGCTGTAGGTGTCCTGGTGGGCAGGCAGTGTGCCCCTGGTGATGCATTGGGCAGACCGCACCACCCTCTGGGGAGCCCTGCGGTTGCTGGCGGGGCAGTTGCCGTACCAGGTGGTGATACAGCCTGACAGGATAATCTCAATGATGCATCTGTAAACGTTTGTGAGGGTCTTAGGGGCCAAGCCAAATTTCTTCAGCCCTCTGAGGTTGAAGAGGTGCTATTGCGCCTTCTTCACCACATTGTCTATGTGGGTGGACCATTTCAGATTGTCAGTGATGTGTACACCGAGGAACTTGAAGCTTTTCACCTTCTCCACTGCGGTCCCGTCGATGTGGTTGGTGGTGTGCTCCCTCTGCTGTCTCCTGAAGTCCCCATCAGCTCTTTCGTTTTGTTGACATTGAGGTTATTTTCCTGGCTGTTCTATATTGGTTTGTCTCTTGCAATTCAAGTGTCAACACAATTCACACTGTGCCTTATTAACATGTTTTATTTGTCTACTAATAAATTCAAACTAAACCCTTGAGAGAGTTTTTGCCTATCATGCTGTACCAAAAGCAATGGCCACCAACTCTGATTGTGTTGCAATAAAGAGTCTTGCTGTTACCAGTGTAACAAAACAATCTAAAGACACTACACACAGACGGGATGGGAGACCATGACCAGTACATCACATCATTCATTTGATATTTCGCGTGAGCAGTGGCAGTCTTTCTGAATTTGTAAAGTAGAATATGGGTCGGCCATCAGTCAATGACCAATGCGCGAGACTGCTCTCTAAACAAAAACAAAACTGAAACTATAGAAGTGCAAATAAGCCATCATGGGGTAGTGTGCCCACAAAAGCCTGGGACTTGGTTGGAGGCAGTACAGGGTCGTATTCACTAGGCACCAAACAAAATGAAAACGGACTGAAATGGCAAGGGACTACCTGAACTTGTCCTATAAGAAATGCTTGTTTTTAGTTTTCTATTGCAAAAGGAAGTTTTGCTACTGTCCGCACCAATAAATACGACCTAGTACTTTCACAAGTTACAACAGAGCTACCTAACCCTCTTCCTGGAGATCTACCATCCTGTGGGTATTCAGTCCAACTCTAAACTAACATACCTGTTTCAGCTATTGAGGATCATGTTCCAGGCCCTGACCAATTTGCAGATAATACATTGCATCAACCAATATTGCATAGCACGTCATTTGCATGCCACATCATCGACTGCGCAGTCAACATTAGATTGCTTTTCCCCTATATCATATGGGTGGCATTCCTGCCTGACTAAATTGCAGATCCCTGACAAATCTTGTGAATCTTGGATAGTTGTTTAACACATCAGCTAACCACATCATATGATATTGCAATGTAATGTCCGACAGTTGATGACGTGGCGCACAACTATTGGTTGAATCAATGCAATGTTTTCAACGTAATCAGGCGCATATGTGGTTAGCTGTTATGTTCAACACTAGCCTCGTGTGGCCATCCTTCCTCATCTTGTCTCGTTGAATCGTGTTGGAAATCTGGAGAAATCCAGTATAGAATTATGGGTTTGGATGGGAGCGTAGGTTTTTCTTCAAACCCTTATCTAGCGTACCTAACTAACTGGTTGATAAACTGAATCATGTTACAGGATGGTAGCTCTCCAGGAACAGAGGTGGTAAGGGCTCCTGAGTGGTGCAGCGGTCTAAGGCACTGTATCTCAGTGCTAGAGGCCTCACTACAGACCCTGGCTCGATTCCAGGCTGTATCACAATCGGCTGTGATTGGGAGTCCCATAGGGTGGTGCACAATTGGCCTAGTGTCGTTAGGGTTTGGCAGGGGTAGGCTGTTATTTTAAATAAAAATTTGTTCTTAACTGACTTGCCTTGTTAAATAAATAAAAATTAAAAGCCCTACAATAGTGATTTTGGATTTGTAAGAAAATTTATAAAAGTAGAAGCCAAATAATCGGAACCAATTATGCTAATCTGTTATGTTAACTATCCAAGCGTTGTAATACACCCATAAATTAAGAAGCAATGAAGTCCACCTCAAACGCACCTGTCTCGACCTGCAACGCGGCCGCGGGCTAGCAACACAAACGCAGCCTAGCAACGCAAACGCAGCCTAGCAATGAACGCACCCGTGTAGACCCGCAATGCTCCCACGGGCTAGCAATGTCAGTTAAAATAGCTGCAGCCAGCTGGGCCACGAGTTGCTGGAGCTCGTTCAGAGTTCACGTTTAAAAGTACGTTTTAAATGTTTTTATTAATTTAAGGAGCTGCAAACGCAATGCTCTCGTATTATTTCTTCATGACCATTTTGCTTCCTATGGCGGGCAAGTAAGGTCTGGTATTCGGCCATGCTGGAAATGTGATCTTGCGTTATTTTGTCATTGTCAATACAGTACATCTACACCACGATATGAAACGTTGATTTGAACCTTCTGACCAACTAGTGGGTCATGCGGCGCCCCACTGTCTGATTCATTTTGCGTGATTTCTGAACGCTATTATATGGAGTGATTTTTCAGTCTTATCAACTGTAGGCTACTAATAAGAGCAGCTGCCTATAGCCTATGAGCCCTTTACATCTGGTCTGGGTAAACTAATTGGTAACGTTATGTATTTATAGTCCATGTGTGGGTGTCAGGAGAAAATGTGAATGTGATCAAATGTAGTTTATATTCAAAATTGGGCTGCCTATAGTTTTTAATCCAAAATCCTTAACTGGAATCAATCAATCAACATAAGTGATGACAGATGTGAGTAAATGTTTTATAAGGCCAACAGTTGCATAGGCCTGCATGATGCAAACATGCATAAAGCAAGCTCAGCCCTGTGAGTTCTATTGTCCATCAGTTGTTGTCAATGTGTCTGGGATGAGGAAATCCCACTCCTAATCTAGTCTAAATATAATTTATATGAACAAATATAAAGGTAGCTGCAGTTTGACAGGGTTTTCATCCCCCCCGGGGCCAGGAGTGTTTTTCAGGAGTTTTTAAAACCTTGTGACCTGATTTGGAAAAGCTATTCCCACATAGCCCATATAAAACCTTTTTATAACTGATTAATCACTGTCATACCTTATTGGGTGCAGAGTTTTCCTAGTTAGGTTAACATATTTTATATAAATATTCATACACATAGCTCATATAAACAAAGACATTCCGTCGTAAGAACACATACACCCAGCCATAAGACTGACCCCCTCTTCCTTGTATAAACACATATCTCATCTCCCTCTACTGGCCGGTCCCAAGAGCAAAGGACTTTTGCTGTGCACCAATGGGGCCCGCTCTGGCTAGAGCAAGGCCCGCCTCCAACCCTCCGACCAGTCAAGAAGACCGAAACGACAAGACTCCACCTACTTTATTCTATGTATAAAAATGAATGTAACCGTTGTATAAGGTCTCTTTTTCACCTGGCTCCTTGCCGAGTTATGTGAACTAGGTCCGTGCACGTAAAACTGCGGGACAAGATATCTCTGACTCATTAAAACTGTCTTTTGTTACAACTGAAATCCACTCTGTCCAGCGTCCGTGATTTGGTCTCAACTCTCCAGTATTTAAACACTAACAGAACTTGGTAGCAGAGGATGGTTATTCTTGAATTCGATCTATGATAAGTTAGTGTGAGAGGACGAGACTGATCACAGCTAAAAAAATCAGACGGAAGAGTGACTTCCCCAGCCATTCATCTTGCCTCAGGAAATCTGATCGGAGCGCTCTATATAAGGTGAGCAGAGCCTGTTATATCGAAATCTGCATATTGTATTATAGCCTAAACCAAATTTTGATCAGAAAGTACTGGGCGTGAGTATGAATCGGTGCCCAAAATTTTTTACATAAGAACCTAAGACATTGATTAAAGATATCTTGTTTTGTAATATATATATAATATAATAATAATATATATATATATATATTCTTATTAATTGGCCTATACTCAGTTATTTTAATAGGAATGTGTGAATTGTGATTGACCAATGTGTTAAATTCCTCCAGGGACCCTATTTGTTCTGAAATCTGCATAGAAAACTGTCCTAATTATATATGTATTGGGTTGTGTATAGAGGTGACGTTAAATAGTGGCTGTGTTTTAACACATAAAGGACACAATTATGGATGTTGGAAATTCAATGAGAATTTCATACGAATGAATGAATGATAGATGAACCGAATCTGCAAGTAAAAATGTCCTATTTTGATACGTTCTGTACTATCGAATAAGGTCTTGTGGAGGTGTGGTTATAGTTGAATGATAGATGAACCGAATCTGCAAGTAAAAATGTCCTATTTTGATACGTTCTGTACTATCGAATAAGGTCTTGTGGAGGTGTGGTTATAGTTGAATGATAGATGAACCAAATCTGCAAGTAAAATCTCCTGTTGATACATATAACATCGAATAGGTCTTGTGGAGGTGTGGTTGGATTGAATGAATCTGCATGAAAAATGCCCTATTAAAAAAGCTGTGTATTATTTAATAGGTTATGTAAGAGGTGTAGTCGAGTAGATACAGGATATGTAAGTTTGGCGTTCCACAAGACAGAGATCGGGAATGAGGTGGCTATTGCACATCAAACAAAACATATGAACCAAAGTTGACGTTCCATGATTCTGAGACCGGGGAAATTAAATTGAAAGAAACGCTTGTCGCGGAGTAAACCGCTAGGTTGGGATACGTAACTGGGCTATTAGGCACACGTGCTGATAGACAAAGCTACCTTAGTATCGAATGGCCGTGCAACTTTGATTGACAGCAGCCGGGCTGGAATACTGATTTTCGTTTTTTTTTTCATTCCTGTTGATATTGCCTAAAGTTTAAAATTATTCTGACAATTGCTATAGAATCGCTGGAATTTACTGATATAAGTTCATAAAGGAACTTACTGAATTGTTTCTAGAAAGTATTTAAATAAGCCGCCGAGCTTAGTACAGACTTTGTTTGACAGACGTTAAAAGCTACACACTGATTTTGGGGTTTTTCTATTCTATCCATATTTCCTAAAGATATAGAATTATTCTGACAATTGCTATAGAATCGCTCAAATTTACTGATAGAAGTTCATAAAGGAAGTTACTGAATTGTTTACAGAAAGTATTTAAATAATTCACTGAACAACTCTTAGTTGTCTAGAAATTCTATCTATATTTCCTACAGAGCTAGAATTACTCTGAAAATTGTTATAGAACCGCATATATTCACGGATATATTGTTCCAAAAGGAAATCGACGAATCATTTCTAGAAAATACCTAAACGAATCGCTGAACAAATTCAAATAAAATACCGGAGAAACACACACGTGGCGGGCGTCACATACTGATAACCCCCTTTGTATGCGAGGGTGGGGGTGGAAGAGATAAGCCATAGCCAGTACAGCAGTACATCCCTGGTCTCGACCAGGGACGGGCTAAGCATACAACGATAGAAATAAACACCACATAGTAAGGATTGAATATACCTAAATAACGCATTATACACATTATCAGACGAACTAGATAAAATGTCTGCAGCCATCACGCCCAAACTAAAATTCAATGAATATTTAGATCAGAGTATGATTGATAGAGCGGGAGGTAAAGAACAGTATGGGAAAGTGGAGAAAGTGTGGAAGGGATTACGGATAAAATGGACACAAGCAGGTTATTTTAGCGGAGGACCCCCTACAGGGGGGAAACTCCAAGATATGCAGACAGAATTAGAGGACGCAGTAGAGCATGCAAAAGCGAGTGAGGCGGAGAGAAACAAGATACACAGGTTCAAAAAAGTAGGTACGAGAGAGAGAGAGAGAGCGGAGGCGGAGCTCAAGATAGGGACATGGGCCATACAGGAGAGTAGGAGGGTGCTACCCAAAAACACACCAGACATGATGTGCGTGGCTATTGTGGCGTCGGGGGATGTTAAAGCTCCGCCTGAGAACTTGCCCACGGCTCGCCCTGTGGCCGTTTCTCCTTCACTATATCCACAATTGACAATGGAGGCAGTTCAGTCCCCGCCATACTCAAAGGGACAAAATCACCGGAGCCTGTCACACAACCCATTCCTGCCCAGGGCACCTCCCACAATACAGGCTCCAGTTCTGAGAATAGACCAAGGGGAGTTAAAAGGGGAAATTACACTGGGGATAACGGCTGGCCATATGGTATGTGAACAGTTCGAAACTGGGATTCCAGGAGCAGGAGACCTCCCCCAGGAACGGAGGCCGCAATGATCCTCTGTGAACTCTCGCACCTCTGAAACCAGAGGACACCTACAAACAAGATTAGATTCAAACCACTTCTATCAGACGGATAGGGAGGACTGTCATCAGAACATGGATATCGAAAACGAAGAAGAAATTGACATGGTGCTCACCCCAGCTCCGATGGGAGCTCCAAACGTGACTAAGATGCAGGAGCTGCTGAAATCATCAATAGCTCGAGCTAAGGAACTCAGGGAGCTAATAGCTAACCAAGATAACAACAGAGAGGGAGCCTACCGTGTGGAAGGCATAATGAGAGGAACAGTAACCAAAGTTACCGAATCAATGGGGTCCGAAACACTCCGTTGGTCCTCCAGAATTGCTGATAGAAGAGAGCGAGAGCAGGAGATGGCAGGACAGTACCCCCTGCGACCGACACCAGGTGATGCACACACTGTGGAGTACCAGCCCTGGAAAATGACTGATTTAACAACACTGATGGGACAGATGCCTAGCCTACATGGAGGAGCTTCAGCGTGGCTACTTCAACTGCAGACACTTACGTCAGGCCTGCAACTCTGCCTAGGAGACATGAAAGCACTTCTAGCAAGAGCCACCGACCACGGAACCATGGAGGCCCTCATGACAGCAGCTGACCTTGGATGGCGGGCCCCAACACTGCCCATAGACCACTTCCGTACCAGATTATGGGAATTATGGGAAGTTCAATCAACCCAGGTAAGCAACCTGCAGAGCATACCCTGGAGACACGAAGAACCATTCGATCACAATACCACATGCCACAGGTACAACTCCAATACGCATGTGCACCACCATGTGACCCAGCACAACAAGGACAATTGAAGGGCAAGCACAACAAGGAAGCACAACAAGGAGTAAAACCTAAGAAACAGATGGTGGCGGAAGAAACGAAGGAGCCGGGAACCAAAACAGACATCTCCCAAATAGTGGCCCAGACTGTCTCTCAGATGATCCAACAGCAGGCAGCCTCACTCACGGCCACTAGGGGGGCCCAACCACCCCAATACCCTCCCCCACAGCAGTATATCATGCAACAACAACAGCCACAATGGGCTCAACGAGGGCCCTTCACTGGACAACCCAGAAAGGGAAACTACCAGTGTTATAACTGCGGAATTTCCGGTCACTATGCCAGAGATTGCATGAAACCACTCTCCCCGCAGCAACAGCAATGGAGAGCAAGAGGAAGTGGGGGAAACCCACCTCTGCAAAATCAGCAACCAGGACCCACACCCATGCATCAGCAACAGCCAGCATACAACCACCCAGAATCTAGCCACATGCAGCAGGAGCAGCAAGATTACAACCAACCCTCCCACTTCAACACATGATCGCCCAGTAAGAATGATGAGGATGCCACTCCTGCCGATGACCACACTGTCTGAAGCCCAAGAAGTGTACTGGCTAAAATGCCTACCCACAGGGCCTGCCACCCCTCACATCCAGTTTAAGTTCAACCAACTGAAAGCTCAAATCTACACTCTGCACCCATATAAGACTCCCCAAGCTGAGATCCATTGCACACTCAATGCAACAGAAACTGATGACTGCCTCTACACTGCAGACTGGGACGAAGACATGATGCACCTGACCCCACCTATCAGGTGTTGTACCATTGGGTGTGGCCCAGAGGGGGTGGCAGCACCGGTCATCCTACGATCAAGGAACCTCCATGCACCCCTGGCCTGGACGGCTGAAGCATCAACAGCCATAGCACTCCTGAAAACAGATCTATCAGCGGCAGCAGCTCTGACTGCACCTGACTACAAGAACAAGTTCCATTTGGATGTTTCTGAAAGGGAAGGATTCACCTCATCCGTCCTATTCCAGAAACAAGAGGGGGAGAGAAGGGTCTTGATGTACTACTCTTCAAACTTGACCACATTGAGGTAGGACAGTCAACATGCTCCAGATACGTTGCTGCAGTAGCAAAAGCTATTGAAAAAACAGCTCACCTCGTGATGTCACCCTTCAATCAGCCATCATCCCTCAACCAGCATCGGCCAAATTAGCTGAAATCATCGGATTGACGCAGGTCCTCATCAGAGGAAAAGGAAAGACTGAATATCTATACAGACTCAGCCCATGCCCATGAAGCAGGCCACACTGATGGACCCAGAACTTTTATGAGAAACACATGGCCCCACACACGAAGGCAAACTAAGGACCCTCCAAAAAGGCCTCGCACATCTGGTGGCACCCTCACATAAAAAATATGACTGACTTATTTTATGACGATGATTTATTTTGTGACGAATGCAATGTTTGTGACAGACACAACCCAAAGAAACCATATCGAACACCAATGGGCTCATACTTAATACCTAATGCATGTTTTCAGGATATTAGTATAGACTACACCGACATAGGCCCCGACAATTTATCTAAAGGCAAACGCTATCTCCTAGTTATAGTAGATAGGTTCTCCAAATGGGTAGAGGCAATACTAACAAAAGGGGAGGATGCTAGGTCAGTCTTTGAGTGGCTACAAACCAAACTAATACCCAGGTATGGCATCCCAAGACAAATCAAATTTGACAAATGGCTCACATTTAACAAACACCTGAGACAGGTAGAAGAAAGATTTGGCATAACCCACAGATTTGGATCTGTGTACAGGCCCCAATCCCAAAATCTGGTGGAACGTCAAACCAAAAGCAAAAGCTAAGATAGCTAAAGTATGTGCCTCATGGGATAATGACTGGTAGAGTCATGCATGGTCCACCAAGGGAGGGAGGTCATATGCCCGCCCTTGATGTACAACAAATTGTAATGTCTAATTATGTGAAAAAACTGACGGTTCTCTCTGCAGCACTCTCTACCCAGGTTCACAAGGTCCAGGAGGGGGAGCTGCCGGGGGACACGCCACTACTGAAGGTAAAGGTTGGTGACTGGGTGAGGGTTAAAGTCCACAAGAGAAAGTGGCTGGAACCCAGGTGGACTGGACCGTACGAAGTGAAGGAGGTTACTTCACACTCAGTCCAGGTCAAAGGTAAATCAGGCGCACCTTGGCACCACCTTACACATTGCACCCCAGCCCCAATTCCTTCTAGAACACTGACTGAAGTCAGAGCTGATTTGAGCGGCCTAAATTCGATTCCAAATGAAGACACTCCTTCCTCAGGTGATGCGGCATCAAACTCCGCCTCCCCTGAGAAGGGAACCTCGCCCAGTTAGAGGGACATTTCTCCCTCTCTGGGTGAGGCTGGGGATATCTGGTCCCTTGTTTGTGATATTCCTACTGATATTTGGAGTAACCCTAGGACTTTCACATGGTTAATTGAACAACTATTTCACCCTGCCACATCACATACACCAACCCCTACACATGTCCCTAACTCTTTTCCTGATATCACTCCCTCCAATCACTCCCGTCCCAAACGTAGCACTACACCTACAGGCCCACCATACACACCAGACAAGGTTAGAAGCACCACGAATGCAACCACCACCATTGCACTATAGTTTTCACGTCTAATAGATGTGAAGAGGGGGATTTGTTATATAAATATTCATACACATAGCTCATATAAACAAAGACATTCCGTCGTAAGAACACATACACCCAGCCATAAGACTGACCCCCTCTTCCTTGTATAAACACACATCTCATCTCCCTCTACTGGCCGGTCCCAAGAGCAAAGGACTTTTGCTGTGCACCAATGGGGCCCGCTCTGGCTAGAGCACGGCCCGCCTCCAACCCTCCGACCAGTCAAGAAGACCGAAACGACAAGACTCCACCTACTTTATTCTATGTATAAAAATGAATGTAACCGTTGTATAAGGTCTCTTTTTCACCTGGCTCCTTGCCGAGTTATGTGAACTAGGTCCGTGCACGTAAAACTGCGGGACAAGATATCTCTGACTCATTAAAACTGTCTTTTGTTACAACTGAAATCCACTCTGTCCAGCGTCCGTGATTTGGTCTCAACTCTCCAGTATTTAAACACTAACACATATAAGGAAAAACTCCAGGACCCAAGGGGTAAAAATTGCCCCACCACTCTGGGACCTATGGTGCCACCAGTCGGCTTGCAGTTGTCAGTTATCGTCAGGTATGTGGATGATCAGGGCTTTATTCAGGAACATTTCTTGGGCTTCTTTGATGTGTCAAGTGGGCGAGATGTGCAGTCTGTAATTGAATTTATGAATTTTGAGATGTCTGAGTTTAACTTCATGGAGAAACTCGTTGTCCAAACCTACGATGGCGTGGCTGTAATGGAATGTATCTGCTATTTGTATTTACAGCTAAGTCCCCTCCTGTTCCCTGACTAAGAGGTGATGACTACTCCACTCCACTACCAGTGTCAACTTTCTCCTGACATGAACTGATGTGTCCGCTCATCCACTGGAACATTGAATGTTTCCCCTCCAAGCACTGTGAGTACCCCTATCAAATGTCTCTCATGTATGTAGAGTCAATCACGTACACAAACACATCAATGATTTTACTCCTTACTTGGACTAACTCATTCTTAGCTCTTTTGTCTAACTGTGTAGTGTGTTGTGTTATTGAGTTGCTTTGTGTGTCACCAAATTAGCTTGAGATGATTTTACTGCAACACTGCATCCAAGTTTCTTGACATAGGCGTTTCAAAGAGCTACCAGTCAAGGCGAGCTTATGAATATAAGCTCCCCCACCCACTCGGCCTGTCTTTTTTCGAACTTGCTGGTAGTTAGTCATGAGAGAAAAAGTACATTTTCAATTTTTTTAGTTGCATTTTTCTATCACCCCAAAATATTATTGGTGATATTTTAGTCACTCAAAAGGCTATTTTATATGGGAATCAGAATTACTGTTTGGGATAGTTTGGGATTTTGGCAATGAGGCCCTTTATCTACTTCCCCAGAGTCAGATGAACTCATGGATACCATTTCTAGTTGCTAACTAGCGTTAGCGCAAATTCCTGTTCCTGAGCTGTTCCCATAGGCTTCCAGTCATTGCACTAACACTAGTTAATATTGACTCGCCAAACTACCTCTAACTTCCTTCATACTGGATGCAGACAGAGGCGTCATGCCCATAGGTAGCACAGGTGCACGTGCCCTCTCAGATTTTACCTGTAAAAAAAATATCATAATAATTTGAAAAAAGACATATCTCTATGTTAAGACTGCTAGCCACCTAGCAATTTTATGAAGTTGGCTTTAGATAGCCCAGATAGGTTCCTAATCTCCCGACCTCATAACTAGCTACCAAGAAGCCATTTCAGGCTATCAATTAAGGAGTAGTTAGCTGACATGCCTGCTGGGTTGGTAGACTTTAGAAAAACAAGCAATAAGTAAATGTACTGAATAAGACATTCTTTTCAATCTTTTACCCAGATTTTTAGCAGAGATGCATATTTAGTTTCTTTAAAAGAATAACCACCAGTCAGGATGATACAGACAGCTCAAGAGATACAGTATCCTTAGATATGCAGTATTGCAGTATTGCTGAGCGTTTAGTGTTTTTTGGGGGTCGGTTCGGTTTCGGTTTGATTATTAAAAAGTAATCACAGTTTTCGATTTTGGTTTCGAATATTTATGTAAACATTAAATGCACAATGCATCATGTCAGTAGTATGCTGTAACAACACAGAATAATAATAATAAAAAATGTAACCTTTATTTAACTGGGCAAGTCAGTTAAGAACAAATTCTTATTTACAATGACGGTCTACAATTAGTAAAAGTCCCATGATGGTAGTGACTGCCCATTACTGAGTACCACTTATTAACCATCATTTATTCACATTACTTCAATAAAATATTTCAGTTGTTGGGTATGTTACATTTGTTTTATTTTATGACTTTATTATTTCATTCTAAGTCATCATCTCATCTATATAGAGCTGCTGCTTATGTTGTCTGACAAATTCACTCTTTTTAGTAATTAGGTAAATAAGGCATACTTTTATGACTGCTAAATACCAACTATCAATCACTTAGATCATGTATTTTCAGGTACAGATACCTCGTGAAGCAACTGCTTTCTATCCCTTTCTATTGCGCATTATTCTGTCTCTTCTCTCCATGTCTGCCCAAAACTAACCTAACGTAGTAGGAGGCATAAAATAAACACACCGACACACAATGGCTTATGGTCATTGTAATTAAATACCACGTTTTCTGTACTAAACTATGTAGAATTTTGTCCTGTTGGAAACTACAACTCCCTACTATATCGCACAGCTCTGGGCTTGATCTGATTTATCGCTAGAAAAACTAGGCAATGTGCGCATTGAGCTCACAGGAAAAAAACTGAAGGAAATGGAATACAAATAATTGAAGCGACATCGGTAAAAAAAAAAAGGTTTTAAATGAAAAATAACCAACATTTCGGTTAATCACTTAGGACTAATATGCAGAAAAATAAACCTATTTTCTTTAACAATGAATTAAGCATAATGAGGGCCTCCTGACTGGCGCAGCGGTCTAAGGCACTGGATCACAGTGTTGCATCATCACTACAGCCTGGTGTTCGATCCCAGGCTATGTCACAACCAGCCGTGACCGGGAGTCCCATATGGCGGCACACAATTGGCCCAGCGTCGTCCGGGTTAGGGAAGGTTTTGGCCGGGGGGGCTTTACTTGGCTCATCGCGCCCTAGCGACTCCTTGTGGTGGGCCTGCAGGCTGACTCTGGTCATCAGTTGTATGGTGTTTCGTCCAACACATTGGTGCAAGCAGGTGGTAAGAAGTGAGGCTTGGTGGTTCATGTCTCGGAGGACACATTACTCGACCTTCACCTCTCCTGAGCCCGTTGTGGAGTTGCAACGATGAGACAAGATCATAATCATGAAATTGGGAAGAAACAGGAGGTAAAAAAAAAAGAATTCAGTTTAATAATTATGGCTCTAGACTGCAGGAAAATGCTGTTTCAGGTTTTTTTTAATGCTATTTTCTCCATCTTTAGGATGGGGGACCTAGCACCAGTCCAGATAACTCCCCAGCAATCCTCACGTACTTTGTGCCCCCTCAGATTTTTGAGGTGCATGACGCCCCTGGACGCAGATACATCATTTTATCCACAAATTAATCTAACTCCGGGGAAGCAGATAAAGGGCTTCATTGCCAAAATCTCAAACTATCCATTTAACATTGCATACATACTAAAAATCACATATTTATGCTATGACATTCATTATTAAGAAAATTTGATTGATTATCTCTTTCAGAAAGATCAAACTTCACATCTCATGTTTGTACCATGCATGCCAAACAGTCATTGGAAGACATCAGTTGGAAGATACCAGAGTAGTTGGTCTTTGTCTCCTCCTAGTGTTTTGTTTTCTTTACAAAACTACCTCTATTTTTGTCTTGCAGAACTTCACAAAAGGTAGGTGACTATGGAAAGTTTAGCCAACTAATGAAATAAAACATTAAACAAACTCAAGTTTCATGTGGACTCTATGGTTAAAGAAAATAGCAGATTGCTTTGTGGTATGGCTCTAAGGTTAGCACATTTTAATTGGACAGACAGGCTGGTATGGTAAAAAACTTGAACGCACTACCAGCACTTTGAAAAGTTGATGTACAACTTAAAAAATATAAATGCAACATGTAAAGTGCTGGTCCCAGGTTTCATGAGCTGAAATAAAAGATCCCTGAATTTTTTCCATACGCACAAAAAGCTTATTTCTCTCTATTTTTGTGCACAAATCTGTTTAAATCCCTGTTAGTGCTCAAGGTAATCCATCCACCTGACAAGTGTGGTAGTATATCAAGAAGCTGATTAAACAGGATGATCATTACACAGGTGCACCTTGTGCTGGGGACAATAAAAGGCCACTCTAAAATGTGCAGTTTTGTCAAACAACACAATACCACAATATCTCAAGTTTTGAGGAGCGTACAATTGGCATGTTGACTGCAGGAATGTGCACCTGAGCTGTTGCCAGAGACTTGAATGTTAATTTCTCTACCATAAGCCACTTCCAACGTTGTTTTAGAGAATTTGGCAGTGTATTCAACTGGTCTCACAACCGCAGACCACGTGTAACCATACCAGCCCACTACCGCCACATCTGGCTTCTTCACCTGCGGGATTGTCTGAGACCAGCCACTCAGACAGCTGATGAAACAGAGGAGTATTTATGTCTGTAATGAAGCCCTTTTGTTGGGAAAAACTAATTCTGATTGGCTTGGCCTTGCTCCCCAGTGGGTTGGGCCAGTCTCCTAAGTGGGTGGGCCTATGCACTCCCAGGCCCACCCATGGCTACGCCCCTGCCCAGTCATGTGAAATCCATAGATTAGGGCCCAATTAATTTTTTTTCAATTGACGGATTTCCTTATATGAACTGTGACACTGCAAAATCTTTGAAATTGTTTCACGTAGCGTTTATATTTTTGTTCAGTATAATTATACTTTCCTGTGGATATATTCTCACATTCTTACGTGCTAAAAAGTACATCATTTTCAGAAACATTCTGGCTTGTAGAGTTCGTCAGAGGAAACTTTCCTGATCAAAACGCATTTTTTTTTTTTTACCCGAGGTAGAATTCAATGCAATTCAAAGTCCGGTCTTCGGGTTAGGTAAGCACATCCTGCTGCAATGCAATAATACGAAAGCAATTGGACGCGAACTAATAGTTGTGCAAAAATACGAAAGAAAACATAAAAATGGTTTTGTTATTAAACTCACCTGGTTCGAGATCGTAATCACATAAAGTGTACGACGAGCACAGAACGTTATACCAAAAAGTTTATAACTGACGCTATATAGTCCTACATCTCTACCTCTTTTTATCAAGTCACGGTGGCCGAGAGGTTAAGGCGTTGGACTCGAAATCCAATGGGGTTTCCCCGCACAGGTTCGAATCCTGTTCGTGACGATTTTTTGTAGAGATTGCTAAGTTATTTAATTTTTAGATGTAGTTTACCCAAATCGAAAATATATATTTAACAGAGTAAATGCCGTCATTTGGCATACCGAACATACACAACAGTGTCATAGCCAATAAATAAATATATGAACTACATGGTATATTGGATATAGATATAATTTAACATAATAGCATAAGTGCACAGCACACTTTATAACACAATGTGCAATGTGATACAATGTGACTAGCACTGTAAATATAACCTCACAAGTTATCTTTTGTCGCGTGGCTGTCTGGATACATCTTTAAAGATAGCGTATTGCAAAAGTCAATATGGTATTACTATGCACCAAATTCTGCACTGCTAGATCAGCCAAAGCTAATAATTCGTCAGTTTTGTGATTTAGAAGAAAGTAGACAAAGGGTTTAAAATAAATCGGGAGAGTGGGTATAGTCAGTGATTATTTATGGTTTTGAAATGGAATAAAAAATACCCTCCCGTGCACCCCTTCTAGCCAGTGAAATGGAATGGTCGGGTGTATTTATTCGACCGGCGAAGCACGTTGACGTAGTTAGGGGGCATTGTTTGAAGAGCAGGGGGAGCGTGCCACAGTTGTCTAGATTTAAACTCGCCGAGAATTTTCTTTAGCCATAATTCAAGTCTAATTACTAGCAACACTTGAATTTACGTTTATCAAATAATTATATATAGCGGCCATGTATTAGCAACATAGACACGTACGAGTTTGTGTTGTAACAAAGCTGAAGTTGGACAGCTAACGTTAGCTAGCGCTACTTCCTCCATCAGACTAGACATGAGTATTAATGTTAGCTATAATTTATAATTGAGCCAACATCAGTCTTTTTCGTTATGTAAGTAGTTAGTTAGTTCAAGTTTTGCGTAAACTCACCATTGTGAGAATATTCAGGCTAACGTTACTGCTGTAGCTAGTTAGCACCAGATGAGGAAAGAGATTGTCAGGCGGTTAAACATTTTTGACGTTCATATTTTTTTATTCACCATAAACTAGTGTTTTAGATTAATACTTAGCACAGCAAGCATATCATTTAATGTAGTTGGCTAGCTTTATGTAGTGTTTTTTCACGTGTAACTAAGATTGTTCTAGCAGGAAGTACAGTAACCTTTAAGAGAATAGCTTGGTAGAAAATGGAGTAAAGCAGCTACAGTAGTCCATCCATTGAAAGCAAAAGTAACGTTAGCTTGTTATCCTTTTAGAGGCTAGCTTTATAAATCGGGAACCCC
This sequence comes from Oncorhynchus clarkii lewisi, assembly GCF_045791955.1. Classification (NCBI taxonomy): domain Eukaryota; kingdom Metazoa; phylum Chordata; class Actinopteri; order Salmoniformes; family Salmonidae; genus Oncorhynchus; species Oncorhynchus clarkii. Next base: position 5,999,354 of record NC_092168.1, on the reverse strand, counting down.
ACATCTCCTTTGTTTCAGGTTGTGGCAAAAAAAAAAAACGTTTCTCTAATAACTTTGTATAGACCGCTAGCAAGTTATGACAATCCCTTTATGTTGAAAACTAACGTTAGCTGGCTAGTTTGCTGCTAGCTTCCGACCGAATGCTGCTACCGATTGCATAGCTTTCTAGACAGCTTGCTAGCGTGTCACTTTCCCAATTGCTTCCTAAAGATGTCGAACGCCATAAACGAAGGTCTGTTCTTGATAAAAGACGTGAAGCCTGGATCGAAAAATTTAAATATCGTATTCATTGTTTTGGAAATAGGTAAGTTGGTGGAGATAACAATGTCGTGTTTCTCGTGTCATGTCAACCTAGATTCGTTACCGTTTTCTTAAAGGGCCAGAGGAACAATTGAGTCGATTGTGCAACTTAGTGCAAACATGTAATCGTGAGTATAAAAAAAATGCCTTCGTGTAATAGCATACAATTACCTGTATTTTTTTGTTGTTGCTTTGGACATGTTCTGACAGGGTGCCATATTACAGCCATGAGGACTTGGTCACCCATCACAAAGGCTATGTAGACAAGCTATGTTTATTGAATTGCATTTCTTAAGGGATAACTTCACTTGCTCTTGTTCTTTTCTCATATGTTAGGACGGGTAACCAAGACGAAGGATGGCCATGAGGTGCGTTCCTGCAAGGTAGCGGACAAGAGCGGAAGCATCGCCATCTCTGTCTGGGACGAGCTGGGCAGCCTCATTCAGCCTGGGGACATTATCCGGCTGACCAGAGGGTATTGACCCCTACCCACACCCATTGGGCTACTGCAATGATTCTCATCTCTGGCATTGGCTACCCTCATGGTTGTACATATTGTTCTAGCCAAGCACAATAACATCCCATTTAACTACTCATTAAGCCATTTGATATGTTGAATCAGGTGTGCTTTTACTGGACTAGAACAGAAATGCAACCTTGGCAGGACCTGAGGATTGGAGATGAGAAACACTGCATGACCGGTAGAGGCCTTGACTGATATGAGCAGTTAGTATATGGAGCATACACTCACCTGAGCACCTGCACAGGCTTACCATTGATTCTGTTATGACAAGAATCTTAGGAAAGTGAATAGAAGTATAGCAAAATGTGTTGCTATGAAAACCCATGAGCTGTTTTCCCCTCTGGAATATAATTCAAATGTTTCTAAAGTTAGTAGAAATGGAACTGATCGCAACCCCAGTACTTTGTTAGCTAGATACAGTATCTTGACTTTCCTCCATCTCTGCAGCTATGCCTCCATGTGGAAGGGCTGCCTGACCCTGTACACTGGAAGAGGTGGAGACCTGCAGAAGATCGGAGAGTGAGTACAGTCTATTTATACCAACAGGAACTTCCTGTATTTCACGAGAATTCAGCTGGCCACTTGCCGCACTCTTTATGATTTAGTGATGCATAAAAGCAGAGAACACAAAGTGAGACTGTCCCCCCCCCCCCCCCCCCCCCCCCCCCAAAAAAAACTCTGTGGTTATGGTAGGATTGATGACTCACTCATGTTGAAAAAGTGATAGTGTAGGAGTCTCATACCAAGAAAAGCAGAAAATAACACTGATATCATGGTATGGGTAGCATTCAACAGGCCTGAAATTTGATTAAAGAAAAAAAAGTATCTGAACTTGTCCAGTAAGAGTGCTTGTTTTTCAAAAAATGTTGCCTGAAAAAAGTTATGTGCAACCCCACTGCCCCTCCACTATTGTATTGTAAACATGTCTTGTTCTATCAAATAAAACATGTCTGTTCTTACATCTATCTACAATAGTTGAACAACAGAGGAATTGCATTTAGTTTAAGAATACAGAAGGTTATATTGCTTTGAAATAGGTTTGGCGATAGCATCGTTTATCGACAATGATTGACAGCCATGGTCGACGTTGAAGACATCGTGATGTGCCAAGGTGGTTTAGCGTATTTGAGTGTCGCCACACAGTACATTTGTCTTGCAGGGCAGCACACAAGTGACATTGAGTATTCCTATATGCTATAGCCCATTTCAATAAATGTTGTATAGCCTACAGAATGTATGAGGAATGTAGTCCTGAAAGAACAGAATTCCACCAAATCGGCACAAGATGTCCAGTTTTATAACACACTCTTTAACTATCTGTTTAAAAAAACGTAGCCTATGTTCCATTCTCTCTCCATTCGATAGGCTATGAATATGACTGAAGGCTACACTTCATCGTTTTATGCATGGCTTTCTCCCGATCAAACAATGAATGAATGTAACATAATTATTTGAAAGCCTTAAGGTAGGATTAATAACAAGTGGACAAACAATAGCCTATAGAAAAAGCTAATGACCATTTTATTGAAGTTTAACCGTTATTATGAAATAAATTATCCATGCGGGCTGGGAAAATTCTTCCGTGCAGGGTTGAAAACCAAATAGGCCTAATTGGAGGATATGTAATTGGCCAATCATAAAAGCTTTAAGACCAGTTTAAGTTATGCACATTAGCTTATTTCCAAGGATTCTAGCCTATCAGTGTTCTCCTAAAGTCGAGGCTTTCAAAAATAACAAGAATGAAAGTCTGTAACCTAAGCCTAGGCATAGGCTATTCTCAAGCACTGCTTTGAGAGATCGAATAAACAATATTTATTTTTCTATTTTGAGGCAAATAAAGCAATTATTATCCAGTTCTGAAGACTAGACTGCTTCTATCCAGGCCATGATGTAGGCCTAAAACCTAGCTCACTACGGTAAGACAGCCCGTTCATCATCAGTCACTGCTCCATCATGTGCAAGCCACAGACACAACTGTTCTGCTCCTCCACCAGCAGGGAACATAAGAAAAGATGTGCCATTGCCTGCACTGCCCATGCTTTCAACCACATTGACTTAAGTCATGATTCGTCCCGTTGCATTAGGTTTCACGCTATAGCCCACCCTTCGTTTTAGAGGAGTTATATTTTTTCCAACAAAAAAATAAATACATTTGTGGGTGGACAATCGGGGCGATAGCATCGTATATCAATGTTTTATGGGTACATAATCATGATAGGACAAAGGTTGACATCGACCAACCCTGCTTTGAAATATAGGTGTCATGTATACTGAACAATAATAAACGCAACATGTAAAGTGTTGGTCCCATGTTTCATGAGCTGAAAAAAGATTCCCAGTTTTTCATATGCACAAAAAGCTTATTTCTCTCCAATTTTGTGCACAAATGAGTATACATCCCTGTTAGTGAGCATTTCTCCTTTGCCATGATAATCAATCCACCTGACAGGTGTGGTATATCAAGAAGCTGAATAAACTGCATGCTCATTACACAGGTGCACCTTGTGCTGGGGGCAATAAAAGGCTACTATAAAATGTGCAGTTTTGTCACACAATGCCACATATGTCTCAAGTTGAGGGAGCGTGCAATTGGCATGATGACTGCAGGAATGTCTACCAGAGCTGTTGCCAGAGACTTGAATGTTCATTTCTCTACCATAAGCTGCCTCCAACATGGTTTTAGAGGATCTAGCAGTAAATCCAACCGGCCTCACAGCAGACCACGTGTAACCACGCAAGCCCAGGACCTCCACATCTGGCTTCTTCACCTGCGGGACTGTCATGAGACCAGACGGCTAATGAAACTGAGGAGTATTTCTGTCTGTAATGAAGCCCTTTGTCGGGCCTGGCTCCCCAGTGGTTAGGCTTATGCCCACCCATGGCTGCTCCTCTGCCCAGTCATGTGAAGTCCATGAATTGGTGCATAATGAATTTATTTATATTGACTGTACCTTATATAAGCTGTTACTCAGTAAAATCTTTGAAATTGTTGCATGTTGCGTTTGTATTTCTTCAGTATAGTTTCAAGCTGGCTACATTACATTGTTTTAATGCTTTTCGGTACAAGTTGATGCATGCAACTTTACTTGAATGTGCTGGGTTACTTTTAAATATCAATGACATGCATGCAGTATTAACACACAGGGTTAATGTTCCTAACATTCACTAAATGTATTCCCTCCCATAGGTTTTGCATGGTGTATTCCGAAGTGCCTAACTTCAGTGAGCCCAACCCAGATCTGCTAGCCCAGAACAACCAGCAGAACAAGACTGTAAGTACCTCTACCCTACCCTGGTCCCAGATCTATTTGTTCTGTCTTGCCAACTCCTATAGGCATTGTTTTTGCCAAACATGTTGGCTATCCAGCACAAACAGCTCTGTGACCAGGCTAACGGTAGCCCACCTCCAGATTGCTCAAGAGGGTTGGTTAATTAAAAACGAAAAGCTGAAATGTATTTAGTCAATAAGTAAAACATTTCTTAACAAGTCACACAATTTGCATGGACATAAATTACATACCTTAAGGGAACATTTTGACATTCGCCATATGGTTAGTGAGAAATGCCACATTGCAAATGTACGGTTCCTTACCAGACGTCCAACAGCATCTCTAAAATTCGCGGACGGTGGCGGGCCGTGCAGCAGGGCCGGATCTTCCCACAAGAGGGCGAATGGAATCATATTGCAAATGTATAAAACATCACCAATCACGACGTGGCCTTTTATCCTAAACGGAAAATACTTCGAAGACAACTTGGTGAGCTTAGGTTTGGCATAATGGGCAGTTGGCCCTCAACGGTTTTTGAGTTATGGCCATTTTTCTGGGATTAAAGGTAAAAAATGAAAATAGAGCAATAGTTTTTGCGCTTCACGTCAAAGTAAATGAATCTACGGTGTCAATAAAAAAAGAACCAGCCATTTATCGTAATTTAAGAGAAATCGTACAATGTCAAATTGGTGATGTTCAAAAAAAGGTGTTTAAATATTATTTTTTTTAATTACAGATCCAGTTGCAGCGTGTTCAGACTAATCTTTTTGAATTGTTTTTCCGAGCTATGCGAGATTTCTGTGATTTTCTGAAATAACACACACATTCAACCCTCTGTAAATAAGTATTAACTCAATATTCTATAAGTGCCTACCCAAAGGAGGATATGTGTTCACTTTCAGCTTCCTGTGTAAACCAGAAGTGCCTTAAAATGGTGTCGTCAGGTGCTGTTTCGAAGGGTTAAAAAGGTCTGATCTTTTCAAAACATCATCAACCCTCGTGAACTGTAAATCAGTAATTTCTCCCAACAGATGTCAAAGAAAAGCTCTCTCACACACACACACACACACACAGCAAGGATGGAGTGACGAAGTGCTGTGCTTAAAGACACAGAGCCTGCAATGGCATTTCCATATTCTCAAGGCCGTGCCGATTTCAACAAGATGCCCCGCTTGACCGTAGCGCGCTCAGCGACCGTGAAAAAAGTAGGCCCAAAATTAAGCCTGGCCCTAAATTCAATTTGCTTTTGGGTGACAGTGGGAGAACCTTTAGGGTGAGAAGCACAATTTGACCTCAGGAACGTTCCCGAGGTCCTCCCGATCTGTGCAAGCCTAAATTTGACCGTGTGGCATTAACCCTTAACAGTGAAAACCGTTTTTTTTTTCATCACAGTTTACAATGACTTCTTTCCCCATAGGAATACATTGCCTGCTCCCCTGAATTCAACTTGAAGCCTATGTGGGTTATGAATGCCTTATGAACCTGTCTTCGATGACAGTCTATCAGGCCACTATGAGGTCTACCTGTGTCGATTCTAAGCTTCCTGAAGCAACCGGAAGTGGTTAAAATCACCCTAAAAGTGTTTTTCCATACCCAAACTGATGTTTGATAGAAATAGTGAATTCAACACTGTGTAATACAGTCAGTTCTTAACGTATAGACTTAACTCAGGATTCTGTAAAAGCATACCCCAATGAGGATATGTGTTTACTTTTAGCCTCCTGTGCCAACCGGAAGTGCCAAAGTTGGTGTCATAGGGGCTGTTTCAAAGGGTTAACCTCTTGAAGCTAGGGGGCACTATTTTTATTTTGGGAAAAATAACGTTCCCAAAGTAAACTGCCTATTTCTCAGGACCAGATGCTAGAATATGCAAATAATTGACAGCTTAGGATAGAAAACACTAAAGTTTACAAAAATGTACAAATATTGTCTGTGAGTATAACAGAACTGATATTGCAGGCGAAATCCTGAGAAAAATCCAATCAGGAAGTGACCCTTATTTTGAAACCCCTGTCTTTCTATGCATCCCTATTGCCCATTGAAAGGAATATCAACAAGATTCCTTTTTCTACGTCTTCCCTAAGGTGTCTACAGCCTTTAGACATAGTTTCACGCCTTTATGTTGAAGAATGAGCGTAAACGAACACGTAACGAACACGTAAACGTAAGTGGCCAGCTGATGGCTCTCAGTGATTCTTGTGTAAAAGAGAGAGGTAGCCATTTTTCCTCCCGGTCCTACTGAAAAGCCAACTGTCCCAGTTGATATATTATCGAATAGATATTTGAAAAACACCTTGAGGATTGATTATAAAAAACGTTTGCCATGTTTCTGTCGATATTATGGACATAATTTGTTGTCGACCGCTACTTCCGATGGATTTCTGAACATAACGTGACAAATAAACGGAGGTATTTTGGGTATTAAAAATAATCTTTATGGAACAAAAGGAACATTTTCTGTCTAACTGGGAGTCTCGTCAGTGAAAACATACGAAGATCATCAAAGGTAAACGGTTAATTTGATTGCTTTTCTGATTTTCGTGACCAAGCTTCCTGCTGCTAGCTGGACATAATGCTATGCTAGGCTATCGATAAACTTACACAAACGCTTGTCTTGCTATCGCTGTAAAGCATAATTTCAAAATCTGAGACAGGGTGATTAAAGAACCGTCAGACCTAGAGTTCTGAAACTTTCAAAACCTATTCTAGAGCTCAGGTCGATAGTGCGTGGTGAGTTATGTGGCTCTAGAAGGTTCTCGGACCGAGAATATTCTCAATAACTTCAATTCATTTGGACCATTACGAAAATGACGACATTTAGAAAAGTCCCAGAGTCGCAAGACTAGGTCCATTGAAAACGGCTCGGCCCATGGAGACGGATCCCAACATTTCTGTCTGATAGCTCATACAAGGACCCCTGGAAAAAAGTGGATTTTCAGAACCAATTAAGGTCTTGCTCGGGCACCAAATGACCTATCGAGCCGAAACTTGGTATTCGGAGTTGCCTCAGCTAGGCCTACACATAATATCAGAACTGGACCCGCAGCTAGAAGGTAACTTTGTTTTATGTTTTTATTATGGTTTGAACAGAAGGTGCTGTGAATTTTGGGCCAGCTCTGAAATATGTGATAGTAAGCTTCTAAACGAGTTGGAAAAAGTGGGTGTGGTTTCAGTTTGTATCAGTTTGGTGTCAGAATGACATCTAATTGACTGATGGACGGTGACTTGCTGGCTGACTTTTGTCCATTTGCAATATGTTTAAACAGTGAGGTACCATCACCAAAATGACATTCTGAAATCAACACCAACGAGCGATGGAGTGGAACCAGAATCACTGCCCGGCCATCCCGAGTTCATTGGGCCAGTCAATTTCGCATTCCTGCAGTACTTTTGAGCATGACAAATTTGTGATGGTAAATGCACATTGAAACATACTGTAAATGCACAGCCTGTGATTGGAACGGGTTACCAGGAGCACTTTTTTAATGCCTTACGGGGTAGGAAGGGGTCTACGGTTGGGTAGGGAGCACCCCCCCATCCGTGCCCATCCAATGTGCCCCTTGTCATTTTGGACATTTTTCAAAAAATTGTTAAAACAACAGTCCCACTTCTCCCTCTTCATACATGACAAATAAACCATCTAGGTTGATTCATGGTTTAACATAGTGCTATATATCATTTTGGCAGTATAAATACCTTTTGGACATGGTTCGCTGACTTTCGGGTTTGTAAACCGACTTCTATTGATCGTACATGGCAAATGGACATAACATCCTGATTTGGCACTTTCAAATCTTTCATATTGCATTTGGACATTTTTCATGGCATTTGGCCCCCCCCCCAAAAAAAAAAGAAAAAAAAGTGACTTCCTATGAAATCATATTGCAAATGGACAAAACATATGCCCTATGGACAAGTAAAAAAAAAATATATAATGATAATCAAATATGACTAAAGTATGTTGATACAGTTCTTATACATGTGTAATGACACAAATCGAAATAAGTTTTTGAAATTCTTTTCAATTTTTCAAAATTGTACTCTTAGGTCTTGACTGCAATATGAAAAATTACGGTGGAACGCACACGCCATCTGTTGGATTTTTGCAGTGTTACACTTGGCATTTGCCATATGGCATTTGCAATCAACTTTGAATGAAACAACGCCCGAATTGAGTGGTATTGGACACCGTGTATATATTTCGTACGGTGCCCATATGTTACCATTCATTTTTGTACATTTCAGGGGGGTGTTCCCTTACATCCAATTAGTGTATAATTATTTTTTTATTTTTGAATGACTATACCTAATCTCTGTACTCCTCACTGTACTCCTCACTTAATGATCTGTAATTTCCCTCAGTCGAGCAGTAAATTTCAACCACATAGACCAGGGAGGTTTTCCAAAGAACGGCACCTATTGGTAGATTTGTTAAAAAAAGTAATAATAAGAAGAAAAGCAGACATTGGATATCCCTTTGAGCATAGTGATTAGTTATTATTTACACTTTGGATGATGTATCAATATACCCAGTCACTTCAAAGATACAGGTGTCCTTACTAACTCAGTTGCCAGAGTGGAAGAACACCACTCAGGGATATCACAAGTCCAATGGTGACTTTCAAATAGTTGCAGAGTTTGATTTCTGTGATAGGACAAAATTGAGAGTGGATCAACACATTGTAGTTACTCTACAATATTAACCTAATTGACAGAGTGAAAACAAGGAAGCCTGTACATAATACAAATATTCCAAAACATGGATCCTGTTTGCAGTAAGGCACTGAAATAAAACTGCAAAAAATGTGGCAAAATGGGAGACATTCACCTTTCAGCAGGACAAGAACCTAAAACGCAAGGCGAAATATACACTGGAGTTGCTTACCAAGACGACATTGAATGCTCCTGAGTGGCCCAGTTAGTTTTGACTTAAATCGTCTTGAAAATCTATGGCAAGACATTAAAATGGCTATCTAACAATGATCAACAACCAACCTGAAAGAGCCTGAAGAATTATTAAAATAATGTGCTAATATTGTACAATCCTGGTGTGCAAAGCTCTGAGACTTACCCAGAAAGTCTATATGATTGAAACAGACTTTAAGTAACTCAAAAGGAGAACACGTTTCTGAGAGAATCTGGTACTTAATGGTATCAAAGAAATATGTTGAAGATCCTGTAAGTCTTGTGAAATTATTTCTTACAGTACTACAGATCTCAGGTGATACTGTTGACAAAATCAAACTTCGAGATATGAGCGCCCAATCGTTGCCAAATTTTTGCATTCCTTAAAGACAAAATAATGGTTAAATGCCTGGGTAAAATACTTTCTGGCATGAATGGTCCAGTTCCTGATAATAAACCAGAGAGAGTGACTAAATCATTCAATATGGTTACTGGGCTGTCTGATCATAATCTGACACTTATAGCCAGAAAGCTGTCTAAGAGCAGGTTTAACCTCTCTACTGTTAGAAAGCCGGATCAACTCAGAATACATAAGAGTGAATTAAACTATTTTGAAAAAGCAATTAAGGGAATAAACTGGAATGATCTCTTGTCCTATACAAACGTGGAAGCTGATAGTCAGGTTTTTCTATCCACAATCCAGACTACAATAAATGGCTTCCTAAAGAAAATCAAATCCAAACCTGGCCAAAAGAGCACTCTTCCTTGGCTAAATGGCGAAATCTGGAAATTGATGAAAGATCGAGATTATGCTCTAAAAATAGCCCTAAAATCTAAATTAGAGCATGACAGACGTAGGTTTACCATGTTGAGAAGTAAGGTGATGAAAGAAATCAGACAGGCCAAGGCAAACTTTTTTATTAACATAATTGGTGATGCAAAGGGAAACTCTAAATTGATATGGGAGAATCTAAAAAAGTTAACAGGGAAAGACCATAGTAACACTGCAAAAAGACTAGAAATCATGGTGAATAACAATCTAACACAGGATGCAGTCGAAATAGCAATAGCCTTCAATTCCTACTTTATTGACTGTCAGGGTACTGACACAGAACCCCTCCACTTGTTTCTTGGGCTCAGTGCTAGTGAATGACACTCAACCTGTCTTCATCATAAGGAGGTTTCTGAGTCAAAGGTGAACAAGGTGATTAGCTCACTAAAGAACTCTAAAGCCAAAGATGTGTTTGGGATGGACTCTACCTTTCTTAAAAACTACAAAGAGTCACTCATTGGCCCCATTACTAAGGTCACCAACACATCTATTGGTCTCTGTGTGTTTCCAAGGGTATGGAAGTCGGCCATAATAACGGCCATCTTTAAATCAGGCGACCCTGCTGACGTGAGTAACTACAGGCCCATTAGTATACTACCTGTGGTGTCAAAGGTTGTTAAAGTGTGTAGCAGAACAACTGATTGCCCACCTCAACAACAGCCCCTTCACATTACACTCCAAAGTTTGGCTTCAGAGCGAAACACTCCACAGAAACGGCCAAATGCTTTCTTCTGGAAAATGTGAAGTCCAAGATGGACAAAGGGGGTGCTGTTGGGGCTGTGTTTCTGGACCTAAGGAAGGCTTTTGATACTGTTAACCATGAGATTCTCATTACAAAATTGTCCAAGTTCAACTTTTCCCCTGATGCCTTGAGATGGATGAAATCATACCTTGAAGGCAGAACTCAGTGTGTCAGAGTGAGCAATGAGCTGTCGCCCACTCGTAGCTATGATGTGGGCGTGCCCCAAGGGTCAATACTGGGGCCCCTCCTGTTCAGCCTGTACATTAATGATCTGCCTTCTGTCTGTACTGGGTCTGAAGTTCAAATGTATGCAGATGATACAGTGATATATGTGCATGCAAAGAGCAAACAACAAGCTGCACAAGAACTCACTACTGTAATGGTCCAGGTTACAAAGTGGCTCAGTGACTCGTGTTTGCATCTCAATGTGAAAAAAACTGTTTGCATGTTCTTCACAAAGAGGGCAACAGATGCTACTGAGCCAGATGTCTATGTGTCAGGGGAGAAGCTCCAGGTGGTATCCGATTTTAAGTACCTTGGCATCATACTTGATTCCAACCTCTCTTTTAAAAAGCATGTGAAAAGGTAATTCAAATAACCAAATTCAACCTAGCTAATTTCCGATTTATACGAAATTGTTTGACTACAGAGGTAGCAAAACTGTACTTCAAATCTATGATACTCCCCCACTTAACATACTGCTTGACTAGTTGGGCCCAAGCTTGCTGTACAACATTAAAACCTATTCAGTCTGTCTACAAACAGGCTCTCAAAGTGCTTGATAGGAAGCCCAATAGCCATCATCATTGTCACATCCTTAGAAAGCATGAGCTCTTGAGTTGGGAAAATCTTGTGCAATACACCGACGCATGTCTTGTATTCAAGATCCTTAATGGCCTGGCTCCCCCTCCACTCAATATTTTTGTTAAACAGAAAACCCAGACATATGGCAGCAGATCCACAAGGTCTGCCATGAGAGGTGACTGTATAGTTCCCCTAAGGAAAAGCACCGTTAGTAAATCTGCATTCTCTGTGAGAGCTTCCCATGTCTGGAATACACTGCCATCAGACACACATAACTGCACCACATATCACACTTTCACAAAATGCTTGAAGACATGGCTAAAGGTCAATCAGATTTGTGAACATGGTCCCTAGCTGTGTGTTGCCGCTTTCCATGTTGTCTGTTGCCTGTAGCTTGTGAGGTGTGGAAACACTTTGTTACTTTTATGAATTTTGTCTTGCTGCTTTTTGTTTTATGTTGCTCTGTCTGTATGCTACGTCTTGCTTGTCCTATGTTGCTCTGTCTGTATGCTATGTCTTGCTTGTTCTATGTTGCTATTGTCTATATTGTAATTGTTTTTAATAACCTGCCCAGGGACTGCGGTTGAAAATTAGCCGGCTGGCTAAAACCGGCACTTTTACTGAAACGTTGATTAATGTGCACTGTCCCTGTAAAAATAAACTCAAACTCAAGGAAATTGCAGAACAGTGCAAACGTCTGTTCCCACTCTTCAAGGTGAATAGATTAAAAGGGAAATGTGTAGCTCTCGTAGTTGATAAACTATATTGATAACAAATTGTGCCGAGACACCAGGACCATTCCATGGCTTTTCTAAATATTACAAAATTCCCAGAGTCGTTGAATAATGGACCACCCAATACTATCCATGGTAGGGATTGTAATGTTTTTTTGGGGGGGAAACCATAAAATGCAACAATTGATCAAGAAATTAACTACAACTATACCATTCAAGATGGGGAATGTTGTAAAATAATTAGTATTCAACTTTCTATTTATAGTATTTATAAATAGATTAGACGGCATTAGAGAGGATAATTATTGAAAAAGTACATTTTCAAATATAAGGAACTGGAACACAAGTACTCAAGCCTGAAATTAGGTAGGAATCAACATGGTAGGAATAAAACAGGGGACATAAGGCACAGTTTGTGAAGGTGTAAGGTGGGGTGTGTGTTTTTGTGTTTGGGAAAAGCGGCGTGAAAAAAGAAAATGGTTGCAAATGTCAGAGCCCATCCATGTGCGTCTATGAGCAGAAGCTTTCAATTTTGTGCCGATATGGGATATACTTTTTTTTTTTTAATTCTTAGTAGTTTATTTATTGTCTTATCATGGTGGAACGGTCCCCAACTCTATACCCTAGACACCCACCTGAGCGACCCATACTCTAAGGAGAAGTCCTTATCTGTTTTATAGGCCTACTGCAAGTAGCCTATACCCAGCCAAGATGGAAAGATAAATGCAGTCAGACACCCACTAAAGCGGCACCACTCCCTCAAGATTCTGAGCCTGCCTGGCAGAGTTGGTCCTTCAAAGCCTCTGGATGGGTGAGCATAATATTCAACGATTTTCTCAGTCGCTAATGAGAACCTTGACCATGTACCTAGCCAGTGGGGTGCCCCCACCCAGGTAGTGACAGTACTGGCAACACTAGCTTCAGTAACCCATGGGGAGGGGGTCACACTCAGGCAATAAGAGAGGGGGCAAATTATTGTGTCCCCGGTGGCACAAAATAATTGAAGATCTGACTGCACAGAGATGCTTGGGAAAATGGTCACAACGGGGGACCTGTGTGTGTGTGTTTCAGGGGAAGGGGTTGTACCTGATCTCGAACAGCTAGGACTTGACATTGGTTAATCAAATCTTCCCATTCTTGCTCAATGTTGCATGCCTTTTCAAACAGCTACAACTATGTATTCGCACATCAAGTCCTTTCTTGACTTGGATGGCACAACTGTACAACATCTGAGCTTGTTGTGTTTGTGTGGAAGGGTGTGTGTTTATCCCACATCTGCTACTATGGGGTAATGCTGTTAGGAATAATATAGGATGAATCACAATTTTCTAAAAATAATAATTGCTTGCCAAAAATGTAAATTTTGTAATGGCCATCCTGGTTATAGGTAATAATTATTTGCATGAACTGCCTACATTATTACACATTATTTGTTAATTGTGGAAATTAAGATGTGCAAGATTTTTAACATTTGTTTGTTTTTAAACTGTATATAATACAATTGAGGTGAGGGTGTTGGAAATGCTTTTGGTGGTTGATCTGCTTCTGTTCTGTGTTCACTTGGATGACAACCCAACTTGGGATCGGGGGAGGTTTTAGCGGGTGTAATAGTGGAGGACAATTGGATGTTTTACATAGTAGCAATGTAAATATCATGGTACAGCTGGACACATGGTACATATGGACACTCAATCATTATGGTACTTTTTAACAGTAACTTTACAAACGTGTATTATAAACGGTATTGGGTGCGGGGCGGCGAAAAATGATTATCCCGTAGGCAAAGAAACTCAGAAGGGGTGACGGTATTAATGAACAATTTTGATCAAAATGTCCAAACAGATCCGCAAAGTAGATGGATTATATTTAAACGTGTTATTGGCTCATGAACAGATTTGGCTCATTTATTTATATGGTCCAAATAATGATCCACGCTTGTTTTAAAAATAAATAATTATAATATATATCAAACCTACAAGCAATACAAGATGTATCATTATGGTGGGAGATTTATAATACGGTTTTAAACGCCTCAATGGACTGTAAAGGAAATCACACTACCAATTTTAACCCTCATGCACTTAAGGAGATCATTAATATCATAGATGCATTAGAACTAGTGGATATATGGAGGCTTAAATATCCTGACCGAGTGAGAGAGACATGGTGGAGGCTCAATCAAGCTAGTCGTCTTGACTTCTTTCTTATGTCATTCTCGCTGGCACCAAAAGTTAGTGTTGATAGGGGACAGAATGCGTTCGGACCTTCACGTAATTGGCATATACATTACTCATACAGAATTTCCACATGGGCGAGGATATTGGACATTTTTTATCAAAGCCTATGGAATGTTAATTTGTTTTAGCTAGGACAGAAGAATTTAACTGACTTTTTCTGAAGTAACAGGTACAGCAGATCCCCATATTGTATGGGACAATTTTCAAATTTGTCTTTAGAGGCTATGCAATTCGGTACTCATTTCTAAAACAAAAACAATTCAGGTCAAGAGTCCATATACAAAGGAAATAGGACTAATAGTACAGATGGCAATGCAAACTGTACCATAGAGGCTCAGAATAAGTTGGCGGAAAATAGGAAGAAATGGAGGAGCTTATTTAAAGAGTAATGTTATAAGAAATATTGAACTGGATGGAATATGGGAAAAATGCGCCAAATTATTTTTTTAATCTTCAATTTAGAAGTGTTACCAAAAATAATTTACAGAAACTTGTTACAAATTAGTCACCCATGTTTCACAAACTATATTTTGAAAGCGGAAGCACAGTACTTTAAAAGCATATGTTTTTTTTTTGTCTCCTCTAACCGAAGCTGATTGTATGGATTTTTTTTCCTATTAATAATGTACAATGAACAGCTGCACAGAGACTCGTGAAGGCTGAATTACAGAGCGGGATTCTTGATGCAAGTAAAGCCTTTAAGTCCAGTAACTCCAGGGCTGGAAGGCATACCAAACCTTTTTTTGATATACCATGAGGACATTTTTTATTAGCTTGTTTTCACCACTTATATAAAATTGGTAGATTGCCAGATACTCAACAGGGTCTGATTTCATTATTACTGAAACAGGACCCAAGTGGTAAATTATAAAGATCCAGTCCATAAAAAGAAATTGAAGGCCCCTTACACTTCAGTGTTGTGATGCAAAATGCATAGTATTAAAAAGGTATTGTCGGATATTATTCATCCTAATCAGACTTTTATTTTATTTATTTTATTTTTTACATGGACGGTACATTGTAAATAAGACAAGTACGGGAAACAGTAGAACACTTGCTGACTTAAAGGTTTTTGATAAAATACAACTGGGATTTATATATAAATGGCTCGCATATTATAATTTTGGAGAATAT
This sequence comes from Oncorhynchus clarkii lewisi, assembly GCF_045791955.1. NCBI lineage: Eukaryota > Metazoa > Chordata > Actinopteri > Salmoniformes > Salmonidae > Oncorhynchus > Oncorhynchus clarkii. The sequence continues at coordinate 5,983,874 of NC_092168.1, read as the reverse complement.
CCTATACAATGGTTAAAGTTATGTATAATAACCCTAGATGTAAAATGGTAAAGAATGGCTACTTCTCAGAAAGTTTTAAATTGTCAAGAGGTGTAAAACAAGGTTGTCCACTATCAGCATATCCATTTATGGCCATCTAAATGTTAGCGATTAAAATCAGATCCAGCAATATCAAGGGACCATAAATCTCGGACTTGTATGCTGATTAATGTTTTCTTTGAAATCCCAAATGTGGATCCCTCCACCGCCACATAGATGACAGATACTTTTTAAAAACTGTAGTTTATTTCTTTATCAATTGTATTTTGTTTCCCTTTATTCACATTGAAGAGTGGGTACAGAACTTTGCGCCATTCTGCAATTTCCTTCAGGAGCTGATCATTCAAGCCTATATACTGAACTATATTATGCATTGGATCACAAAAAAAATACTTTTACATTACTGTGTAGTTTTCCAATTAAAAGGTCTGACGGTGATGTGAATATATTTTTCGGGAAATCATCTCACTAAAATACATGATAATAAAGTTAGCAAAAATGGATACGATCTTGCTCCCATAGAAAGGAAAATCCCTGTATTTGTTAAAATCACCCTGAGTAACTCTTGAGTCATATCCCAGTTGCTTTATGGCCTTGCCTACACCTAGCAACCTATTTTTATTATATAAGCAAAAAATACAAGTTTTTACTTGGAACGGCAAGCTAGATAAAATTAAACGGGCCTATTTATATAATGAATGTGAATTTGGAGGGCAGAAATGATTAACCTCCACGGGATCGGTGTCCGTATACCGGGACGGTTGAGCTAACGTGTGCTAATGTGATTATCATGACAGTTGTAAGTAAAGCAAACTTTCCAGGACGTAGACATGTCTTATATGGTCAGAAAGCTTCAATTCTTGTTAATCTAACTGCACTAGAGGTTGACCAATTTTAATCGGAATGGCCGATTTCAAGTTTTCATAACAATCGGATAACGGTATTTTTGGACACCTATTTGGATTATTTTTAATTTTTTACACTTATTTAACTAGGCAAGTCAGTTAAGAACACTCTTATTTTCAATGACGGCCTAGGAACGGTGGGTTATAACTGCCTTGTTCAGGGGCAGAACGACCTTGTCAGCTCGGGGATTCAATCTTGCAACCTTACGGTTAACTAGTCCAACGCCCTAACCACCTGCCTTACATTGCACTCCACGAGGAGCCTGCCTGTTACGCGAATGCAGTAAGAAGCCAAGGTAAGTTGCTAGCTAGCATTAAACTTACCTTATAAAAAAAACAATGAATCATAATCACTAGTTAACTACACATGGTTGATATTACAAGTTTATCTAGCATGTCCTCCGTTGCATATAATCGATGCGGTGCGCATTCGCTAAAAGTATATTTTTTTAAACCTGCATATTTAGCTAAAATAAATCCAGGTTAGCAGGCAATATTAACCAGGTGAAATTGTCACTTCTCTTGTGTTCATTTCACGCAGAGTCAGGGTATATGCTACAGTTTGAGCCGCCTGGCTCGTTGCGAACTAATTTGCCAGAATTGTGCCATGTAACAGGAATATTTAGACTTATGGATGCCACCCGTTAGATAAAATACGGAACAGTTCCATATTTCACTGAAAGAATAAACGTTTTGTTTTCGAGATGATAGTTTCTGAAGTCGACCATATGAATGACCGAAGGCTCGTATTTCTGTGTGTTATTATGTTATAATTAAGTCTATGATTTGATAGAGCAGTCTGACTGAGCGATGGTAGGCAGCAGCAGGCTTGTACACATTCATTCAAACAGCACTTTTGTGCGTTTTGCCAGCAGCTCTTCGCAATGCTTCAAGCGTTGAGCTGTTTGACTTCAAGCCTATCAACTCCCGAGATTAGGCTGGTGTAACCGATGTGAAATGGCTAGCTAGTTAGCGGGGTGTGCGCTAATAGCTTTTCAATCGGTGACGTCGCTAGCTCTGAGACTTGGAGTAGTTCCCCTTGCTCTGCAAGGGCAGCAGCCTTTGTGGAGCGATGGGTAACGATGCTTCGAGGGTGACTGTTGTCGACGTGTTCCTGGTTCGAGCCCAGGTAGGGGTGAGGAGAGGGACGGAAGCTATACTGTTACACTGGCAATACCAAAGTGCCTATAAGAACATCCAATAGTCAAAGGTATATGAAATGCAAATGGTATAGAGAGAAATAGTCCTATAAATCCTATAATAACTACAACATAAAACTTCTTACCTGGGAATATTGAAGACTCATGTTAAAAGGAACCACCAGCTTTCATATGTTCTCATGTTCTGAACAACAATATGGCACATATTGCACTTACTTTCTTCTCCAACACTTTTGTTTTTGCATTATTTAAACCAAATTGAACATGTTTCATTATTTATTTGAGGCTAAATTGATTTTATTTATGTATTATATTAAGTTAAAATAAGTGTTCATTCTGGATTATTGTAATTATCATCATTACAAATAAAAAAACTTGGCCGATTTAATCGGTATCTGCTTTTTTTGGTCCTCCAATCGGTATCGGCGTTGAAAAATCAGTCGGTCGACCTCTAAACTGCACTGTCCAATTTACAGTAGCTATTAGAATGAAAGAATACCATGCTGTTTGAGAGTGAAACAAACATATCATGGCAAGTGGTTTGATACATTCACCTCTGAAGGTAAATCATGTTCTTTCATTCTGTAATCTTGCTCTGATTTGTCATCCTGAGGGTCCCAGAGATAACCGTAGTTTGGTTTGATATATTTTTATATTCAAATGTAGGAACTGGGTTTCTACAGTTTGAACCTCTGCTGTCTCTGGCTCCACACCCACTCCGCCCGGCCCGGCTATCTAGATGTGTGAAAGTTAGTGTGTAAACTAATGATCCATCATGTATGACATTCCTTGGAGTGTGTAGACTTTTTTAATTTTGTATTACCATATCATTTTTGTATGTTCTCTCTAGTTATGTACTTGAAAATGTATCAATTGACCAATTTGGCACGTTTGGGCAGACTTGATACAAAACATTGTCCAGTATTGCATTGCTTCACTGGATCAATCTGAGACTTTGCACACTCAAATCTAAATTGCACCTAAAATGCAATATTATATGGTCTTTCTCTTGCATTTCAAAGATGGAACTAATAAAACAAATTATACATGCAGTGCATTTGGAAAGTACCCCTTGACATTTTCCACATTTTGGTAGGTTACAGCTTTATTCTAAAATTGATTAAATTGTTTGTTTTTTTCCCACATTCTACACACACTACCCCATAATGACAAAGCAAAAAGTTTTATGGCAAATGTATTAAATAAAAAAACACCTTATTTACACAGGTATTCAGACCCTTTGCGATTAAATTTGAAATTGAGCTCATGTGCATTCAGTTTCCATTGATTATCCTTGATGATTGGAGTCCACCTGTGGGGAAATTCCGTTGATTGGACCTGATTTGGAAAGGCACACACATGTCTATATAAGGTCCCACAGCTGACAGTGCATGTCAGAGTTAAAACCAAGCCATGAGGTCAAAGGAATTGTCCGTAGAGCTCCGAGACAGTATTGTTTTGAAGCATAGATCTGGGGAAGGGTAACAAAAAACATCTGCACCAGTGAAAGGCATGAACACAGTGGCCTCCATCATTCTTAAATGGAAGAAGTTTGGAACCACCAGGACTCTTCCTAGAGCTGTCTGCCTGGCCTAACTGAGCAATCAGGGGAGAAGGACCTCAACCATCTCTGCAGCACTCCACCAATCATGCCTTTTATGTTAGTGGCCAGATGGAAGCCACTCTCCAGTAAAAGGAAACCTGGCACCATCCCTACGGTGAAGCATGGTGGTGGCAGCATGCTGTGGAGATGTTTTTCAGTGGCAGGGACTGGGAGACTAGTCGGGATCGAGGGAAAGATGAACGGAGCAAAATACAGAGATCCTTGATGAAGACCTGCTCCAGTGCGCTCAGACTGGGGAGAAGGTTAATCTTTGAACAGGACAATGACCCTAAGTACACAGCCACGACAATGCAGGAATGGATTTGGGACAAGTCTCGGAATGTCCTTGAGTGGCCCAGCCTTAGCCCGGACTTGAACCAAATCGAACATCTCTGGAGAAACCGGAAAATAGCAGGGTGCAGCGCCGCCCCCCTTCCAACCTGACGGAGCTTGAGAGGATCTGCAGAGAAGAATGGGAGGAACTCCCCAAATACAGTTGCGCCAAGCATGTAGCGTCATACCCAAGAAGACTTGTGTCTGTAATTGCTGCCTTAGGTGCTTAAAGTACTGAGTAATGGGTCTGAAAACTTATGTAAATGTGATTTCGGTTTTATTTTAAAATTTGCCCACAATGTTTTTGCTTTGTCATTATGGGGTATTGTGTGTAGATTGTTTATCCCCTAATCAATTTAATACATTTTAGAACAAAGCTGTAGCGTAACAAAATGTGGAATACTTTCCAACTGCACTGTGTATTTACAAAAGAAAAGATATGGGGGATTGGAAATAATGCAGACAATTACATTGGTGGAAGCTGCAATATTAAAGCTGACCTAACCCCCCCCCCCCCCCAAAAAAAAAAAAAAAACTTGCAGGTGTAAATGCTGCCGAAGGTGACTAACATGTATTGACTCAATACTCAACACCCATAGATCTTGATTAGATTTATTTTTTATGGCAAATGTTAGAATTTTTCTTCCACTTTGACATATGTATTTTGCGTAGATTGACAAAAAAATGACAAATCCATTTTAATCCCACTTTTGTAACACCACAAAATGTGGAAAAAAGTGAAGGGGTGTGAATACTTTCTAAAGGCACTGTAAATCAGATGCTAATTAAAAAGCAAGAACAGGAAATACTCAGTTTACACACCTAAATCAATGTTCATTTGAAAGCACAAACAAAAATCTAATTCCACTTTCAGAGAACAGGAATTGCCCATCTGTCTCAGACTCTACATGTGTAAAGTGTTTTTAGTTTTTAACAGAGTCTTAATGAGGTTAGTGGGTTAGTTATCCCCAAAATATTGAATGGTGTGAAGTGATGCTTAATGGACTTTTTAAAAGTGTTTTCTAATGCCCTCACCACGTGTCCCCTTGCAGGGCAAATCGGATCAGAGGGGGAATTCTCCGCCTAATCAGAATTCAGGTACACCTGCTCAGTCAGGTAAGTGATAATTGGAGTGGTGGGGCAGTTGATCTATTCAGAAAATCCACAATGAATCACACTTTAATTTCACAAATTTGTTCATATTGGCGTATAACAACTGAAATCAGTCTAGATTTCCAGGCTAGTTGAGGTCCAGGCCCAGTCCAGAAACATCTAGCCCCTATCCCCAGTGTAGATGAAAGTATTTGATGGGTATAAGCAATATGGCAAAAATGAAGTCCACCTAACCTATCAGGGGGTGAGGTATTAGTTTTGTTTGATTAGATAGACCCTTTGTACACACAACTGTGGCAGAAGCATTCGTGTTGTGCTATGTAAAGTAGAACCTGCTTTGACAACTGTGGAGAATGGGCGTTTCTATTCCGTTTTGCGCAGCGGAATCAATGACCTACGAGGTGAGAAATGTTATGCTGCTCTATTTTCTCTGTTTGTGGGGATGCATTCTGCTTCGTCCAGTCAACCAGAAAATGTTGAGGGATAGGGGTTGCTTTAAATTGTCACACTTTCACTTGTTTTTGCTGCCTTTGTGTGTACAGAGTAAACCGGATGACAGCCCACCATGTGAGCAGGTTTGGCGGGGGCACTGTTCTCTGGTATATTGTCAACAAAAGCCTGATGGATTGTTCAGAAACATGTATTCATTCCATAAAATGAATGTAAAAAAGATTCTAACTAGCTTAGTTCTAAACTCAGCAAAAAAAGAAACCTCTCTTTTTCAGGACCCTGTCTTTCAAGGATAATTTGTAAAAATCCAATAACTACTCAGATATTCATTGTAAAGGGTTTAAACACTGTTTCCAATGCTTCCAACCATAAACAATTAATGAACATGCACCTGTGGAACGGTCGTTTAGACACTAACAGTTTACAGACGGTAGGCAATTAAGGTCACAGTTATGAAAGTTTAGGACACTAAATAGGCCTTTCTACTGGCTCTGAAAAACACCAAAAGAAAGATGCCCAGGGTCCCTGCTCATCTGCGTGAACGTGCCTTAGACATGCTGTAAGGAGGCATGAGGACTGCAGATGTGGCCAGGACAATAAATTGCAATGTCCATACTGTGAGACGCAGAAGACAGCGCTACAGGGAGACAGGACAGACAGCTGATCATCCTCGCAGTGGCAGACCACGTTTAACACCTGCACAGGATCGGTACATCCAAACATCACACCTGCGATGGGACAGGTACAGGATGGCAACAACTGCCCGAGTTACACCAGGAACGCACAATCCCTCCATCGGTGCTCAGTCTGTCCACAATAAGCTGAGAGAGGCTGGACTGAGGGCTTGTAGGCCTGTTGTAAGGCAGACATCCTCACCAGACATCACCGGCAACAACGTCGCCTATGGGCACAAACCCACCGTCACTGGACCAGACAGGACTGGCAAAAAGTGCTCTTCACTGACGTTGTGGTTTTATCTCACCAGGGGTGCTGGTCGGATTTGCGTTTTATCATCAAAGGAATGAGCGTTCCACCGAGACCTGTACTCTGGAGCGGGATTGATTTGGAGGTGGAGGGTCCTTCATGGTCTGGGGCGGTGTGTCACAGCATCATCGGACTGAGCTTGTCATTGCAGGCAATCTCAACACTGCGTTACAGGGAACACATCCTCCTCCCTCATGTGGTACCCTTCCTGCAGGCTCATCCTGACATGACCCTCCAGCATGAGAATGCCACCAGCCATACTGCTCGTTCTGGATCTCAATCCCATTGAGCACTTCTGGGACCTGTTGGATCGGAGGGTGAGGGCTAGGGCCATTCCCCCCCAGGAATGTCCGGGAACTTGCAGGTGCCTTGGTGGAAGAGTGGGGTAACATCTCACAGCAAGAACTTGCACATCTGGTGCAGTCCATGAGATGCACTGCAGTACTTAATGCAGCTGGTGGCCACTCCAGATACTGACTGACTTTTGATTTTGACCCCCCCCCTTGTTCGGGGACACATTATACCACGTCTGTGGAACATGTTCAGTTTGTCTTTTGTTGAATCTTGTGTTCATACAAATATTTACACGTTAAGTTTGCTGAAAATAAATACAGTTGACAGTGAGGACTTTTCTTTATTTGCTGAGTTTATGCGTTTTGTGTTGCTTATACCCATCAAATCCTCTCTGATCTACATGCAGTGCCTTAATGGGTCAGGCATGTCAATGTACATGGTCATACTTGTTTTTGAACTTCTTTTTGCTAGTGCCAAATTAGGCCACCTACAAGTAACTGCCAAAATATAGGGAACCAACCGTGTCTTAACCTTTCTCCTACAATTCCTGTGGCCCTGTGGAAATTGAATTAACATAAAAACATCCCCATCAAAATCTGTCTAGAGATGTTTTTTTTTGCATGGGCTGTCTCAATCCACTGCATCTGTTAATATCGCCCTTCTGTATCTGCGGTGAAAGGTGGCAGAGCTAGAGCTGTGTTTGTCAGACCATAAAACATCCCAAAAATCTGTCTTCTCACAAATGTCTAAAGCTTCAGAACGGTTTGGCCTACAAACTATTATGACCCCTCTGTGGAAAGATGACTCTCACGAACATGATGGGGTTGCTCTACGCACCCCCACAAGTGTCACGGGACTTGTCTGAAGGTGGAGATAGTTTAGTGCCTAGAATAAGGGGTTAAATACATGTGTATGTTAAATAAAAAATAGTTTCCTGATCTTTTATTTCTCAGATATAGGACAAACACTTCAGAACCCCCCCCCCCCTCCCCCCAAGTAAAAAAAGAAAAAACGATCTGTTACATGTGGTGAATCTGTTATTCAAAGCATTTCTATGGGGTAATATCAGAAATTCTAAAGTCAATAATGTTTAAGCTAAATGCTTCTTGGCATGACCATCTTAAAACAATTCCATATTTTAGCTTATCCAGCTGCAGATTATGCACACTGGCTCCTTGTGGTCTGCTAACTTCAAATACCATCCGAAATGAGTACTTTTGTTATCAACTGAGTCAGTCGACTGTCTGCTCTACAAATTGCATCCTAAATAACTACTCAATACTATTTCTAGTTCAGTCAGTCTCAATTTACCCTTGATGCATCACGGTTTTGATGCTCTCCAACACTGCCATTAACTTTGTTCCTAGGCGTTGGTGTGTTTCGCACACTAGCTCTGGTCCAGGGCGTTATGTTAACCACTGTTGCGTGTGCAGCTAGCTCGTACAACGCTGGACACTCGCTGCTTGCTGCTCGCAAGTACGACTTTCAGGGGTAGGCAACCCTGGTACTTAAAGTTTTGGATTTAACCAACCTAATTTCATCACCTGTGCTGTTGGTGGCGGTAATGCACCATTTGATATCTTGTCTCATTTCCTATGTCTTACAGTGTCTGTGTGTGAAGTCATCTGCTGGAGTCAGACTCTGGAAAATAATAGCCTCCCCCGCAGGCCCTAAGCATGATGGGATATTAATTGCTTAAATAACTCAAACCACGCCTGTGTGGAAGCACCTGATTTCAACCTACTTTGTATCCCTCATTTACTCTAGTGTTTCAATGCTTTGGCATTTGCATGTGCACTATATGACCAAGTATGGGGACACCTGCTCATCGAACATCTCATTCCAAAATCATGGACATTAATATGGAGTTGGTTAACCCCTATGCTACTATAACAGCCTCCACTCTTCTGGGAAGGTTTTCCGCTAGATGTTGGAACATTGCTGCGGGGACTTGCTTCCATTCAGCCACGAGCGTTAGTGAGGTCGGGCCTGTTGTTGGGCGATTAGAACTGGCTCAGTCGGCGTTCCAATTCATCCCAAAGGTGTTCGATGGGGTTGAGGTCCCGTGCTCTGTGCAGGCCAGTCAAGTTCTTCCACACATCTTGACAAACTATTTCTGGACCTCAATTTATGCACAGGGGCAATGTCATGCCCAAACAGGAAAGGGCATTCCCTAAACTGTTCCCACAAAGTTGGAAGAACATAATTGTCTAGAATGTAAGATTTCTCTTCCCTGAAACTAAGGTGTCTAGCCCGAACCATATAAAAACCAGCCCCAGACCATTATTCCTCATCCAGCAGACTTTGCAGTTGGCGCTATGCATTTGGGCAGTTGGCATTCTCCTGACATCCGCCAAACCCAGATTCATCGTGGACTGCCAGATGGTGAAGCTCGATTCATCACTCCAGAGAACACGTTTACACTGCTCCAGTCTAATTCCTCTATATAGTGTATGTCCATGTTTAACTGGAATTGTTAGTTTGGGTTTCTAAATGGCAGTCTCACATATCTTTATTAAATTGGTGCTACTGTTATCTAAGCATAGTGGACTCATGCATTTTGTATGTTTGGTCCACGGCGGGCGGCCTTTCTGGCCTGCTGCTTTCATGTCAAGTTATGATGCTAATCTCTTTGCCATGTCCATTCAAATGATTTAAGAAAGCGGTAGTCTGCTATATTTGATTAAATGAACTGACACATGTTTCCCCTCAGTTGATCATGACTGCTCTTCTTAGCATTTTTGCCCATCCCTTCTCTTCCCACAGGTAACGGTGCCATGATACCATTTGTCAACAACAACAGTTCTCCTTCCACTCCTCGTGACCCTGTCTTTGGGGGTGTGGGGCGGACTAACGGCCGTTCCCCTGGCAGCGCAGCTCCTCCAATGTCCGCTGTGGGACCTCCCAGTGCCCCCAAGCCTTCGGTCACTATTAGCAATGGCAGGGACCCCCGGCGTGCCAAGAGATGAAACTGGCATTAGGGACATCTTTCCCCCGGCCTCTTAACCTCCCCCCACCCCCTCACTCTCTCCTTTCCATCTACCTTTTGAACAAGCCAAACCTGGCATTCACAACAATATCACTGAAAAAGACTCGTTTCTGATCTGCAGCTTATACTGGTTAACCTAGGCGACGTTGTCTTTCTCTAGTTGAGCTAATGTTTGTTGGTTATGCTGTCAATTGCATAAAGCACCTCACTGAATAAGTGTGACCTAAACATGAACACAGTAGCAGGACTTGCAAAGCTCTGGACATAAAGTAAGTTTTCCCCCTTCCACCATAATTGCCAATTTTGTGCCAATGTTATTGACAACCCTCCCTGTGCCTCCCTCTCGCCCATCTTGTTGGCTGAAACTATACACCCTACTTGACCACTAGATGCACTTTCTTCTCTTTAAGTCAAAGTAAATGCATCACTAATTTGATTAAGGAACAGATTACTGCTGATGGGGAAAGCCTTATGTAGGCGAAACAACTTTTTGGACCGAATTAACTAACAAAACCCCCCTTGGAAGGATCACAACTCCCTTCTCAACCAAAACATCAAAAGTGACTGAAAAGAAAGGTGATAGTTTGATTTTTAACGGTAGGTCGATTAGATTTAGTTGAGAATGGCTACAGTTTTCATGAGGACTAGTTTATTTGCTGTCCAGTTATGAACAATACATTTGTTAGGTGGGAACACTTAAGAGGTTCACCCAAATATATTTTACTGACATTTTGATTTCTGTTTCATCTCTGAGATAGATGAAGTAGCTAATGAGTGCAATAAATAATATTGTCACATTTAACTCTAGCTATGTTCCTCATTCTGTCAAACAACTTTAATCAAGACTGAGTAATACATTTAATCTGTTTTATCACATTAACATATTTCCAATGAACGACAGACAGCGTTTTTGATATGTCAAAACTAGCCATAAGGCTAATATCCTTAACTTTAATCGATAGTCCTGAGGCTTATTCAGTAGGAGGAAATATTTACCTTGTTGCATGTCTACCCTGTGGGCCGGGTTTCCCAGACAGGTTAAACGTAGTCCAGGACAAAAAATTATACCCAATGGAGAAGTATTTTAGTCCAGGACTAGGCTTAATCTCTGTCCAGGAAACTGTCCCTATATGTCTATCTGAAACACTTAAAATGTTGAAACCTATTGAATAAGCTCCAGGGATCACCCAACTGCCCTCAAGTAGAGAGACATCTTGAAGATCTGTCATGTGGTGTTTATTTATATACCACCATTATACAGTGCCCTCCAGTGTCCATTCACTCAGCTTTTTGGCATGCCTTGCGCAGGAAACTCTTTCCATGAAGGGCCAAGAGTCTGCTGGTTTTTGTTAAGACCTAGTCAACCAGGTGAGAGGAGTGCCTTACTAATCAGCAACCATATTTGATCAAGTGCAAGAGCAAAAACCGCAGACACTCGGCCCTGTGTGGAATGAGTTTGACACGTGCCTTACTGGGATCATTTGGGCTGCTGCTTAAAAAACAAAACAAGTAGTGCTTTTTTGGTAGTCGTCTGTGCCACATTGTACCCTTCAATTAGATTGTTATGATCAAAGTTTAGAATCCATGCTTTGCAATCTTATTTCCCAAGTCCAGTTGGAATGACCTCATTGTTTAATAGTGCAGTTTTGGCAATAGTCTGAACTAAACGAAGCCTTCAGAAGGCCTACATATGTTCAAGTAATTTATAAGCAGATATATAAAAATGCATTCCAAATGTGTTAAACCTTAAGTATGTTTGCTTCTAGCTACAATAACAGAAGCTCATTCAGAGATCTAGACAAATGTTAAGAGACAAGTCCCATATGACAGTTATTTTGGTCCATTGAATATGGTTAGTTAATATTGTGAGAAAAGATGCAGTATGATGACAATTAGTACTTTCCTTATTTTACCCCAGTGGTCTGTTTTGAAACTTATTTTGTAACCACACATTGCAAGAGACTAAACACACATGGCCTCATATCCTATGTTTCACAAAGCACCTCTGACCACAAACAGGGAAGGCTTTGGCCTGTGAGAATTCTCCCTGCACTAACTGATAGGCACTGTGTCACGTTCCTCAAAATAAAAATAGCTTCAGGCTATTCTGGATATTAATTAACATTAAAAAAAATAAAAAAAATGTTATCTACTCTTTGATATTCCAAAATAGGGTTGGTTTCCCAGACCCAGATAAAGCCTATTCCTTTACCAAAAAGCACTTTAAATGAAGACTCATTGAGCATGCATTTTTGCTCACGACTAGGCTTAATCTGTGTCTGGAAACTGGTTCATATAAAAATAAGCAATGTAATACAGTGAGAGTGCTTACTCAGTTGTTGGGTATGTGAGCTTTATATTTTGAAATGTATAAAATATTTCCTAGACAAAATTGTTGGTTGAATAAATGTACAGTGCATCAGACACTTTGACAGAGGACAACAGCACAATATTTTTATAATATGTATTTGGTATGTTATGAAATGTGCTCCTAAAAGTGAGTGTGCATGTGTTTTTTGTGTATGTATGCACTAAATCCTGGGTGGTAAAAGTTGATCACAATGAAAGTGGAAGTGTGGAGATACAGCTAGCTGGTGATTAGACTGTAAGAATTGTGTCCTTGGAGTCATTTTCTGCTCTCAGATGCTTGAAAACAAATGTGCGCTTTGAAATAAGAAACATTACCTCGCACATGTGCATGCCATATAATGTTTAATCTTCCTAATAATGATTATTCTCTTACGGTTATTTTCTGTTTCACTTTTAGTATTATTGTGACCAGTTACTTTTCTGGTGACAAGGTGAGTGGTTGAACATTTTTAGAAAAACAAAGTGGTCATTGTCATGACTGGAGAGTTTTTAAGTGTAATTTCCCTTCAGGTAGTGAAATAAAAAAAATAGTAACAATTTATAGAGTACATCAGTGTTATAGTATATGATCACTTAAATTAATGAGCCTTAAAGGAATAGTACACTCCAAACCCATGTTTAAAAGATTTATGTAGCCTCAAAGGTGCTCTTCAGTCATTCTACAATATCTGTTGAATGGATAGTATTAAGGGAAATTTGCATGATCTACCTCAAATTAATGGAAAAGATCTGTTCAACCAATGTTTTGAATTTGAGTGACAATATTATATCGCTACATTTAATTAACCTCATGGATGTAAAGGCCCCTGAAGAGGACTAGCAAAGTTCTGGTATCTGTAATTTTTGCTTTTAAATCGATCTGTGGATGCCGTAGATCAAAATGACTACCATTCAGCAATAGCCCTAGTTCTCACGTTCATGTGCTAGTCGGACTTGTTGTAGCTATACTGCTGCTGCGTTCCGCCAATTTAGCAAGCCAGAAATTTCAGAGTTTCCTAGTCGGGGGAACTCCAAATTTCAAAGTTCCCCCGACTGGCATGTCAACATATTTCTTCGACCTTTGTGACTCAGGCTGTGAAATCTGGCACCACTAATTTGGGATGTCCCGCCCACCATTTCATTCGCTCTTCCGACTGTCCATTATCTTCTGGCTGAATGCTCCATCGCAGCCGTTGACAAAGCACTGCCTGAAATCCTTAGATCCTAGCACAGGAGAAGAGCGTGATTTTGATACACTAGCACAGGGATGAGCAACTGGTGGCCCGTGGTTCAGTTTCCAATAGATTTTTAATGTTAAATTTGGGAACTCAGTCCGGGTCTCAATTTACTGTTGAGAGTTAGAATAGTAGAATACACAGACAGGGTGCAGTTTCTCTTGTCAGTCACTGACAGTCACTCAATTAGCCCATGTCAACATTCTTATTTTATTTTTTAGATTGGTGAGTTAGTCTAGCGGCCATCTATAAACATTTCTAGTAATCATGGTCGAATTACTGACTGGGGGGCCCCATTGATTTTGTTAGTCACCCTCACTCAGATATACGTTTAAAAACTGCAAATATTTATCTTCGTCCCAATGCAAAGTGAATATAATATTGCAAAATCTTCTCTTATGCCCCATGGCAAAATGTGTAGAATTAACCCAAAAATTCCTGTCGGGGGGGGCATCTTAAAAAGTTTTGCCTGTAAGGTGGGGTGGGCACCCCCAACAAAATTTCGCTTATGGCCCCCAAAAGGATCGGGCCAGCTGTGACGGCATGTGTGGGTATGCATACCCACGAGCCACTGCGGCCCCTCATTTAGATTTATTTTGTGGCCCCCGCCCCCATCAAAGGTGCCGATCCCTTTGTATTGTAAACTCTACTTCCTTTCTGTAAATGTCATTGTGCACTCAAATAATTTACTCCTGACAGTATGTAAATAGTTATATTGTATGTTAGTGTCGTCAGGTCGGCTAGTATTGTATCGTGATCCTGCCTTGTGCGTTGTATATTGTGAAATAATAAAGAGTGCCGATCCCTGCTCTAGCAGATTCAGGGATTGATTTCAAATCTAACTTTATTTGTCGTGCCGAATACAACAAGTGTAGACTTTACCATGAAATGCTTACTTACAAGCCCTTAACCAACAGTGCAGTTCAAGAAGAGTTCAAATATTTACCAAGTAGACTAAAATAAGAAGTAATAATAAAAAGTAACACTGTAAGAATAACAATAACGAGGCTATATACAGGGGGCACCGGTAACGAGTCAATGTGCGGGCGTACAGGTTAGTTGAGGTAATTTGTACTTGTAGGTGGGGGTCATATTAAAAAATATATTTTTATCATAATGTACTGTGTACTTAAGCTTGTATCCTCAAAAGTAACTACACCTCAGCAATGTATAACTATTTTTATCAGAAAGGTGAGATTTGTGTCTTTCTTGGAGCATGCAGCATTACTAGTTATAGTTTATGGCCCTCATGATAAATAACTTCTGGGATTACATCTTGTTATATCTAGAAAAGGCTCTTGTCACATGTAATTTACAATAACGCTGGTTTCAACAGATCTCGTCAGAAGTAAATTAGACGTTTCCTGTGTGGTGTGGGGTGGGGACGCGATTTGTGATATCTGTTCGTCGACAAAGCAAGACATGGTCACAATGGCAGGTAAGTCATTCAGTTCATTCCTACAACATGACACATACTTTTTCAGTTTATATTTGAATGTGCATTTAAAAAAAATAAAAAGTACAACACTGGTTGTTATTCACACAGGCTCATTATGTGGTATCTCAGCTTATTTTGATTCAGAAAAACAGCTCTCGTTTGTCCTGACATTTATTCAATTAGTTTTATAAATGAATGAATGCTATGGAATCAATGCTCTATCACATTAAGTCAAGCATGCATTTCAAAGCCTTTTTTATATCACTGCAAGTCATGCACTGGAAAAAGTCTAAATTATAATGTAATGTAGTAAGAAAGAAAAGGATCTTACTGATTCCCATCAAGTATTACCATAAGGTGTATTGCTGTAATTCCTTTTGAGGAAACCAAACTGCAGACACTATACCAATGCATTTTGCCAAAAGAGAAAATAAATTGTCCATTTAGCTCTTACTATTTTTCTATACTGTTATATCTAGAAAAGGCTCTTGTCACATGTCATTTACAATAACGCTGGTTTCAACAGAGATCTCGTCACAAATTCATTAGACGTGGGGACGCGATTTGTGATATCTGTTCGTCGACAAAGCAAGACATGGTCACAATGGCAGGTAAAGTCATTTAGTTAATTCCTACAACATGACACATACATTTTCAGTTTATATTTGAATGTGCATTTTGTTTTTCTACAACACATTGGTTGTTATTCACACAGTATCATTTTGATTCATAAAATTAGGTAATACTGATTCCTTGTCAAGTATTACCAAAAGGGGTATTGCTGTAATACCTTTTGAGGAAACCAAATTGTGCAGACACTATACCAATGTATTTTGCCAAAAGAGAAAATAAATTGTCCTTTTACTATTTTTCTATACTATCCATTTTGATTCAAGAAAGTGTAACTGTTTACCATCTTCTTTTCAGACCCAAATATCTCATACCTTTTGATTGTGGAGGACTTTGGTGAATACTTCAACTACACTGACTTCAACACAACTTATGAGCTTGACGAAAACACCCTAACCTGCAATACTTCCCCCATTTCCTCCGGTGTGACCGTCGTCTTATGTGCCTTATACGTCCTCATCTTGCTCTTGGCCATTCCTGGGAACATGGTGGTGGGGCTGGTGATAGCCTCCAGCAAGCAGCCGCTGTCTCCCTCTGACTTATACCTCCTCCACCTGGCTGTGGCCGACTTCCTGTTGGCTCTCACCCTCCCTTTCTGGGCCGTTTCTGTCACCGTGGGCTGGGTCTTTGGTGACGCCATGTGCAAACTAGTCAGTGTCTTTCAGGAGGTCAGCTTCAATGCCAGCATCCTGTTTTTGACCTGCATCAGCGTAGACCGTTACCTGGTGATCGTGCGAGCCATGGAGGCATCCAAGGCTGCTCGTCGCCAAGAGGTCAGCTGGGGCACCTGTGCCACTGTCTGGCTTGTGGGTGGCCTGCTGTCCCTGCCCGGTCTCTTCAACCATGTCATCTTCTTACCCAGCACAGAGAGGATGACATGCGCCGAGAGTTACGACCCAGGCAGCGCTGAGGCTTGGCGGCTGGTCATACGGGTTCTCGGGCACATGTTAGGGTTTCTACTCCCTTTGACAGTTATGGTGGTGTGCTATGGTGTGATTGTGGCTCGACTCCTGCGGACCCGGGGCGGTTTCCAGAGGAACAGGGCTATGAGGGTGATTGTTGCGCTGGTTTTGGCCTTTCTGCTTTGCTGGATGCCCTACCACCTGGCTGTGATGGCGGACACCCTATTCCGGGCGAAAGTGGTGGGGTATGGGTGCCGAGAGAGGAACGCTGTGGACACAGCCATGCTCGCCACCCAGAGTCTGGGCCTGCTGCACAGCTGCGTCAACCCGGTTCTCTATGCCTTTGTCGGGGAGAAGTTTAGGAGGAGGCTACTCCAGAAAGTGGGTGTGATGGAGCAGCGAGCGTCATTGACCAGGGCCAGCAGATACTTCTCTCAGACCTCAGAGGCCACCTCCACATTCATGTGATCTTAAAATGTGTGTTTTTACCCCTGATTATAAGAAGAATCAATGAGTCATGATGAGGACTCCGGTGCTATGCTGTGGGTGTGCAGGAATACGCCCACATAAATGTCAACAAACTGGACTTTTAAAACAGCCTTCTTACTTGAGACCACATTTGTCTTTACATGTATTATTGTATTAACTCAATGCATCCATTTTTTTTTGTTTTGTGAAAAGGAAGTGTAACGCCCCTGGCGGGTTTTGAACGCATGTCTCCCAGCATGTAGGCAAACACTGCTCCAATAAATCTGTACCATTTTGTGGGGTATAGTAACAGGTCCAAGCAAGGTCCATGACATTTATTTTTATATATATATATTTTTTTTTATTTTACCCCCTTTTCTCCCCAATTTTCGTGGTGTCCAATTGTTAGTGGTGTCCAATTGTTAATTACTAACAATTGGATAGAGACGAAGGTCGAAAGCTATGCGTCCTCCAAAACACTGCTTCTTAACACAGCGCGCATCCAACCCAGAAGCCAGCCACACCAATGTGTCGGAGGAAACACCGTGAACCTGGTGACCTTGGTTAGCGTGCACTGCGCCCGGGCCCACCACAGGAGTTGCTGGTGCGCGATGAGACAAGAATTTCCCTACCGGCCAAACCCTCCCTAACCCGGACGACGCTAGGACAATTGTGCGTCGCCCCACGAACCTCCAGGCGGCGGCCGGCTGCGACAGAGCCTGGGCGCGAACCCAGAGTCTCTGGTGGGACAGCTAGCCTGCAATGCAGTGCCCTAGACCACTGCACCACCCGGGTGGTCTGACATTATTTTCTATTCATAAACAGTGTTTAGGGAAAATTCTGAAAAGATTAAGTATGTCAAAAATTGACATAACAAACTTGGCGACGCCATACATGTGCATGTTTTCCGTTATAAATCAGACCTTTCATAAAACTGTGTGCGTGAATTCACCTTTTTTTTGCTAAAAGAAAGAGCAATGGCCAATCTTGATTACACTCCTGTAGAGGTGTGGGCAGAATGTTTTAATAATTTAGTGACTTTAAAAAAAAACGAAATATGCATACTATCAAATATAGCAGGTGCCAAACACTTGATTGATTGCACATTAGAAACATCTTAAAAGTGAAATTCTACAGCCCACGCTTCTACAGTATGCAAAATACAAAATGTTCAAAATGTTGTTAATCAATAAATTATGTTTATCTCTTGCCTTGGTTTAGTCTCTGATGTTAAATAGGCTATTTAGAAGAAAAAGAAACGCACACCTATTAAGACGAGGTGCTGGCTAGTGGAGTAGACAACTTGAAAATAAAAGAGCTGCACACTCGGAGCTCAGATGCAAAAATGTAATTACCAACGTTTCGACAGCCAAGCTGTCTTTATCAGGGTATAATCAATCACTGCGGGATGACTCGTTTATATAGTGTCAAAAGACACAGGTGTCTGTAATCATGGCCAAGAGTGGCCTAATATCATTGGTTAATAATCAAATATTAAAATGTCATACAAAGAACAACATACAAACAACAAATGGATAGCATTCGATCATAGATTAATTTGACTACACAAGCTTACAAACAATTACAATGGCAAAGTCACAATAATCACAAGAATGGCTTCAGATCAAAGTCTACGTTGAGACCGAAGGGCACAAGGGTCTTTAAATGAAAGATCCAGGCAGCCTCTCGTTTTAACAATAAATTATCAAGGTCACCTCCTCTCCTAGGGCGGGTGACATGTTCGATGCCAATATAACGCAGAGACGAAATCGAGTGGCCTGCCTCCAAGAAGTGTGCCGCAACTGGATAAGTAGATAAGATGCTCTGAGATACGTATGTTTAATTCGCGCTTTGTTTGATCTACAAGTTATAAGTTATAA
The DNA here is from genome assembly GCF_045791955.1 of Oncorhynchus clarkii lewisi. Classification (NCBI taxonomy): domain Eukaryota; kingdom Metazoa; phylum Chordata; class Actinopteri; order Salmoniformes; family Salmonidae; genus Oncorhynchus; species Oncorhynchus clarkii. The sequence continues at coordinate 5,965,102 of NC_092168.1, read as the reverse complement.
GATAAATAACTGCCTTAGGGGAGCACGTAATAACACCTTTGATTGGGATCGATTTCCCTGTTTGTGGGTGTTTGAAGGATCTACATTTATAAGTGCCATTGCATTGAGCACAGCCATTACATTTGTAATTTCCATCCAGTAGGGGCGCAAATAGACGTTCAGGAATATCTTGGGGTGGTTTACCAATTGGTCTCTAAGTTTTCTGCCCCGCGAGAATACGACCAAGGGAAGGTCCGAAAACACATTACCGAGATCGGATTTTAGGATGTGCCAATGTTTGTGAACAATTCCCTTAATTTGTTCAGAGCACTTTGAATAGCGGGTAGTTAGAATGCAAGAATGCGTCTTTTTGCGAGACTGACCTTGAAAAAGGTAAATTCTCGTTTTGTTTTGAATTTTTTCTCAATGGTAATATTAATCTGATCATTCTTGTAGCCCCTCTCCTTGAACTTTCTTTGCGTCTCAGCCATATTTCTGTCGAAATCGGATTGTTTTTTGCAAATCCTTTTGATTCGACAGAATTGGCTGTAGGGCAAACTATTTTTATTAAATAGGCTATTACCTTGTGCTCCTATTGCACAGCAATACTGTAGCCTATACCCATTCTGTCAAATATTTAACATAAGCTACCAGTCTATTTACTGTGTTGGCAGAATGCTTTAATCTTTTGCATTAACTTATGCTGTATTTGGCAAAAGACTGTGAATGTTTCTGAAAGAGAAAATTATGCCAAATTGTTGTGGACCTGTAAGTAGAATGTTTGTAATTTAATGTTTTGTATTGACTTTCCCCCCAACCTAATGCTGGACTGTCAGCAAATTGTCTAGGCTACTCAAAAACAAATAATTGAATTATAAAATAAAATATAAAATGTTATATAAAATAAAATAAAACACAGATTTTCACTCTTCTCACTAACTGCAAATGGCTGCAACTTATGTTTTAAGTGTGTTGTGACATGTATGGTCATATTTTTGCAGTTTTATTTAGTTTTGTTATTTTAGGGGGCCATGCCTTGTCAATTTTTAGGCCGCCTAGGTATTTGCATTTAAATTAATGTGTATGAGTGCTGTGACATCAAATGGGAGAGTTAGTGAGATCGTGAGGTTTCTTCTTCAATCTTGTAGAATGCTTACTACTGAACACCACTAATGTCTCTCCGTCATCATTCTATCCTGTTAATTCAGGTATGTAATGTGCAATATATTGAGGTAACATGGTTAATTACATAGTCCATGAGTTTAGTGACGTGTAAAGGAGGGAGTTTTAATCGAGTGAAAAACTTGTTGGTATGTTCCCCATTGTAAGTAATGAAGGTTGGCTAGGTTGCTAATGATTTACATGGAAGAGAAGGGATTAGATGGCACCCAAACCTTTTTTGTACTTTTTTTCAACAGTGTATTAGCTCTTATTTGTTTTATTATTCTAGGAACGAAGGCAGTTTAGTTCAAGAAATATATGCGATGTGATGTTAAAATGTGTTATTTTTTACAAATATCAACAGTTTAACAGTTCATGAGCTTTATGCTAACCAAATGTACAGTTGAAGTCGGAAGTTCAATCCAATTGTTCAACCACTCCACAAATTTCTTGTTAACAAACTATAGTTTTGGAAAGTTGGTTAGGACATCTACTTTGTGCATGACACAAGTCATTTTTCCAACAATTGTTTACAGACAGATTATTTCACTTATAATTCACTGTATCACAATTCTAGTGGGTCAGAAGTTTACAATCACTAAGTTGACTGTACCTTTAAACATCTTGGAAAATTCCAGAAAATGATTTCATGGCTTTAGAAGATTCTCATGGGCTAATTGACACATAATTTGAGTCAATTGGAGCTGTACCTGTGGATGTATTTCAAGCCCTACCCTCAAACGCAGTGTCTTGTTGCTTGACATCATGGGAAAATCAAAAGAAATCAGCCAAGCCCTCAGAGAAAATTTTTTAGACCTCCGCAAGTCTGGTTCATCCTTGGGAGCAATTTCCAAATGTCTGAAGGTACCACGTGCATCTGTACAAACAATAGTACGCAAGTATAAACACCGTGGGACCACGCAGCCGTCATACCGCTCAGGAAGGAGATGCGTTCTGTCTCCTAGAGATTAACGTACTTTGGTGCGAAAAGTGCAAATCAATCCCAGAACAACAGCAAAGGGCCTTGTGAAGATGCTGGAGGAACAGGTACAAAAGTATCTATGTCCACAGTAAAACAAGTCCTATATCGACAATCTGAAAGGCCGTTCAGGAAGGAAGAAGCCACTGCTCCAAAAACCGCCATAAAAAAATAGTCTACAGTTTGCAACTGCACATGGGGACAAGGATTTTACTTTTTGAAGAAATGTCCTCTGGTCTGATGAAACAAAAATGGAACTGTTTGGCCATAATGACCATCGTTATGTTTGGAGGAAAAAGGGGGAGGCTTTCAAGCCGACGAACACCATCCGAACCTGTGAAGCACGGGGGTGGCAGCATCATGTCGTGGGGGTGCTTTGCTGCAGGAGGGACTGGCACACTTCAATACACTCTTGCCTGCATCTAGCTGATATATGGTGTAATTATTAGTCCAACACTTGCAAACGATAGTATCTATCGAACAAATTCAGGTATGTTTATCTCTGTTTCGTTCCATTTGCTTCCTTTTAAGAAACATCTTTCAACAGAATTGGCGGAATGAATACACCCCCTGATCACGTGTAAACACAGTTCAGTGTGATAGCAGCCAAGTTGTTGTATTCCTTCTCGCATCTATACGCTCTCCTCCACACACCTTTTCCCTTCGTTTGTGGACTTCAATGCATATCAGCTGTATGTGATCAGGAGAAAAAAAACTTTCCATGGCAAACCATATCATAACCACTACACACAGCCTACGTAGTTGTCACCATATTAGCTAAAGTAACGTCATAGTCAACATAGCTAATATAACTAACGTGTTAGTAAACCAGCAACCATCATGCAGTGATGTTACTGTGTATTGTCATTAAGCAGTTTAGCACTGAAACCGGTGGGCCCCAGTGGCAATAAATTCTTAAAACCAAAAGCTTATCTTGACTTGGAAGAGTTCCAGTGTTGTGTTGGATAGTCATAGCCAGCTAGCTAACATAGCTTCCCTCTGTTTGAGCAAGGTGTTTGCGTAGGTTAAACTAGCTAGCTGCATTTGCTAGGTAAGTAAGTGAAACTGTAAAAAAAAAGGACAATCGCTCTCTCTTGCTTCTCCCATATTTTGGATGAAATGTATTTGTTCAAAACTGTTGAACTATTGTCTTTCTTTCTCATAGTCAACTATTCACCACATTTTATGCACTGCAGTGCTGTAGCTTATGCTTTCAGTACTAGTTCCATTCTCAGATCCTTTGATTGGGTGGACAACCTGTCAGTTCATGCTGCATTGTGCTACTGTACAGAGTACTGAAGACCTTCATTGCAAAACAGTGTGTTTTAATCAATTATTTGTTGACGTGAATATATTCTGTATAGTTTTATCTGAACAGGATAACTTTTTAATGTAAAAATAAATATATTTTTATGAAATACCCTGAGGAGAATGGTCCTCCCCTTCCTCCTCCGAGGAGCCACCACTGGATATAATCATGTTGTTGGGCAGTTATATGCTGGAAAGTCTTATTAAAAAAAGTTGTTTATTAAATGTTGAAGTGTATAAATACCACACTGCAGTGTATTGCTTGAACAACAAGTTTAATATGTTATCTTTTTACCATACTAGTACATACAGTACAAAACATGGCTTCATTTGAACTGATTGAGACTGAAACCTTGTGGTTTAAAATACGAACAACAGGGGTTTGATATTACAGATAGGATTAGATTAGAATGTGTCATTGCATGCAGAGCTTATCCTGGTAATTATTAATACATTTTAGCCCGAAACAGATTTCATCTGGAAAAAGGAGAAGGCCCTTACTGATTTTGCCAATGTTTTGCTGTCACTTGATTAGAATTTCTAGATTTTTTTTCAACTTTAGTGTTACCGAGTTGCGTTAATGGCTTGACATTAGACTCAGTCACTGTTATGAACTCTTAAAACTTGTAAATGAGTACCTGACAGTTGTCTGATGAGAATCAATTTAGGAACAAGTATTCAAACAAATTAGATACCTAGCTGCTTGTGATTTAATGAAACCGTGTGGACTGAGATCTTGACTGCCTAGTGCCTACAGTATATTGCTTTCCCTCCTGAATATTTTTTGTGAAGTTGCTTGTGAGTTTGCATTTGACCTACAAATCAAATATTTTCTCAACCCCTTCCTCCCTGCTCACGGTGGCACTGTCCAACATGCTCTGGAGACCACATGGTTGTCTAAAAATGACAAGAGGGCAGGAGCTAAGGGGGACAAGGTAGATATATCAGCATGCAACTGTCATCCTTCTGATGCTTTCTAGTTCTATGGCTGGCTCTTCCACTGTGAACTTGCCTGGCAGAGGTGGGGGGAGATCATGATTGAGAAGGCTTAGCTCTTTTGGCATAGGAGGGGGGACAGACTGTGCATTTGGTGTGACTAAGCCTGGTGCATAAGGAATTGGAAACAAAGCGAGTTTGTCAGGCAGAGCCAATCCCAAGAGATGATCTTAAGGGAATAGAATTTGACAGGGTCCAAGGCACTTTTTCTTTGTCTCGTGCTCAATGTGTTCAAGCCAAGAACCGGCACAAGAGGGGGGAAAAGCAAGAGAAACCAGCCAGCGGAAAGGAAGGTGAAAGGCACAGGCCAGCAACTTGCAAAAGGCAATACTGGGAGCTTTTAATGCAACATGATCCTGTAGGTCTTGCCATAAAAATACCGTCGGGCAGGAGCATGCACAGTCTGTATATGCCTAATTGCTATAGAATGATCCATTTGTTTAGCCTTTTTTTCCAATTGAACTTTCAAAGTTGTTTTAATTGGCTCATGTATTGCTAATAATATACATGTATCTTCTGCTATCAAAGTTTTAAAGCAAATAAACGTAATTAATTAAATTGGATTTGATTACCTTCAAAGTGCCCGAGCCAGGTTTTTTGTCACAGCTTTTTTTGGAAGTTAGTGTTATGTTTGAAAGTGTTAACAATACTTATAATAATCAAAATGTTAAAGTGTAGTTGGGAAAGAAAGAAAATAAATTAAGAAAAAGGGCCCATTTGGGACACATTTTGAAAACACAACTGATACTATTATAAGAAGGTAGCACTGTGACAATGAACAGGGCAGAGCTGCAGATGACCCTGAAGAAGGGAGCGGATGAGGGGTGCACGGCATCCCAAGCCCCATCATTCCTCCAAAGCGGGCCAAGGCCTACCCTTACCCAGACCAGGCGGTCCCGAACTCTGGGGCTTCCTAGTTCCCCACCCAGACCCCTCCAGCATTCGTACGCAAAATGAGGAACGCCGCTGTGGGAACCATCTGCGACATCCGTCTGAAAGTGGTGGTGGTAGGAGACCCATAGCCCTCACTCTACTGGTACCACAACGACGACATGCTGAATGTGGTTAACCAGGAGTATGGGGGCCTCTGGATCAGGGACTGCAAGCCCAGCGATGCCGGCCTCTACACCTGCATCGCCAGCAAACACTTGGGGGAGGTGCAGAGTAGCGCCATGCACGCCGTCCTGGACCTGGAGGAAGGTAATGTAGACAGATTACTTATCCTATATTTTCGTTAAACATCCCTGGCCTCTTATCAATGTGTTACAGTTCAAATAAGGTAATACTTTTGGATTTATGGATTTAACATGATTGGGCAGGGGAGCAGCCATGGGAGGGCATAGGCCCACACTGGGGAGGCAGGGCTTTATTACAGACATAAATACTCCTCACTTCTCTGGCAACAGCTTTGGTGGACATTCCTGCAGTCAGCATGCCAATTGCACGCTCCCTCAAAACTTGAGATATCTGTGGCATTGTGTTGTGTGACAAAAACATTTTAGAGGGGCCTTTTATTGTCCCCAGCACCTGTGTAATGATCATGCAATTGAATCAGCTTCTTGATATGCCACACCTTTCAGGTGGATGTATTAAAATCCAAGATGGCGTAGCAATCAGACGTCTTTTGTCCTCGTATATATATTTTTACATATTTTTCCTTCGCATATATTTTTGATATTTTTCTTAACCTCAACTTCAACATACTCTTCTGCAATCCGCCTCACCCAATGTGGTATGAATCTGCTATTTTCTTTACGTTTGAACCGGAATCCCCAACAGAAGCTAGCCAGTTTACTAGCTAGTAGTCAGCTAGCCACTGTTAGCGGTCATCAGCTACCTTTAGCCCGGACAACTCTCGCCAGTCTGCACAGCGCGGCTCAAACCAGAGCAAATCAGGCTTCTTTTTCTCCATATCTCCGGATTCCTACCGCAAGCTCTGAACCTTTTCACCTGTATCACCGCAGCTAGCTAGCTACTATCCGAGTGGCCACTCCCAGCTAACGTCTCTGTCCCGAAGCAAGAACCAATTAGCCTGGAGCTAGCCTTTGCTAGGCCCATCTCCCGGCTTGCTGAAGAGGTCCATCAGTCATTCCTTGCGCTACAATACTTATTTTGCCAATTGGCCTCGACCCCTTTTACTGCCAACACGAAGCCCCACCGACCCATCATGACAACTACCGATGTAATTCGCCCGAGGGGGTTTTTCAACTGGCTCCTCTGTCGCGACGTCCCCTGAATGCCCATCTGCTAGCCTGCTAGCCGCGGCTCGCTAGCTGTCTAGAGCATATCAAACTGTTAGCTGAAGAGGCCCATTGGACAAATTCTTTGGCGACTATACCTATTTTGCCAATTGGCCTGGACCCTTTTACCACACGGAGCTCTGCTGCTCCATAATGACTGATCTGCTGACAGAACAGCACGAGGCGGCTACAACAGACTTCTTTCTTTGCGACGCACCTCTAAGGCCCTTGTGCTAGCTTGCTAGCCCTGGCCTGCTAGCTGTCTGAATCGGTGTGTCTCCGGCCCGCCAAGCTACTCACTGGACCCCTATGATCACTCGACTACGCATGCCTCTCCCTAATGTCAATATGCCTTGTCCATTGCTGTTTTGGTTAGTAATTATTGCCTTATTTCACTGTAGAGCCACTAGCCCTGCTCAATATGACTTAGTTAACCCTTTAGTCCCACCTCCCATTCATGTGGTGACCTCACCTGGTTTCAATTATGTTTCTAGAGACAATATCTCTCTCATCGTCACTCAATGCATAGGTTTACCTCCACTGTATTCACATACTACTATACCTTTGTGTACATTATGCCTTGAATCTATTCTACCGTGCCCAGAAATCTGCTCCTTTTACTCTCTGTTCCAAACGTACTAGACAACCAATTCTTATAGCCTTTAGCCGCACACTTATCCTACTCCTCCTCTGTTCCTCTGGTGATATAGAGGTTAATCCAAGCCCTGCAGTGCCTAGCTCCACTCCCATTCCCCAGGTGCTCTCATTTGTTGACTTCTGTAACCGTAAAATCCTTGGTTTCATGCATGTTAACATTAGAAGCCTACTCCCTAAGTTTGTTTTATTCACTGCATTAGCATACTCTGCAAACCAGAATGTCCTAGCCGGGTCTAAATCCTGGCTTAGGAAGACCACCAAAAACCCTGAAATTTCCATCCCTAACTATAAAATTTTCAGACAAGATAGGACTGCCAAAGGGGGCGGAGTTGCAATCTACTGCAGAGATAGCCTGCAGATTCAGGTCTGTGCCCAAACAATTTGAGCTTCTACTTTTAAAAATCCAACTTTCCAGAAACAAGTCTCTCACTGTTGCCGCTTGCTATAGACCACCTTCTGCCCCCAGCTGTGCCCTGGACACCATATGTGATTTGATTGCCCCCTATCTATCTTCAGAGCTCGTGCTGTTAGGTGACCTAAACTGGGACATGCTTAACACCCGGCCATCCTACAATCTAAGCTTGATAACCTCAATCTCACACAAATGATCAATGAACCTACCAAGTACAACCACAAATCCGAAAACACAGTCTCCCTCATAGATATCATCCTAACCAAGCTGCTATCTTCAACCAGCATCTCAGAGATCACTGCCTCATTGCCTGCGTCCGTAATGAGTCTGCGGTCAAACGACCACCCCTCATCACTATCAAACGCTCCCTAAAACCCTTCAGCAAGCAGATCTTTCTGATCGACCTGGCCTGGGTATTCTGGAAGGATATTGACCTCATTCTGTCAGTAGAGGATGCCTGGTTATTCTTTAAAAGTGGTTTCCTCACCATCTTAAATAAGCATGCCCCATTCCAAAAAATTAGAACCAGAAACAGATATAGCCCTTGGTTCACTCCAGACCTGACTGCAATTGACCAGCACAAAAACATCCTGTGGCATACTGCATTAGCATCGAATAGCCCCCGCGATATGAAACTTTTAAGGTAAGTTAACCTGTTGCGTCGACCAAACCCGGATCCGGGATTCTATTTACACACCTAAGCTCATTACCATAACGCAACGTTAACTATTCATGAAAATCGCAAATGAAATGAAATAAATATGCCATCTCTCAAGCTTAGCCTTTTGTAAACAACACTGTCATCTCAGATTTTCAAAATATGCTTCTCAACCATAGGAAAACAATAATTTGTGTAAAAGTGGCTAGCTAGCGTAGCATTTAGCGTTAGCATTAGCGTTAGCATCCAGCACGCAAGATTTCAACAAAAACATAAAAGCCTTCAAATAAAATAATTTACCTTTGAAGAACTTCGGATGTTTTCAATGAGGAGACTCTCAGTTAGATAGCAGATGCTCAGTTTTTCCCAAAAAGATTCTTTGTGTATTAGAAATAGCTCCGTTTTGTACATCACATTTGGCTACCAAAAAAAAAACGAAAATTCAGTCCTCAAAACGCGAACTTTTTTCCAAATTAACTCCATAATATCGACTGAAAACATGGCAAACGTTGTTTAGAATCAATCCTCAAGGTGTTTTTCACATATCTCTTCAATGATATATCGTTCGTGGAAGCATGGTTTCTCCCCTCAATCAAATGGAAAAGTACAAGCAGCTGGCGTTTGCGCACCGAATTCCACGCAGGACACCAGGCGGACACTTGGAAAATGTAGTCTCTTATGGTCAATCTTCCAATGATATGCCTACAAATACGTCACAATGCTGAAAACACCTTGGGGAAACGACAGAAAGTGTAGGCTCATTCCTTGCGCAATCACAGCCATATAAGGAGACAATGGAAAACAGAGCTTCAGAGATTCTGCTCATTTCCTGCTTGACGCATCATCTTGGTTTCGCCTGTAGAATGAGTTCTGGGTCACTTACAGACAATATCTTTGCAGATTCTGGAACTTCAGAGTGTTTTCTTTCAAAAACTGTCAAGAATATGCATAGTCGAGCATCTTTTCGTGACAAAATATCGCGCTTAAAACGGGAACGTTTTTTATCCAAAAATGAAATAGCGCCCCTAGAGATCCAACAGGTTAAGAACCTATATACACAGGCAGTTAGGAAAGCAAAGGCTAGCTTTTTCAAACAGAAGTTTGCATCCTGTAGCACAAACTCCAAAACGTTCTGGGACACTGTAAAGTCCATGGAGAATAAGAGCACCTCCTCCCAGCTGCCCACTGCACTGAGGCTAGGAAACACTGACCACCGATAAATCTGCGATAATTGAGAATTTCATTAAGCATTTTTCTATGGCTGGCCAACCTTGGCTACCCCTGGTTACCCTTACCCCGGGCAACAGCCCTGCACCCCCCACAGCAACTGTCAATCACCTCATTCTTATCGGCAGACTCAACAGCCTTGGTTTCTCAAATGACTGCCTCGCCTGGTTCACCAACTATTTCTCAGATATTCAGTGTGTCAAATCGGAGGGCCTATTGTTCATACCTCTGTCAGTCTCTATGGGGGTGCCACAGGGTTCAATCCTCGGGTAGACTCTTCTCTGTATACATCAATGATGTCGCTCTTGCTGCTGGTGATTCTCTGATCCACCTCTACGCAGATAACACTATTCTGTATACTTCTGGCCCTTCTTTGGACACTGTGTTAACTTATTGGCACATCCTCGTCAACATCCACTGAATTGCAGAGTGCCAAATTCAAATTAAATTACTAAAAATATAAAATTTTCATGAAATCACAAGTGCAATATAGCAAAACACAGCCTAGCTTGTTGTTAATCCACCTGTCAGATTTCAATAAAGCTTTACAGCAAAAGCTATCCAAGCGTTTATGTTAGGACATCTCTCTCAGCAGACAAAACATTACAAACAGCTAGCAGCAAAGTAGATTGGTCACGAAAGTCAGAAAAGCAATAAAATGAATCGCTTACCTGATGTTCTTCGGATGTTTGCACTCACGACACTCCCAGTTACACAATAAATGTTCCTTTTGTTCCATAAAGATTATTTTTATATCCAAAATACTTCCATTTGGTTTTGTTCAGAAATCCACAGGCTCAAGCGGTCACGACGGGGCAGACAAATTCCAAATAGTATCCGTAAAGTTCGTAGAAACATGTCAAACGTTTTTTATAATCAATCCTCAGGTTGCTTTTACAATATATAATCAATAATATTTCAACCGGACCGGACCGTAGCTTTTTCAATAGGAGAGAGAGAGAAAATGTCTGCTCCAAGCTGTTGCGCATGCAAAACACTGCTGGCACCCAGTTATCCTCTGACGCGATGTGATCGTCCTCGCTCATTTTTCAGAATAAAAGCCTGAAACTATGTCTAAAGACTGTTCACACCATTTGGAAGCCATAGAGAAAGGAATCTGGTCGATATCCCTTTAAATGGAGGGAAGGCATGTAATGGAACAGAGAGCTTTCAGGACAAACAGCGCTTCCTGGTTGGATTTGCCCCAGGTTTTTGCCTGCAACATCAGTTCTGTTATACTCACAGACAATATTTGGAGTTTTGGAAACTTTTGTGTTTTCTATCATAATCTGACAATTATATGCATATTCTAGATTCTGGGCCTGAGAAATAGGCAGTTTCATTTGGGTACGTTTTTCATCCAAACATCAAAATACTGCCCCCTACACTGAAGAGGTTAACTAACCTCCAGACGAGCTTCAATGCCATACAACTCTCCTCCCGTGGCCTCCAACTGCTCTTAAATGCAAGTAAAACTAAATGCATGCTCTTCAACCGATTGCTGCCCGCTCCTGCCCGTCTGTCCAGCATCACTACTCTGGACGGTTCTGACTTAGAATATGTGGACAACTACAAAGATCTAGGTGTCTGGGTAGACTAAAAACTCTCCTTCCAGACTTGCATTAAGCACCTCCAATCCAAAATTAAATCTAGAATCAGCTTCCTATTTTGCAACAAAGCATCCTTCACTCATGCTGCCAAACATACCCTCGTGAAACTGACTATACTACCGATCCTTGACTTCGGCGATGTCATTTACAAAATAGCAGTCTATCACAGTGCCATTCGTTTTGTCACCAAAGCTCCATATACTGTACTACCCACCACTGCGACCTGTATGCTCTCATTGGCTGACCCTCGCTTCATATTTGTTGCCAAACCCACTGGCTCCAGGTCATCTATAAGTCTTTGCTAGGTAAAGCCTCACCTTATTTTAGCTCACTGGTCACCATAGCAGCACCCACCTGTAGCATGCGCTCCAGCAGGTATATTTCACTGGTCACCCCCAAAGCCAATTCCTCTTTCGGCCGCCTTTCCCTCGAGTTCTCTGCTGCCAATGACTGAAAAGAACTGCAAAAATCACTGAAGCTGGAGACTCATAACTCCCTCACTAATTTTAAGCACCAACCGTCAGAGCAGCTCACAGATCACTGCATCTGTACATAGCCCATCTGTAAATAGCCCATCCATCTACCTCATCCCCATACTGTTATTTATTTTGTTCATTTAGCTCTTTTGCACCCCAGTATCTTTACTTGCCCACTCATCTTCTGCACATCTATCACTCCCGTGTTTAATTGCTATATTGTAATTATTATGCCACTATATGGCCTATTTATTGCCTTACCTCCCTTATCCTACCTCATTTGCACACACTGTATATATACTTTTTCTATTGTATTATTGACTGTATATTTGTTTATTCCATGTGTAACTCTGTGTTTGTGTCACACTATTTTGCTTTATCTTGGCCATGTCACAGTTGTAAATGAGAACTTGTTCTCAACTGGCCTACCTGGTTAAATAAAGGTGAAATGAATGTTTTATTATTATCTTGTCAAAGGAGAAATGCTCATTAACAGGGATGTAAACAAATTGGTGCACAAAATATGTGAGAAATAAGATGTTTGTGCGTATGGAACATTTCTGGTATCTTTTATTTCAACTGATGAAACATTGGACCAACACTTTATATGTTACGGATGTTTTGGGGCCATGTTTTGGGCATCCCCTCTAATTTCGGTTAAACCATATGTAAAATCTTGCGTAATTTGGTCAGCTACATGATTAACTTCTGGGTTTATACGTGTTCGAAATTGAGTTCCGGAGATTTGCGAAGTCTCCACCCTTGTAAAAGGAAACACTCAGGCAGTATGGGCACACGCGCAAAGAACTCAAAGCACTGCCTTCGCCCAATCCTGATGAATCCAAATAACCAGTGACGAAAACCCAAAGACCGGAACTACTGCTGCTCTTATCTCATGCTGCCCATTCATCCCTGGCAGATTCTGAGTACACTTAAATCTGCCCACAAAACCCCACCCCACCCTCAGCCTCACGACCTACACACCACTATGGAGGCACGAACATAGACACTAACTAATACTCCCATGTGTAATACTCCCATTCACACTTGGAATTTGTGGGCAAATATGGTTTGATATTATTTAGAAATACTTCAGCTGTTTTTTTTTTCTCGACATTGCTCTTTCTATACCATCATCTCATGACATCACAGTTTACCTATTGAGTCCCTCAATGCTCAGAGCTTGTGAAAAATTGAAGGGTTCACATAAATGGCATGATTAATCATTTTTGAACCAGTCAGAATATGTAATCTGATTTGTATGATGTTTGTGCAGAGCTAAAGAGGGAGTAATACTGAAGAGTGATAATGTGATACTTTCTTCTCTGGCCAACTCATAATGGTGGGTAATAGGGAAGAACTGGGTAATGCTTTACTTACAGTCTGTAGGTATATTGCGGTATAATGCTGTTATAATTCCTTGTAGAATATGTGACCCCCTTTAAATGTCGTATTATCATTTCATGATGATCCTGACCAACCTAGCCATTTTGGTTCAGTTGAAATGTTGATACATAGAGATATAACTTTTTATTAACTTTAGTGTAAGACACCATTAAGGTTCATACATGCTTATAACAACTTATAAAGCATTATACCCGCATGCCTCAAGTGTTACCAACAGGAGTTATTTATCCTCCTAGGTTACCTTGTTAGGCCAGATGACTGAACCTTGAGGCATGTTTCATTGGCACAGGAGTGATAGGTCATCTAAATTGCTACATACAACAATGGCAGCAGATAGAGACTGCTACGTTTCTTTGGGGCTGTTTTTGTAAGATGCATCAGGTTAATAATAATAATGCCTAGAACTTTCCATAATCTCGAATAGAAATATGTAATATAAATTATTGTAGCAAGGCTCTGTCTTGTTTAGAGTCATTGGGTCCACACCTGTATGGCATAGATTTTAGGACACCCTCAGCTTCAACTGCCTCTGTCCCTACTGCAACAAAGTGCTTTTCGATTAAATGGGTGTTGACTAATTATTTCTTGCTCTTTGAATCTTGCTGCTCTGTCCTCACTTGAAACCGTCTCAATCCTCGGCCCTGACTGTGCCTACTCTACAGCTGTCCTATCGGTCATTGGTTCTCTCTCTATCCCCTTTCACCCTCATCGACACTGAATGTTATTTATACCCATGGAATGTGCCAGGCATTAGATTTTATGATGTTAATAGGCCACAGCCTCTTCAATTACACAGGAAGACATCACAGCTAGCCCCACCCCCCTGCAATAGGTTTTCAGGGGTCTCTTATCAGTACCCAAATCTTAATGGCCAGGGAATGAGCCAAATTTGATTTCAAACCCACACATCCTCTCAAAGCAACTCTAACCAACTTCAAGGACCTATTTATGCTCGATGGTGAAAATGCCCACTCAGTACAGTACTTATTCACTATCAGCCTATAGGCCCAGGGACTTTGATGGCTGGCTGGCTAAATGAGGATCTTAGTTGTGTAGTTGTTGATGAAGTTCACAACTCGCTGCAAGTCCTCATACTTCAGGTGTAACCTGTGCTTGCTTGGGCCAGCTCTCTTTTTGATGGGAGGCATTAGACCATTCTCCTTGTATGACTGGTGGAGGAGAATCAGGCGTGTTCCACTGATGTTGAAAGACAAATTCCAGATACAAATATTTTGGCATTATTATACAATAGACAGCCGTAATCACCATCAGACACACCTGGCTAACTTGATGGGTCATGTAATCATCTGGAGTCTTTTGTTTAGACATGCTAGCTAAACAATGAACCATAATCCTAATCCATAGAGTACTACCAATACAAACCAATTTTCATAGCTAGCTAAAGTTAACCAAATAGGTTCCACGTTAGCTAGTTAACATTAGGCTATAACTAGCAATGCGGAATGACATTCTGAGAACATTACTACACACAGATCATAAATGTAATGTTAGCTAGCGAACCAGCCATCTAACGTTAGCTAGCTAGCTAACAGTAAGCTTTAACTTGATATTTTGTTTAGACATGTAGCTAGGTTGCTAGCTAGCTAAACAAACAATGAACCATAATCGCAATCCATACATTACTACACATAGATCATAAATGTATTGTTAGCTAGCGAGCCAGCCATCTAACATCAGCTAGATAGCTAACAGTAAGCTTTAACTTGCAATGAAAACAAGTTTGACAAAATCAGGAACGTATATTATCTGAATCTGTAGCTAGACTCTTGCCCCTATACACTACGTTTTAGAACACCTACTCGTTCAATGGTTTTCCTTTATTTTTACAATTTTCTACATTGTAGATGTAGGTGGACGTGGGCTGCCTCCCAGGTTTCCTCAGCGTGCCGAAACCAATTGTCCACCGCAGGAGCCTCGGTCTGGTTCTGATGCCAAGGAGCCAGAACCGGCTGATACCTTAATACACATTGAAAAGAGGTAAGGTTAGTGGAGGAGTGAAGTAGCGAGTTCTGAGCCATCTCCGCCCAGGGCACGAACTTCGCCCACTCCCCCGGCCGATCCTGGCAATAAGACTGCAGAAACCTACCCACATTCTGGTTAACTCTCTCCACCTGCCCATTACTCTCGGGGTGAAAACCTGAGGTAAGACTAACCGAGATCCCCAGGCGCTCCATGGACGCCTTCCAGACCCTTGATGTGAACTGGGGACCCCGATCAGACACTATATCCTCAGGCACCCCATAGTGCCGGAAAACGTGTGTAAACAGGGCCTCTGCAGTTTGTAAGGCTGTAGGGAGACCGGGCAAAGGGAGGAGACGACAGGACTTAGAAAACCGATCCACAACGACCAGGATCGTGGTGTAACCCTGTGAAGGTGGAAGATCAGTCAAAAAATCCACCAACAGGTGCGACCACGGCCGTTGAGGAACGGGTAGAGGTTGTAGCTTACCTCTGGGCAGGTGTCTAGGAGCCTTGCACTGGGCGCACACCGAGCAGGAGGAAACATAAATCCTCACTTCTTTAGCTAAAGTGGGCCACCAGTACCTCTCATCAAGACAGCGCATCGTCCGACCTATCCCAGGATGACCAGAGGAGGGTGTCGTGTGAGCCCAATAGATAAATCGGTCGCGGACAGCAGATGGAACGTACATACGACCAGCTGGACACTCAGGGGTAGAGGGCTCTGCACATGACGCCCGCTCAATGTCCGCGTCCAGCTCCCACACTACAGGCGCCACCAAACACGAAGCTGGGAGTATGGGAGTGGGATCCATGGATCGCTCTTCTGTGTCATACAGCCGAGACAATGCGTCTGCCTTAACGTTCTGGGAGCCTAGTCTGTAAGAAAGAGGAAACACAAAACGAGTGAAAAACATGGCCCACCTTGCCTGGTGAGGATTCAGTCTCTTCGCCTGCCGGATGTACTCCAGTTTGCGGTGGTCAGTCCAGATGAGAAAGGGATGTTTAGCCCCCTCAAGCCAATGCCTCCACACCTTCAAGGCTTCTACGATAGCTAACAGGGCTGAGCTTCTTCGAAAAGAAAGCACAGGGGCGAAGCTTCAGTGGCGTACCCGAACGCTGAGAGAGCACTGCTCCTATCCCAGCTTCGGATGCGTCCACCTCCACTATGAATGGCAAAGAGGGATCCGGATGAGCCAACACAGGCACCGAGGTAAACAGAGTCTTCAGGTGCCCAAAAGCCCTGTTCGCCTAAGCCGACCACTGCAAGCGCACCAGGACCCCCTTTAGCAGTGAGGTAATGGGAGCAGCCACCTGACCAAAACCCCGGATAAACCTCCAGTAGTAATTGGCAAACCCTAAAAAACGCTGCACCTCCTTTACCGTGGTTGGAGTCGGCCAATTACGCACGGCTGTAATGCGGTCGCTCTCCATCTCCACTCCTGAAGTGGAAATCCGATGCCCTAGAAAGGAGATGGATTGTTGGAAGAACAAGCATTTCTCAGCCTTGACATATAGATCATGCTCCAACAGGCGACCAAGCACCCTGCGCACCAGGGACACATGCTCGGCGCGTGTAGCGGAGTATATCAGAATATCATCGATATACACCACTACACCCTGCCCGTGCAGGTCCCTGAAGATCTCATCTACAAATGATTGGAAAACTGATGGAGCATTCATCAACCCATATGGCATGACAAGGTACTCATAATGACCTGAGGTGGTGCTAAATGCCGTCTTCCACTCATCACTCTTCCGAATACGCACCAGATTGTACGCACTCCTGAGATCCAATTTTGTGAAAAAGCGTGCCCCGTGCATTAACTCAATAACCGTATTGATCAGGGTAACTATATTTCACTGTGATTTTATTTAGACCTCGATAATCAATGCACGGGCGTAAACCGCCATCCTTTTTTTTCACAAAAAAGAAACTCGAAGAGACGGGTGAAATGGATGGCTGATGCAGGGATTCAGAGACATATGTCTCCATAGCCTCCGTCTCCTGGGATATGCAGTGTCTACCAGGAGATCTATCGCACAATCCCCCCGTCGATGGGGTGGCAATTGAGTCGCCTTCTATTACAGAAGGCGAGAGCCAAATCGGCATATTCGGGGGGAATGCGCACGGTGGAGACCTGGTCTGGACTTTCCACCTTAGTAGCACGTACGGAAACCCCTAAACACCTACCTGAGCACTCTCGCAACCACCCCGTGAGAGCCCTCTGTGGCCAAGAAACAGTGGGGTTATGACAAGCTAACCAGGGTAGGCCTAGCACCACAGAATACGCAGGAGAGTCAATAAGGAAAAGACTAATCTTCTCCTTGTGACCCTCCTGCGTTATCATACACAAAGGTGCGGTTACCTCCCTGATAAACCCTGACCCTAATGGTCGACTATCTAAGGCAAGAATAGGGAAAGGCATATCCACAGAAACAATAGGGATCCCTAAACTATGAGCTAAACTTTTATTAATGAAATTCCCAGCCGCACCTGAATCTACTAGTGCCTTATACTGGGAATGCAGGGAAAAATCAAGAAAAGAGACCGAGACAAACATTAGTGCAACAGAGGGCTCTGGATGAGAATGGTGCCTACTCCCCTGGGGTAGGCACCAGAATGCCCTGCCTGCCTTCTCTATTCCCAGAGGAACCAACCCGGCACCGACCAGCAGTGTGCCCTCTGCGACCATGAATGGTGCTCGAGCGGGAACCCCCTCCGGTCTCCCTGCGCACCATCCCTCCCAATTCCATAGGTTCGGGAGAGAGGGTGCGGGAGGATGGAACAACCAGACCCCGATCTAGACGTCCACGAGTAGCCAGCATGTTGTCCAGCCTGATGGACATGTCCACCAGCTGGTCGAAGGTGAGGGTGGTGTCTCTACAGGCCAGCTCCCGACGGACGTCCTCGCGTAGACTACAACGGTAATGGTCGATCAGGGCCCTGTCGCTCCATCCAGCGCCGGCAGCCAAGGTCCTAAACTCCAAAGCAAACTCCTGTGCACTCCTCGTCTCCTGCCTCAGATGATAGAGGAGCTCACCCGCTGCTTTGCCTTCGGGTGGATGGTCGAATACTATCCGGAATTGGCGGGTGAACTCCTCAAAATGGTCCAACGCCACATCCTCCTCTCTACACACAGCGCTGGCCCATTCCAGGGCTTTCCCGGTGAGGCATGAGACGAGGGCGTAACTCTTCTCACGGTCAGATGGTACTGGGGAGACCGTGGCCAGATACAAGTTCAGCTTAAGGAGGAAACCCTGGCAGCCGGCAGTATCTCCGTTGTATCCCATGGGTAGGGTAAAATGGATCTTCGGTTCAGGAGGGGAAAAAGCGTTCAAGGGAGATTCCGGTTGTGGTGGTGGTGGCGCTGGAGAAACTCCCTGTCTCTCCCAGCAATCCATATTCTGGACAATGCGATCCATTACAGTGCTCAAACAGTCAATCGCCTCCGCTTGTTCCCGGACACATTCCTCCACCTCCATGGGCGTAGTGTCCTCTCCTGCTGACTTCATATTTTTTGGTCAGAGATTATGTCAGCGTCGTGTGTATAGGTGGCAGGGAAGTCAGGTGCAGGAGAGTCAAAATGGAGTGTAAATTGAGTCTTTTAATAAATGTCAACAGAACATGCTCCATAACACTAAAAAGTACAGACATGAAAAAAACATGGGTACGAGGACCCATCGCGCACCAACACAACAAATAAACAACACGGACAATAAAACAATCTCTGACAAAGACATGAGGGGAAACAGAGGGTTAAATACACAACAGGTAATGAATGGGATTGAAAACAGGTGTGTGGGAAGACAAGACGAAACCAATGGAAAATGAAAAATGGATCAATGATGGCTAGAAGACCGGTGACGTCGAACGCCGAGCACCTCCCGAACAAGTAGAAGTCGTGACAATAATTAAAAAATACTCAAATTGCTGCATCTGGATTCTCCTCCCTATACAGATCAGAGTTCTGAGAAAACATTTTACTTGATCTCTTATGAACAACTTTAGGCCCTGCCTTTGGTACTTTGGCTTTCCGTGTTATTGCCACAATGTTATGGTCACTACAGCCAATGGTAAGTTATTTATTTTATTTTATTTTATTTCACCTTTATTTAACCAGGTAGGCAAGTTGAGAACAAGTTCTCATTTACAATTGCGACCTGGCCAAGATAAAGCAAAGCAGTTCGACACATACAACGACACAGAGTTACACATGGAGTAAAACAAACATACAGTCAATAATACAGTATAAACAAGTCTATATACAATGTGAGCAAATGAGGTGAGATAAGGGAGGTAAAGGCAAAAAGGCCATGGTGGCAAAGTAGATACAATATAGCAAGTAAAACACTGGAATGGTAGATTTGCAATGGGAGAATGTGCAAAGTAGAAATAAAAATAATGGGGGTGCAAAGGAGCAAAATAAATAAATAAATTAAATACAGTAGGGAAAGAGGTAGTTGTTTGGGCTAAATTATAGGTGGGCTATGTACAGGTGCAGTAATCTGTGAGCTGCTCTGACAGTTGGTGCTTAAAGCTAGTGAGGGAGATAAGTGTTTCCAGTTTCAGAGATTTTTGTAGTTCGTTCCAGTCATTGGCAGCAGAGAACTGGAAGGAGAGGCGGCCAAAGAAAGAATTGGTTTTGGGGGTGACTAGAGAGATATACCTGCTGGAGCGTGTGCTACAGGTGGGAGATGCAATGGTGACCAGCGAGCTGAGATAAGGGGGGACTTTACCTAGCAGGGTCTTGTAGATGACATGGAGCCAGTGGGTTTGGCGACGAGTATGAAGCGAGGGCCAGCCAACGAGAGCGTACAGGTCGCAATGGTGGGTAGTATATGGGGCTTTGGTGACAAAACGGATTGCACTGTGATAGACTGCATCCAATTTGTTGAGTAGGGTATTGGAGGCTATTTTGTAAATGACATCGCCAAAGTCGAGGATTGGTAGGATGGTCAGTTTTACAAGGGTATGTTTGGCAGCATGAGTGAAGGATGCTTTGTTGCGAAATAGGAAGCCAATTCTAGATTTAACTTTGGATTGGAGATGTTTCATATGGGTCTGGAAGGAGAGTTTACAGTCTAACCAGACACCTAAGTATTTGTAGTTGTCCACGTATTCTAAGTCGGAGCCGTCCAGAGTAGTAATGTTGGACAGGCGGGTAGGTACAGGTAGCGATCGGTTGAAGAGCATGCATTTAGTTTTACTTGTATTTAAGAGCAATTGGAGGCCACGGAAGGAGAGTTGTATGGCATTGAAGCTTGCCTGGAGGGTTGTTAACCTGTTGCGACGACCAAACCCGGATCCGGGATTCTATTTATAGACCTAAGCTCATTACCATAACGCAACGTTAACTATTCATGAAAATCGCAAATGAAATGAAATAAATATGCTATCTCTCAAGCTTAGCCTTTTGTTAACAACACTGTCATCTCAGATTTTCAAAATATGCTTTTCAACCATAGGAAAACAATCATTTGTGTAACAGTAGCTAGCTAGCGTAGCATTTAGCGTTAGCATTAGCGTTAGCATTTAGCAAGCAACTATCACAAAAACAAGTAAAGCCTTCAAATAAAATAACTTACCTTTGAAGAACTTCTGATGTTTTCAATGAGGATACTCTCAGTTAGATAGCAGATGCTCAGTTTTTCCAAAAAGATTCTTTGTGTATTAGAAATAGCTCCGTTTTATACATCACATTTGGCTACCAAAAAAAAAAGAAAATTCAGTCCTCAAAACGCGAACTTTTTTCCAAATTAACTCCATAATATCGACTGAAAACATGGCAAACGTTGTTTAGAATCAATCCTCAAGGTGTTTTTCACATATCTCTTCATTGATATATCGTTCTTGGAAGCATGGTTTCTCCCCTCAATCAAATGGAAAAGTACAAGCAGCTGGCAATTGCGCACCGAATTCCACGCAGGACACCAGGCGGACACTTGGAAAATGTAGTCTCTTATGGTCAATCTTCCAATGATATGCCTACAAATACGTCACAATGCTGCTAAGACCTTGGGGGAACGACAGAAAGTGTAGGCTCATTCCTTGCGCAATCACAGCCATATAAGGAGACAATGGAAAACAGAGCTTCAGAAATTCTGCTAATTTCCTGGTTGACGCATCATCTTGGTTTCGCCTGTAGAATGAGTTCTGGGTCACTTACAGACAATATCTTTGCAGATTCTGCAGAACTCTGCATGCTATCTTTGCAGTAGATTGCAACACCGCCCCCTTTGGCAGTTCTATCTTGTCTGAAAATGTTGTAGTTTGGAATTAAAATGTCTGAATTTTTGGTGGTCTTCCTAAGCCAGGATTCAGACACAGCTAGAACATCCGGGTTGGCAGAGTGTGCTAAAGCAGTGAATAGAACAAACTTAGGATGGAGGCTTCTAATGTTAACATGCATGAAACCAAGGCTATTACGGTTACAGAAGTCGTCAAAAGAGAGCGCCTGGGGAATAGGAGTGGAGCTAGGCACTGCAGGGCCTGGATTCACCTCTACATCGCCAGATGAACAGAGTAGGAGTAGAATAAGGGTGCGGCTAAAAGCAATAAGAATTGGTCGTTTAGAACGTCTGGAACAGAGAGTAAAAGGAGGTTTCTGGGGGCGATAAAATAGCATCAAGGTATAATGTACAGACAAAAGTAAGGTAGGATGTGAATACAGTGGAGGTAAACCTAGGTATTGAGTGATGAAGAGAGAGATATTGTCTCTAGAAACATCATTAAAACCAGGAGATGTCATTGCATGTGTGGGTGGTGGAACTAATAGGTTGGATAAGGTATAATGAGCAGGACTAGAGGCTCTACAGTGAAATAAGCCAATAAACACTAACCAGAACAGCAATGGACAAGACATATTGACATGAAGGAGAGGCATGCTCAGTCGAGTGATCAAAAGGGTCCAGTGAGTGGAGAGGTTGGTTGGGGGTCACGGCGATTTAGACAGCTAAATCGGTAGCAAGCTAGCATAGGAGCAAGCTAGCATAAGATGGAGGTCTGTTATTAGCCAACTCTTGCGTTCCGTCAGTAGATTAGTGGGTTTCCGTGTGGTAGAGGGGATGAATCCAAATCACACAACAACAACAAAAATAAAAACAATAGATATAGTTATAGAGGCCCAAGAAGAAAAATAAATAAATAAAAATAGTCCGATTGTCTATTCAGATAGCAGCCGATAAGATAGCCAACGGCTAGCAGGCCGCAGATGGGCGCCCAGGCAACGTTGCGCCGGAGGAGCCAGCCGGACAGTTCCCTCGGGTAGACAACGTCGGCAGTCTAGCCGTGAAGGCCCGGTGGGGCTCCGCGTAGGCAGCAAAACGGGTCCGGATAGGTGACTGCAGCCCAGGAGTGATTGATGGAACTCTTCAGCTGGCTAGCTCCGGAACAATTGATGTTAGAT
The DNA here is from genome assembly GCF_045791955.1 of Oncorhynchus clarkii lewisi. Taxonomy (NCBI): domain Eukaryota; kingdom Metazoa; phylum Chordata; class Actinopteri; order Salmoniformes; family Salmonidae; genus Oncorhynchus; species Oncorhynchus clarkii. The sequence goes on along the minus strand of NC_092168.1, from coordinate 5,942,603 downwards.
CCGGAATCGACGAAAGCCGATAGTCACACGGATAGCAGCTAGCTAGCTGCGAGATCAAGGCATGGACGTCCAGAGCCAGCGGCTGAAATCCAGGGACATGGAGAGAAAAATTGGTCCGATATGTTCCGCTCCGAGCCGCGCTGCGCTGCACCGCGCCGTACAAAACTGGCGATAGATTCTCGAGCCAAAGGACAGCCGATGACCACAAACCGAGGTCAGCTGAGTACCAACGATTAGCCAGTAAATAAGCTAACTAGCTTCTGAACTAGCCCCTGAACCAGCTTCAGAGTAGCTTCTGGACCAGCTTCTGGCTAGCTCCCGGCTAGCTTCTGGCTAATTTCTGGCTAGCCTCTCGGAGGATCACAGATCTGAGGTAAATAATACTTTTTTATATAAATATAAATTGGTGAAACGGATTGCAGGAGAGTGTTCTGAAGATGAGTTTTTGGAAAATTAAAAATGTATGTGAAAAAAAAGTTGTAAATATATATATATACGGGACACGACAGGACGAGGACAAAAATACGTCTGAACTGCTATGCCATCTTGCCATATTGCTTTTGAGCAAAACTCTGTAGCGTTGATGAAGACATGATCAATACAAGTGGATGTCACGGACCCAACACTATTGATATACACTCTAGTTGTTTGAATTTCTGCAAATTGAATGTACAATTGTGTAAGCCTGCCTTGCAATGCAGCTGAAATAACATAGCTAGCTAACCATTTACTTGTTTATTGTGCAGTGGAGGATAAAAATAACTGTATGCCTAATGCTGTGTAGCTAGCTACAGTATGTTGTCGATCTGTGTATGGACCCTAAAACATTAGGTTCTGAACTAATATTCATACCAAACTATGAACCTCAGCTATCATAGTTGTTGTATCAACTTCAAGTCTGAATGGCATTAATGAAGCCTATGAATAGAGTAGAATATAATAACACTATTGTGCCAAGAATGCAAGTCCTATATACATGTACTGTAGTTATTATCACTCATGAGATTCCCACATTGTAACCTGTACATTGAATGTAATCACTGATCATGTACTCTTCCTTGGCAAATAAAGGTGAAGTTCAGGTATGAATCTCTGAGACATTCTTTTCAGTTATATCAAACTCCATTATTTGAATGATGCTGTGTCTGCATGTATGTATTACAATTATACACTTCAACAGTGTTTACCGCTCCTGGGACATCGATGATTACACATTGTAACTATACAATAGACTAACTAGAAACATGATTGATTTGTAATTCATATATACAGAAAAAAAACAAATATCTAACTCCCTTCATCTGCATTAATCTGAGGACACAGGATAGTATTTCAATGAGATACTTAATTTCAACCAGTGGAGATTGTGAAACACTTTATTGAAAGAAGTTCATTATCCAGGTGTTATAAATAATTAATACATGCATTATAATATGTTAATGTAATATTATATTATAAATACAAGTTCAATCTGTACTTCAACAAGGAAGAAAGATGAGGTGGGGAGAGAAGTGTAGAAGACAGAAAGGGAAAGAGGTAAGAACAGCGGCAGACAGCATATGGTTAATGAATTACCGTGCTACCCTAATACTCTCTCAGTTCATCACAATTGCAGTGCCTCCTAACCAATCTTGGGCTCCCAGTTGGCCCGAAGGTTATCTTAGGAGCAGGTGAGGTGGCGGTGACGGGACTGGCTTCCTCTCTCACATCAAAACATACCTGTAGACGAGAGACTGATGGATAGATAGAGAGCATGATTAAGCCTTGTTTTTTTTATTCTAACGGCCAGTCATCATAATCATCAGGAGATGAAATGCAAAACTGACCTTGGATAATTAACTCTGGGACTACTACATCTCTGTCTGTATTTCAATGTAAAGCATCTCTTTATTAACACTCCCTGTTGACCCACAAACAATAGAAGATAAGGTCAATAGAAGATACTGTATGTGACGCAGACACCTATCGGAGTGTACCTGAAACATTTAAATATAGAGGGCTATGTGTCTCTACTTGGTTATTGCAAGCTTAACCCCTAGGGAAATCATGACTTGGCAGCAACAGATAGTTCAGTGAAAATGGCTGTGTGTATGTGGTGTAAATCTGAAAATTAGCAGCTGACATCTTAAGTTTTTTTTAAATTAATGCACGTGAGACAGGTTGCATGTACAACAAGACAGGCAGAGATGAAGAGAGAAAAAGAACACAAGAGTTTAATTACCTCTGGTTATGGACACTTTTGCCAGAAATGAAGCTTCCATGGCCTGTTCTTCAGACAGTGAACATCTGGCAATATCTACATTTTAGACCGCTTGATCAGCTCGCTCTCTGAAAGTAAAGAAAATAGCTTATTCATCCTTTTGTAAAATAAAGCTAACCGTTACACTGTCATGAATTATGATTATATATCGACTATGAAACAAATATGACATGGCCTGCGGCCTGCTTATGAGTTGCCATGAAAGAAAGTTAGATTAATTCAACTGACACTGAATCGTGAGAGCTAACTACTAGCTATGAATAAGTTGGACGGAAGAACGCCGCCCAGTGCTGCTTACCTGAGATGCCATCATCACCCGTCCTTCTTCGTAGGTGTCCGCTTCCTTTGTGTCGGAAAAAAGTTAGCGTATAAGAATTTGCCTGAGAATAGCCAAACCTTCATACAAACGTGCTACTGTATGCAGAATTCTTGACGCACAACCGAAGATGCTGCCATATCCTGCCAGCACGCCCACAAGCGAGCCACTCAGGCACAGAATGATGATGCGTGGAAGAGGGAAAGGAGCAACAATTTGTTGCAAGTTGGGGAGGGGGGTTAATAGCTGAACAATAGACTATTCAACCTTTACTAAAGAATAGTCTATTAGCCGAGCTAGGTGTGAAAACCCCCCTCCTATCACAGACCAGATTTGCCCTAACGACCAAGGGGTAGCTTGCTACTCAATGTAATAAAGTAATGACTTTTCAAATAAGTTACCTTACACGTTATGTTGACTGACAATTGTTAGCTATGCTGTCCTTACCAACCATATAGCATATCATTACAGCAGTATGCAGCTAACGTTAGTAACTATACATCAAACTTGCCAGTATATTAACTATAGGCTATCTAACTACCCAACGTTTATTGACTTGATTATTCCCATCATTCTTAGCTTAGCTAAATGGTATGTTCGCTGTGCGTTCTCAATGGACATTTGGGTGCTTTCATAAATTAGCTCTGGCTATCAATAGGCTGGACAATAGAATGAGTCAAAATTCACCCAAGGCTGAAAAACGGCTTAAGAACGTTGGCTAAACTGGAACACTAGCCTGAGGCCATAGCAAATGAATGGAATTGAACATTCTCAGAGCCTGTTTTGACTGGTGGGATGCTTAGAATGGCACAAAAAATGTACCCCTTTTTATTTACCACTACAATCTGTTCATCGGATGAAACTGGAAAAAAAGAAGAAAGAGAGAGAGGCCGGAGGGCGGGCTGCATTCGGAGTAGTAGGAAGCGATTGAATAAAGCCCCACTCCCCTCAATTCTGCTCGCAAACATACAATCTTTGGACATTAATAATTAAAATGGACGAGTTATTGGGAAGATTAAACTACCAACGGGACATTCAAAACTGTAACATCTTATGCTTCACGAAGTCGTGGCTGAACGACGACAATATCAACATACAGCTGGCTTGTTATACAATGTTACGGCAGGATAGAACAGCTGCGTCTGGTAAGACAAAGGGCGGCGGTCTATGTATTTTTGTAAACAACAGCTGGTGCAAGATATCTAAGGAAGTCTCGAGCCATTGCTTGCCTGAGGTAGAGTTTCTCATGATAAGCTGCAGACCACATTACCTACCGAGAGAGTTTTTATCTATATTCTATGTAGCTGTTTACATACCACCACAGTCAGAGGCTGGCCGTAAGCAAACAAGAAAACGCTCACCCAGAGGCGGTGCTGCTAGTAGCCAGGGACTTTAATGTAGGGAAACTTAAATCAGTTTTTCCTCATTTCTATCAACATGTTAAATGTGCAACCGAAGGAAAAATAACTCTGGACCACCTATACTCCACACACAGAGATGCATAGAAAGCTCTCCCTCGCCCTCCATTTGGCAAATATGACCATAATTCTATCCTCCTGATTCCTGCTTACAAGCAAAAATTAAAACAGGACACACCAGTGACTAGATCAATAAAAAGTTATTAGATGGAGCAGATGCTAAACTACAAGACTGTTTTGCTAGCACAGACTGGAATATGTTCCGGGATTCCTCCAATGGCATTGAGTAGTGCACTACATCTGTCATTGGCTTCATCAATAAGTGCATCGATGACGTCGTCCCCACAGTGACCGTACATACATACCCCAACCAGAAATCATGGATTACAGGCCGAATCCGCCCTGAGCTAAAGGGTAGAGCTGCCACTTTCAAGGAGCAGGACTCTAACCCGGAAGCTTATAGGAAATCCCACTATGGCCTCCAATTAACCATCAAACAGGCAAAGCGTCAATACAGGACTAAGATCCAGTCGTACTACACCGGCTCTGACGCTCGTCGGATGTGGCAGGGCCTGCAAACCATTACAGACTACAAAGGGAAGCACAGCCGAGAGCTGCCCAGTGACACGAGTCTACCGGACGAGATAAACTATTTCCATGCTCGCTTCGAGGCAAATAACACTGAAACATGCATAACAGCACCAGCTGTACCGGAAGACTGTGTGATCACGCTCTCCACAGCCAATGTGAGTAAGACCTTCAGACAGGTCAACATTCACAAGGCAGCAGGGCCAGACGGATTACAAGGACGTGTACTGCGAGCATGCACTGACCAACTAGCAAATGTCTTCACTGATATTTTCAACCTCTCCCTGTCTGAGTCTGTAATACCAACATGTTTCAACTTCTCTTGGGTAGTGGGCAGTATTTTGACGTCCGGATGAAAAGCGCGCCCAAAGTGAACTGCCTGTTACTCAGGCCCAGAAGCTAGGATCATCCTAACGGAAACCCAGAATGTTTTTTATTTTCATGGAATAGAAAAACCATAATATTAATCAAATGAATTAAGCAAGTACCAGACAAAAGTTTGGACACACCTACTCATTCCAGGGTTTTCTTTATTTGTATTATTTTCTATATTGTAGAATAATAGTGAAAACATCACAACTATGAAATAACACCAGTCTTCCACGTGCCCCGCATTCTGTAGTACAGACATGGCCTGCTCTCTCTTATGTAAGGAACTAGGCACTTTCCCATGTTTACTACAGTATGCACTGTAGACTGTACAGTAGCCTAATAAACAAATCAACATTTTGTTAATAAAATAATGATAAAAAATGACTCTGTCAAATGCAGATGTTGATTTAGTTATGGATCCATTACGAATTACTATGGGAATAAATATCACTGATTTACAGAAATATTGGAACAAAGTTGTCTAATGAAGACAAAAAATGTAGAATCCTCCAATCCTGTAGCCTACTTCCCAGCGTCACGTTGTACAGCGCTATATTTTCCATTCCATCCTAAAGGAAACCCTGAGAAAAACTAAAATCCTCGTTTTTAGTTTTTCTCTGAATAGAAACACCATAATGTGAATCAAATTAATTAAGCCAAATTTCTTAAAATCAATCCCATACATACATCCCTTATTACAAAAAAGGTTTTAAATTCTCTGGTAATGTCAATACGGAATACTATCAACTGCTTCTCAAAGATGCCCTCTGGTGGTCAAACCAGTAATAACTTGCAGTAACAGAAACATTTCTGCCAATTTAATGACGTGCCACAGAACACAAGGTGTGCCGCAGTATGACACAACTTTTAAAGGAGGAACCACTGTATGTTTGGGACAAATCCAATAAAACACATTACTGAGAACCACTCTCCATATTTTCAAGCATAGTGATGGCTGCATCAGGTTATGGGTATGCTTGTAATTGTTAAGGACTGGGGATTTTTTGGGGATAAAAAATAAACTGAATGGAGCTAAGCCTAGTTCAGTCTGCTTTCCACCAAATACTGGGAGATTAATTAACCTTTCAGCAGGACAATAACCTAAAAAACAAGCCCAAATATACTGTACACTAGACTTGCATACCGAAAAGACAGTGAAGGTTCCTGAGTGGCCAAGTTACAGACTTGAAAATGGTTGTCCAGCAATGATCAACAACCAATTTGACAGAGCTTGAAGAATTCTGAAAATAATAATGGGCAAATATTGTACAATTTAGGTGTGCAAAGCTCTTAAAGGCTTACCCAGAATGACTCACAGCTGTAATCGCTGCCAGAGGTGATTCTAACATGTATGAGATATTTCTATATTTAATTTTCAATACATTTGCAACCATTTCTAAAAACAGGTTTTCACTTTGTCATTATGGGGCATTGTGTGTAGATGGGTGGGAACAAGTCTATTTAATACATTTTGAATTCAGACTGTAACACAACTCCGAATATCACACATGGACATTTACTATGGCTAGATATAGACTCATTCAATATCCTGAGATATGTGACATGCTATTTTCTTTCTTCATGTTGACAAATACTGACTGTATTCATCACATATCTTTGTTTTCTCAGCACATTCAATATATTAAGCTACAGTGCCTTGCGAAAGTATTCGGCCCCCTTGAGCTTTGCGACCTTTTGCCACATTTCAGGCTTCAAACATAAAGATATAAAACTGTATTTTTTTGTGAAGAATCAACAACAAGTGGGACACAATCATGAAGTGGAACGACATTTATTGGATATTTCAAACTTTTTTAACAAATCAAAAACTGAAAAATTGGGCGTGCAAAATTGATTCATCTCAAAAAAAATTGAAAAAGCTGTTGCGCAGCAACTCACTGCCTTCCTGGAGACAAACAATGTATACGAAATGCTTCAGTCTAGTTTTAGACCCCATCATAGCACTGAGACTGCACTTGTGAAGGTGGTAAATTACCTTTTAATGGCATCAGACCAAGGTCTGCATCTGTCCTCGTGCTCCTAGACCTTGGTGCTGCTTTTGATCACCACATTCTTTTGTAGAGATTGGAAACCCAAATTGGTCTACACGGACAAGTTCTGGCCTGGTTTAGATCTTATCTGTCGGAAAGATATCAGTTTGTCTCTGTGAATGGTTTGTCCTCTGACAAATCAACTGTAAATTTCGGTGTTCCTCAAGGTTCCGTTTTAGGACCACTATTGTTTTCACTATATATTTTACCTCTTGGGGATGTCATTCGAAAACATAATGTTAACTTTCACTGCTATGCGGATGACACACAGCTGTACATTTCAATTAAACATGGTGAAGCCCCAAAATTGCCCTTGCTAGAAGAATGTGTTTCAGACATAAGGAAGTGGATGGCTGCAAACTTTCTACTTTTAAACTCGGACAAAACAGAGATGCTTGTTCTAGGTCCCAAGAAACAAAGAGATCTTCTGTTGAATCTGACAATTAATCTTAATGGTTGTACAGTCGTCTCAAATAAAACTGTGAAGGACCTCGGCGTTACTCTGGACCCTGATCTCTCTTTTGAAGAACATATCAAGACCATTTCAAGGACAGCTTTTTTCCATCTACGTAACATTGCAAAAATCAGAAACTTTCTGTCCAAAAATGATGCAGAAAAATTAATCCATGCTTTTGTCACTTCCAGGTTAGACTACTGCAATGCTCTACTTTCCGGCTACCCGGATAAAGCACTAAATAAACTTCAGTTAGTGCTAAATACGGCTGCTAGAATCCTGACTAGAACCAAAAAATTTGATCATATTACTCCAGTGCTAGCCTCTCTACACTGGCTTCCTGTCAAAGCAAGGGCTGATTTCAAGGTTTTACTGCTAACCTACAAAGCATTACATGGGCTTGCTCCTACCTATCTCTCTGATTTGGTCCTGCCGTACATACCTACACGTACGCTACGGTCACAAGACGCAGGCCTCCTAATTGTCCCTAGAATTTTTAAGCAAACAGCTGGAGGCAGGGCTTTCTCCTATAGAGCTCCATTTTTATGGAACGGTCTGCCTACCCATGTCAGAGACGCAAACTCGGTCTCAACCTTTAAGTCTCTACTGAAGACTCATCTCTTCAGTGGGTCATATGATTGAGTGTAGTCTGGCCCAGGAGTGGGAGGGTGAACGGAAAGGCTCTGGAGCAACGAACCGCCCTTGCTGTCTCTGCCTGGCCGGTTCCCCTCTTTCCACTGGGATTCTCTGCCTCTAACCCTATTACAGGGGCTGAGTCACTGGCTTTACTGGGGCTCTCTCATGCCGTCCCTGGAGGGGGTGCGTCACCTGAGTGGGTTGAGTCACTGATGTGGTCATCCTGTCTGGGTTGGCGCCCCCCCCCCCTTGGGTTGTGCCGTGGCGGAGGTCTTTGTGGGCTATACTCAGCCTTGTCTCAGGATGGTAAGTTGGTGGTTGAAGATATCCCTCTAGTGTTGTGGGGGCTGTGCTTTGGCAAAGTGGGTGGGGTTATATCCTTCCTGTTTGGCCCTGTCCGGGGGTGTCCTCGGATGGGGCCACAGTGTCTCCTGACCCCTCCTGTCTCAGCCTCCAGTATTTATGCTGCAGTAGTTTATGTGTCGGGGGGCTAGGGTCAGTTTGTTATATCTGGAGTACTTCTCCTGTCCTATTCGGTGTCCTGTGTGAATCTAAGTGTGCGTTCTCTAATTCTCTCCTTCTCTCTTTCTCTCTCTCGGAGGACCTGAGCCCTAGGACCATGCCCCAGGACTACCTGACATGATGACTCCTTGCTGTCCCCAGTCCACCTGGCTGTGCTGCTGCTCCAGTTTCAACTGTTCTGCCTTATTATTATTCGACCATGCTGGTCATTTATGAACATTTGAACATCTTGGCCATGTTCTGTTATAATCTCCACCCGGCACAGCCAGAAGAGGACTGGCCATCCCACATATGCTCTCTCTAATTCTCTCTTTCTTTCTCTCTCTCGGAGGACCTGAGCCATAGGACCATGCCCCAGGAATACCTGACATGATGACTCCTTGCTGTCCCCAGTCCACCTGACTGTGCTGCTGCTCCAGTTTCAACTATTCTGCCTTATTATTATTCGACCATGCTGGTCATTTATGAACATTTGAACATCTTGACCATGTTTTGTTATAATCTCCACCCGGCACAGCCAGAAGAGGACTGGCCACCCCACATAGCCTGGTTCCTCTCTAGGTTTCTTCCTAGGTTTTGGCCTTTCTAGGGAGTTTTTCCTAGCCACCGTGCTTCTACACCTGCATTGCTTGCTGTTTGGGGTTTTAGGCTGGGTTTCTGTACAGCACTTTGAGATATGAGCTGATGTACGAAGGGCTATATAAATAAATTTGATTTGATTTTATTTTGATTTGTTAACAACACTGTCATCTCAGATTTTCAAAATATGCTTTTCAACCATAGGAAAACAATCATCATTTGTGTAACAGTAGCTAGCTAGCGTAGCATTTAGCGTTAGCATTAGCATTAGCATTTAGCAGGCAACTATCACAAAAACAAGTAAAGCCTTCAAATAAAATAACTTACCTTTGAAGAACTTCTGATGTTTTCAATGAGGAGACTCTCAGTTAGATAGCAGACGCTCAGTTTTTCCAAAAAGATTCTTTGTGTATTAGAAATAGCTCCGTTTTATACATCACAATTGGCTACCAAAAAAAAAAAAAAAAAATACGAAAATTCAGCCCTCAAAACGCGAACTTTTTGCCAAATGAATTCCATAATATCGACTGAAACATGGCAAACGTGGTTTAGAATCAATCCTCAAGGTGTTTTTCCACATATCTCTTCGATGATATATCCTTCGTGGAAGCCTGGTTTCTCCTTGCTCTCAAATGGAAAAATAATTGCACCTGGCTTTGCGCTCCAATTTTGACGCAGGGACACCAGGCGAACACTTGGAAAATGTAGTCTCTTATGGTCAATCTTCCAATGATATGCCTACAAATACGTCACAATGCTGCAAACACCTTGGGGAAACGACAGAAAGTGTAGGCTCATTCCTTGCGCAATCACAGCCATATAAGGAGACAATGGAAAACAGAGCTTCAGAGATTCTGCTCATTTCCTGGTTGACGTATCATCTTGGTTTCGCCTGTAGAATGAGTTCTGGGGCACTTACAGACAATATCTTTGCAGATTCTGAAACTTCAGAGTGTTTTCTTTCCAAAGCGGTCAATAATATGCATAGTCGAGCATCTTTTCGTGACAAAATATTGCGCTTAAAATGGGAACGTTTTTTATCCAAAAATGAAATAGCGCCCCTAGAGATCCAAGAGGTTAAGATCCACAACATTTATTCCATGGGACAAAACTAGATCTTGAGTATGACTGTGACAGTGTAGGTCCAGAGACATGTTGGACAAAACCCACTGAGTCGATGATGGCTCCGAAGCCTTGAATATTAAAGCCACCAAAAATTAGAATATTATCTGCTATGACTACAAGGTCCGATATGAATTCAGGGAACTCAATGAGGAATGCTGTATATGGCCCAGGAGGCCTGTAAACAGTAGCTATAAAAAGTGATTGAGTAGGCTGCATAGATTTTATGAGTAGAAGCTCAAAAGACGAAAACGTCATTTTTTGGGGGGAAATATACATTTTCTATTGTAAATGTTAGCAACACCTCCGCCTTTGCGGGATGCACGGGGGATATGGTCACTAGTGTAACCAGGAGGTGAGGTTTCATTTAACACAGTCAATTCATCAGGCTTAAGCCATGTTTCAGTCAGGCCAATCACATCAATATTATGATCAGTGATTAGTTCATTGACTATAACTGCCTTTGAAGTAAGGGATCTAACATTAAGTAGCCCTATTTTGAGATGTGAGGTATCACGATCTCTTTCAATAATGGCAGGAATGGAGGAGGTCTTTATCCTAGTGAGATTGCTAAGGCAAACACTGCCATGTTTAGTTTTGCCCAACCCAGGTCGAGGCACAGTCAGCTGAGCTGACTACACTGACTGTGCTAGTGGCAGACTCCACTAAGCTGGCAGGCTGGCTAACAGGCTGCTGCCTGGCCTGCACCCATTGTGAAGCTATAGGAGTTAGAGCCCTGTCTATGTTGGTAGATAAGATAAGAGCACCCCTCCAGCTAGGATGGAGTCCGTCACTTCTCAGCAGGCCAGGCTTGGTCCTGTTTGTGGGTGAGTCCCAGAAAAAGGGCCAATTATCTACAAATTCTAACTTTTGGGAGGGGCAGAAAACAGTTTTCAACCAGCGATTGAGTTGTGAGACTGCTGTAGAGCTCATCACTCCCCCTAACTGGGAGGGGGCCAGAGACAATTACTCGATGCCCACACATCTTTCTAGCTGATTTACACACTGAAGCTATGTTGCGCTAGTGACCTCTGACTGTTTCATCCTAACATCGTTGGTGCGGATTTGGATAACAATATCTCTATACTCTCTACACTCGCCAGTTTTAGCTTTAGCCAGCACCATCTTGGATTGAGGTCCGGCGACTGAGATGGCCATGGCAGAACATTGATTTTATTGTCACAGAATAATTTCTGCGTGGATCTTGAGGTATGTTTTGGGTCATTGTCTTGTTAGAAAGTCCACCTATGGCCAAGTCCCAGCCTTCTGGCAGAGGCAACCAGATTGTTAGCCAAAATTGCCTGATACTTGGTGGAATTCATCATGCCATCAATATTAACCAGTGCCCCTGGACCTCTGGAATTAAAACAGCCCCAAAACATCACTGACCCATCACCATATTGCACTGTGGGTATGAGGTTCCTCTCCTTGTATGCATCTCTGTTTCAACGCGTGTCTATATATAATTCTACTTTGACATTTTGGGGTATTGTGTGTAGACCAGTGACAAAATATAGCAATTTAATATATTTTAAATTCAGTCTGTAAAACAATAAAATGTGGAAAAAGTCAAGGGGTGTGAATACTTTCTGAAGGCACTGTATAAGGAGATTTGAAGTGAGCTAGTCCAGTGAGGCAACATGCCTTCTGTTTAGAGTTAAGTGAGATGGCTTCACTGCAGTGGTGGCTTCCTGGGTCTTGGCTATTGAGCTAATTAGGCTGTTGCGGTGACAGCCACGCTCCGTGCTGTCCTTTGACAGACAACATGTCATCCATTTTGGAGTCCACTGTATGATACGTTTCAGAAAATATGTGGATTTGTTCATGCCTAAGTATAAAGGCTTAGAAATGTCAGCATGCTGACACATTTCCTTCCCAGAGTTAGAATATTCTACAAATAAGTAGAATATTCAAACAAGTAAGCAGGTATACGAGCATCAGGTGCATGTCTTGAACTTATCTCACCCTAGATATCTTCCTGGACTCATACGGTAACAGGGAGATTTCTGAGGACATGTAGAAACTGGATGCAAGTAGAAACTGTCCCATTAGGGAGAAAATCCTAGCTCCGTATATGAAATTAAGAGTTCGCGTCAAATCCTTATATCTAATAAAATGTCAGATATCCGTAAATATACACCTACACCTAATATACACCTACTCATTCAAGTTCTCTTCATTTTTTTTACTATTTTCTGATTTGTAGAATAATAGTGAAGACATGAAAACTATGAAATAACACATATGGAATCATGTAGTAACCAAACAACTGTTAAACAAATCAAATATACAGTGGGGAGAACAAGTATTTGATACACTGCCGATTTTGCAGGTTTTCCTACTTACAAAGCATGTAGAGGTCGGTAATTTCTATCATAGGTACACTTCAACTGTGAGAGATGGAATCTAAAACAAAAATCCAGAAAATCACATTGTATGACTATTAGTAATTCATTTGCATTTTATTGCATAACATAAGTATTTGATACATCAGAAAAACAGAAACTAATATCTGGTACAGAAACCTTTGTTTGCAATTACAGAGATCATACATTTCCAGGGATTTTGGCCCACTCCTCCATACAGACCTTCTCCAGATCCTTCAGGTTTCGGGGCTGTCGCTGGGCAATATGGACTTTCAGCTCCCTCCAAAGATTTTCTATTTGGTTCAGGTCTGGAGACTGGCTAGGCCACTCCAGGACCTTGAGATGCTTCTTACGGAGCCACTCCTTAGTAGCCCTGGCTGTGTGTTTCGGGTCGTTGTCATGCTGGAAGACCCAGCCACGAACCATCTTCAATGCTCTTACTGAGGGAAGGAGGTTGTTGGCCAAAATCTCACGATACATGGCCCCATCCTCCCCTCAATACGGTGCAGTCATCCTGTCCCCTTTGCAGAAAAGCATCCCCAAAGAATGCTGTTTCCACCTCCATGCTTCACGGTTGGGATGGTGTTCTTGGGGTTGTACTCATCCTTCCTCTTCCTCCAAACACGGCGAGTGGAGATTAGACCAATAAGCTCTATTTTTGTCTCATCAGACCACATGACCTTCTCCCATTCCTTCTCTGGATCATCCAGATGGTCATTGGCAAACTTCAGGTGGACCTGGACATGCGCTGGCTTGAGCAGGGGGACCTTGCGTGCGCTGCAGGATTTTAATCCATGACGGCGTAGTGTGCTACTATTTGGTTTCTTTGAGACTGTGGTCCCAGCTCTCTTCAGGTCATTGACCAGGTCCTGCCGTGTAGTTCTGGGCTGATCCCTCACCTTCCTCATGATCATTGATGCCCCACGAGGTGAGATCTTGCATGGAGCCCCAGACCGAGGGTGATTGACCGTCATCTTGAACTTCTTCCATTTTCCAATAATTGCGCCAACAGTTGTTGCCTTCTCACCAAGCTGCTTGCCTATTGTCCTGTAACCCATTCCAGCCTTGTGCAGGTCTACAATTTTATCCCTGATGTCCTTACCCAGCTCTCTGGTCTTGGCCATTGTGGAGAGGTTGGAGTCTGTTTGATTGAGTGTGTGGACAGGTGTCTTTTATACAGGTAATGAGTTCAAACAGGTGCAGTTAATACAGATAATGAGTGGAGAACAGGAGGGCTTCTTAAAGAAAAACTAACAGGTCTGTGAGAGCTGGGATTCTTACTGGTTGGTAGGTGATCAAATACTTATGTCATGCAATAAAATGCAAATTAATTACTTAAAAATCATACAATGTAATTTTGGGGATTTTTGTTTTAGATTCCGCCTCTCACAGTTTAAGTGTACCTATGATAAAAATGGCAGACCTCTACATGCTTTGTAAGTGGGAAACCCTGCAAAATCGGCAGTGTATCAAATACTTGTTCTCCCCACTGTATGTTATATTTGAGATTCTTCAAGGTAGCCACCCTTTGCCTTGATGACAATTTTACACACAGGCATTCTCTCAACCAGCTTCATGAGGAATGATTTTCCAACAGTTTCCACATATGCTGAGCACTTATTAGCTGCTTTTCCTTCACTCTGTGGTCCAACTCTAATGAACTTATCCTCTACAGCAGAGGTAACTCTTATTTTCCTGTGGTTGTTCTCATGAGAGCCAGTTTCATCATAGCACTTGATGGTTTTTGCGACTGCACTTGAAGATACTTTAAAAGTTTTTGAAATGTTCCACATTGACTGACCTTCATGTCCTAAAGAAGTGATGGACTGTTGTTTCTCTTTGCTTATTTGAGCTGTTCTTGCCCTAATATGGACTTATGTCAAATAGGGCTATCTTCTGTATACCACCCCTACCTTGTCACAACTGATTGGCTCAAACACATTAAGAAGGAAAGAAATTCCACAAATGAACTTATAACAAGGCAAACCTGTTAATTGAAATGCATTCCAGGTGATTACCTCATGAAGCTGGTTGAGATAATGCCAAGAGTGTGCAAAGCTGTCATCAAGGCAACAGGTGGCTATTTTGAAGAATCTCAGGTATACAATATATTTTCATTTGTTTAACACTTTTTTGGTTACCACATGATTCCATGTGTGTTATTTCATAGTTTCAATGTCTTCACTATTATTGTACAATCTAGAAATTAGTAAAAATAAAGAAAAACCTTGAATGAGTAGGTGTGTCCAAACTTTTGACTAGTACTGTATATATAAAGATATCCCCTGATATTGACCCTTTTCGTCCAGCGGTTATTTAGTAAATTATGTTAGTAGACGGCATCCGTCAAAGCAGTGATTTATGACCTATTTTATGGGTCACGTGGTTACGCCCATGTATGTACATCCTGTCCTTTCGTTCTCACGGTATCGAGTGAGTGCTTATTTAACCAGATAGTGCATCCTATCATTCCGTTCTCATGCTATCGAGTGAGTGTTTATTTAACCAGATAGTGCATCTGTTTATGTTAAAGCTTAAAGCTGTCATTATGATTTATGTGTAGTGACCACGTTGAACTGTGGAAAGTGTTTGAATATTTCAAAGAGTATTGCCCCCCCTGTTGTAGTGAACTTAGGGCCTTGCTGTTGTATGTGAATCAGTAATGTCTGGGGTATTGGTCAGCCGGAATATAAGTAAGAGCTGTGAACACTACGAGCGACCTCAATAAACCCCCAGAACACTAAATAAGAAATTAAAATAAACCCAGAACACTAAAGAAGAAATTAAACATGTCTCCTAGACAAATTGTAGGTGTACTGTGTTCCTCGTGTCAAGAACACAATGACAAATGCAATAAAGGCATTCTATTGGATGCCCCTGATTGTTTTAATGGAGTGCTGGATATGAGTGAAGGCCATGTGGGTTACATTTTCCAACCGGACGATTCAACTGTGAAGATTTTCCCAAACAGCAGCCACAGCACCCTTTTTCAAACAAAAGCCAGGAACTTTTCTCCTGCGCTGGGGATGAGAGAATGGATTAAAATACGGCTTGCGTGATGCCAGATTGAACAGGCCCTGAGTGGGACAACCCTGCCTGGGTACGCACTGGAAGAGGAAGTCTGCGTGCGAGATGATTTGAAAGCCATGAGAATCTCCTCAGTGGCGTATAGTCCCGACTCCAAAGTGACAATTTTAGGTTGTCCTGAATTCAATAGTTCCAATGCAACCAAATCAGTTAGTTTGTATGTACTAATAAAGCCTGCACGGAGGTCAACGATTTTGTGCCTGTTTTTAGCTTTAGGTGGGGGGATCATCATACATTCCTTAACATGATGAAACAACTGGAAATTATTTTCCAACATCATGAACAATTACGCCGATGGGCGCTTCTATCCTTAAGACAGACCCAGGGCCTAAAGGCAAGACGGTTGATCTATCCAGGGAAAGAAAACATATGGAACCTAGATGGAGCGGGATATCGTGCGGGGAAGAGACATTGTCTGAACCGGTCAGACCCTGAAGATGGGGATTTAGAGACGGCTGGATGTGTTGGTTGACCATAGAGCCTCCTTTCGGCCTCAGAGAAAGGCTTGTGTGTGTGTGTGTGTGTGTGTGTGTTTTGTTGGGGAATAATCAGAATTGGTTGGTAACATAGGTAAGATGTTTTATATTCATCACATGTTTGTAAGTTACTTCTCATCAGAATGTTATTTTTGTATAATACTGTGGCGGGGTTGCAGTATCTGTTCTATGTAAGGACTAAGTTGCTTGGGCCGCAGAGAGGGGAGAGGTCAAGGTGTCATCATGTGTAAACATATCTTTTGCTCCACTGTGTCTGTGTGCCAGTCACTCCCTACTTTTCCCATCGGGGAGAGGAGGATGGCAGTGTCTGGAATCATTCTATGCGCCCTCTTTTGTTGCTCCTATCTTAACCTATAGCCTCACTCTCCTCTCCGTGAGCTTGTCCAGGATTGGTTGTATGTAGAATTGGTTGTATCTAAATGACAATTTGATATATATCATAGGGTGGGGGTAATGTCTTGGTACCATTTTGTACCAAGGACGAAATAAGAGCTTTGTTTAGGAGACCAAACTGAACGATAATTTATAGCCAACTCTGTCTGGCTAGGGGATACTCCTCTCTGAAGTAAAGTCTTTCTTTGTGTAAGTTCCTAAGACCTGTGGTTTGTCATGTCGTCTAGGGGGGGTGGATCTTTGCTATAAAGGATCCCATTTGCAATTATGTTGGGACTCTCAACTTTTCGTTAGAGATACTGAACTGTTGAAAGTCAAAATGCTATTGCAAAAGCTTCATTATTATTAAAGGTGAAGATTAAGCATAACTCTGACTGGTGTGTGATTTGCTCTCATGATTTGGTAAATAGAGGAAATTTCCACGACAGTTTCAAAGCAATGTTTTTTTCGTGGGGGGTGTGTGTGTCTCTCTGCATTTCACGACTTCCTCCGAAGTCGGCCCAGCTCCTTGTTCGGGCGGCGTTCGGCGGTCGACGTCACTGGCCTTCTAGCCATCACCAATCCGCTTTTCATTTTACATTTGTTTTGTCATTGTTTTACCCACCTGGTTTCAAATCCCCAATTACATGTTGACTATTTAACCCTCTGTTTTCCCCATGGTTTTTGTGCGTGATTGTTTTATGTATGTTCGCTCCGTTTTGGTAGGCTCGGTATTACGATATGTTATTGAAATATTTGAGTAAAGTTTCTTGTGTTACTCATCTCTGCTGTCCTGCGCCTGACTCCTCTGCACCAGCCACACCCAGACCACTACACTGCAGTTGTTTTTTAAACAATGTTTTTTTTCTAAACATTGTTTTAAACACTAGGGGATCATTTGCACATAGGATTCTCCAAACAAACATTTTTCCTGAGGATGGGGGTTACATCCCAGGGTTTACAGACACCTAGAGAATCTTCAAAATAATCAAAAGGACTTGTTATATCAATACAGTCTTTCCTACAACAGACAGTTATAAATATACACATTTAAAGGGTATTAAAGTGGTGTACTGTGCGGTAATAATATATATATATATACTGTATATATATATATATACCTGTTGTATAACATATTTTTTGTGTGTCACACCCTGACCATAGTTTGCTTTGTATGTTTCTATGTTTTGGTTGGTCAGGGTGTGATCTGAGTGGGCATTCTATGTTGGATGTCTTGTTTGTCTATTTCTATGTCTGGCATGATATGGTTCTCAATCAGAGGCAGGTGTTAGTCATTGTCTCTGATTGGGAACCATATTTAGGTAGCCTGGGTTTCACTGTGTGTTTGTGGGTGATTGTTCCTGTCTCTGTGTTTTGCACCAGATAGGGCTGTTTTGGGTTTTCACATTTCATTGTTTTGTAGTTGATTCATGTATAGTTTTCCTTTATTAAAAACATGAATAACCACCACGCCGCATTTTGGTCCGCTTCTCCTTCACAACAGGAAAACCGTTACATTGTGTGTATAAAAACATTCTGACTTGGTTAAATATTGCATAGTAAAATTGTTTAACTAATTATAACATGTTTAAAAGGTCTCTACTAAAGATTTAGAATTAAATAAAAGGTTTAAAATTGTATCTTACCTTTAACGAAAGGAATCTCAGTTTTTTCTCTCTGTCTATGTACCTCAAAAGATCTGTGTGTGTGTGTGTGTGTGTGTGTGTGTGGGTGTGTGTGTGTGTGTGTCTCTACAATTGTGTTTGAAACAATTCAACATTAGGGGGTCATTTGCACATAAGGCTCTCAGGTGTTATTCAGTGGGTTAATATTAACTGAGTTAATATATTAATGTATTTGAAATGTATTTGAAATTTACATTTTTATATAATATTATAATATATATTTAATTTTAGTACACTATTTTGTATATATTTTTTTTCCAGACTCCTCCCAGGCGTATACAGACACAGAAGGCCCAATATATCAAAAGGAGGAGGCCGCATAAAACAACTATCTAATTAATGTTTCTCAGACTAACACAGACACAGACTAGACAAAACACAAAAAGTTGTAATATAATCTGTATACATGTCATTCTATACTGAAAACAGGTACATTCTGAAAGATTTTGATGTTGATGTGATAACACATTTTTTTTCATCTCTCAATTTAGGATAATACTGTTTATTTTATACTTTACTTAAATTGTATTATTATTCTTGTCTCATACCATGCTAATACACTACCGAGAAATGCAAACAGATGTGGAATTAACCCCATAACAGGTGTGTGTCTTTTTGGATCAAGAATTGATCAAGGATACCAATAGACTTGATCAGATCCTCTTCCCTATTCAGGCATCATATAATGCACAGCCACGTGCAAATCCATACAACTCCACCAATAAAACATTGAAAACCTTAACATGACTACTTCCAATGTCATTATTTTCGTCACTATCCATCAATGGTTGAATTGCGTTCTTTTTGTTTGTACATGCATCGAGCTTCCAATGGCTGGAAACAGGGTAAATGAAAAAGACCCAAATAAAACGTATGTGAAAAGATGTGGCCAAAGTATAAACCTTTGCTGTTTTTTAATGAAATGTTTTGTTGTGTTTTTGTTACAACCACCAGGTCTTCCTAACATTTGCCATAACTTGTAAGCCGTACATCCTGAATGTATATGGGCTCCCAAATATGTACCTGGGAACACATGGGAGTGGTGGGAGCACATGCCCTTCTACGAAATTGGCCTGAGAACATAATTGCTATATTGTAATTAAAATCATTGACCCATAAGAGAACACATGACCAAAGCAAAGCATGACCCATATAGAATTAAAACAACATTATTCTTAATGAGAAATATAATATAATAAACAAATGTTTGCATTATGAAAGACATGAAAACTGTCTCCAACAATGTATTTAGCTATGCATAAAATGTTGATATTGTCCGTAAGGTCATTTAGACTAACAATAGACAATAGTTATTGTGGGAAGTTTAGGGATAAATATAGTGAAGGATCATGAATGTTAAAGATTTGTTCACAGTGGGCATTCTGAAAGTGGGGGATGAGTTTCTAGTGGATAGACCATATGTTTAAATAGAAAATAGGCAAAATAATGGAAAATAATCTAATACAAAATTACATAATATGCAATGAATTACTGACTTTTTCATTTGTAATCACTATTAAAACCCAAATGAAACCTTTGGTTTATATAGCCCTGGGGTGAATGAAAAAAGTTGTATATGTATTAGGTTGTTCAAATCTTAGATTACATGTAAAAAAAACAACTCAATGCTGAACTAAATCAAAATATGTATTTGTATTATAACCTCTGAAGAACTTGTTTACAACTCACAAGTATTATTAAAAATGTGTACAAAATTTAAATAGATAATATATGTACCCCAACTCAATTTTCACAAGAGACATTCTGAACTTTTAAACAAAATTGTAAACTCTTTACATATACTTATGTTACTTTCACATAACAAAATACAATGTCAATGTCAGTGTATGCATTCTTCAATACTGTGGGGAATGTGTTATATCTTGTACATATCCCCCCCTATAGATATTCCTTAACATCCTAGATACTACATTACATTAGTTGTACATAACAGTGTAATAGTTTAGTACTACAGTACGGACCTGTCTTCTGGATATGTGTAGTACAGTATATAAAACATCAGTGACTCTTTGATTCACCAACGTTTCTTGTTCTCTACAGTTTAACATGAACAATATTTCACTCCACTCTAAAAATATACTTTTGGATTATAAACATGTAAATACATTTTTTAAAAGGAATACTAAAATAGCCAATGTATCGTCATGTCATATACATCATAACCCGAGGGGGATCACAGTTGTTCAAATGTTGCATATACATTTTTTAGTATCTCGAAATTGTGTTATATGTTAGAATGTCTAATAAACAACTATATTGTATACATTAATAATATTGTTTTGTCAGAGATATATAAATATAATAATAATAAAGTTTTACCTGCACCTGTATGCAGACGATACAGCTGTGTACTCTATCGTCTTTGAGGTCATGTAGGTCAATTCATTGCTCTCGTTGCCTTTATAAAGCTCTTTGACATACTGTAAACTCGCTCTGTTGCTAACAATATCCATTAGATGTACGAGTCAGAGTTATCATACACAGTCTCAGGGATTGCTAACTCTGGAAATTCCTTTGGTCTGTACAGAGTTAGGTAAATCAGCTCTTTGCCACTTACTTGTGGAATAATCTCCAAGCTTCTCTAGTGATGTTTTGGTGTCTCTAGGTTAATTCAGACTGCTGAATGCGGCCTGTTTCAATTTATTTACATAACCATTAAAGGAGTTTTTGAAACCATTCAGTCATGGATGTATGTAAACTTATTTAATACGTATTGCTTGTTATTGAAGACTACTGTTGTACATTGAAAAAAGTTTGTTTGGAGAACCCTGTGTGCAAATGACCCCCTAGTGTTTAAAACAGTGTTTAGAAAAAAACAGTGTTGTAAAAACAACTGCAGAGACACACACACACACACACACCCCGAAAAAACAACCGCAGTGTCACGCCCTGACCGTAGATTGCTTTGTATGTTTCTATTTTTAGTTTGGTCAGGGTGTGATGTGGGTGGGTATTCTATGTTGTAGGTCTAGGTTCTTTTTCTATGTGTTTGGCCTGGTATGGTTTTCAATCAGAGGCAGCTGTCTATCGTTGTCTCTGATTGAGAGCCATACTTAGGTAGCCTGTTTTCCCATTTTGAGTTGTGGGTGATTATTTTCCGTTTCAGTGTTTTCACCATACGGGACTGGTTTGGTTTTCCTTGATTCTTTTGTTTTCAGTGTTCAGTTTATTAAAGGAATCATGAACACGTACCACGCTGCGCTTTGGTCTACTCCTTCTTCCACCAACGAAAATTGTTACATGCAGAGACACACACACACACACCCTGAAAAAAACATTGTTAACCACACACACGCCCGCACAAACACACATCTTTCCCAGAAGCCTTTCTCTGAGACCGAGAGAGAGAGAGAGAGAGAGAGAGAGAGAGAGAGAGAGAGAGAGAAAAAAAACTGAGATTCCTTTCGTTAAAGGTAAGATACATTTTTAAAACCCTTTATTTAATTCTAAATCTTTAGTACAGACCTTTTAAACAAATTGTAATTAGTTAAACAATTTTACTATTCCGTTCTTACAGAAAAAGGGGAGGCTCTATGTTCAACCAACCAACCAACACATCCATCCATCTTCAAGGTCTGACCGGTTCAGACAACGTCTCTTCCCCCACGATATCCCACTCCATCCAGGTTCCATATGTTTTCTTTCCCTGGAAAGATCAACCGTCTTGCCTTTAGGCCCTGGCTCTGTCTTAAGGATAGAAGCCCCCATCGGCATAATTGTTCATGATGTTGGAAAATACTTTCCAGTTGTTTCATCATGTTAAGGAATGTATGATAATCCCCCCCACCTAACACGGAACCCAAACCGGCTTCGCACGTGCGCTATCGTGCCTACATTTTTTTGTCCCCCTACACCAAGCGCAATCACAACATGCAGGTTAAAATATCAAAACAAACTCTGACCCAATGACATTAATTTGGGGACAGGTCGAAAAGCATTTAACATGTATGGCAATTTAGCTAGTTAGCTTGCACTTGCTAGCTAATTTTTCCTGTTTAGCTAGCTTGCTAGCTAATTTGTCCTGGGATATAATATTGAGCTGTTATTTTACCTGAAATGCACAAGGTCCTCTACTCCGACAATTAATCCACACATAAAACGACCAACCGAATCGTTTCTAGTCATCTCTCCTCCGTCCAGGCTTTTCCATCTTTGAACTTACATGGTGATCGGCATCTAAACTTTCATAGTATTACCACGACAACCTACAAAACAGTTCGTCTTTCAATCGCCCACGTGAGTATAACCAATGAGGAGATGGCATGTGGGTACCTGTTTCTATAAACCAATGAGGAGATGGGAGAGGAAGCACGATCTGCGTCAGAAATAGAAATTCTATTTTAGCCCTTGGCATCGCAGACGCTTGTTGGCGCGCATGGGCAGTGTGGATGCAATAATTTAATAATATGGATTTCTAAATGTATTTTGTGACACTCGCGCACGTGACATGTCTGTCTGGTCAGCATATAATGTTAAAGACAGGCACAAAATCGTTGACATCCGGTGCAGGCTTTTGAAAATACATACGAACTAACTGATTTGGTTGCATTGGAACTATTGAATTCAGGACAACCTAAAATTGTCACTTTGGAGTCGGGACTATATGCCACTGAAGAGATTCTTATGGCTTTTCAAATCATCTCGCCTGCAGACTTCCTCTTCCAGTGCGTACCCAGGCAGGGTTGTCCCACTCAGGGCCTGTTCGATCTGGCAGAGCGCAAGCCATATTTTAATCCATTCTCTCATCCCCAGCGCAGGAGAAAAGCTCCCGGCTTTTGTTTGAAAAAGGGTGCTGTGGCTGCTGTTTGTGAAAATCTTCACAATTGAATCGTCCGGTTGGAAAATGTAACCCATATGGCCGTCACTCATATCCAGCACTCCATTAAAACAATCAGGGGCATCCCAAATAATGTATTTGTTGCATTTGTCATTGTGTTCTTGACACGAGGAACACAGTACACCTACAATTTGTCTAGGAGACATGTTTAATTTCTTCTTTAGTGTTCTGGGTTTATTTTAATTTCTCCTTTAGTGTTCTAGGTTTATTTGAATTTGTTATTTAGTGTTCTGTGGGTTCATCGAGGTTGCTCATAGTGTTCACAGCTCTTACTTATACTCCGGGTGACCAATACCCCAGACATTACTGTTTCATATACAACAGCCAGGCCCTAAGTTCACTACAACAGGGGGGAAATACTCTTTGAAATATTCAAACACATTCCACAGTTCAACGAGGTCACTACACATAAATCATCATGACAGATTTAAGCTTTAACATAAACAGATGCACTATCTGGTTAAATAAATACTCACTCGATAGCATGAGAACGGAAGTACAGGATGCGCTATCTGGTTAAATAAACACTCACTCGATACCTTGAGAACGGAAGGACAGGATGTACATATATGGGTGTAACCACGTGACCCATAAAATTGGTCCTAAATCACTGCTTTGATGGATGCCGTCTACTGTATTCTCTCATGTTCAGCAGATGCCTTATTTTAGCTCGGCTGCAGCAGGGTTTTCTATTATTTCATGCCACTTCTGCATAGCTGTCTTGCTGGACTGTTGGTCTCTTCTGTTAGCATGGGGTGTAGTGTGGTGGGGGGGATTCTGTCCACTCTGGAAGTGGCCCGCTGTTGTAGGGTGGAGCTGGCCTCTGGAATGGGCCCAATGTTGTTGGGTGGAGCTGGAATCTCTGGAAGGGAATCGATGGTGTAGGGTGGATGTGGCCTATCTGGATGGGGCCTAATGATGTAGGGTGGTGCTGGTCTCTCTGGGTTGGGGCTGGTGGTCATGATCTTGGAGGATGTATGACAGCGTTCCTCTTATTTTGTTTTTGCTTTGTCCCAGAGCAGTTTCTTTCAGTTTCCTAGCAAACACCTTGACACACTGTTTGTTCAGGTTTACTAGGTTGTACATCAGCTGAGTGTTCATGTCATGGTGGTTTGCTAGGTAAGCATTGTTCAAGAGAATTGTTCACAGCCTCTAGACAGCTCAGCGTTGTTGCTCTGAATAATGTGAAAAGGCACATCAACACATGGCAACAGGGTGGCAGGTAGCCTAGCAGTTAATAGCGTTGGGCCAGTAACCGAAAGGTTCCTGGTTCAAATCCCTGAACCGACTACGTGAAAATGATGTCTGTGCCCTTGAAAAGAGTATCTGCTAAATGATGTTAGGAAATCTCTCTGCATCTCTGGCTGCATTGCAGAAGCTACAGTGGTTCTTCCTTTAAAAGTTTTGAGCTTATGCCGTGACCGTTTGCGGTAGATGGTGGCAGATTGTGGTAAATTGCATCATTCTGTCATTACACCACACTATCACCAGATGAAGTTAGAACGATGATCTATCTAAACTGTAAAACAAATGGACTATCTTTTCGTAAATTAATGGAGGTGTTTTCAGTCTGACAATAGTCAGGACAAAAGTCCTGCATCATACAAAAAATGTTTTGCTGGCGGTGATCCTAGGGTTGAGAGAGACCTTGGGTAAATACAATGGCGCAATTACACTTGACAATGTGGACTGACGATTTTCGAAAAATAGGCAAGTGGGCTTTTAGTTTCTCTCCCTCTAAAAACAGAAAGAAATCATTCTAAATAACACACCGGCTTTATTTACCACAGTGTGAAAGAGTGATAGAAGAGTGATAGCCCCTCTATATAAAGTGAGTCCTTTGCTGATGTGAAGAAGAAACAGAATGAAAGTGAGTCCAGTGAGGATTTATCAGTACGAATGTATTTTATATTTTTAGACAATAAAAAACATACACATACAGATGATAACTACATCACACCTGCCCAGACCAACCTGCTCACACCCCCATCTCCAGTGTCCGCATCACTCTCTGTCACATTACCTCAAAATGCACCATTTTGTTCCTCTCCGTTGCCCATGTCCTCTCATTGCCATCAAAGCATTAGTACCTGTGTGAATTGTAATATGTTTGGCACAATTTAATTTGTTGCTTGACAAACTTTTCAAGGCACGTACTGTTGTTGGGCACTAGGATTGGGCGGTGTACAGTATATTGGGGTATTTGGAAAAAGCCATAACATGGTTTTTCAATGCCGTCAACTATGCATTTGAAGTTTTTCCATAAATGTTCATATTTGTGGCTACTTTAAGGAAATACCCGGAGTCAACTTGTGTAATACTTTAGGAGATAAAGTAGATTGCGTTCTTCATTTCACCTGCCATGTAATTTTACATTATGAAGCTTACTGTAGTTCCCCTGAACAGTTGAGCCAGTCATCTGTTTGTTTGTAAATAGCATAATGGGCGATAACAGGAGCTGGTGAGTCCATAGCGTTCTATGTTGTTTGGTGCACATTATGTGATGAAGTTACACTTGTTTGCATTTTGCTACTAAATGTTTGCCATCAGATATCTTATAATGGCTATCTGCCAGAAGACAAAGAGCGCTGGACGAGTTATCTGAACAGTTGCAATTTTTTCCTGGTGCTTCCTACTAGTGTTTTTTCTCTCCTCCATTCTTCTCCCCTCTGCGCCGTGTACACATATTTCTCTTCCTTCAGCAATGCATGCATCACAACTTTGTTCATTTGCACAATTTCTCTCGTTCACATTCTCTTGTAAATGTCCACACTCACCGAAAATGACATCTGGTACCTACTAGCTATGCTTGTATAACTTTATGACCTGGATTTGCCTGTCCTTGCAATTAGTTTATGTTCAATTTTTCTCGTTAGCATTTAGATAACAGCATCTATATGATTTTGCTATTAGTTTGTACTATTTTGTTTGCATTCTGGTAATAGAGCCCCAATGTGCTCAATTTGCATTTTTAGCACCCCCTTGCTAGTTATACCGTAAATCCTGGGATGAGAGAAGGACAGTATGACGATATGAAAATCTGGATACCGCCCAAGCCTATTGGGCACCATAGCTCTCCGACCGACATTCCAGGGAGCAGCAGTTTCAATCTGAGAAATGTCCCATTGGAGTCACAATATGAAGGCCATAGGGTGCTCTGCCTGTGTGCTGCAGTCCCATCATGGGTCCTCTGGTGCTGGTACTCTGAGGCTGGGATGTGAGGATCGATCTGTCACTCTCCATGTCTGCTAGGATGGCTTGGTTAAATATGAGAGTGGGGGGACTTTTGGAAAAACAGTTTTCTCATCAGGTCTGTTTTCTGATTGGAGTTTAGCAGTGCCATTCTCTTTCAAGGAGTGTGCTACCACAGATCTTGGGAAGTCACATATCTTGGGTCTACCAAAACATTTCTGCAGCACTGAAGGTCCCCAAGAACACAGTGGCCTCCATTATTCTTAAATGGAAGAAGTTTGGAACCACCAAGACTCTTCCTACAGATGTCCGCCAAGCCAAACTGAGCAATCGGGGGAGAAGGGCCTTGGTAAAAGAGGTGTCCAAGAACCTGATTGTGACTCTGACAGAGCTCCAGAGTTCCTCTGAGAAGATTAGAGAAGCTCTGCAGCACTCCACTCATCTGGCATTTATAGTAGAGTGGCCAGACGGAAGCCACTGCTCAGTAAAAGGCACATGACAGCCAGCTTGGAGTTTGCCAAAAGGCACCTAAAGACTCTCACATAATGAGAAACAAGATTCAGGCAGGGACTGGAAGACTAGTCAGGAGTGAGGGAAAGATGAACGGAGTAAAATACAGAGAGATCCTTGATGAAAACCTTCTCCTGTGCGCTCAGGACATCAGACTGGGGCGAAGGTTCACCTTCCAACATGACAACGACCCTAAGCACAAAGCCAAGACAATGCAGGAGTGGCTTCGAGACAAGTCTCTGAATATCCCTAAGTAGTAGCCCAACCAGAGACCGGACTTGAACCGGATCAGATATCTCTGGAGAGACCTGAAAATAGCTATGCAGCAACACTCCCCATCCAAACTGACAGAGCTTGAGAGGATCTGCAGAGAAGTATGGGAGAAACTCCCAAGTACAGGTGTGCCAAGCTTATAGCATCAAACCAAAGAAGTCTCAAGGCTGTATTTGATTAATTATATTGTTATGATGACAGGTGCTTCTGTCTTGCTGTTACCTCTCTTGGCAAACTTCTCAACTTCCATTTAATAGATTAAAACAATAACAATAGTCAGGTAAAAAATGGCAATCAGAATATTAGCAAAATAGCCACATTTGTATTTATTCAAGCTGTTTTCTAGTAACATTTACTTGGATACATCCATAACAATGAGCATACACTGAGTACCAAACACTAGGAACACCTGTTCTTTCCATGACATAGACTGAACAGATGCATCGAGGTGAAGCTATGATCCCTTATTGATGTCACTTGTTAAATCCACTTCAACCAGTGTACTGTAGATGAAAGGGAGGAGACGGGTTAAAGAAGGATTTTAAGCTTTGAGACAATTGAGACGTGGATTGTGTATGTGTGCCATTCAGAGTGTGAATCGGCAAGACAAAAGATTTAAGTGCCTTTGAACGGGGTATGGTAGTACATTAGGTTTGAGTGTGACAAGAACTGCAATGCTGCTGGATATTTTGTGCTCAACAGTTTCCTGTGTGTATCAAGAATGGTCCACCATCAATAGGACACCCAGTCAACTTGACACAACTATGGGAAGCATTGGAGTCAAAATGGGACAGAATTCCCGTGGAACGCTTCGACACCTTTTCAAGTCTGTGCACTTACAAACTGAGGCTGTTCTGAGGTCAAAAGGGGGTGCAACTCAATATTAGGTTGTTTTGTTCACTCAGTGTATATCAGACTCATTCGTCTTCAGCGGAACTTAAGAGTATACTGGCAAATCTTGGCAGAGATCAAAGTTCATATCAAACACACAAAATAACCATGCTCCCAGGCTCTCCAGAGTGTTGGGGGTGACAGCTGGGGCATAATCTTAACGTCCATCATATTAACGTCTCTGTCAATAACTGCCGGTTCACCTAAAGCATGTATGTCAGCATCCAGGGCTGAAATCTGTCTCTTCGTGGGTACAGGTGGGGTGAGGGTGGTAAGTCTTCAGGGCGACAAAGGCTTGGTACCTGCTCACCCACTATGTCCTTACCCTCTGGCCCCACACTGTCCTCACCAGATTCCTTCACACAGACCTATCAATGCGCGGGGGGAATGTGGTGTAGTGCAGGTGGAATGTGTTGTGCAGGGGACAAGTGGTCAGAGGAATCAGTGCCTTGGGGTTAGAATGTCTCAGAAGCTAGATCCAAAGTGGTCTTCTCCCCTCCAGTGGCACTGTGGGGATTGTGCAGGCCATATCTCAGTTCATAGTCATCAGAGTCACTGTCAGAGTTCTGCTCTGCCTGCTTTGTTTGGGAAAGTCTCCTCTGCTTTCTCCAAAGGAGGTGATCACAGGGCAGGAGAAGGTTTATGTGGAGCACTTTTCCTCGTTGTCCATTCTCTCGTTTCACCTCATACACTGGACTCTCAGGGTGTTTCCTTTGAAGGACTACATGGACTTTATCCTCACAGTACAACCTTAGTTTGCCTGGCCTTCCTCTTTCAGACAGGTTTATCATAAGAAATCTGTCTCCAGGTTGTAGCTCCTGACCGTGGACCTTCCTGTCGTAATGGTTTTTCTCTCTTTCAGCCCGTCCTCATAGCTTCCTTTTCCGCCATTGATTTCTAGGTCGAATAGCAGGTCTATGGGCCTTGGGGACCTTCCAAAAAGAAGATAGAAAGGAGCCTCTGTTGCCTCTGAGTGTTTGCATTTGTAGGCATGCATTACCTTAGGGAGTGAGGTTTTTCAGTCCACCTTTTCCTCTTCAGTCAGGTCCTCAATATGCTGAGTAGCATTCTATTGACCCTCTGGACTAGACCGTTCCCTTCAGGGTGATAAAGGGGGTTGTGGGATCCACGTACTCCATTCAGATCTAACCTTGTGAGCAGCTGGTTTTCAGATTCTTTCTCCATGTCGTGATGGATTTTTCTGGGGGAACATAACTTGAGGGCAAAGATCTTCTCAGGGACTGTTTTTGTTGTCTTGTTTTCGGTGGGGCAGGCCTGGGCAAATCTTGTGTAGTGACCCATCATCACTAGGATGTACTCATATCCCTGCTTGCATGTTTCCAGATTGAGGAAGTCCACAGGAACCACTTCAAATGAGTTAATTGACTTGATGTTGTTGAGTGGGGCTCTGGTTTGCTTTTTGGGTTTCTTCTTTTTCAGGCACTTACACTCTTTTGTGACAGTGTTCAACATCGACATGCATTCTTTGCCAAAATAATTTGTCTTTGATGAGGCTAAGTGTTCTCTCCATCCCCAAGTGTCCCATCTCCTGGAACAGAAGTGAGTGGTATCCATCTGGTAGAACAAGTTGGTCTTTTTCAGCTGTCTTTCGATGTAGGACTCCATATTTGTTGATGTATAGCTTGGGACATTTAACCATGATATACACATCTGGACGTTCGTTGCTCAGGCACTGCTTGGAGGATCGCTGGTTTTGAGTTGTTTAGAATTTCCTGATTGTCAGAGGTCCACATGAGGGCTTTTGGGTGTTGTTCTTTGTGCTCTTCCTCCTTCCTTTTCCTGAGGCTAAAGTAGGCTTTCGTATAGACTCTGGGTGTGGGGGGGGTGGGGGGGGGGGGGGGGGGGGGGTAGTAGGGCATACAGTGGCTTGGCTACTTTGGAGAAGTCTGGGATGTATGGCCTGTAGTAGCAGAGGAAGCCCAGTATTTGTCTGTTCTCCCACGGTGGCTGGTTTCCTCTGTTTTGCGGCTTGGACTGGGGAGATGTCATTGGGTATATAGTGTGTCAATCTCCACTCACCATATTCTCCAAGAACCTGACGTTCTCCAAGAAGGTTTCAAACCTCTGCAACACTGTCGGGACATGCTAAAGGTGATCTTCAAAGCTGGGGCTGAGGAACAGGTTGTCATCCAAGTAGGGCTGGGAGATGGTGTCTCTGAGGCCAAAGGGGATCCTGACCAACTGGAGAAGGCACCAATGGGTGCCCACGACTCCATTTTGTTGATCCCTGCCTACAGACAGAAACTAAAACAAGAGGCTCCCACGCTGAGGTCTGTCCAACGCTGGTCCGACCAAGCTGACTCCACACTCCAAGACTGCTTCCATCACGTGGACTGGGAGATGTTTCGTATTGCGTCAGATAACAACATTGACGAATACGCTGATTCGGTGTGCGAGTTCATTAGAACGTGCGTTGAAGATGTCGTTCCCATAGCAACGATTAAAACATTCCCTAACCAGAAACCGTGGATTGATGGCAGCATTCGTGTGAAACTGAAAGCGCGAACCACTGCTTTTAATCAGGGCAAGGTGTCTGGTAACATGACCGAATACAAACAGTGCAGCTATTCCCTCCGCAAGGCTATCAAACAAGCTAAGCGCCAGTACAGAGACAAAGTAGAATCTCAATTCAACGGCTCAGACACAAGAGGCATGTGGCAGGGTCTACAGTCAATCACGGACTACAGGAAGAAACCCAGCCCAGTCACGGACCAGGATGTCTTGCTCCCAGGCAGACTAAATAACTTTTTTGCCCGCTTTGAGGACAATACAGTGCCACTGACACGGCCTGCAACGAAAACATGCGGTCTCTCCTTCACTGCAGCCGAGGTGAGTAAGACATTTAAACGTGTTAACCCTCGCAAGGCTGCAGGCCCAGATGGCATCCCCAGCCGCGCCCTCAGAGCATGCGCAGACCAGCTGGCCGGTGTGTTTACGGACATATTCAATCAATCCCTATACCAGTCTGCTGTTCCCACATGCTTCAAGAGGGCCACCATTGTTCCTGTTCCCAAGAAAGCTAAGGTAACTGAGCTAAATGACTACCGCCCCGTAGCACTCACATCCGTCATCATGAAGTGCTTTGAGAGACTAGTCAAGGACCATATCACCTCCACCCTACCTGACACCCTAGACCCACTCCAATTTGCTTACCGCCCAAATAGGTCCACAGACGATGCAATCTCAACCACACTGCACACTGCCCTAACCCATCTGGACAAGAGGAATACCTATGTGAGAATGCTGCTCATCGACTACAGCTCGGCATTCAACACCATAGTACCCTCCAAGCTCGTCATCAAGCTCGAGACCCTGGGTCTCGACCCCGCCCTGTGCAACTGGGTACTGGACTTCCTGACGGGCCGCCCCCAGGTGGTGAGGGTAGGCAACAACATCTCCTCCCCGCTGATCCTCAACACTGGGGCCCCACAAGGTTGCGTTCTGAGCCCTCTCCTGTACTCCCTGTTCACCCACGACTGCGTGGCCACGCACGCCTCCAACTCAATCATCAAGTTTGCGGACGACACAACAGTGGTAGGCTTGATTACCAACAACGATGAGACGGCCTACAGGGAGGAGGTGAGGGCCCTCGGAGTGTGGTGTCAGGAAAACAACCTCACACTCAACGTCAACAAAACTAAGGAGATGATTGTGGACTTCAGGAAACAGCAGAGGGATCACCCCCCTATCCACATCGATGGAACAGTAGTGGAGAGGGTAGCAAGTTTTAAGTTCCTCGGCATACACATCACAGACAAACTGAATTGGTCCACTCACACAGACAGCATCGTGAAGAAGGCGCAGCAGCGCCTCTTCAACCTCAGGAGGCTGAAGAAATTCGGCTTGTCACCAAAAGCACTCACAAACTTCTACAGATGCACAATCGAGAGCATCCTGGCGGGCTGTATCACCGCCTGGTATGGCAACTGCACCGCCCTCAACCGTAAGGCTCTCCAGAGGGTAGTGAGGTCTGCACAACGCATCACCGGGGGCAAACTACCTGCCCTCCAGGACACCTACACCACCCGATGTCACAGGAAGGCCATAAAGATCATCAAGGACATCAACCACCCGAGCCACTGCCTGTTCACCCCGCTATCATCCAGAAGGCGAGGTCAGTACAGGTGCATCAAAGCTGGGACCGAGAGACTGAAAAACAGCTTCTATCTCAAGGCCATCAGACTGTTAAACAGCCACCACTAACACTGAGTGGCTGCTGCCAACACACTGACACTGACTCAACTCCAGCCACTTTAATAATGGGAATTGATGGGAAATGATGTAAATATATCACTAGCCACTTTAAACAATGCTACCTTATATAAATGTTACTTACCCTACATTATTCATCTCATACGCATACGTATATACTGTACTCTATATCATCGACGGTATCCTTATGTAATACATGTATCACTAGCCACTTTATACTATACTATGCCACTTTGTTTACATACTCATCTCATTTGTACATACTGTACCCGATACCATCTACTGTATCTTGCCTATGCTGCTCTGTACCATCACTCATTCATATATCCTTATGTACATATTCTTTATCCCCTTACACTGTGTACAAGACAGTAGTTTTGGAATTGTTAGTTAGATTACTTGTTATTACTGCATTGTCGGAACTAGAAGCACAAGCATTTCGCTACACTCGCATTAACATCTGCTAACCATGTGTATGTGACAAATAAAATTTGATTTGATTTGATTTGATTTGAAGACTGTCAGTGGACAGATTTCAGAATCTAGGAACCTTTGATGGTAGGCCTTTTCATGGTTTAGGACAGAGAACCATGAGCTGCCACTCAGTGAGTCGGGCATGTCCTCGATTCTGGAGATGGGGTGTCGGATCACAAACAGACTTGTTGTTGAGCTCCCTGTAGTCACACCAGAGCCTCAGGCTTCCATGCTTCTTCCTCACACACAACACTGGGAAGGAGTATGGTAACCTTTACTGGGTTACCCAACCTTTGTTTAGCAGGTCCTGGAGATACTATTTTACCTCAACGTGGAGTGGCTTGTGGATGGAGATGTAAGTCTTCTGCACTGGTGTAATGTCGTTTAGGGTGATGTGTATGTTCACAGATGGGATAAAACTGAGGTCGTCATCATCATATGCAAAGGACTCAAATTATTCTTGCAACATCTCGCTCACTTTCTCTCTCTGTTCCTGACGTTGAATCCAATGATGGGGATCTATGCCACACCTAGTTGTCTGACATGAGAATGGGAGCTGTTATGGCTTCCATTGACTCGCTGCTCAGTTTGAGTTGTACTTCAATCCAGCCAGTGAAGGGGTTTTCAATCTGATTGGCTGCCAGTCCCATCAGTGTTCCGGGCCCCAACAGCTCTTCAATGGGTCAGAGGGTGGTGTGTGGGAGCTTTCGTCTTCCAGGCTTCATTGATGATGCTGGCTTGAGCTCCGGTGTCCCACAGGGCCTCTATTGTGATTTCATCAAGCTTGAACCTAACTAGACATTGCCGTCCAATCAGATTGATGAGCTGTGTTTTTGTGCTATTGCCTCGTATAGTTCAATCAGCACCCATTTGTGGATGAGATTAAGAATGTGCAGTGGTTAGAAGTGTGTAGTAAGGATGATCCCGAAATATCACTAAGTTTGTCTCTGAAATTATTTATGAGTATAGCTGATAAGCATGCCCGTGTAACCTCTCTTGGGTAGCGGCAGTTTTTTCACGTCCGGATGAAAAGCGGGCCCAAAGTAACTCAGGCCCAGAAGCTAAGATATGCATATAATTGGTAGATTTGGATAGAAAACACTCTAAAGTTTCTCTAAAGTTAAAATTATGTCTGTGAGTATAACAGAACTGATATGGCAGGTGAAACCCAGAGGACAAACCACCCCCCCAAAGACATTTCAGCCTACCACTATCTTCAATGGCTGTCACTTTTATTATAAGGCCAAGTCCTCCCAGATTGCAGGTCTAGGGCTTCCACTAGATGTCAACAGTCTTTAGAAAGAGTTTCAGGCTGGTTTTTGGAAAAATGTGCCAGATATGGTAGTTTTTCTATGTGGCTCGCATTTTGGCTGTAGTGTTTCCAAGCGCAAGAATGAGAGCGCATTCTTTGGTATTTTTCTTCGGTAAAGACAATAACGATTCTCCGTCTTAAATTGTATAATTTATTTACGTATTAGGGTACATAAGGTTTGATTATAAACGATGTTTGACTTGTTTGTAAAAGTTTATTAGTAACGTTTGGGATTCATTTTGTATGCATTTTGAAGGAGGGAGTTTTTATGGATATAAAGGACATTATCGAACAAAAGGACCATTTGTGATGTAACTGGGACCTTTTGGAGTGCCAACAGAAGAAGATCATCAAAGGTAAGGCATTTATTATATCGCTATTTCTGACTTTCGTGTCGCACCTGCCTGATTGAAATATGTTTTTCATGGATTTTTACGCAGGGCGCTGTCCTCAGATAATCGCATGGTGTGCTTTCGCCGTAAAGCCTTTTTGAAATCTGAGACATCGGCTGAATTAACAAGAAGTTAAGCTTTATTTTTATGTACTACACTTTTGATTTTATGAAAGTTAAATATTTATAATTCTAGAGTTTGAATTTTGCACTCTGCAATTTCACCGGATGTTGTAGCATCCCACCTGCCCATAAGAAGTTAAGAAAATGCACTGTGAGATCAAACGGTGCCCCGTGGATTGATGATGAGCTGAGAAATATAATGATTCAACATTATGATGCCAAAAAAGTAGCAGATAAATCTGGGACTCTGTTTGGTAAGCAAAGTTATTGTAAATTAATAAATCTTGTGACCAAGCTAAACAAATGAAATATGAAGGGATTCTATCAGCATAAAATTGATGAAGAAAAGGGTGATGGGAAAAAACTGTGGAGAACGTTGAACGCTATTATGGGTACGAATTCGAACATGACGCCGTTGTCCCTTTCGGATGACAAGTCACCTGGTGCAGATAATCTTGACGCCACATTGCTTAGAGTTACAGCTAACCAAACATCTACCCCAATCTCTTACATTTTTAATAAGTGCTTGATGTATGGGGTGTGCCCAGAAGTCTGGAAAGAGTCAAAGGTTATTCCACTACCTAAAGATAAAAAAATCTGCATTCTCTGGTCTTAATCTTGCACTTAGCCATCCCGGATCCGGGATCGTGAATACAGCCTCAAGCTCATTACCATAACACAATGTTAACTATTCATGAAAATCGCAAATGAAATGAAATAAATATGCTAGCTCTCAAACTTAGCCTTTTGTTAACAACACTGTCATCTCAGATTTTCAAAATATGCTTCTCAACCATAGGAAAACAATCATTTGTGTAACAGTAGCTAGCTAGCGTAGCATTTAGCATTAGCGTTAGCATTCAGCAGGCAACATTTTCACAAAAACCAGAAAAGCATTCAAATAAAATAATTTACCTTTGAAGAACTTCAGATGTTTTCAATGAGGAGACTGTTAGATAGCAAATGTTCAGTTTTTCCTGAAAGATTATTTGTTTAGGAGAAATCGCTCCGTTTGGTTGTCAGGTTTGGCTACCAAAAAAAACAGAAAATCCAGTCCTCAAAACGCCGAACTTTTTTCCAAATTAACTCCATAATATCGACTGAAACATGGCAAACGTTGTTTAGAACCAATCCTCAAGGTGTTTTTCACATATCTCTTCGATGATTTATCGTTCGTGGAAGTGTGCTTTCTCTCCTGAATCCCAGGAGAAAATGCCCGCACCTGAAGATTACGCACCAATTTAGACAAAGGACACCGGGCGGACACCTGGAAAATGTAGTCTCTTATGGCCAATCTTCCAATGATATGCCTACAAATACGTCACAATGCTGCAGACATCTTGAAGAAACGACAGAAAGGCCAGGCTCGTTCGTGGTGCATTCACAGCCATATAAGGAGACAATGGAAAACAGAGCTTCAGAAATTCTGCTAATTTCCTGTTTGAAGTTTCATCTTGGTTTTGCCTGTAGCATGAGTTCTGTGGCACACACAGATAATATCTTTGCAGTTTTGGAAACGTCAGACTGTTTTCTTTCCAAAGCTGTCAGTTATATGCATAGTCGAGCATCTTTTCGTGACAAAATATTGCGCTTAAAACGGGCACGTTTTTTAATCCAATAATGAAATAGCGCCCCCATAGACTCAACAGGTTAATAGTTGTCCTACAAGCTTGCTGCCTGTGTTAAGTAAATTATTGGAAAAATGTGTATCTGTATATATCAAGGATTATAACGGGTTTCCAGCATGCATACAAAGAAGGGCATTCTACGAGTACGGCCTTAGCACAAATGACAGATGATTGGTTAAAGAGTATGGGTGACAGGAAGTTAGTTGGTGCAGTGTTGCTAGATTTCGTTGCAGCTTTTGATGTGATTGACCATGAACTGTTACTAGGTAAACTCAAAGTTAAGCTACCCCCTTCTTCTCAATTTCCACCTGAAGACATACCCAAATCTAACTACCTGTAGCTCAGGCCCAGAAGCAATGATATGCATATTCGTCGTATCATTTGAAAGAAAACACTCTGAAGTTTGTGGAAATGTGAAAGGAATGTAGGAGAATATAACACAATAGATCTGGTTTAGATAATGCAAGGACAAAACCATACGTTTTTTCATTTTATTGTTGTTGCATCATCTTTAAAATGAACAAGACAAAACAAACTTTCAGATAGGATGATGCGGACAATTTCAGTGAAACACATAAGAGGGCAACAATACTTGTGCAAAGTTTCAGGGTGATAACTTCCGGAATGAGTGTGCTACATGACATTTAGCGTGAAGTCGTCACCCAGGTGTCCCCACACAAGTTGCCCAAATGTACCCAAGTGGCCGAGTTGGTGAAGTTATACATTTGGAAGCAAATAACTATATACAAAATACCAAAATAGTATTCAAATACCCCCCCCCCCAAAAGAAAAACAACACAAAAAATACAATTTTGTTTTTTAAATTGACAAAATAACAAGAGTAACTATTTACACACTTTCAATATTTGGAAGACCCTCAGTCCTCTACACAATAGTGTGCTGCTGATGCCATGTGCCATACCAGTCTCTTTCTGCTGTAAAGCAGAGGGTCACCAAGCATGTGGTGCAGGTGATGGGGGACTTCATTTTGCAAAGAACACAACAACTCCTCCATGCTGTGCCCTTTTGGCCCTGAGGCACATCCATGCCTGCAGAAATACATGTGGGCAGATGAACACCACTTGTGGCAGGAGCAGAAGGGACAGAGGTAGAGGGGCCAGAACGTGGTGCAGTGGTGCTGTAGCCAGCAAGCTCACTGATGAGCAGCTCTCTGAAGGCTATCCGGGAGATGGAGGGCTTTCCACAGCTCTTAGCCATTTCCTTGTGTAGGATGAATGCATTCAGCACAGCAATGTCGATGAAATTATATAAGAATGTCTTGTACCATTTCATCGTCTTGTGGAGAACATTGTAATAGCCTATCAGTGCATCTGACAGTTGTAGTTGTAGTCCTTCACAGCAGCTGGAATGGGGACATTTTTTGTGGTCCATGCCCCGCTACCGTCCTTCACACGCCTGACGACGTGATCGCCACTGAAGGACTTGTGGATTGTTGTGCACATCACCACCTCACCTCTCTCTCACCTTCCCTAGCAGTTGAAAATCAAATAACTGCATTACAGAGTCATAGCTAAGTCCCTTACTGGTAGCAAAACTGTTCTTCCCTTCATAGACAAAAACATTGCAAGTGTAGGCACACACAGAATCAGCCAAAACAGACAGCTTGTAACCCCACATAGTTGGTTTGTTTCTCATGTATGGTTTGAGGTCAATTATGGCCTTTGAGGCTACCATCCGCTCATCTATGGACAGGTTCTGGACTGGCTGAAAATAGGTCTTGCAGGCCTCAACAATATTAGGGTAGAGTGGTTTGATTTTGCAGAGTCTATCAAACGTTGCTGCGCCTCTCTTCTTGTCATTTTCCTCATCAACTTCTGGGTCACTGATATGAAGCGCCTGTGAGAGAACCAGAAACCTTTTGCAAGACATGACAGTGAGGGGGAAAGGCAGTTGGTAGAGAGATTACATTTTCCAGTAGTCCCTCAGGGTTTTCAGATTCACCAGCCCCATGTAGATGACCAGTGAACGGTAGCAGAAAAGGTCTGACAAGGAAATGGGCTTCCATGCTACTTTTTTGCCTGCTTGCTTCTTCGCCCCATACGTGTTAGACATGAGCGAATCAACAACAGATGGGGTGAAAAACAGCTGAAAAAGCTGAAGGGGGCTATACGTTGCAGTCATGTTCAGCTGAGGCCCTGGCTGCCTTTTCGGCCTAAATGTTGGTTGAGGTGGCTCCACATCATCTTCTAGGACAGTGTGCCAACGCCCGTCTGTTCCTTTGTTTGCAGGTTGCACACTTCCCCTCCTCCACTTCTTTGTCAGTGCCTTCACACCTCTAGATGGCCCGGGAGGTGTGGAGCCAGAGACAGCAGGGGTCCGGCTGGAAGAACCAGCTTAAGTGGGGGATGGACACCTTGGCACTGGGGGCTCCCATTCGGAGTCAGTGTCACTGTGAAAGAAAAAAGGTTCAGTTAGAATAGTTTCACATATGAGCCCTGTATCAACAGATAAAATAAACAGATATATATAGAGTACAGGGAACATAATCACTAGGTTGTAGTGCTGTTCCATTTCACTCTGGACATTGTTGTAGGCCTGGCCTCCCCTCAACAGCCTCAAATAGGCTATTTCATGTGGGGGTGGGGTGGAGCGGCAGACACACGCATCTAGGCCATGCTCCCTCTAATCCACAATATGTTGATTGAGTGGAGGAAGCATGGTCGCTGTGTTGAGATGTGTGTGTTTGCTGTTACATTCTACTCCATTCCATTTTTATATACAGTGGGGCAAAAAAGTATTTAGTCAGCCACCAATTGTGCAAGTTCTCCCACTTAAAAAGATGAGAGAGGTCTGTAATTTTCATCATAGTTACACTTCATCTATGACAGACAAAATGAGAAAAAAAATCCTGAAAATCACACTGTAGGATTTTTAATGAATTTATTTGCAAATTATGGTGGAATGTAGCCAATGTGTAGGTAGCCAATGTGTAGGTTTGCTGTTACATTCTACTCCATTCCATTTATTTATTTATTTATTTATTTATTTATATATATATATATATATATATATATATATATATATATATATATATATACACACACACAAACATAGGCTATGGGTCATACACATACAAACATACCCCCACCCACAATGTATAGCCAATGTGTAGGTTTGCTGTTACATTCTACTCCATTCCATTTTTAGATATATAT
Organism: Oncorhynchus clarkii lewisi; assembly: GCF_045791955.1. Lineage (NCBI taxonomy): Eukaryota > Metazoa > Chordata > Actinopteri > Salmoniformes > Salmonidae > Oncorhynchus > Oncorhynchus clarkii. The sequence goes on along the minus strand of NC_092168.1, from coordinate 5,903,217 downwards.
ACACACACACACACACACACACACACACACACAAACACAGGCTATGGGTCATACACATACAAACATACCCCCACCCACAATGTATAGCCAATGTGTTCTTAACACATTTCATTACATTTATATATATATTGCAAATACAATTATTTTCAAACAACGGTATTAAAATGAGAAGAACTTACTGGTCCAAAACGATGTCCTCGCCGTGCAAAAAATAATCCTCCATCTTGGAATCATAGCTATGTTCGCTAACTGAATCTTCATCCAGGAGAAACTCTGTCTCAATTTCTCTAACACTTTCTTCTATAATTTTGTGTACATCTGTATATCTAGACTTGGATTTTGCTTTCCCTGACTTAGTTGCCATAATGTTTGATATAAAAATAGCTGAAGATGCGCTTTACCAAAATACTGCTGTGCGTGACACGCGTAGCTCCTTCCAGTATGAATCTACGCCCGAGTTTACTACAAAGGCTGGTCTTCCAGCAGCTAACTATTACATATTGCTGTTTACCTCAGCTCATTGGCTATCTACCAAGCTAGATTTCAAGACGATCAGTGGTCATTGGCTTAAAATACAGTCAATCAACAAAACAGTGGTCATATGATTGGTGCACAATGAGGTCATTGTTGTCTTCAAATGAGGTCATTGTTGTCTTCAAATGAGGTCATTGTTGTCTTCAAATCGGTTTCCTTCAGTCAATAAGTCCCGCGAAAATAACCATCAAGTTTGGTTGTGTTACACACAACCAGTTGATTGCAATGAAACCAAACATGACTGGATAAACGCACGTTTAGTGTGTGTATTTACATCAAATGTTTTGTCGAAAGTTGAATGAGACGGAATTCACGACAAAAGTGGTTCACAAAATGTTTCGTGTTCGGCTATAAAAATTGATTTTATCAAACAAAAGACCATTCATTGTATAACAATGAGCCTTGGGATTGCAAACAGAAGAAGATCTTCAAAGGTAAATTATATATTTTATTGCAATTTGTGATTTTGTTACGCCTGTGCTGGTTGAAATAGTATTTTGGTATGAGGCTCTGTCCTCAGATGATCGCATCGTATTCTTTCGCAGTAAAGCCTTTTTGAAATCTGACAACGCAGTTGGATTACCAAGATTCTAGGCTTTTGAACCATGTGAGACACTTGTATTTTCAGGAATGTTTAATATTACTATTTATGTAGCGCTCTGCCATTTCACCGGATGTTGTCGAATTCAATACCGCTAACGGGATCTGTGCGCAGAGAAGTTAAGTCTGCAGCTCTATCCTGGATGGAAATCTATCTATCCAGGAGAAGGGAGAAGTGTTCTTTAAAGGTAGCCTTTCAAACGTTAAAGATATACACTGTGGTGTTCCTCAAGGAAGTTGCTTAGGACCACTTCTCTGCTCTATCTTTACTAATGATTTACCTTCGGTAATGAACAAAGCAAGAGTGGTCATGTATGCTGATGAATTTAATGAGCTAACAGATGTACTGAGCAGTGAACTAAGAATGGTGTCTGAGTGGGTTGATATGAACGAATTGGTGTTGAACATTTCTAAAACTAAATGTATTGTATTTGGTTTAAGATATATGTTTGATCCCAAATGTAATTTGTCGATGAATAGAACGCATGTAGAGCAACTGAAAAAAAACTATGAGGCGTAGACGCAGCTTTATCATGGTCAGAACACATAGATAATATTGTTATTAAGATGGGTAAGGAAAATGCTGTTGCAAGAACATTTTCAGAGTATGTAACATCAAGCACACTGAATCAGGGGATTCAATCCCTGGTTCTATCACACTTAGAGTACTGTCCAGTTTTATGTTCATCTGCAGCAAAGAAAGATATATAAAAAAGGCTCCAACTCGCACAAAACAGGGCTCCCAGATTAGCTCTTCATTGTTCTATCTGTCATGGCTTCACACTGTCCAGTCTTCTGATTTTATTTAGGAATGTTATATATTTTTTAAAACCACAGTATTTTTCAGGCCAGTTAGTACATACTAGCAACACGCATAACCACCAAATTCAGGGCAGCTAAGACAACCCAAGCCAAGGACAAATCACCTTAAATCTACAGTTTTATATAGAGCCATAGGTGAATGTACCTCTTTACCAAATCATATTTCTCAGCAAAAAGTAAATCCACCTTCAAGAAAAAAAATATAGAACATCTAATGCAATAGACCATATGACTGGACAGGAAATAGAAAGCATCAACTGAATGTTAACCTCTAATGACACTCCATCCCGTGAACGGGACCGTTGTCATCATCTGACACTAATTAGCATAATGCAACGGACATAAATATTACTAGAAAATATTCCTATTCATGAAAATCACAGGTGAAATATATTGAGACACAGCTTAGCCTTTTGTTAATCACCCTTTATCTCAGATTTTCAAAATATGCTTTACAGCTAAAGCTAGACAAGCATTTGTGTAAGTTTATCGATAGCCTAGCATAGCATTTTGTCCAGCTAGCAGCAGGTAACTTGGAATCGTTTACCTTTGATGAGCTTCGGATGTTTTCACTCACGAGACTCCCAGTTAGATAGCAAATGGTCCTTTTTTCCAAAAATATACTTTTTTTAGGCAAAATAGCTCTGTTTGTTCTTCACATTTGGCTGAGAAATCGCCCGGAAATTGCAGTTATGAAAACAACAAAAAATATTAAAAATGAGCTCCATAATATCGACAGAAACATGGCAAACGTTGTTTATAATCAATCCTCAAGGTGTTTTTCAAATATCTATTCGGTAATATATCCATCGGGACAATTCGTTTTTCAGTAGGACCGATTGGAGTAATGGCTATATAGCACTTGCGATGTAGCCGCCTACGGGTATTCTTCAACATATATGCGTAAAACTACGTAAAACTACATTGATCTTGCAACCTTTCAGTTACTAGTCCAATGCTCTAACCACTAGGCTACGCTGCCGCATTTTTATCCTAAATATTAGGAATAAGAAAAGGTTTTGATTTCTGGTCAAACAGATGGAAAAGGGGTCTTAGAAAACATCTACCAGAGAAACTATTTTAACACCCACACCAGTAGAAAACCAATTATTTTTTACTTAAAGATGATGGCCAGAGGTTATCCCTAATGTTGCACAACGATTTAAGTCAATAAGTCATAGTTTTAGTCAAAGTATGATACACATTATTTATCCTCCTTTAAAGGTATTAGAAACACATCAAAACACTCATGTTGAAGTAAAGACTACTGCCAACTAATATCAACAAATGTAGTTTTTGATATATTATTTGCCTTGTGTGAGTTTAAGAAACATTGCCCTGTTCCTTGAAATTCTTTACCAAAAACGTACACATCTATAAGATATTTTCTAATTTCTCTGCTTCATGAGGAAATAGGATAATGAAAGGAAAGTAACAAGTAACAAGAAAAGGTAGACCTACCAATTACTTAGTGTTTTGTACTGATATCTATTTGGTTTATGAATTTTTAACGGATTAAAACTTGAAATTCTGTTACCAAATTGGTAACAGAATTTCAGAAGAATCAGTAATGGAATTACAGGAATTTAATTGGCTACAACTGGAAATCATATTAGTCACAAACCACAGTTGGGCCACCTGCTACAGTCCTCCTTTCCACTGGCATACTGTTATATTCAGCTCATAACTGTTTTTATCTTTCTGTCTTCTGGAGGTCAAAGAAAATGTGAAAACAGTCTGGACAACTCCTCCCTCAAGTTAATGTCACTTCTAACGGCTCTTTCGGACACTTACTTACCCATGAGCCCTCGCTCTTACCATTTACTGTTAACAGCCTCCTTACCCACTGAGCAACGATCGACGCTGAACATCCATGGATGTTGAAAAGCAGTTGAAATTTAGTCAGTCCATCCTGGCCTTGATTTCAAAGTCCACAGACGTTGTTTTTTTGGTATTGTCCGGACCGGCTCTAATTTTGGTGTCCACATAATGTATGTTGATTTTTGGCCCGGACCGGACATGATTTGGCCCAATATAGATGTCCATGATTGGTTTATATTTGATCCAGTCTGAACCGGACCAAATCTGAACCAATCATAGATGTCTATGTTTCACATGTTTGGAGAGCACAGTAATGCACTGTATACTGTACTGTCCAGAACTATACTTTACTGCACACTACTGTACTATGGCTAACTATACTATATTTTACTGTACTGAACTCTACTGTTCTGTGCTGTACTGTACTCTACTGTACTCTACTGTGCTGTACTTTAACGTCCAAACTTGTCAAACATAGTTATCTATGATTGGTTCAGAAATTAGTTATTGTTTGGGAGTCATTAAAATAATAGACAGTGTGTAGAATAATACCCAACTATACAAAGGAGGATATTGCATATTTCTACCTTTGTGTAGCTATTTGGGATACACCATGAAGAGAATGACATTCATATCCATAATTATGCATTTCTGTGTAGTACCGATCACGGACCCATGATGAAATTCTGTTACCGCAATTCTGTTACCGGGTGTTTATCCACTTCACTTTCTATAGTTCAATAACCAAAATAGATCTATAGTTCAAATACCAAAATAAAGTCAAAGTGTCATGTCATAGCTGCAGACATCTTTGAATCTTTTTGACTTAAATTCTGTTACAAAACTTTCCATCTGCACAGTTCTTCCAGTAAATATGTTTTTGTAACGTATTCTGTGTAAATTGTTAAAAGTATTCATTGTGCATAGAGTTGTGTGGTTTGTTATTAAAGTTTGAAATACATGTTTATTGTTAAAGTGAAAAATCAGTCTCAGCACAGTTCCGTAAACGTTGAATTGCCCTACTATGTTTGTCTACCCAGCTATTTTAGTTTATCTGATCTTCAATCCATCCTAGCTAGCTAGCTAAAATTGTAGATGCTCTACAGATGAACTATCAGTAACTATCTACTAAACCTATCTCTAACCCTTACCTTATTAATCCTAACCTTAACCCTTACCCTTATTCTAAACCTAACCGTATCCATAACCTTAGTAAGCAGTTTCTTATCAACAGATTATTTTGTTGATAGTATGACCATCTGTAGAAAAATCGGGACTATCCAAATAAAGTGTGACCCAAGCCACTATAGTGCATTTACAAAATAATTGGTAAATCAATGTAAAGTTGTGAAACCCATGAGTAGGTACTCTAATCAATGTTGATATGAACTGGCCGTATATTGCTCTTTTGAGTGTTGGCTTGCAAATATGTTGTACAATAATGTGAAGAAGGGAATCGATTGGCCTTCTTTCTCTCTCACTCTCTATCTCCTGAGATACCCTGCTTGGAATTTCAGTTGTTGCTCCAATAGAATGGCTGTGTGTCCAATAAAAGAACATGGTGGAAACCCCCTATGTTATTATGCCAACTATCCAGTCCTAGTAACCAATCTGTGGAAAGAAAGGGAAAGAGAAACAAGGAAAGGAAACAAGGAAATTAGTCCAAGTATTGGGCCACATCCATGTCCAAAAACTCATCTGGCATCCTTCTTTTACTTTACTATTTTCTTTCCTCTGGACAGGTTGTAAAAGTACTGTATCAGTCATGTTGCTGCTATGAAAAAGCACAACGTCTTTTTCTGTTCACCTCGAATCTCGTTTCATAAAACCAGAGTAACGTATCAAAGGGACTGACTCACACTGGCTGTATTTCATTGTGTGTCAAGAGTTCAGTTGACTGTAGGTAGATACATGACTGTATTAAAAACAGCAACAAGGACAGAAGTATGAAAAACTAATCTGCACCTGTAGATTAACTATAAATCCCATGTTTCTATTGATAGCTCCTGACTAGACAGGGTGACAATGGCATGACACTGGAGTCTATCTGGTCTGAGCTGACCACAAATTGCATTGTGGATTAAATAAAGCCTCCATGTTAAGGCAACACTTTGCACATTCAGGCAACTCCTGATCCCACCCATTTCTTATCAGGATTACGGCACTTGTTAAGTCGTCAGGGGTCTCCTATCACAATTCACAGGGGCTATTCTCTCTCAACTAGCCAAAAGTGTGACAAAGATTTCCTCATCAGTACAGCAAGTCCCACTTGGCTCTTCAGATATGCTTTGCAATTAAACTTGTAAATGTAATTGTTGCCTACTTGTAGGCCTTCTATCAGTCTCTTTGCATCAAGGACCACATTGGAAATAAGCGTTGCAGAATATGTTAATGTGTCAATTTCTGTACAATAATTCTCACACAAAATATAAATCAAATCAAATTGAAATAGCTGGAAGGTGGAAAGATAGTATGAAAATTCACAACATTTGAAAATGCTGATGTTTTGAAGGCCAACACCAGAAGTTTAGCCCAGCATTTTAAATTCTGTGTGTAATTTAATTTTGAATAACCTGACTGGCGCTCAACGTAACAGTGCTCCTGTTACCACTGAATAAAAAAGCATCAACCAGCCAGCTGCAAGTTGAAAACCAATCTATCAATCCACATCATGTGCATCGTCATATTTCATTGAGTAAAGCCATGAATAACCCTATGTGTACAAAAAACATTTACCCATGAGGAGACAGTGGGACAGATTTACCAAATATTTGCAACTGTTACCAGTAAAAGACGAGAAAAAGCTAAACCATTTAAACTGCCTTTACTTGAATGCCTTATTCCTTCACTTTACCTTTATTCGACCCATTGGTAACACTTTATTTTAAGGTACACAAAATATTCACAAATTTGTTGTGTATAAGTGTGTATATAATTGAGTGTTTTCTTATTTAAACATTAAAAGTAATGTATTAGAGGCTAATCCTTAACCTAATTATTAGCTTTAATAAAGGCATATTAATAGTTAATAAAGTGTCACGACTTCCACCGAAGTCGGTCCCTCTCCTTGTTCGGTCGGCGTTCGGCGGTCGACGTCACCGGCTTTCTAGCTACCGCCGATCCACTTTTAATTTTCCATTTGTTTTGACTTTGTTTCACACACCTGTTGTCAATCCCACAATCACCTGTTCATTATTTAACCCTCTGTTCCCCACATGGTTTTTGTGAGTGATTGTTTGTTGTATTGTGATCTGTATTGTGTGGCCGTGTATATTACCTGTATATATTTAGAATTTGAGTAAAAGTGTTTTGATTACTCATATCTGCTGTCCTGCACGTGACTCATTTCACCAGCTACACACAGACGACGTTACATAAAGAGCCAGTTACACAAGAATCAGACTCTTAGTTAGCTGTCTCAATGTGGGATTAATAAGGTCGTAGTACATCAATGTGTTACCTATTCTAAATTGTGACCATATTTTTACTTGCAGAAAAATTGTCCAGAAATGACCTTATTGTGAATAATAATTATTATTTAACCAGGCAAGTCGGTTAAGAACAAATTCTTATTTACAATAACTGCCTACCGGGAAACAACGGGTTAACTGCTTTGTTCTGGGACAGAACAACATATTTTTATGTTGTCAGCTAGGGGATTCAATCCTGCAACCTTTCGGTTACTGGCCCAACACTCTAACCACTAGGTTACCTAAGAAAGGGGCACACCTCCCCTCATATATGCCATTCAGTCAACATTCAAGTAAATATTTGATGTAAAAAACAAATATTATACGGACTCACTCTGTGAAATAATATGGGTTGACCTGATTTTTTAAATTACAACCCCTTTGTCTGTCCCCCATATATACAACATCTATAAGGTCCCTCATTCACGTACTGAATGTCAAGCACAGATTCAAGTACAAAGACCAGGGAGCTTTTTGAAAGCTTCATAAAGAAAGGCTATAATTGGTAGATGGGTAAAAATAACATCAGACATTGAATATGTCTTTAAGCATGGTCAAGTTAATAATTATGTTGTGGTTGATGTATTAAAACACCCAGACACATCAAAGATGCAGTCATCCTTTTGAACTGGGCTGCAGGACAGGGAGGAAACTGCTTAGGGATGTCACCATGAGGCCATTGGTGATTAGAAGGCCAGCATCCGGATTCGCCTCTTCACTGTTGACGTTGAGACTGATGTTTTGCGGGTACTATTTATTGAAGCTGCCAGTTGAGTACTTGTGATGACAGAAGTGAGTAATGACAGTCATTTAGTTCAGTTACCTTTGCTTTCTTTGGTATAGGAACGATTGTGGACATCTTGAAGCAGGTAGGGACAACAGACTGGGATATAGAGAGATTGAATATGTCCCTAAACATTCCAGCCAGCTGGTCTGCACATGCTCTGAGGATACGGCTTGGAATGCCGTCTGGGATGCCGTCTGGGCCGGCAGCCTTGTGAAAGTTTGCTGACGACACAATAGTGGTAGACCTGATTACCAACAATGACGAGACAGCCTACGGGGAGGAGGTGAGGGCTATGGGAGTGTGATGCCAGGAAAATATCATCTCACTCAATGTCAACAAAACAAAGGAGATGATCGTGGATGACCTATCCACATCAACAGGACCGCAGTGGATAATGTGGAAAGCTTCAAGTTCCTTGGCATACACATCACTGACAAACTGAAATGGTCCAAACACACAGACCGTGTGGTGAAGAAATTTGGCTTGGCACCTAAAACCCTCAAAATTTTACAGATGCACAATAGAAATAGAGAGACTGAAAAACAGCTTCTATCTCAAGGCCATCAGACTGTTAAATGGCCATCACTAGCACATTAGAGGCTTCTGCCTATATAAATATACTTGAAATCACTGGCCAATTTAATAAATGGAACACTAGTCACTTTAATAAATGTTTACATATTTTGCATTACTCATCTCATATGTACAGTGCCTTGCGAAAGTATTCGGCCCCCTTGAACTTTGCGACCTTTTGCCACATTTCAGGCTTCAAACATAAAGATATAAAACTGTATTTTTTTGTGAAGAATCAACAACAAGTGGGACACAATCATGAAGTGGAACGACATTTATTGGATATTTCAAACTTTTTTAACAATCAAAAACTGAAAAATTGTGCGTGCAAAATTATTCAGCCCCTTTACTTTCAGTGCAGCAAACTCTCTCCAGAAGTTCAGTGAGGATCTCTGAATGATCCAATGTTGACCTAAATGACTAATGATGATAAATACAATCCACCTGTGTGTAATCAAGTCTCTGTATAAATGCACCTGCACTGTGATAGTCTCAGAGGTCCGTCAAAAGCGCAGAGAGCATCATGAAGAACAAGGAACACACCAGGCAGGTCCGAGATACTGTTGTGAAGAAGTTTAAAGCCGGATTTGGATACAAAAATATTTCCCAAGCTTTAAACATCCCAAGGAGCGCTGTGCAAGCGATAATATTGAAATGGAAAGAGTATCAGACCACTGCAAATCTACCAAGACCTGGCCGTCCCTCTAAACTTTCAGCTCATACAAGGAAAAGACTGATCAGAGATGCAGCCAAGAGGCCCATGATCACTCTGGATGAACTGCAGAGATCTACAGCTGAGGTGGGAGACTCTGTCCATAGAACAACAATCAGTCATATATTGCACAAATCTGGCCTTTATGGAAGAGTGGCAAGAAGAAAGCCATTTCTTAAAGATATCCATAAAAAGTGTTGTTTAAAGTTTGCCACAAGACACCTGGGAGACACACCAAACATGTGGAAGAAGGTGCTCTGGTCAGATGTTGCCAAAAAGTTCAATTTTGGTTTCAATGCAAAACGTTATGTTTGGCGTAAAAGCAACACAGCTGAACACACCATCCCCACTGTCAAACATGGTGGTGGCAGCATCATGGTTTGGGCCTGCTTTTCTTCAGCAGGGACAGGGAAGATGGTTAAAATTGATGGGAAGATGGATGGAGCCAAATACAGGACCATTCTGGAAAAAAAACCTGATGGAGTCTGCAAAAGACATGAGACTGGGACGGAGATTTGTCTTCCAACAAGACAATGATCCAAAACATAAAGCAAAATCTACAATGGAATGGTTCAAAAATAAACATATCCAGATGTTAGAATGGCCAAGTCAAAGTCCAGACCTGAATCCAATCGAGAATCTGTGGAAAGAACTGAAAACTGCTGTTCACAAATGCTCTCCATCCAACCTCACTGAGCTCGAGCTGTTTTGCAAGGAGGAATGGGAAAAAAATTCAGTCTCTCGATGTGCAAAACTGATAGAGACATACCCCAAGCGACTTACAGCTGTAATCGCAGCAAAAGGTGGCGCTACAAAGTATTAACTTAAGGGGGCTGAATAATTTTGCACGCCCAATTTTTCAGTTTTTGATTTGTTAAAAAAGTTTGAAATATCCAATAAATGTCATTCCACTTCATGATTGTGTCCCACTTGTTGTTGATTCTTCACAAAAAAATACAGTTTTATATCTTTATGTTTGAAGCCTGAAATGTGGCAAAAGGTCGCAAAGTTCAAGGGGGCCGAATACTTTCGCAAGGCACTGTATATACTGTATTCTATTATGTTCTACTGTATCTTAGTCTATGCCGCTCTGACATTGCTCGTCCATATATTTATATATTCTTAATTCCATTCCTTTACTTAGATTTGTGTGTATTGGGAATATTTTGTGAAATTGTTAGATAATACTGCACTGTCGGAACTAGAAACACAGCATTTCACGAAACACCCGCAATAACATCTGCTAAACAGTTGTATGTAACCAATGAAATTTGATTTGAGGTTTAAATTATTTTCTCACATTGGCCACAGAGAATGAGAGCACACAGTCCTCATCAGGCCGCTTTGGCTGCTCAGTGTTGTTTTCCTTGAAGCAGGCGAATAAGTTGTTTAGCTCATCTGGGAGAGAGGAATCGGTGTCCGCGAGGTGGCTGGCTTTCCCATTGAATTAGGACTCTACTTTGTCACTGTACAGATGTTTTGCCGCTGATTGCCTTACGGAGTTCGTAGCTGGTCTGTTTGTACACATCCATGTTCCCAGTCACCTTTCCATGGTTAAATACAGTGGTTTGCACTTTCAGTTTTGTGTGAATGCTGCCATCTATCCATGATTTTTGGTTTGGATAAGTTCTAATTGTCACAGTGGGAACAGCATCTTTCATGCACTTCCTGATGAACCAAATCTATATATACGTCAATACTATTCTCAGAGGCAACCCGGAACATTTCCCAGTCCACGTTTTTGAAACATAGATTCTGATTGGTCAGACCAACGTTGAATAGTCCGTACCACGGGAGCTTCCTACTTTTGGTTAAATGGCGCCGGAGTGGATGGCTTCCGTTTTACGGGCTCCTAACCATTATGCTATTTTGTGTGTTTTTACACATTGTTTGGAGTATACCAAGTCAGTCACCGGCTTCATCAGTAAGCACATCGACGACGTCGTCCCCACAGTTACCGTATGTACATACCCCAACCAGAAACCATGGATTATAGGCAACATCCGCACCGACCCACTTTCAAGGAGCGGGACACTAATTCAGACGCGTATAAGAAATCCTGCTATACCCTAAGATGAACCATCAAACAGGCAAAGTGCCAATACTGGACTAATATTAAATCTGACTACACCGGCTCCGACGCTCGTCGGATGTGGCAGGGCTTGCAAACGATTACGGACTACAAAGAGAAACGCGAGCCTGCGTGACGGGCTAAATGCCTTTTTTTCTCGCTTCGAGGCAAGCAACATTAAATCATGCATGAGAGCACCAACTGTTCCTGACAACTGTGTCATCACGCCGATGTAAGCAAGACCTTTAATTCAACAAGGCCGCGGGGCCAGACAGATTACCAGGACGTGTACTCCGAGCATATGCGGACTGATGGGCAAGTGTCTTCACTGACATTTTCAAACAGTCCCTGACCAAGTCCTGTTTCAAACATACCACCATAGTCCCTGTGCCCAAGAACACAAAGGTAAACTGCCTAAATTACTAGCCATGAAGTGCTTTTAATGGCTGGTCATGGCTTACATCAGTACCATCATCCCAGAAACCCTAAACCCACTCCAATTCACATACCATTCCAACAGATCCACAGATGACGCAATCTCAATTGCACTCCACACTGCCCTTTCCCACCTGGAAAAAACACCTGTTGGGGACCTTCAATGCTGCAGAAATGTTTTGGCACACTTCCCCAGATCTGTGCTTTGACAAAATCATGTCTCGGAGCTCTATGGACAATTCCTTCGATCTCATGGTTTGGATTTTGCTCTGACATGCACTGTCAACTGTGTGACCTTATATAGACAGGTGTGTGCCTTTCCAAATCATGTCCAATCAATTGAATTTACCACAGGTGGACTCCAATCAAGTTGTAGAAACATCTCAAGAATAAGCAATAGAAACAGGATGCACCTAAGCTCAATTTCGAGTCTCATAGCAAAAGGATTGAATAGTTATGATTTGTTTTGTGTACATTTACAAAAAATTCTAAAAAACATTTTTTTCTTTGACATTATGAAGTATTGTATGCAGATTAGATTGATGAGGAAAAAAATATATGTAATACATTCTAGAATAAGGCTGTAATGTAACAAAATGTGGAAAAAGTGAAGGGGTCTGAACTCTTTCTGAATGCAGTGTATTTGCAAACATTATTATTATTTTTTTTTCACTTTGTCATTTTGGGGTATTGTGTGTAGATGGATGGAAAAAAATGTAATCCATAAATATTTATTCCAATATATTGTATCAAACAAAAACAGTGACCGTAATACCTGTTCACTCATTGGCACTGAAGAAGAGCCAGTTGTGTGTGGTCACACAGCATCACATAAGAATAAGCAGCCACTCACTCCAGTAGGCCCCATGAAATAATACCAATACATAAGCACAACCATTTAATGTCCAAAATTAAATGAACAAACCAGCTATTACTTCCCATTGCAAGTATATTTTATCACGTTCGTCACAATAACCGGTGATCTAAAGTTTAAATGCAACAATGTTTCACAGTCAATATTTTCAAAGAGATAGCTAACAGCAAGCAAGCTGCAACAAAAAACAGTGCCACCGACCAGATGATGATCATTTGTTGACTAAGTTTGAAAGTTAATTAACAAAGTTCTTCTATTAACTGGATCGAGAGAGGAGTCACAAAAAAGCACAAATAGAGATCAAATTAATCACTAACCTTTGATGATCTTCATCAGATGACACTCATAGGACTTCATGTTACACAATACATGTATGTTTTGTTTGATAAAGTTCATATTTATATGAAAAAATGCTTTTTTGTGACTCCTCTCTTTGGCTGGAAAAATGGCTAACACCTAACATAATCGTTTGTGGTGATTTCGCTGTAAAGCCTACTTAATATTTTTAGTAATTTAATTTGAATTTGGCGCGCTGCAATCCAGCTGATGTTGACGTAAATGATCCCGCTAACGGGATGGGTGCATCAACAAGATAATGTCCATTATTTATGTCCGAGTAGCTACTTTTGTTACGGCGTTTAGTACACAAATCCAAATACTCGTGCAGGTCCAGCGGAACTTCAGACAAAAATTTCAGAAAATTATATTACAGGTCGTAGAAACATTTCAACCTAAGTATAGAATCAATCTTTAGGATGTTTTAATCATAAATCTTCAATAACGTTCCAACCGGAGAATACCATTGTCTGTAGAAAAGCCATGGAACGCAGGCCGCTATCATGTGAAATGCTGATGACCAGGACCTGGCTCTCTGCCAGACCATTGACTCAAAGAGCTCTCATCCGGCCCCACATTACAGTAGAAGCCTCATCCAAGTTTCTAAAGACGGTTGACATCTAGTAGAAGCCCTAGGAAGTGCAACTTCATCAATATCCCACTGTTAATTCAATAGGGCCTGGGTTGAAAATCGACCAACCTCAGATTTCCCACTTCCTGTTTGGATTTCTTCTCAGGTTTTTGCCTACCATATGAGTTCTGTTATACTCACAGACATCATTCAAACAGTTTTAGGAAACGTCAGAGTGTTTTCTATCTAATACTAATAATAATATGCATACATTAGCAACTGGGACTGAGGAGCAGGCCGTTTACTTTGGGCACCTCTGGGCACTTTTCATCCAAGCTACTCAATACTGCCCCCTCAATACTGCCCCTGCAGCCATAAGAAGGTTTTATGACAGACTACAACCTGTTAGTGTATTGCCACCACCTACTCTATTGGCTGTTTATCAGCCTGCTAAATTATGAATTCATTACCTCTTGTGCTGGCAGTATTGACGTGTCTAGGCCTTCGAGAAGGACTAGATATGTCACTTCTTTTTTTTTTTGGTCCCATTGCAAGTCAAAATGTGATTAGTTCATTCCATGGTCACTCCACAATTCTGCTCTAATACAGTTGATTGGCATAGGGCTTCTATCCAAAGAAAAATCCTGATTGGAGACAACCAAAGAAAATCCTGATTGGATAATTTTTTTCTATTCAGTACTAACCCTTCTCTTTCCAACACAAACTGAAGAGATGAAATCAGAAAATTAGAATTATTGTAAAGATGAAATAGAAATGTTATTAAAAAAAGCTATGCATTGTCGTGGAAATTTCCTGTATTTACCAAATCATGAGAGCAAACCACACACAAGTCAGAGTTATCATAAAGTCCATCTTTAATTATATGAGCTCCATCAAAACCCTGTGACTCTCAGATTAATTCAGTGTCTATCAATGAATTCTCTGAGAGTCTTTACACACTGCAACTGAGATCCTTTATAGCAAAGACACACATAGCCAGACAGCATTGGCTATAAATTATCGTTCAGCTTTGTCTCCTAAACTATGTTCTCATCTTGCTCTCAGGACCATAAAACAAAACCTATCAACAGGCATATATCAAATACACCCCTCCTTGACAAGATCACAGAGACACAGTGACTGGCACACAGACATTGTGGAGCCAAGAAATAAATGGTTTAAAAGATATGTTTACATATGAAGACAAGCTTGACCCCTCCCCTCTCTGCGGCCCAAGTAACTTACCCCATGACCGAGAACAGATAACTGCAACCGGCCAACAGTATTATCCAAAAATAGACATTCTGATGAGAAGTAACTCACAAGCATATAATGAAAATAAAACATCTTATCTATGTTACCCAACTAATTCGGATTATTTCCCAACAGCATTTTTATAAATCCTTAAGCCTTCACTGAATAAGAAGGACTGGAACAAGTCAAGGGGTATGAACACTTTCTGCCTGCACTATATAGGCCTCAATGTTGAAAATTATGACTTAGGATCAGTGATGTAAAGTATTTTACTTAAATACTTCAAAGTGCTTCTTAAGTAGTTTTCTGGGGGTATCTATACTTTATTTTAATATTACTGTTTTGGACAACTTTTACTTCACTTCATTTATAAAGAAAATAATGTATTTTTTACTCCATACATTTAGACTGACGCCCAAAAGTACTTCTTACATTTTGAATGGTTATCAGGACAGGAAACTGGTCCAATTAACACACTTATCAAGAGAAAATCCCTGGTCATCCCTACTGTATCTGGTCTGGCAGACTCACTAAACACAAATGCTTTGTTTGTAAATTATGTATGAGTGTTGGAGTGTGCCCCTGGCTATCCATAAATAAATAAAAAAACAAGACAATTGTGCTGATTTGTTTGCTTAAAATAAGGAATTTGAAATAATTTATACTTTACCTTTGATACTTAAATATTTTTTAGCAATTACATTTACTTTTGATACTTAAGTATATTTAGAACCAAATACTTTTCGACTTATACTAAGTGGTATTTTACTGGGTGACATTCACTTTTACGTGAGTCATTTTCTATTCACATAACTTTACTTTTACTCAAGTATGAAAATTGGATACCTTTTCAACAGCTGCTTAGGTCTTTGGAGTAACCTAAAGTTACTTATAAGCAACTGAAGTTCATTCTCTACATGTCAGCAATGTTGTAAAAAAATCGGCTAGGTCTTTCCCTATATTGTACCCGATTTAATACTGAGAAAATGTATACCTTTTTTACAGTAGTATTTACTGATAGTCGGAAACACATTTTGTGACCTGCTAACCTATTCTGTGAACAAAGCACCTTACAGTGAATTTTGCATTCATTGATGACAATTGTATTCAAAGTTTTGCAAACGTAAAAAACGTACCTACAATGCAGGTACAAAGGCTAGAAAATTATCAGACCTTCTTGAAATGTATGTAGATAAGCATTGGACCATTCTTGCTACAGGCAAGTTTAACCACAGTTCCAAAAGTAACAATTTAACACTGTATAACATCTCAATAGTGCCGTCACAACAGACCCTGGTTCGATCCTGGGGTATATCACAACCGGCCGTGATTGGGAGTCCCATAGGACGGCTCACAATTGGCCCAGCATCGTCTGGGTTAGGGTTTGGCCGGGGTAGGCCGTCATTGTAAATAAGAATTTGTTCTTAACTGACTTGCCTAGTTACAGTTGAAGACGGAAGTTTACATACACTTAGGTTGGAGTATTAAAACTCGTTTTTCAACCACTCCACAAATCTCTTGTTAATAAACAAACTATAGTTTTGACAAAATTATTTGGACATCTACTCTGTGCATGACACAAGTCCTTTTTCCAACAATTGATTACAGACAGATAATTTCACTTATAATTCACTGTATCACAATTCCAGTGGGCCAGAAGTTTACATACACTAAGTTGACTGTGCCTTTAAACAGCTTGGAAAATTCCAGAAAATGATGTCATGGCTTTAGAAGCTTCTGATAGGCTAATTGACATCATTTGAGTCAATTGAACGTGTACCTGTGGATGTATTTCAAGGCCTACCTTCAAATTCAGTGCCTCTTCACTTGACATCATGGGAAAATCAAAAGAAATCAGTCAAGACCTCAGAAAAATAGTAGACCTCCACAAGTCTAGTTCATCCTTGGGAGCAATTTCCAAATGCCTGAAGGTACCACGTTCTTTACAAACAACACAACGCAAGTATAAACACCATGGGACCACGCAGCCGTCATGCCACTTAGGAAGGAGACGCGTTCTGTCTCCTAGAGATTAATGTACTTTGGTGCGAAAAGTGCAAATCAATCCCAGAACAACAGCAAAGGACCTTGTGAAGATGCTGGAGGAAACAGGTACAAAAGTATCTATATCCACAGTAAAATGAGTCCTATATCGACATTACCTGAAAGGCCGCACAGCAAGGAAGAAGCCACTGCCCCAAAACCGCCATAAAAATCCAGACTACGGTTTGCAACTGCACATGGGGACAAAGATTGTACTTTTTGGAGAAATGTCCTCTGGTCTGATGAAACAAAAATAGAACTGTTGGCCATAATGACCTTTGTTATGTTTGGAGGAAAAAGGGGGTGGCTTACAAGCCTGAAGAACACCATCCCAACTGTGAAGCATGGGGGTGGCAGCATCATGTTTTGGGGGTACTTTGCTGCAGGAAGGACTGGTGCACTTCCCAAAATAGATGGCATCATGAGGAATTAAAATTATGTGGATATATTGAAGCAACATTCAAGACATCAGCTTGGACGCAAATGGGTCTTCCAAATGGACAATGACCCCAAGCATACTTCCAAAGTTGTGGAAAAATGGCTTACGGGCAACAAAGTCAAGGTATTGGAGTGGCCATCATAAAGCTCTGACCTCAGTTCCATAGAAAATGTGTGGGCAGAACTGAAAAAGTGTTTGCGAGCAAGGATGCTTACAAACCTGACTCAGTTACACTATCTCTGTCTGGATGAATGGGCCAAAATTCACCCATCTTATTGTGGGAAGCTTGTGGAAGACTACCCAAACCGTTTGACCCAAATTAAACAATTTAAAGGCAATGCTACCAAATACTAATTGAGTGTATGTAAACTTCTGACCCACTGAGAATGTGATGAAAGAAATAAAAGCTGAAATAAATAATTCTCTCTGCTCTTATTCTGACATTTCACATTCTTAAAATAAAGTGGTGATCTTAACTGACCTAAGACAGGGAATTTTTACTAGGATTAAATGTCAGGAATTGTGAAAAACTGAGTTTAAATGTATTTGGCTAAGGTGTATGGAAACTTCCGACTTCAACTGTAAATAAAGTTTCAATAATAAAATTACACTTCATTTATGAACAGCATATCTACTACATCTACAGATGAACAGCATATCTATTGACTTGCATCGTGATACTGATATTCTTATGATAGTGGTCCTCTGTGGTCCTCCATGTATGCACACATGACTCAGATAAAAGCTTCTGCTAAATGACATAGTTTGCTGAGCATCTACAGATGGACTATCCATTCTAGGTGTTACCCCTTTTCCCGCTTATTGTCCGTTTGTATATAACATATTTTCCATTGTGTTGCATGTTTGTTCACCCTGACACTTGTTTGAGCTCGCCTCCTTGATAGTTTCCTCTCCGTAGTAGGAACACACCCTCAATGTCTTTAGAGCATTTGTGTGCTGTGCACAGTGCACACCATGGCACTGTTTAAGTGAGTGGTTCTCTGTGAGCTTAACAGGCTCAATGTATCGATGCAAAAAATAATAATAATAATGTATTTTCACATACACCAGACAGACAGGTGCAGTAAAATGTGTTGTTTTACAGGGTCATCCATAGTAGAACGGTGCCCCTGGAGCAAATTAGGGTTAAGAGCCTTGCTCAAGAGCACATTGACACCTTGTCTGCTCAGGTCTTCGAATCGTCAACCTTATGGTTACTGGCAAAACTCGCTAACCTCTAGGCTAGGAGAGGAGAGTGAGGGCTTAAGCAAGAAAATGGGGTGAGCTGTGTATGCAGTCATGCAGTTCCAGCCTGTTATGTTATCATCTCTCCTAAAATCCCTGACTGACAACATTTTTCTTAAGGGTGTTTGGCTTTTGATACAACATTTGATGTATTTCAGCCTTGTGTGTGCATGTGTGCAAGTGTACGTAAAACATTTGTGTGTGTGCGTGTCTTTGAGTGTTTACTTAAATCAATGGGAATATCTAATGATATGAAACAAGGAACATTATCTGTGTTGAAAATAAGTGTAACAGGGAAGAAGAAATGTTTCAATTATTTTATCTGCTCAAATAGCTGATTTACTGTACTAGGTGCAAACCAGGCTGGAGAGCAACAGTGGCTTACATATTCAAAATACAGCCCTCGGCTCGTTTGATGTAATATTCAATAGTTCTTCAAGGATGCAGAGGAGTGAGGAGAGCCCTTACACAACACTGCCTCATTAAGCCAGCCAAGGACTTGTATCTCTAGACAGAGACTTGGGAAGGAAAAATAGAAAGAAAACACAGGGAAAGAAATGTCAACCTACGCTTGCTTCTTCTAAGTACTATTTTCAGGAGACGCTGATTCACTCCCACTGCTGCCTCTCTGACTCGTGTTCCTCATTCTCCTTGTGGTGGGAGACACGGCGTAGGGAATGCGCTCCTGTCACTGGCTACTGTTGTAAGAGGCAGCTTATTCTTTCTCAAAAGCTGATAATATTTTGTGCTCTTTTGCCTGTCGACATAGCATCTGTGCTTTACAAAGGTGGCATTCCTTTACTGAGCCACGTGGACCTTCATGAGGATCAGTGAGTGAAGGGATGTGAGCTCGCTTACACTCGAACACTCGTCGTATTGATTATGTAATAAATCCAAGTGCCTTGATGTATGTTTTTTTTCCCGCACAGCACATTGCAAAATCCAATTGTTGAATGACAGATTCCGTTCATTAAGTTCAATTCTTGATTGTTGGAGTACGATTTCCTAGTCAAGCGTAGTAAGATGTTGTTATGTTTTCGACAAGAATGACCTGGACATTATCGTGAGTGTGATGAGAAATATAAAACTGAGACCCAACCAGAAGAATTGTCAAAGAAAGACCCATGGCAGCCATGAAGAAAACCAGGACAAAGAAATGCCTCCAGGTGAGTTCCAACTTTCTCTCTGTTGGTTTGGTTGTATCTTTACCTGTCCTGAAAGAATAATGATTTCTCTCTAAGCTTTATCTGTCATAGTCCAATAAATGTTTTATATACCCTTTACATTAGCATATTCTAATGCAGGTTCCTGTCACATTGCACCATACTTTATAATGTGTGGGACTTGATCTACACACTGATTAATGCTTCTATATGATGGCTTGATATGCAATGATTTATCTAAATGTGTCTTGAGAACTACGCTGCCAAATCTGTTAGTGGCAAATGAGCATTGCCCCCATACCAATATAGGCAGTAGGCAATGAGATGCCCTGCTTCGATGCCATGGAGATGATGAGAGGTTGTCAGATTGATCCACTTGCAGGAATTGTTATTCTCACAATCTGGCAATGTGCTTATCCACAGAGGACCTCAGTATCCAGAAAGATCAGCAGCCGTCTGGAATGAAAAATCATCTTCTATGTTTTTCCCCCTAAGCAGTGAAAGATCAAAATTAGGACCCTGCTTATAAAGTATCATACTGCATGCACTTTGAACTAGCCTTATAAGAATTTCCAAAACATCTTTCTTGATTTCAGAAAAGTTTGCATCCTGAAAGACTTGTCTACATGACATTACCAGTCTGTCAGTCACCTATTGAAACTAGGCACTTACAAAAGACAAGTACCTTATGCCATATGATGTATGCCCCAGGCTATAGGCAGCTACCGTATCACAACCTTTGTTTACTTGCCACAATCTCAGGAATTAAATATTTTCTTCGATAAGTTCTTTAACTAAATGAATACATGGTAGATAAGAATGAAGAGTGTTGATAATATAACCTGTTGATCAAATCAAATCGTATTAGTCACATGCGCCGAATACAACAGGTGTAGATCTTACAGTGAAATTCTTACTTACGTGCCCCTAATAAACAATGCAGTATTAAAAAATAAAAGTATTGAAAAATAAGAGATAAAAGTAACAAGTAATTAAAGAGCAGCAGTAAAATAATAATAGCGAGACTATGTACAGGGGGATACTGTTACAGAGTCAATGTGCAGGGGCACCGGTTAGTTGAGGTAGTATGTACTGGTAGGTAGAGTAATTAAAGTGACAATGCATAGATGAATGCATAGAAAGGGGGGGGGGGCAATGCAACTAGTCTGGGTAGCAATTTCACTAGATATTCCGGAGTCTTATGGCTTTGGGTTAGAAGCTGTTTAGAAGCCTCTTGGACCTAGACTTGGCACTCATATACCGCTTGTCATGCGATAGCAGAGAGAACAGTCTATGACTAGGGTGGCTGGAGTCTTTGACAATTTTTAGGGCCTTCCTCTGACACCGCCTTGTATAGAGGTCCTGGATGGCAGGAAGCTGGGCCCCAAGCTGGGCCATTCGCACTACCCGCTGTAGTGCCTTACAGTAGGAGGCCGAGCAGTTGCCATACCAGCCAGTGATGCAACCAGTCAGGATGCGCTCGATGGTGCAGCTGTAGAACCTTTTGAGGATCTGAGGACCGTGCCAAATCTTTTCAGTCTCCTGAGGGGGAATAGTTTTTGTCGTGCCCTCTTCACGACTGTCTTGGAGTGCTTGGACCATGTTAGTTTGTTGGTGATGTGGACACCAAGGAACTTGAAGCTCTCAACCTGCTCCACTGCAGCCCTGTCGATGAGAATGGATGTGTGCTCAGGCCTCTTTTTCCAGGAGTCCACAATCATCTCCTTTGTCTTGATCACATTGAGGGAGAGGGTTGAGGGTTGTTGTCTTGGCCCCACGTGGCCAGGTCTCTGACCTCCTCCGTATAGGTTGTCTCATCGTTGTTGGTGATCAGGCCTACCACTGTTGTCATTAAATCAAATAAAATTTTATTGGTCACATTCACATGGTTAACAGATGTTAATGCGAGTGTAGCGAAATGCTTGTGCTTCTACTTCCGACTATGCAGTAATATATAACAAGTAATCTAACAATTCCATAACAACTACCTTTTACACACAAGTGTAAAGGAATGAATAAGAATATGTACATGTAAATTTATGGACGAGCGATGGCCAAATGGCATAGGCAAGATGCAGTAGATGGTGTAGAGTACAGCATATACTTATGAGATGAGTAATGTAGGTTATGTAAACATTATATAAAGTGACATTGTTTAAAGTGACTAGTGAGACATTTATTACATCCAAATTTGTATTATTAAAGTGGCAGATTTGAGTCCGTATGTTGGCAGCAGCCACTCAATGTCAGTGATGGCTGTTTAACAGTCTGATGGCCTTGAGAGAGCTGTTTTTCAGTCTCTCTGTCCCAGCTTTGATGCACCTGTACTGACTTTGCCTTCTGGATGATAGCGGGGTGAACAGGCAGTGGCTCGGGTGGTTGTAGAGGGTAGTGCCTCCGGCGCCAGGTAGTAGATGTTATGCAGCCTCAACTTCATGTTCAGAGAGGGCTGTTTTGTAACTGTGTATGATGACTCAAAGGACCAGTCCAGTATGTGGGCCTTATTTGGCAGGTCCCACTGCCATTTTGGAAAATGTAGCAGTTTTCAAGTTTTATTAGTTGTATGTATGGGATACAAAATGGTATACACAGTCCAACTAAACGCTTACTTGCAGGTTCCTTCTCGGCAATGCAACAACAATAAGAAATAATAGAATAAAAAAAATCTAAACAGAGTAAATGGCTCAGTAGAAAAATGTCACATTTCACAAACATTTTTCACATGTGAACAAATCGCGTAAAAAAATGTCACTTGTGCAAAACAGACGTGTTTCACATTGGCTTTTTCACATGTGATATTAATACCTCAAAGTTAACTTGTTTTGACATCGCATTGTTCTTTTTAGCTGTATAGATTATGTATTTTGGAAGTTTTCAGTGTATCTTGAATGCTTTGAGACAATGTGATAAAAACAGTGTTTGCAAAAATTTCTAAAAGTTAACTTGAGTTAACCTTTCGACAACTATCCGCTGAAAAGGCAACGCATGAAATTCAATTTTTTTTTTTAGAAATGTGTAACTTTCACACATTAACAAGTCCAATACAGCAAATGAAAGAGAAACATCTTGTTAATCTACCCACCGTGTCCGATTTCAAAAATGTTTTACAGCTAAAGCACAACATATGATTATGTTAGGTCATAGCCAAGTCGAAAAAACACACAGACATTTTTCCAGCAAAAGATAGGAGTCACAAAAAGCAGAAATATAGATAAAATTAATCACTAACCTTTGATGATCTTGATCAGATGACACTCATAGGACATCATGTTACACAAGACATGTATGTTTTGTTCGATAATGTGCATATTTATATCCAAAAATCTCAGTTTACATTGGCGCCTTACATGCAGTAATGTTTTGATTCCAAAACATCCGGTGATTTTGCAGAAATACTCATAATAAACATTGATAAAAGATACAAGTGTTATTCACAGAATTAAAGATAGACTTCTTCTTAATGCAACCGCTGTGTCAGATTTCAAAAAAACTTTACGGAAAAAGCATAATCTGAGAACGGCGCTCAGAACCCAAAACAGCCAGAGGAATATCCGCCATTTTGGATTCAACAAAGTTAGAAACAACACCATAAATATTCACTTACCTTTGATGATCGTCATCAGAATGCCTTCCCAGGAATCCCAGTTCGACAATAAATGACTGATTTGTTCCATAAAGTTCCATAATTTATGTCCAAATAGCCACTTGTTGTTAGCGTGTTCAGCCCAGTAATCCATCTTCATGAGGCGCAGGCACTTCATCCAGACAAAAACTTGAAAAGTTCCATTACAGTCCTTTAGAAACATGTCAAACGATGTATGGAATTAATCTTTAGGATGTTTTTAACATAAAACATCAATAATGTTCCAACCGGAGAATTCCTTTGTCTTCAGAAAAGCACTGGAGCGAGAGGTAACTCTGTCGGGAGCGCGCATCATGAGACCAAGGCACTCTGCCAGACCACCGACTCAAAGAGGTCTCATGAGCCCCTCCTTTATAGTAGAATCCTCAATCAAGTTTCTAAAGACGGTTGACATCTAGTGGAAGCCGTAGGAAGTGCAACTTGATCCATATCTCAATGTGTATTCGGTAGGCCAAGCTTTGAAAAACTACAAACCTCAGATGTCCCACTTCCTGGTTGGATTTTTCTCAGGTTTTCGCCTGCCATATGAGTTCTGTTATACTCACCGACATCATTCAAACAGTTTTAGAAATGTGTTTTCTATCCACTACTAATCATAATATGCATATATTAGCATCTGGGACAGAGTAGGAGGCAGTTCACTCTGGGCACGCTATTCATCCAAAAGTGAAAATGCTGCCCCCTATCCCAAAAAGGTTAACTGATTAACTCTGACAGCGCTAATTTTAACATGTAAAAATTATAAACACAGAGCGCTAGCTTCGCTGTTCTTTTCCCTGGGCTTCTTCTAACAGAAGACCAACATATGTGACTCATTTCAGATTTTTTTTTTAATCAAAGGCAGAAATGCCTTCTGGAACATGTCAACTAACATGCCTTAATAACAAACTTGTATGCCATCTGTAAATACAAATAAAATTGTTAAATTACCATCTAGTTGGCCACGGAAAAAGGCAGGAACCATAATGGATCGGCTGTACATGCCAAAATATGAGTTCGGATTGGTCTGCCATGTAGCACGCATCTGTCTATAACGTTTAAATTCCACATGTGATTAGATTTTAGATTAGATCTGCACTTTCAGCTCATATTCATTATTTAAAGTCAACTCCTACACGCTGTGGTAGTCAGCTAAAATAATAACTTGGTCAATGTCCAAATATTTATGGACCTGACTGTACATCGCGAGTCTCAGTTTTCAAACATCAATTCAAGTTTGAGTCTGTATTGTCTTTTTGCATCCCTAATAGATTTGAGGAGCTTGTACCTTAATTAATTACCTTATTAATTTGTAGACAAACTGGAATTGAAGTCAGTGGCACAGATTGAACTATCCAAGCAAAAGATACATCTTCAAATGTTGATATTTGGTTTCTGTAACGGCGTTCGTCTGTTGAAAGAGGAGCGGACCAAAATGCAGCGTGGTGGTTACTCATGTTCTTTAATGTAGAAGAACAAACGAACAAATACAAAACAACAAACGTAACGCGAAAACCTATACAGCCTATCTAGTGACAACAAACACAGAGACAGGAACAATCACCCACGAAACACTCAAAGAATATGGCTGACTAAATATAGCTCCCAATCAGAGACAACGATAATCACCTGCCTCTGATTGAGAACCAATTCAGACAGCCATAGACTTTGCTAGAGAACCCCACTAAACCACAAACCCAATACCTAACAAAACCCCAGGACAAAACACACCACATACAAAAACACATGCCACACCCTGGCCTGACCAAATAAATGAAGATAAACACAAAATACCTCGACCAGGGCGTGACAGAACCCCCCCCCCTAAGGTGCGGACTCCCGGACGCACATCAAAACAATAGGGAGGGTCTGGGTGGGCGTCTGTCCATGGTGGCGGCTCCGGCGCGGGACGTGGACCCCACTCTATCAATGTCTTAGTCCCTCCTCCTCGCGTCCCTGGATAGTCCACCCTCACCACCGACCATGGCCTAGTAGTCCTCACCCAGAACCCCACTGGACTGAGGGGCAGCTCGGGACTGAGGGGCAGCTCGGGACTGAGGCAGCTCGGGACTGAGGGATAGCTCGGGACTGAGGGGTAGCTCGGGACTGAGAGGAAGCTCGGCACTGAGAGGAAGCTCGGCACTGAGAGGAAGCTCGGCACTGAGAGGAAGCTCTGGACTGAGAGGAAGCTCGGCACTGAGAGGAAGCTCAGCACTGAGAGGAAGCTCAGGCAGGTAGTTGGATCCGGCAGATCCTGGCTGGCTGGTGGTTCTGGCAGATCCTGGCTGACTGGCGGATCTGGAAGAGTCTGGTTGACTGGCAGATCTGGAAGAGTCTGGCTGACTGGCAGATCTGGAAGAGTCTGGCTGACTGGCAGATCTGGAAGAGTCTGGCTGACTGGCAGATCTGGAAGAGTCTGGCTGACTGGCAGATCTGGAAGAGTCTGGCTGACTGGCAGATCTGGAAGAGTCTGGCTGACTGGCAGTTCTGGAAGAGTCTGGCTGACTGGCAGTTCTGGCTGCTCCATGCTGACTGGCAACTCTGGTTGCTCCATGCTGACTGGCTGCTCCATGCTGACTAGCTGCTCCATGCTGACTGGCAGCTCTGGCTGCTCCATGCTGACTGGCGACTCTGGCTGCTCCATGCTGACTGGCGGCTCTGGCTGCTCCATGCTGACTGGCGGCTCTGGCTGCTCCATGCTGACTGGCGGCTCTGGCTGCTCCATGCAGACTGGCAGCTCTGGCGGATCCATGCAGATTGGCAGCTCTGGCGGCTCCTTGCAGACTGGCAGCATTGGCGGCATCCTGCAGACTGGCAGCTCTGGCGGCTCCTTGCAGACTGGCAGCTTCTTGCGGACTGGCAGCTCCTTGCGGACTGGCAGCTCTATGCAGACTGGCAGCTCTATGCAGACTGGCAGCTCTATGCAGACTGGCAGCTCTATGCAGACTGGCAGCTCTATGCAGACTGGCAGCTCCATGCAGACTGGCAGCTCTATGCACACTGGCGGCTCTATGCAGCTCCTTGCAGACTGGCAGTTCTGAACAGGCGGGAGACTCCGACAGCGCTGTAGAGGCGGAAAGCTCTGGCAGCGCTAAACAGGCGGGAGACTCCGACAGAGCTGGAGAGGAGGAAGGCTCCGGCAGCGCTGGACAGGCGAGGCGCACTGTAGGCCTGATGCGTGGTGCTGGCACTGGTTGTACTGGGCCGAGGACACGCACAGGAAGCCTGGTGCGGGGAGCTGCTACCGGAGGGCTCGGGTGTGGAGGTGGTACTGGAAAAACCAGACCGTGCAGGCGCACTGGAGCTCTTGAGCACCGAGCCTGCCCAACCTTACCTGGTTGAATGCTCACGGTCGCCCTGCCAGTGCGGCGAGGTGGAATAGCCCGCACTGGGCTATGCAGGCGAACCGGAGACACCGAGCGCAAGACTGGTGCCATGTAATCCGGCCCAAGGAGACGCACTGGAGAACAGATGCGTAGAGCCGGCTTCATGGCACTTGGCTCGATGCTCACTCTAGCCCGGCCGATACGCGGAGCTGGAATGTACAGCACCGGGCTATGCACCCGCACTGGAGACACCGTGCGCACCACAGCATAACACGGTGCCTGCCCGGTCTCTCTAGCCCCCCGGTAAGCACAGGGAGTCTGCCCAGGTCTCCTACCTGGCGTAGCCATACTCACTGGTAGCCCCCCCCAAAGAAATTTTTGGGGCTGACTCCCGGGCTTTTTCTCCTGCTGCACCTTTAGGCGGCTACACTCCCCTGGTTTAGCCCAGGGTCCTCTCCCGTCGAGGATTTCCTCCCATGTCCAGAAATCCTTATTACGCAACTCCTGCTGCTGTTGTTTCCTGTTACCACGCCGCTTGGTCCAGTTGTGGTGGGTGATTCTGTAACGGCATTCTTCTATCTCCTCCTCTGACGAGAAGGTGTAGCAAGGATCGGACCAAAACACAACGTGGTAATTTTCATACATGTTTAATGAAGACGAAACGAACAATACAAAAACAAGAAACGGAACGTGAAAACCTATACAGCCTATCTAGTGACAACAAACACAGAGACAGGAACAATCCCCCACGAAACACTCAAAGAATATGGCTGACTAAATAAGGCTCCCAATCAGAGACAACGATAATCACCTGCCTCTGATTGAGAACCAATTCAGACAGCCATAGACTTTGCTAGAGAACCCCACTAAACCACAAACCCAATACCTAAAAAAACCCCAGGACAAAACACACCACATACAAAAACCCATGCCACACCCTGGCCTGACCAAATAAATGAAGATAAACACAAAATACCTCGAACAGGGCGTGACAGAACTAAGGTGCGGACTCCCGGGCTTCCATCCGCTCTGCCGTGCTAGTGCCTCATAATGCCGCCTCTCCGCTTTCGCCGCCTCCAGCTCCTCTTTGGTGCGGCGATATTCTCCTGGCTGAACCCTTGGGCGGCTACACTCCCCTGGTTTAGCCCAGGGTCCTCTCCCGTCGAGGATTTCCTCCCATGTCCAGAAATCCTTATTACGCAACTCCTGCTGCTGTTGTTGCCTGTTACCACGCCGCTTGGTCCAGTTGTGGACAAACGGCGTTTGTCTGTTGAAAGAGGAGCGGACCAAAATGCAGCGTGGTGGTTACTCATGTTCTTTAATGTAGAAGAACAAACAAACAAATACAAAACAACAAACGTAACGCGAAAACCTATACAGCCTATCTTTTTTTTTTTTTTTTGAAAAAATAATTTATTACATTCAATACCATTCATTCTTTACAACTCATAATTTTCATTCATACTTCAATAATGGTATTTTAATTTAACTAAACAAGAAACCCCAAACAAAACCTCAGGGGAGCATCTTCCCTCCCCGTCATCCTACAAACTACCTTTCCCTATCTCCCCGTCCCTAATCTATCCCCTTACAAATCTAAATGACACCCAGCCCTAAACCCCCCTTCCACCTCTCCCGGGCAGCATGCTGCCCTCACTTCCTCTCCTCCCTCTTCATCCTCCTTCCACCCTCCTCACTATCCCTTCCACCCCCCAATCTCTCCCTGTCTTCACCATGTTCTGCCTGGCTTCCCACAGACCCCGTTTAAAGAGACTCATGAGAAGCCAGAGCAGAAACCTGTCCCTATCCGTCCCTCTCGCTCTCCCTACACCTCTCTCTAACCTGGCCCACGTCAATACAAAATCCCCCCTTACCAAACCTAACAACACCCGTGCCCTAGCCCATACTACTCCGGCAAAGGCACAGTCCCAAAAGACATGGCGCACAGTCTCCTCCCTGCCACAAGAGGATCTTGGACAGGTGGGGGATTGCACCAAACTATACCGGTACATGATGGAACGTACCGGCAAGCACTTATGGAGGCTCAACCAATTCAGGTCCTTGAGCCTGTTGTCCAAACCCCGCGCCTGCACTCCCTCCCAGACCACTTCCGAGATGCCCACTACAGGCGCCGGACTCCCTGCCTTTCTGACCTCCTCGTACAGGTGCCTGTGATCTAAACCTACTCGGGCAACTTCAACCTCAGGGTGCGCACGCAGCCACTTGGCCGCATGACCAAAGTGCCACGGCAGCTGTTCCGCCCGAGGACCCGTGTTAGACCACACCATTACGATTCTCGCCTGATACGAGAAGAACACCCGCAGGAGGTAACCGGATGGGTGTATCACTGGATGAGCAAGCTCCGTTAACAAGAAAGAAACAAAAATTGCGTCCAGCTTGAGGGGGAAATGTGGTACCCCCCTACCTCCCTCCCCGATGGGACAGAGCATGCGTGCCCTGGCGACCCACTCGCACCTGCCACTCCACATGAACTGAAATACAAGCCTCACTAGAGGCCTCCTCAGACTAGCCGGCAATGGGTAGATGTACGCCAAATACAAAAGAGACGGCAACACATCCACCTTTAGGACCAGGACTTTGCCCATAAAAGACAAATACCTAGCCTTCCACATTGCTAGCTTCCTCTGTACCACTGAGATACGCATGTTCCAGTTTAGCGTCACTGAGCCGGAGGTCTCAAAATGGACCCAGAGAATCCTCAGGGCCCCCTCACAGAGAGATAACCCCCCGGGCACATCCGTTCTACCGCGCCATCTTCCGAAAAACTTGACGGAAGACTTTGCATGGTTCAGAACTGCTCCCGACGCTCGGGTGAAATCCCCAAAGATGGCAAGGGACCTTGTCAGGCATGAGTCCTTGCACAGCAGCAAGGAAGTGTCGTCGGTGTACTGCGTCATCTTAACACGCAGCCCACCATGTCAACTAACATGCCTTAATAACAAACTTGTATGCCATCTGTAAATACAAATAAAATTGTTAAATTACCATCTAGTTGGCCTCGGAAAAAGACAGGAACCATAATGGATCGGCTGTACATGCCAAAATATGAGTTCGGATTGGTCTGCCATGTAGCACGCGTCTGTCTATAACATTTAAATTCCACATGTGATTAGATTTTAGATTAGATCTGCACTTTCAGCTCATATTCATTATTTAAAGTCAACTCCAACACGCTGTGGTAGTCAGCTAAAATAATAACTTGGTCAATGTCCAAATATTTATGGACCTGACTGTACATCGCAAGTCTCAGTTTTCAAACCATCAATTCAAGTTTGAGTCTGTATTGTCTTTTTGCATCCCTAATAGATTTGAGGAGCTTGTACATGCTTGCCTTGTAGGCGTTGCGCACCACCGAGTCACCAATGTTCGTTGTGCTGACATTGAATGCTGTAACAATGGCTCTCCGCATAGTACGGATATTTCCATTCATCCAGGGTTTTTGGGTGGGGTATATCTGGATTGTTAGCAAGAGACTTTAGGTGCGCTTCTCGCTACTGGAGGCATGTTCCACAGTGTCCCAGGACAGCAGAGTGGGCATGACTATCACGTTTTAGGGAAGACCCAGATGCAGACAGTGTTGAAGTAACATAAGTTTACGACTAGAACAGGGGCAGGCAAAACAACAGGTCAAAGGCAGGTAGAGGTCAGTAATCCAGATCAGAGCCAAAAGGTACAAAACAGCAGTCAGGCTCTGGGCAGGCAGAATGGTCAAAACCGGAAGACTAGAAAACAGGAACTATAGACAAAGACAGGAGCAAGGGGAATACGCTGGTAGGCTTGATGGACAAAATGAACTGGCAACAGACAAACAGAGAACTCAGGTATAAATACACTGGGGATAATGGTGAAGATGGGCGACACCAGGAGGGGGGTAGAGACAAGCACAAAGACAGGAGAAACAGATCAGGGTGTGACATGACAGCTCCGCTTCATCACAACCCCGCTGGCACTGTCATACTCCACAGACTTTCTAACAGCTGTATAATACCTGCCAGGCTCTTTAAAAATGTTACCTTTGAATCAGAAATCCCGGGAGGAGACACATTACTCACTCATTCATCTCTCACATGTTGCATCATACAGCTCCAATAATGCATGTGCATGTGCATGCAAAGGAAAGGATATTATCCCTGTTATTGTATAATTATAACAGATAAACATTTGCTGTATTATATTTCTGCATTGTAATTCAGTTTAACATGTCATTAAATCACTTTTTGTTTCTCCTTTCAGAAAACTGGCCTCTCATAGCTGCCATTTGGATCATCCTCTCATGGTTTGTTTGGAGTTAGGAATAACAGGTTACTAGAACACATTACCGATGTCAAGTCTGACAGCTAGTGGCATGCCTATTTACAATATATTTATTTTTTGATCTGATATGTTTGCTCATTTAGTTTTCCAATTATTTTGGTAAAATATTGTAATGATAAGTGTCAACGGAAATCTTCTCTGTTTTTGTTAAATAACATTCTATGATCACAATCACCATTAACACCACTATTTCATGTGATTTAACTGAATTGGATAAGTTGCACATATGAATAAAATTGAGTACATATTCATATAACTGTAGTATAGTATAATTCTGTTGGTGTTATCTAATTCAAGCTCATACTCAAGTTAAGTCTAGCCATTTAGATGAACATCAGATGATCATTCTGTTTGAAGCAGTGAGCTCTAAGCATCTAGTCATCCCATGTTGAGGTGGAGAACATCTCATGAGAGCTGCTGGGTTACTGATGACTCAGTGGAGTCTTATCTATTCCGAGCTCTACCCATGACTTTGTGTGGTGGAGCTGTATGTTGAGAATGTTTGGCATTCTGAACAACTCGGTGATGCTGCGAAGATGTTCAGGTGGTGTGAACAATGATGCTGTTGAGTACAGCTTAGCTGAAATTTGTGTTCAGTGAGTAGTTGTGTTCTGTTTGAGTTGTACTGATGGCAGTGAGCCATCACTGATGGCAGTGTCTCACTCTGTCTTTACATGAGGCAGTTTTAAATTACTGCTCTGTGACGCTTAACTCAAACTTGACAAAATGTCTGTCTTGCTATTTTGTGTTTGGTATGCAAAGACAAGGACAAGTATCCGACTGGCCACAAAATGGTTGAATCAACGTTGTTTCATCCTAATTTGTCAACGTATTGTGACATGGAATTTATGAAGAAAATAAACTATATATAAAAGTATGTGGACACTCCTTCAAATTTGTGGATTGGGCTATTTCAGCCACACCCATTGTGACAGGTGTATAAAATCGAGCACACAGCCATGCAATCTCCATAGGAAATATTGGCAGTGGAATGGACTTACTGAATACCTCAGTGACATTCAGCATGGCACCGTCATAGCATGCCACCTTCGAAACAAGTCAGTTCATCAGATTTCTGACCTGCTAGGGGCTGCCACGGTCAACTGTAAGTGCTGTTATTGTGAAGTGTAAACATCTATGAGCAGCAAGGGCTCAGCTGCAAAGTGGTAGGCCACACAAGCTCACAGAACAGGACCGTCGAGTGCTGTCCTCGGTTGCAACACTCACTACCGAGTTCCAACATGCCTCTGGAAGCAACGTCAGTACAATAACTGTTTGTTGGGAGTTTCATGAAATAGGTTTCCATGGCTGAGCAGCCGAACACAAGCCTAAGACCAGCATGCACAATGCCAAAAGCGGCTGGAGTTTTGTAAAGCTCGCCGTCATTGGACTCTGGAGCAGTGGAAACGCGTTCTCTGGAGTGATGAATCATGCTTCACCATCTCGCAGTCTGACGGACAAATCGGGGTTTGGCGGATTCCAGGAGAACGCTACCTGCCCAATGCATAGTGCCAACTGTAAAGTTTGGTGGAGGAGGAATAATGGTCTGGGGCTGTTTATCATGGTTCGGGCTAGGCCCCTTAGTTTGAGTGAAGGGAAATCTTAACGCTACAGCATACAATAACCTTCTAGATGATTCTCTGCTTCCAACTTTGTTGCAACAGTTTAGGGAAGGCCCTTTCCTGTTTCAGCATGACAATGCCACCGTGCACAAAGTGAGGTCCATGCAGAAATGGGATGAATTGGAACGCCGACTGCGAGCCAAGCCTAATCGGCCAAAATCAGTGCCCGACCTCATTAATGCTCGTGGTTGAATGGAAGCAAGTCCCCGCAGCAATGTACCAACATCGAGTGGAAAGCTTTCCCAGTAGAGTGGAGTCTGATACAGCAGCAAAGGGGGGGACCAACTCCATATTAATGCAGAGGATTTTGGAATGAGATGTTTGATGAGCAGGTGTCTACAGTACATACATTTGGTCATGTAGTGTACTTTGGATTTGAAAAAAGTGATCATCGTCTCCATTGATTTGATTGATTTAATTCAATTTTTTTAAACTTAGATTAATGTTTGTGATGGAGATGTGAATCCAACATATCAATTATTAATTTGTAGACAAACTGGAATTGAAGTCAGTGGCACAGATTGAACTATCCAAGCAAAAGATACATCTTCAAATGTTGATATTTGGTTTCTGTAACGGCGTTCGTCTGTTGAAAGAGGAGCGAACCAAAATGCAGCGTGGTGGTTACTCATGTTCTTTAATGTAGAAGAACAAAAACAAACAAATACAAAACAACAAACGTAACGCGAAAACCTATACAGCCTATCTAGTGACAACAAACACAGAGACAGGAACAATCACCCACGAAACACTCAAAGAATATGGCTGACTAAATATGGCTCCCAATCAGAGACAACGATAATCACCTGCCTCTGATTGAGAACCAATTCAGACAGCCATAGACTTTGCTAGAGAACCCCACTAAACCACAAACCCAATACCTAACAAAACCCCAGGACAAAACACACCACATACAAAAACCCATGCCACACCCTGGCCTGACCAAATAAATGAAGATAAACACAAAATACCTCGACCAGGGCGTGACAGAACCCCCGCCCCTAAGGTGCGGACTCCCGGACGCACATCAAAACAATAGGGAGGGTCCGGGTGGGCGTCTTTCCATGGTGACGGCTCCGGCGCGGGACGTGGACCCCACTCTATCAATGTCTTAGTCCCTCCTCCTCGCGTCCCTGGATAGTCCACCCTCACCGCCGACCATGGCCTAGTAGTCCTCACCCAGAACCCCACTGGACTGAGGGGCAGCTCGGGACTGAGGCAATTCGGGACTGATGGATATCTCGGGACTGAGGGGTAGCTCGGGACTGAGAGGAAGCTCGGCACTGAGAGGAAGCTCGGCACTGAGAGGAAGCTCGGCACTGAGAGGAAGCTCGGGACTGAGAGGAAGCTCGGCACTGAGAGGAAGCTCAGCACTGAGAGGAAGCTCAGGCAGGTAGTTGGATCCGGCAGATCCTGGCTGACTGGCGGATCTGGAAGAGTCTGGTTGACTGGCAGATCTGGAAGAGTCTGGTTGACTGGCAGATCTGGAAGAGTCTGGCTGACTGGCAGATCTGGAAGAGTCTGGATGACTGGCAGATCTGGAAGAGTCTGGCTGACTGGCAGATCTGGAAGAGTCTGGCTGACTGGCAGATCTGGAAGAGTCTGGCTGACTGGCAGTTCTGGAAGAGTCTGGCTGACTGGCAGTTCTGGCTGCTCCATGCTGACTGGCAACTCTGGCAGCTCCATGCTGACTGGCTGCTCCATGCTGACTAGCTGCTCCATGCTGACTGGCAGCTCTGGCTGCTCCATGCTGACTGGCTTCTCTGGCTGCTCCATGCTGACTAGCTGCTCCATGCTGACTGGCGACTCTGGCTGCTCCATGCTGACTGGCGGCTCTGGCTGCTCCATGCTGACTGGCGGCTCTGGCTGCTCCATGCTGACTGGCGGCTCTGGCTGCTCCATGCAGACTGGAAGCTCTGGCGGCTCCATGCAGATTGGCAGCTCTGGCGGCTCCTTGCAGACTGGCAGCTTTGGCGGCATCCTGCAGACTGGCAGCTCTGGCGGCTCCTTGCAGACTGGCAGCTTCTTGCGGACTGGCAGCTCCTTGCGGACTGGCAGCTCTATGCAGACTGGCAGCTCTATGCAGACTGGCAGCTCCTTGCAGACTGGCAGCTCCTTGCAGACTGGCAGCTCCTTGCAGACTGGCAGCTCCTTGCAGACTGGCAGCTCTATGCAGACTGGCAGCTCTATGCAGACTGGCAGCTCTATGCAGACTGGAAGCTCCATGCAGACTGGCAGCTCCATGCAGACTGGCGGCTCTATGCACACTGGCGGCTCTATGCAGACTGGCAGCTCCTTGCAGACTGGCAGTTCTGAACAGGCGGGAGACTCTGACAGCGCTGTAGAGGCGGAAAGCTCTGGCAGCGCTAAACAGGCGGGAGACTCCGACAGCGCTGGAGAGGAGGAAGGCTCCGGCAGCGCTGGACAGGCGAGGCCTGATGCGTAGTGCTGGCACTGGTGATACTGGGCCGAGGACACGCACAGGAAGCCTGGTGCGGGGAGCTGCTACCGGAGGGCTGGGGTGTGGAGGTGGTACTGGAAAAACCGGGCCGTGTAGGCGCACTGGAGCTCTTGAGCACCGAGCCTGCCCAACCTTACCTGGTTGAATGCTCACGGTCGCCCTGCCAGTGCTGCGAGGTGGAATAGCCCGCACTGGGCTATGCAGGCGAACCGGAGACACCGAGCGCAAGGCTGGTGCCATGTAAGCCGGCCCAAGGAGACGCACTGGAGACCAGATGCGTAGAGCCAGCTTCATGGCACTTGGCTCGATGCTCACTCTAGCCCGGCCGATACGCGGAGCTGGAATGTACAGCACCGGGCTATGCACCAGCACTGGAGACACCGTGCGCACCACAGCATAACACGGTGCCTGCCCGGTCTCTCTAGCCCCCCGGTAAGCACAGGGAGTCTGCCCAGGTCTCCCACCTGGCGTAGCCATACTCCCTGTTAGCCCCCCCCCAAGAAATTTTTGGGGCTGACTCCCGGGCTTTTTCTCCTGCTGCACCTTTAGGCGGCTACACTCCCCTGGTTTAGCCCAGGGTCCTCTCCCGTCGAGGATTTCCTCCCATGTCCAGAAATCCTAATTACGCAATTCCTGCTGCTGTTGTTGCCTGTTACCACGCCGCTTGGTCTAGTTGTGGTGGGTGATTCTGTAACGGCTTTCTTCTATCTCCTCCTCGGACGAGGAGGTGTAGCAAGGATCGGACCAAAACACAGCGTGGTAATTTTCATACATGTTTAATGAAGACGAAACGAACAATACAAAAACAAGAAACGGAACGTGAAAACCTATACAGCCTATCTAGTGACAACAAACACAGAGACAGGAACAATCACCCACGAAACACTCAAAGAATATGGCTGACTAAATATGGCTCCCAATCAGAGACAACGATAATCACCTGCCTCTGATTGAGAACCAATTCAGACAGCCATAGACTTTGCTAGAGAACCCCACTAAACCACAAACCCAATACCTAACAAAACCCCAGGACAAAACACACCACATACAAAAACCCATGCCACACCCTGGCCTGACCAAATAAATGAAGATAAACACAAAATACCTCGACCAGGGCGTGACAGTTTCCTTATCAACCAAGCACAATTCAATATTGGTTTTGTAATACAGTAAATAGCTTAAAGTTAAGGATATCTTACAAACGAATGTAACATTCAACCTTAACATGTAACACATCCGTGAGGTTACTGTAACTGTATATTTCTTCTTATGTAATCATATAGCGTGTGCACGTTCAAGATAGAGGTCTTTACAGGTGAGTGGAGATCATCACAATTGCTGCAGAACCTCGAGAGGCATTGATCACTTGCACCATGTACTTTTAATGTAATCTCAACTGCAATCCAGGTCGTTTGGTTCTGCTTCCCAGATGAAGCACAGTTATAACACATTAATCTGTTGTATAAATAAACAAAATATTTGGCACTGTATTCCCATTGGAACTTTACTGTGCTTTTACATTGTTAAAAGCACAGTTATAGACATTTGCGTGCTAACTAAACCAAATATCAGACATTTATTTCATTGGAATTTGGTTGTGCTTTTAGATGGTTGAAAGCATAGTGATAACAAATTTGAAATTCAACTAACCCTTGGCTGTCTTTTTGAGTGGATGAATATAGCTTGCAATCTCATTGATCAACCTCTCAACCAAATATTACCCAATTATCCATGTTGAAATTATGTGGTGTGCCTAGTGAGATGATTCACTCATGATGATCAAACTGACTCAAGAAATGTACAATAGTAAATTGCTCCAAAATAAAGATTTGAATGTTTTCCCCACACACCTTACTGTGTAAGGTAAGAATTAAAGTGTAATGTTACTGCTAGTTCGAAACAGCTTTCCCACTTGACCTCTAACATTGCAATAGGTTGACTGTTGATAACATCAAATGTCATAGTAAATTATGCAAGACACTAACAATAACTAACAATAACAATGGTTACTGAACCACCAATTAGCTGAAACATATCATGATAGAGGTCTGCCTTGAGTATCTGCCATTTGTGAGGGATGGTACTTAGTATCTTCAAAAAGTTTTCACACCCCTTGACTTTTTCCACATTTTGTTGTGTTACAGCTTGAATTTAAAACGGTTTATATTTAGATTTTGTGTCACTGATCTACACAAAATACCCAATTATGTTAAAGTGGAATTATGTTTTTCGGGAAATTAATTACAAATTTATTTAAAACAGAAAGCTAAAATGTCTCGAGTCAATAAGAATTCAACCCCTTTGTTATGGCAAGCCTAAATAACTTCAGGAGGAAAAATTTGCTTAACAAGTCAGATAACAAATTGCATGGACTCACTCTCTGGTCCTTTAGTCAAGCAGTGAATTTAAAGCACAGATTCAATGACAAAGAATTCACTCATAGTAAAAATGTAAATGAACGGACTTTGAATATCTCTTTGAGCATGGTAAAGTTATTAATTACACTTTGGATGGTGTATCAATACACCCAGTTACTACAAAGCCCCAGGCGTCCTTCCTAACTCAGTTGACAGAGACCGCTCAGTGATTTCTCCATGAGGCCAATGGTGATTTTAAACCAGTTAGTGAGTTAAATGGCTGTGATAGGAGAAAAAATAGGATGGATCAACAACATTGTAGTTACTCCACAATAATAATCTAAATTAGCTGCCAAAAGTGATTCTATCATGTATTGACTCAGGGGGTCGAATACTTATCTAATCAAGAAGTATTAGTGTTTTATTTTGTAATACAACAAATGTTGAAAATGTCAACGGGTGTGAACACTTTCCAAAGGCACTGTAGCTATGGAAACATAATTTATCCTTACTGCAGCACAGTAATGGTAAATGTCCTTGGTACCATCTTGGTTCACCACTGCTTACTTAAAGTCCGGAATTTAATCGTTGCAAATGAAGATTTTAAAATCAATTGTCAGCTTCATGCTTTTGGGACACATCAAACGCACCTCTGAAAGTGCAGTGCGGAAAATTCTCTATTTGCAAACATTGAAATCTGAATATAGCTTCCTTTTGGCACCTGATTTGTTTATATTTCTGGTAGCTTTGTCCTCTTCTCTATGTAATGTTGGCTTTTCCTAATGCAATGCTTCACAATCCATTCCTGGGGGACCTCTCACAATTTGGCTCGGACTCAGCGATCACACACCTATTTCAACTAATCAAGAGCTTGTTTTTTAGTTAAATCAGGTGTGTTATTGCTGGGCTATAAAAAGGAATGAATCCTAATTTCTACTTTTGTAAGATTTTCATTTAGTTATACATTGATGTCAAAGTGATAATTTGACTTGAGTGTTGTAGGTTAGGATTCACCCCATGGTTTTAAAATGGAATGTCATGCAAGACCATATGTTGTCAATCCACTTGAGTCTAATACCTTTTTCTTGTCGCTCTTTCAGACTCCGAGACCACAGAAGACGAAGGTGGAGACCACATTGAGACCAAAGAAAGAAGCAGAGGTATTCAGAACCAGGCTATGCATGCAGGTACCATGTCTTTTCCCATCCTTGTCTCAAATGCATGAAGGAGAATACATGAAATGCCAACAGTTTAATGTGTGGCAAGATATATTTTGAGAACACCTGTGTAGTATTCACTCCAAGCAACATGGTAGTTGTAGGGCTCTATTTTAACAAACCTAACGTAATGGTAAATATTAGCGCTGGTGGTAGCGTTATAGGTTCGGGGTGTGTCAGAGATATTTTTGCTGTTTTCAGAACTTGAATTATGTGCACAGTAGCAGGTGGTGGTGCAAAAGGTCTGAGTTTTGATAAATAAACAAGTTGTGGGTGTCGTGGATTGGATCCTCACTTTGCCATTCAGAACGTGCTCCATGGCTATGTGGTTGCTTCAAATTGTGTATTTACGTTTTTTTTATGTATTGTATCATCATTTCCAATTTTAATGTTAAATATCCTGCCCCATATTTTCTAAATATGTTGAAAACTTTTGAAATCCACATTGTTCTTATTGCATTGCTTCAATATAGAAATACGTTGTTAAACATTGGCTAGAGCATTCACAGTGATATAGGGTCTAGGTCTACTGTAAATTGCAGTCTGGACATGGACATGCCAAACGTAGTCAATAAGCAAGATTAAATTCACAAAGCTATTGATAAGGCCTGAAAAGAGGGTATAATACTATGCTACAAATTCTAGTAAAAATGAAACAAAACATGTTTTAAATAGGCTATGTCTAAATATCATCATATTACAGAGAAAGCAACTTAGAGCGTTTTATGCGCATCTAAACTTTTCACACGAATGGATAAAAATCCAATATAGAGAGAAAGGGGAAATGTCCACTCAACGTTATACTGCCCACAAACGTAATGTTTTATAAACACCATGCACCATCTTACAGATCATATTTTGCAATTCTCCAGAAATAGCAGATGGAATTGCTTTGCATTCGAGCCATGTACGTTCTCAACATAAACCCATAGATGGTGAATCTTTCTAGTAAGTATGTTTTTTAAGCAAATTAAACAAAAAACAATCAATCTGCTTTTTAAACCAACAGCAATATTTCTAAATAGAATTGGGTCAGAAGCATCATATCATAATTCACTTATCTCCTTCCATGGCACTGTGTGCACACATAGGCTTAAATGTTGTTATGCATAACATTCACGCACATATACAAAATACTAGGCTCCAGTCAATTGTATTGTTGCCTATGTTGCTAGGCAGATAAAAAAAAATGGTATGGCATTATAGGATTGAATAGTTTGTAGGAGCATGCGTCTTGGGTAATCGGACAAGTGACGCTCTTTGAAAATGGAGATGAAAAGCCTACTCGAACAAGCAACATAAAGTATGCAGGTAACAGTGCCTTTGAAAAGTATTC
This sequence comes from Oncorhynchus clarkii lewisi, assembly GCF_045791955.1. Classification (NCBI taxonomy): domain Eukaryota; kingdom Metazoa; phylum Chordata; class Actinopteri; order Salmoniformes; family Salmonidae; genus Oncorhynchus; species Oncorhynchus clarkii. The sequence continues at coordinate 5,863,191 of NC_092168.1, read as the reverse complement.
AGACCCCTTGACTTATTCCACATTTTGTTATTTTTTTAACCTTTATTTAACTAGGCAAGTCAGTTAAGAACAAATTCTTATTTTCAATGACGGCCTAGGAACAGTGGGTTAACTGCCTGTTCAGGGGCAGAACGACAGATTTGTACTTTGTCAGCTCGGGGGTTTGAACTTGCAACCTTCCGGTTACTAGTCCAACGCTCTAACCACTAGGCTACGCTGTTACAACCTTATTCTAAAATGTATTTAATAAACAAAATTCCTCATCAATCTACACACAATACCCCATAATGACAAAGTGAAAATATGTTGGTAGAAATGTTTGCAAATGTATACAAATCTAAAAACAGAAATACCTCATTTACAAAACTATTCAGACACTTTGCTATGAGACTCGAAATTGAGCTCAGGTTCATCCTCTTTCCATTGATCATCCTTAAGACATTTCTACAATTGATTGGACATGATTTGGAAAGGCACACACCTGTCTATCTAAGGTCCCACAGTTGACACTGCATGTCAGAGCAAAAACCAAGCCACGAGTCCAAGGAATTGCTGTAGAGCACCGAGACAGGATTGAGACGAGCACAAATCTGGGGAAGGGTACCAAAATATTTCTGCAGCATTGAAGGTCCCCAAGAACACAGTGGCTTCCATCATTCTTAAATGTAATAAGTTTGGATCCACCAAGACTCTTCCTAGAGCTGGCATTCCGGCCAAACTGAGCAATCAGGAGAGAAGGGCCTTTGTCAAGGAGATGTCCAAGAACCCGATGGTCACTCTGACAGAACTCTACAGTTCCTCGGGGGAGATGGGAGAACCTTCCAGAAGGACAACCATCTCTGCAGCACTCCACCAATCAGGCCTTTATGTAGAGTGGCCAGACGGAAGCCACTTCTCACTAAAAGGCACATGACAGCTTGCTTAAAGTTTGCCATAAGGCAAACAAGATTCTCTGGCCTGATGAAACCAATATTGTACTATTAGGCCTGAATGTTTGATTTACCTTTATTTTTTACCACCTTTTTCATGGTATCCAATTGTTAGTAGTTACTATCTTGTCTCATCGCTACAACTCCCGTACGGGCTCGGGAGAGACAACGGTCGACAGCCATGCGTCCTCCGAAACACAACCCAACCAAGCCGCACTGCTTCTTAACACAGCGCACATCCAACCCGGAAGCCAGCCGCACCAATGTGTCAGAGGAAACACCATGCACCTAGCTACCTGGTCAGCGTGCACTACGCCCAGCCCACCACAGGAGTCACTAGCGCCCGATGAGACAAGGATATCCCTACCGGCCAAACCCTCCCTAACCTGGACGACGCTAGGCCAATTGTGCATCGCCCCATGGACCTCCCGGTCGCGGCCAGCTGCAACAGGCTCGAACCCAGGGTCTCTGGTGGCACAGGTAGCACTGAAATGCAGTGCCTTAGACCACTGCACCACCCGGTGATTTACCTTTAATTAACTAGGCATGTCAGTTAAGAACAGATTCTTATTTTCAATGACGGCCTAGGAACAGTGGGATAACTGCCTTGATCAGGGGCAGAACAACAGCTCAGGGATTCGATCTTGCAACATTTCAGTTTCTAGTCCAACACTCTAACCACTAGGCTACCTGCTGCTGCGAATGCCAAGCGTCACATGTGGAGAAATCCCGACACCTTTCCTGTGGGGATGTTTTTCAGCACTAGGGACTGCGAGACTAGTCAGGATCTAAGGCAAAGATGAACAGAGCAAAGTACAGAGAGTTCCTTGATGAAAACCTGCTGCAGAGCGATCGGGACCTCAGACTGTGGCAAAGGTTCACCTTCCAATAGGACAACGACCCTAAGCACAAAGCCAAGACAATGCAGGAGTGGCTTCGGGACAAGTCTCTGGATGTCCTTGAGTGGCCCAGCCAGAACCTGGATTTGAAACCGATCAAACATCTCTGGAGCGACCTGAAAATAGATGTACAGCAACGCTCCCCATCCAACGTAACAGAGATGCAGAGAAGAATGGGAGAAACTCCCCAAATACAGGTGTGCCAAGCTTGTAGCGTCATACCCAAGAAGACTTGCGGCTGTAATTGCTGTCAAAGGTACTTCAGCAAAGTATTGAGGGTCTGAATTCTTATATAATTATATAAATAAGCAAACAGTTCTAAAAAAAAACGTTTTCGCTTTGACAAAATGGGGTATTGTGTGTAGATTGATGAAGGGAAAAAAACAATGTAATACATTTTAGAATAAGGCTGTAACATAACAAAATTAGGAAAAAGTCAAGGGGTCTGAAATCTTTCAAGAGGCACTGTATGTGGATTGAGAATAATGAAAAAGAATTAGGTCCAAAAACTGTAGTACCTTTTTTTTCCATTTTACGACAGTGGGCTAAATCAGGGTCACACAGAATGTTTCTTGGTTCATAGGCTACTTGGCTAAAGGCAAGGATAAATATATGCACCTATGTGATGCTGCTAAACCAGCCTTGATTAAGCGGAGGTTGTTTTTTAATGGTTTTTAATCAAATAGTTTAGTTTTTATGTTTCTTTAATAGTTTTTATGTTTCTAAATTCGAGATTCATCAGCACAAAATGCACATCTCTCGCCATGGGCAATGTGCATAATGGCTGGTTAGGCTGCCTTTCCGCTCACAAAATCCATGCCATTATGAACTGTGTTACAGTACCTGTAGGACCTGCTTTTTGTGGTCTTAAAACTTCCCATTAGCACTGCATGAAATTGTCAGTGTTTTTAAGAACACACCTCAAATATTGCCCCCCCTCCCACCTCAGCGCAAGTGAGCTGATGTTAGACAGGTAAATTGCTGAACCTGCTGTTAGGGCTGGAAAATGACAGTGCAACATTTTTTACATGACAAAATTGCAAACTAATGTGCATTTGACACTTGCACTTCCTTAGCCCCAGCCAAAAATAGAGCTCATAGACTTCTTAACCTTCACGTTCTCTGCACCAGATAGCTGAATATAATTTAAGCCATCAGTTGGATCCACAGCATTATCCGTACAGAAAGAAAAATGACTGAATCTTTTTTCCATGGTTGCTAGGATTTGAAAAGGAACATTGCTCTTAATAATTCTAGGGTTTAGGCATATTTGTCCTACCTGTTTCTCACAATTACAGGTAACAATGCCAACTGAGGTACACCCTTGTTCTGAATTATTAAAGTATTTCAGATAGAATAACTGAAATAGTGGCTAACAAACAAAACTATTTCTGTTTCATGTTTTATCTTGCCACAGGGGACAGAATGATGGACAGCTGGGGCAAAGGACTTCAAGACATCTCCAAGCCCTCCAGGTAAGCAAACAGGGTGGAGCAGTCACCCAGATCAAGCACCAAGGGGCCAAGTCTCTGATAAGAGCACATATGCTAATCTAACTGGGCCAGTAGAGGAGTCCAAGGAAAGTGTGTCTTTAGCAAGCGGTTACTTTGACAGCAGGTTCAGTATCTATAATGGAAGGATACTCAAACCATACTCCTTTAGGTAAACATTACCAAGAAGCCTGGGTAACACACTTAGGATAGCAGAAAATATTAAAGCGCACCCATCTCAAACACCCGCAACACAAGTTAATAAAAGTATTGCCGATGACTTACTATTACACTGTGCAACACATAATAATGCTTTAAGAAGTGGATTGTTGCCCTTGGGAAAGCTCGCACTTAAAAGATAATAAAGTCACTGTGGTGTGTGTATGCATTTGCTGTCACCACATGAATGGAGGTGCAGGTGATATACTGAGGAGGATCACTCAGGGATTTACTTGAGTAGCTGTTACAACAGATTTCACTACTGATATGATTAGTAAACATTCCTTAAAGAGGCAATCTGCAATTTATATACTTTGGTACTTTGAAATGAATGATATACTGTACACTGAGTATTCCAAACATTAGGAACATCTCAGAGCAGCCTCAATTTGTTGAGACAAATATTCAACAAAGTGTTGAAAGCGTTCCACAGGAATGCTAGCCTATGTTGGCTTGAATGCTTCCCACAGTTGTGTCCAGTTGGCTAGATTTCCTTTGGGTGGTGGATCATTTTTGATACACATGGGAAACTGTTGAGCTTGAAAAACCCAGAAGCGTTGCAGTTCTTGACACAAACCGGTGCGCCTGGCACCTACTATCATACCCCGTTCAAAGGCACTTACAGTTTCTGTCTTGCCCATTCACCCTCTGAATGGCACACATACACAATCCCTGTCTCAATTGTCTCAAGGTTTAAAAATCCTTCTTTAGCCTGTCCCCTCCCCTTCATCTACACTGATTTGAAGTGGATTTAACAAGTGACATAAATAAGGGATCATAGCGTTCACCTGGATTCACCTGGTCAGTTGTTATACTCAGACAGGGAGTTGAACTCTGGGTTATTTATATACCTATTGATTCTTGAAGAATACAACTTTTAAATTACTCATGAGCCTACTTCAACTGTCTTCCCCATTAGAACCCCAAAATATAAGCTTGTATTACTCCATTGTTTGTAAACAATGTAATTGAACACAAACACTAAAGCCTCAAAACATAGTTAAAACTATAACTATGATCTTATGGATGGTCTGTTCTTGCATCCAGTTTGAGAGTAGTTACATTTCTCCAGCCACATCCCTCATCTGTTTACCAAAATCAGTGGCTGGGGAGTCCAGCTCATTAGTGTTTGAATTACAGATTGTCCCTTTTAGCATCAAATTACTTTTTGTCCTATATTTAGATTAATTCTCATTTTGTCTCACAATTTCCTTCAACTCCCCATTATAATTTTGCTTTCCATTTTGACCAACACCAGTCAGTGAATGAAAATAAATAAAGTGGGCAAATTGTGCAAGTAAGCAGTTACTGCAGTCCAAACATTTCCAAAGTTTGAGCATAGCCCTGCTTCTTTAGCTTTGTTTGGAATTCACATGGACTTATTTATAGCAACTGCCATTCAGAGCAGGTATCATTGACCCCTTTGGTTATTCTATGATTGTTATGCATGCCATTGTTGAATAGATGATTTTCAGTTTGCCATGCTCTTTACAATCTTGTGATTTAACAAACAGAATGATGTGCTTGAAATCTTTTGCTTCATATAAAGTGTAATATAATTTTGGCAGTCCAAGAGCTCTATTTGTACAAACCAAATGCAAACATGAATCGTAGTGCATTCACAGGAATATTTGAGCTATTTTGATGGCAGGAATTATGGGCGCAACCCCTGGGGTTAGCGTAAAGCAGCAGGCTTTCTATCAATTCATAAATTGTAGGTGTGACAAGGGCTTTTTATGTGGTTGCTTCAAGTTGTGTGTTTATGGTGTTTGATGTCCAATTCGCAATGAGGGCATGGATGTTCGTCCTATCCATTGAAGATAGTTTATTAAATATTATAGGGCTACAGTAACTGTATAATAGGCCTAGTTATAACAAAGATTTATAACATTTTTGAAATACAAAAAAGTAGGCTAGTTGGCTTCAACATGGAAGTAGATTTGGCTACATGTTGTATTTGCATTTCGAAAATTGCATTTCATGTCCGAGCCATGGACATTGCCTTCCAAACGTTATAATAAGATTAGGCTACCTTCGCCATATGGTGACTTGCCAGGTAAAGAATTGTAAAGGTAAACAAACAAACAGGCAAACATCAATAGTGAATTCAGCGCCACAGACAGAATTACCACGATTTTACATTTAGGTCCAACAGAGGAAAGTGGAAGATCATATTTTTTTACAAAATGATCAACGAAAAACAATAAGCAATCTTTTTTTTATCAACAATGTTTCTAAACAGGCTTCCTGCAGACACTTGGAAACCTGGCGCTTTCCCATCCAGACCCATAAATAAATATATATATTTTTTAAATATAATATTTAAAACGTATAATATAATTGCAGTGAAGCCGCTCAACAACTGCATCACATTAGTCATCTAACAACCTCCCATCCAGAAACACACACAGAAGCAACCAGGGTCAACACCCTGATCCAAGACCCCCCCCCCCCCCCCCCGGGAAAAAAAAATACAATAAATCCAATCCCCACCCCCAAAACCCTCCCCCACACCAACAACCAACAAAATGAACAAAAGAGGACAAAGAGAAAGACAAAGGAAAACAGAAAACAGCAATGCAAAAAACAAAAGACATCAAGGACAACAAAAATCATAACAGCAAGGCCAATTGAATATGTTTGAGTGCATGTATGTCACTATTTACATGTGTGCATTTGAATGAGAGTGTGTGTACAAACACCTGCACGGCATCAGCCTCAAGCAAACCGGCATTAACTGTAACAACACTGCCACTCAGTGTCACTCAAACATACTTTTTGTTATGTTTTATTTTCACTTAATTATTACTTCTATCTTTGACCGTCATTCTATTCTCCGCCCAGCATCTCCACTCCCACTTGTCTCCAAATTACATATCCCAACCTTCAGCTTCCCTCAGCCCATCCCACCTATCTCTGCTGGCCACCCTCTTCGGATTTCTATGCACAGTATATCTGTTTAACATAACATTTCAATCTATCTAATCGAATAGAAGATACACAGATTGCGAGTTTAAGATGAATACTTTTACTAAGAGTATTAGTATACAGTATTAGTCATTGAATGACCTGTTCTCTCCAGATCTCCTAACAGTACTATTTCTAGGGTCAATTTTAGATCACTGTTATACATTTTCAACTATTCCTGGGCAGTACCAAAATAAATGGTCTATTGATTCTGCATCCTCACAACAAAATCTGCAGAGCTTCGATGATTGTATGCCACAAATACTCAACATTTTGTTGGTGGCAAGAATTGTATATAATATTTTTAGCTGAAAAGCACAAAGTCTTGAATCCTGCTTCATTTTATATATCAACTCATACCATGAAATCGGCAAATCAAAAATCTCTTCCCAACTATTTTGCAATCTGTATGGCACAGCTGTCAACATCCTGGTCCTCAAATAAAACTGGTATACTTTCCTATTTATGCAATTTGTATTTTCCGTCAGTTGTGATCCTTTATATTGGGCAGACAGATCAGTTCCCTACCTCCTCCCACTGCCACCTGCCTCCTCCATTTTGGGGGTAATGCTGTAATCAATTGGTTGTAATCTTGGATTGAGCAGACCTTCCCATACAGTTCTGATAACTCCATGAAAGACATAACTCTACCATTCCAATTTACAATATAATTTAAAAACAAAATACCCTTTTCTATGAATACAGGTATTCCATTCAGAATATAAAGTAGCAGTCTACCTGTGGCTCTTAATCATTGTAGATTTTTCTTCTCCTTGAAGTTTTAATTATTTAATTTAACTCAATTTTCCCTTAAATAGATATCTCTTTACTTTTGCCACCCTTGAAGGCTCTATAACTGTAGCCTATTGCCGCTATGATTACTTATGATTGGCCAACAAAAACAAAAATTGCTACAGGCGCCACTCTCGTGAAAAGCAAAGAGCAGAAGCATAAATAAAAAAAATCTCTCTCTCTCTACTGCAGCAGTTACATTCGGATCTGCATGGGTCCTTCCGGATAAGTCCGTTAAAATTACACATACCTGAGACGCCTGACAATCAGGTCCGACCCAGACCCGTGACATTCTGGATCCGGATCCGCTCAGGTCCCGGATCGGGTCTCGGGTTTTCGGGTACAGGTGAATCCGTGAAGGCCACTACTGTCACTGCCATTTTTCATTCAATGGGCATTGCACATAATGAGTCAAAACGTTTTACAGAAGAAATGCAAGAAAAAAATCTAATATAAAGAAAAAAGGTGAATGTCTGCTGACTTTTGCTGCTCCCGAAGATGATATTTGAATAAACATTGGTGATAGGCTACTGATTAGGCTATTGTGCACTTCCGCTGCCAAAATTGATGCCATAACCAACTGCCTTACTGCTATGACTAGCTTTTTAAATATTCCCAGTTGCACTGCATGAAATTGGCAATTTGGTGCACGTTTTTAAGGACACAGCTCAGATATTTCCATTCCTCCCACCTCAGCGCAAGAGCCTTGATGTTAGACGGATAAATCACCAACCCTTGCGCAAAGGTTGGAAGATAGCAAAGCGCCTACAAGCATGTGCGTATGAAAATAGCACTGCCTTAAAGCCAGACGAAAATAGAACTCCCAGTGTTAATGATATTCTTGACAATTCTCACACTGGCCCAGGTATCATTTAGAACTCTTTCTCTAACAGATCATTTCCCATAACCATCTTCTTTCAGGAGCCAATCTGAAAATGTTTTGAGGGAATCCTCCCCACAAGTCCTCCCACCCCTCTCCCCCAGAATTATTAAATGCCCCTCCACTTCTCCAATGCCAAGCTGCTCTGGATCAGCCCCGAACACACCCCTCTCACCCCGCAAGACACATTTTGTACCAACCGACTACCAAGACACAATCCCTGCTGAATTTGAGGAAATGTTAAGACATCCAAAATTATCAGCCATATCTCAAAGCAGCACTCAGAATTCCCTTACTCAGACACCTGTCAGTGTCAACGAGTGCTCCCACAAGGAGTACCAGCCTAGGCAGTCCCCAGAACTGACCAGAGCAAGCTCCAAGATCTTTGAGAAGGTGCACGGTTTTGAAGAGCGAAGGCGAAGTTATGACCATGAAGGCTCCATCTCGGGATGGTCCTGGGCCGGGTTCAACTACGCTGGGTCTGTCGACTCAGACGATGGAGGGAACCGGTTGGGCATCTCCAGAAGGAGTTCGAGGGAAGACCTACGAGAGGCTCTGAAGGAGGACGCTGCCGAACGGAGGTCCAATTTCAGACAGAAGGCTAAGTCCTTAGAGGACCGCAGGCCCCGTACCACCCAGAAGGTCCAGGAATTTGAGAACAAGTTCACTGAAGAGCCTCAACGAATCAAGAAGCTTGTGGGTAAACCTCACATGAAGAAGTCCTTCTCTGTCGAGCAGCTTTCGCTCAGGGCAAGAGGCAGGCAGCCTTTGAGGAAGATTGAGCCCCTCCCACCGCAAATTCTCCAGAAGCTCCAGGAAAGGGAGCGAGCCCAACAGGAGAAGGAGCAGAAAGAGACAGAACAGCCTAAAAAGGTGATGCCACCAAAATCACCACGACTGCACCTACAAGCACGGCAGGACCAGCCTTCGCCCCAAACCCACGAGATTGAGGGCCCCTCCATGAGTAACATAACAGTCAGTAGATTGGGAGAAGTAGCATTCGCTCCAGAATCTATGCAACTGGCTGACTTATCGAGACAGAGGCCAACAAGACAGGTAAATCGAGTCAGTCCAATCAAGGAGATCCTTCAGAGGTCTCCATCACCAGTTGTTCAGAGGGTATGTCATACGCAAGAGTCTCAGGACATCCAAGAATCTCCTGCCCAAAAGTCACCAAAGGAAGAATCATCAGGAAGAAAAACACCTGTAGAGGTAGCCTTAAGAAAAGTAGAGTATAAACCAGAAAGTCCATTGGTACAGAAAAAGCCTACCATTGTACAAGAGCATCCAATACAACCTCCGCAAAAACCTCCATGGCTGGTTACCTCTTCAACAAATATTCCAGTCTCCCCATCTGAGGAAAAAATGGAAGTTGAATTAATCAAGCCAGCCCCCAAGGTAATCATACCTACCATCATTGTCAAAGAAGAGCCCATGGAAGAGGAAGCTCCTCCAGAGACTGCCAAGTCTAAAGAGGTGACCAATGTGAAAGAAGGCCAAACACAGAAGACCTGGGGGAAGGGTCGCTGCGCTAGGCCCATGTCTCCAGAGTTAGGTGCGAATTATTTTCTATATTTTTTGGTCAAAATGAAAATGTCTGTCATGTGTATATTAGAGGCTTCTTACCTTATTAACCTTGTCTTTTCAAACTCCAATGCTAATGAGAATTTCCTCAGCTCTGAACACAGCCATGAATGTCTTTGTCATTTCGTTAAAACTGGGTTTTAAAATTACGTTTCGTAATCTGTGCAGATTCTTCAGACGACTCTTACGTGTCTGCTGAAGAGGACCCCTTGGAGGCCCCTATATTTGAGTTTCCTCTTAAGGACACTGTGGCAACTGCTGGTACTGAGGTCCTGCTGAGAGTCATCATTGCTGGCACTCCTCTCCCAGAAGGCAAGCTATCTCAATCTCTCTGTAGCACATACACTGAGTGTACAAATCATTAGGAACACCTTCCTCATATTGAGTTGCATCCCCTTTTGCCCTCAGAACAGCCTCAATTCGTTGGAGCATGGACTCTACAAGCTGTTGAAAGCGTTCCACAGGGATGCTGGCCCATGTTGACTCCAATGCTTGCCACAGTTCCAATGCTTCCCACAGTGTGTCAAGTTGGCTGAATGTCCTTTGGGTGGTGGACCATTCTTGATACATATGGGAAAAAACCCAGCAGCTTTGCAGTTCTGTACTCAACCCTGGCAGCTTCTACCATTCCCCTTTCAAATCACTTAAATATGTATTTTTGATATCACCTCAGCTTATATTTGTGTCCTGATCTGTGTCCTCATCTAGTTACCTGGAGGCGAGACAATATTGAGATCACTAACAGCCCAAACTATGGGGTCAAAGTGGAGGGAGAGCGGTATTCACTTCTCATCAAATGTGCAAAACCAAGTGATGCTGGAATGTACTGTGTGACAGCTGCCAATGAGGCTGGGAGAGCATCTAGCAGTGCCACCCTTTCCATCAAACCAGGTAAGCATGAGTTGCAAAATTGCATTGGTTACATCACAGCCCCTCCCCTTGAACCTGATGTCTGCTTGATGTATTCAGCCTTTGGGAATGGCACCTGACTTTAGCTAACAGAGGTCTGTACTTGGATGGTTGCATCAGTAAAGGCAGACCGTTCTACGCTCTTCGAAGAATATGTTCTATCTCGAAACTAAAAGGATTCTTTGGCTGTCCCCATAGGAAACCATTTGAAAAACCTTTCTGTGTGTCAGGCAGAACCCTTTTGGGTTTCATGTAGAACCCTTTCCACAGAGGGTTCTACATGGAACCAAAAAGGGTTATATTTGGACAGCTGAAAAACAACTTTTGGAACCTTTTTTCTAAGAGTGTAAGTCCTTTGGTTATTTCAGAGATGAATTAAAGGATGTTGTGGACATTTGAGTCACTCCATTGACCTATGTGTGTGTAATTTTTATTTGCACTTCCAGAGAAAGTGTCATTTAAATTTGCACATCAAAGCTTTCAAATTTGATGAGTACAAGTAAATGAATATCAGTGGGGAAAAAGTCTGATAAGACTTTAACAAAACAGCATACTTCTGAACAACTTCCCTCAAGTGATTCCCATAAATAGGGACCTAGATAAACATTACTTTTGTGATGTCATGCAGTGAATGATTCATGTGGAGGTTTTCCAATCGGATCAAAAGAATGTACTTTGTTATTTTGTTCTTCATAAAGTTATTTCCTCATTTATCCTCACCCACTCCATCTTTCATAATCTCTCTCTCTCCACAAAATGTGTGCAAGCAATATATTCCAGCTGAGCCAACTCACGTATAGTTACCATAGCAACTAGGAGGCTAAATTGAACCAATACATTGTTAAGGAACACCGGTTTCCTTGCCATATAAATCCACTGTTATTGTTCAGATATCACGCATCTTGTCTAAGGTAAATTACATCATGGCCTTGATTTTTAAGCATAGGATAATTTTTTTATACATTTAACTATAAAACTCATCAGTTAATTATTTCATCTAGAACTTATATTACTCAAATGAGAAAGTTTTGAGTAATAACTTTTTTTCAAGATGGTGATATTATTTACAGAGTACAAATGAATGAGAATTAGAATACTTGTATATGAGGGAGAAAAAAGAGAGGGATGGAGGATAAGGTTAACACCTGAAGTTAACAGGTAAAATACTCGTGATTATGCTAACACACACACATTATAGTACATCATTTGTCGTTTTTTTTAACTAAAAATCAAATCAAATGTATTTATATAGTCCTTCGTACATCAGCTGATATCTCAAAGTGCTGTACAGAAACCCAGCCTAAAACCCCAAACAGCAAGCAATGCAGGTGTAGAAGCATGGTGGCTAGAAAAAACTCCCTAGAAAGGCCAAAACCTAGGAAGAAACCTAGAGAGGAACCAGGCTATGTGGGGTGGCCAGTCCTCTTCTGGCTGTGCCGGGTGGAGATTATAACAGAACATGGCCAAGATGTTCAAATGTTCATAAATGACCAGCATGGTCGAATAATAATAAGGCAGAACAGTTGAAACTGGAGCAGCAGCACGGCCAGGTGCTTAACTTAACTCCTTTGTACACGGTCACCATTTACATAGACATACAGTACCAGTCAAAAGTTTGGACACACCAACTCATTCAAGAGATTTGCTTTATTTTTACTATTTTCAACATTGTAGAATAATAGTAAAGACATCAAACTATGAAATAACACATAGTAACCAAAAAAGTGTTAAACAAATCTAAATATATTTTAGATTTAGATTCTTCAAAGTTGCCACCCTTTGCCTTGATGACAGCTTTGCACACTCTGGGCATTCTGTCAACCAGCTTCATGAGGTAGTCACCTGGAATGCATTTCAATTAACAGGTGTGCCTTGTTAAAAGTTAATTTGTTGAATTTATTTCCTTCTTAATGCATTTGAACCAATCAGTTGTGTTGTGACAAGGTAAGGGTTATACAGAAGATAGCCCTATTTGGTAAAAGACCAAGTCCGTATTATGGCAAGAACAGCTCAAATAAGCAAAGTGAAATGACAGACAAGAAGGTAAGTCAATCCGGAAAATTTCAAGAACTTTGAAAGTTTCTTCAAGTGCAGTCGTAAAAACCATCAAGCACTATGATGAAGCTGGCTCTCATGAGGACCGCCACAGGAAAGGAAGACTCAGAGTTACCTCTGCTGCAGAGGATAAGTTCAGAGTTCTCAGCCTCAGAAATTGCAGATCAAATAAATACTTCACAGAGTTCAAGTAACAGACACATCTCAACATCAACTGTTCAGAGGAGACTGCGTGAATCAGGCCTTCATGGTCGAATTTCCGTGAAGAAACAACAACTAAAGGACACCAATAAGAAGAAGAGACTTGCTTGGGCCAAGAAACATGAGCAATGGACATTAGAGCTGTGGAAATCTGTCCTTTGGTCTGATGAGCCCAAATTAAAAATGTTTGATTCCAACCGCCGTCTTTTTGAGACGCAGAGTAGGTGAACAGATCATCTCCTCATATGTGGTTCCCACGTGAAGCATGGAGGAGGAGGTGTGATGGTGTCTGGGTGCTTTGCTGGTGACACTGTCTGTGATTTATTTAGGATTCAAGGCACACTTAATCAGCATGGCTACCACAGCATTCTGCAGTGATACACCATCCCTTCTGGTTTGCGCTTAGTGGGTCCATCTTTTGTTTTTCAACAGGACAATGACCCAACACACCTTCAGGCTGTGTAAGGGCTATTTGACCAAGAACGAGAGTGATGGAGTGCTGAATGATGACCTGGCCTCCACAATCACCCAATCTCAACCCAATTCAATCAATCAATAAAATGTATTTATAAAGCCCTTTTTACATGAGCCGATGTCACAAAGTGCTGTACAGAAACCAGCCTAAAACCCCAAACGACAATGCAGATGTAGAAGCTCAGTGGCTAGGAAAAACTCTAGAAAGGCCAGAACCTAGGAAGAAACATGGAGAGATGGTTTGGGATGAGTTGGACCGCAGAGTGAATGAAAAGCAGCAAACAAGTGCTCAGCCAATGTGGGAACTCCATCAAGAAGGTTGGAAAAGCAATCCAGGGTAAGCTGGTTGAGAGAATGCCAAGTGTGTGCAAAGCTGTCATCGAGGCAAAGGGTGGCTACTTTGAAGAATCTCAAATGTAAAATAGAAGATTTTTTGGTTACTACATGATTCCATATGTGCTATGTATTAGTATTGATGTCTTCACTATTATTCTACAATGTAGAAAATAGTAAAAATAAACAAAAACCCTTGAATGAGTAGGTGTGTCCAAACTTTTGACTGGTACTGAACATGATTTTGTAAGTCCCCTATGGTCTCATAAAACACCCAAAACACCCAAGGTTGACAAATTGAATATTCGGCATAATAACTTAAATAAATAAGAGATTATTAATACTTAATTGAAATGGTTATCATGCTTATATATTATTTTTTTTACAATTAATTAAATAGTTGTTAATGAATAGTTCATAAATAGTTTTTTAATGCTTATTCATGAAAGTTATACGGATGCCCAAGAAAAAATCTAATAACGTAGACCCTTGGAATTATCTAATTTGAAAGACTTTCTCGTTTGAATGACTTATTAAAAAAATGAAACGTCATTGTTATTTTGTATAATTAGGCCTAATTTGTTATGCAGCTTGTCAGACAATGTAATGGTTGCTGCAGCCATTCATTCACTGACTCCATCCGTTGAAAATATTATTCATTGACAGTTCTTTGATAACCTTTGCATGCCAGAGCATGTAAGTGGACAAGTGTGGAGCAAGGAGCAAGGAGCACAGAATAATTTGAGCAGATTAAAAAAAATGGTGTAGTACCAATAACCTTCACATGTGGATTGAGCGTAAGTAATGTGCACTACAAATTAAATATTATTATTATTATTATTACGAAGACAGAAAAAAAGCATATGTAAAAGCTTAATTACATGAAGGAATATTAGTGGGAATATAGCCAAAATATAAACGAGAGAAATGAGAATGGAATATATTTGAAAACCCGAAAATTGATAAATACATTGAGATGAAGCTGCCCTGTCTGTGGATGCCATAAAAATAAAAAAATAATTGATGTTGATTTGATTGGAGAAAGAAAACAAGTAGGCCCTCAGGTCAGGACTCAATACTGCTATCTGCAGGAAGATAACGAGATTCCAAAATACACAGCCTTCCTTGATTCTGATCTAGAAAGAAATGTTGAATGAAATGTGTGAGACACAAGAAGTAAACAATAGTTTTCCATCAATAGAATCAATGTAGTGTTTAATTCCACACACGCCCTCTTCTGCTGCATCGTCAGTCTGATGTTCTACCTTCTCCATTATCGGAAAAATCTGGGACATACACTGTCTGTTGGTAAAGCTGCTGTTGGGAGACACCGACTCGACGCCGAAAACTTTGGAACTCAAGAACTCGGATACCTGTGACAACACCTGCTACCAACTAGCCAGCTAGCTAGCTAGGTTGCAATGGAGTCCGCTTCGACTGGAATAGCTAACTAACTTCCAGCGCTGTAGCATCTGTGTTTACTATTCTCATGCCCACGACAATATTGACAATCCGTAGTTCCAATGCGGCAATTGTTTGCTAGCGGGGGACTACAGGAATGAGGTGGCTATGCTTACAAACATATCGCAATTCTGCGCATAGCAAACAAAATTCAATTCTGCGCGAACTTATGGGAAAAACGCAAATTGTTCTCAAGTCCTACGGCAGGACGCCGCTCGGGCATAATTGCTCTTATTATAAGGAGGATGGGATTCACCCAAATCATTTGGGTTCCTGGATCCTTTCACAGCATAATAAGGCTGCTTTGAGACAATGACTTGAAATCAAATCAAATCAAATGTTATTTGTCATATGTGCTGAATAGAATTAGAACAGGTGTATGTATACCTTACAGTGAAATGCTTACTTACAAGAAAAGTACCTGCTAAGTAAAACAAAAATAGATAAGAAATAAAAAATAACAAATAAAAGTAACAAATAATTAAAGAGCAGCAGTAAAATAACAATAGTGAGGCTATACAGGGGGTACCAGTACAAAGTCAATGTGCAGGGGGCAGTCGAGGTAATTGAGGTAAAATGTACATGTAGGTAGAGTTATTAAAGTGACTATGCATAGATAATTAAAAAGGGGGGGGAAATGCAAATTGCCATTTAGCTTAGCTGTTCAGGAGTCTTATGGCATGAGGGTAGAAGCTATTTAGAAGCCTCTTGGACCTAGACTTGGCGCTCCGGTACCACTTGCCATGCGGTAGCAGAGAGTACAGTCTATGACTAGGGTGGCTGGAGTCTTTGACAATTTTTAGGGCCTTCCTCTGACACCACCTGGTATAGAGGTCCTGGAAGGCAGAAAGCTTGACCCAAGTGATGTACTCGGCCGTATGTGGTCGGAGGCCGAGCGGTTGCCATACCTGGTAGTGATGCAACCAGTCAGAATGCTCTCGATGGTGCAGGTGTATACCATTTTGAGGATCTGAGGACCCATGACAAATCTTTTCAGTCTCCTGAGGGGGAATAGTTCACGTCAACTTTGAAGAGGCGACTCCGGGATGCTGGCCTTCTAGGCAGAGTTGCAAAGAAAAAGCAATATCTCAGACTGGCCAATAAAAAGAAAAGATTAAGATGGGCAAAAGAACACAGACACTGGACAGAGGAATTCTGCCTAGAAGGCCAGCATCCTGGAGTCGCCTCTTCACTGTTGATTTGAGACTGGTGTTTTGCGGGTACTATTTAATGAAGCTGCCAGTTGTGGACATGTGAGGCATCTGTTTCTCAAACTAGACACTCTAATGTACTTGTCCTCTTGCTCAGTTGTGCACCGGGGCCTCCCACTCCTCTTTCTATTCTGGTGAGTGCCCGTTTGAGTTGTTCTGTGAAGGGAGTAGTACACAGTGTTGTGCGAGATCTTGTTTTTTGGCAATTTCTCGCATGGAATAGCCTTCATTTCTCAGAACAAAAATAAACTGACTAGTTTCAGAAGAAAGATCTTTGTTTCTGGCCATTTTGAGCCTGTAATCGAACCCACAAATGCTGACACTCCAGATACTCAACTAGTCTAAGAAGGCAAGTTTTATTAATCAGAACAAGTTTTCGGCTGTGCTAACATAATTGCAAAAGGGTGTTCTAAAGACTAATTATCCTTTTAAAATGATGAACTTGGATTAGCTAGCACAACGTGCCATTGGAAGACATAAGTGATGTTTGCTGATAATGGGCCTGTACGACTATGTAGATTTTCCATTTAAAATCTGCCTCAATAGTTATTTACAACATTAATGTCTACACTGTATTTCTGACAAAAAAAGTGTTTTTCTTTCAACTTGTCCAGGTGTGAAAGGGCAGTGTGGAGTGCAATAGAGATTTCATCATCTGTGGATCTGTTGGGGCGGTATGTATATTGGAGTGGGTCTAGAGTTTGTGGGATAATGGTGTTGATGTGAGCAATGACCAGCCTTTCAATGCAAAAAGACGTGAAAGATGCACTAAAGACGTGAGTGCTACGGGTTGGTAGTCATTGACGCAGGTTACCTTAGTGTTCTTGGGCACAAGGGCAATGGTGGTCTGCTTGAAACATGTTGGTATTACAGACTCAGACAGGGAGAGGTTGAAAATGTCAGTGAAGACACTTCCCAGTTGGTAATCCATCTGGCCCTGCATCCTTGTGAATGTTGACCTGTTTAAAGGTCTTATTCATATCGGCTGCGGAGAGCATGATCACACAGTCGTCCGGAACAGCTGATGCTCTCATGCATGCTTCAGTATTACTTGCCTCGAAGAGAGCATAGAAGTAATTTACCTCATCTGGTAGGTAGGCTCGTGTCACTGGGCTTCTCGCGGCTGTGTTTCCCTTTGTAGTCTGTAGTAGTTTGCAGGCCCTGCCACATCCGACAAATGTAGGACCGGGTGTATTAGAATTCGATCTTTGTCCTTATTGACGCATTGCCTGTTTGATGGTTCGTCGAAGGGCATAGCGGGATTTCTTATAAGCATTGAAAGTTGCCTGTAATGAATGGCTTCTGGTTGGGATATGTATGTACAGTCACTGTGGGGACGACGTCATCGATGCATTTATTGATGAATCCAGTGACTGATGTTGTGTACTCCTCAATGCCATCGGAGGAATCCCAGAACATATTCCAGTCTGTGCTAGCAAAAAGTTATTTTAGTTTAGCATCCGCTTCATCTGACCACTTTTTTATTGACTGAGTCACTGGTGCTTCCTGCTTCAGTTTTTTTTCATGTAAGCAGGAATCAGGAGGATAGAATTATGGTCAGATTTGCCAAATGGAGGGTGAGGGAGAGCTTTGCACTCATTTCTGTGTGTGGAGTAAAGGTGGTTTAGAGTTTTTTTCCCTCTGGTTGCACCTTTATCATGCTGGTAGAAATGAGGTAAATCAGATTTAAGATGACCAGCATTAAAGTCCCTCTGCCACTAGGATCCCCGCCTGTGGGTGAGTGTTTTCCTGTTTGCTAATGGCTGTATACAGCTGTCACGCCCTGGCCTTAGTTATCTTTGTTTTCTTTATTATTTTGGTTAGGCCAGGGTGTGACATGGGTGATTTATTGTGTTCGACTTGTCTAGGGGTTTATTAGATTTATGCGGTTGTGTTCAGTTTAGTTGTCTAGGTAAGTCTATGGTTGCCTAGAGTGGTTCTCAATCAGAGGCAGGTGTTTATTGTTGTCTCTGATTGGGAACCATATTTAGGCAGCCATATTCTTTGGGTGTTTTGTAGGTGATGGTTTCCTGTCTTTGTGTTTTATTCACCAGTTAGGACTGTTACAGTTTTCACGTTTATTGTTTTGTAGTTTGTTCATGTTTGAGTTTTCTTATTAAATAACAATGAACTATAACCACGCTGCGTTTTGGTCCGCCTCTCCTTCCCAGGAAGAAAGCCCTGACAGAATCACCCACCACAACAGGACCAAGCAGCTGTCCGTATGGGGATTTAGATAATTAAACAGTCTTGTAGGGACTGCAGATTACCAGTGTGGAACTGTTTTTACTCACCAATAATCTGTGTTCTCCTTTGGTGATATCACCAATGCCCTCGGTGACAGTCTGTTCATTACAGCCAAAAGCTGTTTAGTGGTGTTTGTAGTGAGTCTCATGGAACGTCTGTACATTCAGGTGATTGTGTACTTCAGTCTTATAGATAGTGTAGTCTTCTACAGTAACACCGCCCTTGTTTGCTGGTCGGACTAATATATAGGTGTCATTCTGGAGATTTAAGGGCTTGTTTCTCAGAGTGGGTAAAGTTATTCTTGACATAGGGAATAGAGGCTTCTAGCTTGGATATGTCTTTACGCGCCAGTCTGTAGTGCACTCTAAAAAGAAAAGGTTCCTGGAGTATCATTTAGGGGTTCTTCCAATTGAAACTATGGGGGAACTACCATAAGTTCTTCAAAGAACCCCTTTTAATGGATCCTCAAATAACCTTTTGAATAACCGTTTGGGGTAAAAAATTTAACTATCCCTCCCCCCTCCCTTATTATTAATAATAATAATATGCATATAACAGACTTACAGCACACTAATAGAGAAGAACATTAAACAAGCATAGCACTTACACAAATTACTGATGATTGGCTGAGAGAAATTTATGATAAAAAGATTGTGGGGGCTATTTTGTTAGACTTCGGTGTGTGTCTTGACATTATCAATCAGAGCCTGCTGCTGGAAAAACATATATGTTATGGCTTTACACTCCCTGCTATATTGTGGATAAAGAGTTACCTGTCTATATATTAATAACAGCAATAACACAATATTTTAGGTGTCAGTGTTTATTATGATTTTCGTAGCAAATAAAAATCAAAATATGAGGTAAACTCGCAGCAGAGACCCAAGTCGAATGGGTATATCCTCTGGCATTAATGTGTTGATGTTTTCCGTATCCATAGCCAGAATGATTTTTGCAGTGCATGGTGATCTAACAGATTTCCTGTTATATTCATCAGAGGTGTAGGGGGGGGGGGAGTCTGTGAATCCAAAAAATAGTAATTATACAGATGATTAACAAAACATGCACACAACAGTATTCATACCTTGGTTTTTGTGGTAAATGTAAATGGAAAAAAAACAGTTTTGATAATGGTTTTCATACACATACCATAATGTAGAGGCCTATGGGATATTCATTGAAGTGGTAAGGGAGGAGGATGGTACATGTGATCTGCATTACATAAAAATACCAATAGACATACCTTGTGTGCCCCCTGTCTGTATACCTGCAGACACAGACACAAAAGTGAGCAGTTCAGTCATCTGAACCCAATACAGCTAGCCTTCAACATTCTCTTATAGCCTACATATTCTTACCTCTTTGTTGATTGATATCCTTGAATTGTTTCCATTTTCTGTTTTCGAAAGATTTGCACAAATATGAAAAGATAGAGGGTATCATCATAAAACAATATTAATTTAAATATGATACATGTTACAAACCTTACCTTAAATTGAGGAGAGCTTGACATTTTCCAGTTAAGTGCCTGCACCTACTGTCCTTTCAAATTCAAATGCAAATATTTCAGTTGGGCAATTAGGTTCCTGCAAGAACCCCCACCAACGAAGGAGGTCCTCGATGAACCCCACCTTCTATGGGTTCTTGGAAGAACCTTTTGGTGGAAATGTTCAGTGCCAAGAACCCTAAGGTTCTTCAAAGAACTTTGAGGATCTTAGAGGAACCCTTGTTGGACCCCTAATTTTTAGAGTGTAAGTATCCACAGCTGGATTAATAGGCCCAGGTGGAATGAATGTAGATGGAGCTCTAAACACACTTTTCATGGGGACAGAGGTTGCAAGCTCTAAAGAACAGTTTCTGATGTGCATATGAATTAGTAGTCAAAACGGGTTGCAGTTGTTCATTCTAAAATTACAGGCTGATTTGCTACTATATGTATTGTTTGTATATCATTTCTGTAAATAGTTCACTAAAGTTTATTGAACCATACCAGCCGCTTACCTTGTTTTCTTTCTCCAATCAAAAAAAACAAATTGCACAATAGACAAAGTAAGAAATATTAAAAATACCAGCTTCATCTCAATGTATTTTACATTTTTAAGTTTTTCAAATATATTAAATTCTCCTTTCTCTTGTTTATTATATGGCTATATTCCCACTAATATTCCTTTGTGTAATTAAGCTTTTAGATGTGGATTTTTCTGTCTTTATAATAATAATAATAATACATTTGTAGAGCGCATTTCCCACGCTCAATGCACATGTGAAGCTTTTTGCAAATCATTTGACCACTGCAGTTTGAGATAATTTATCATCTTTTATTTATGAAAAGAAGCAGATACTGGCCATTATTATTAACATTTTTTTTCTGATATTTTAGCTCAATTGATTTATATTATGGTGTTTCTATTCAATAAAAAACTAAAATACATTTGACAGCATATGTATTTCCTACCTAAAAACGTCTTAATACATTTGAACTCCTTCAAAATAGGAATTACCTAATATAAACTAGATATAGGCTACGGTGGGTGGGGTTGGCTAAATAATTAAAACTGAATAGGCCTAAAGAATAGTCATGAAGTAAAGGAAAAAGGCAGAGCATGCCCAGAGCTTGTGGCTGAGCAATACCAGAGCGAAATTGGATCAGAAGAGAAGGCTGACACCATTTTTTGGAACCCGACTTGCTGTGACTATTGATATGGAGATTGCGCAGACATAGTTGCTGCCCACTCTGTTGCCTATTTAGCTTCTGCTGAGTGCTCCCACTGCCGCTCCCCCCTCATTGACATGAAGTGGAGACTTAATGTTGTACACTAAAGATACAGTATGGTTGACATGTTCGAACTATGCATTCCATGCCTCAAGCGTGATTTATTTTTTCAGTTGGGGTGTTAGGCTACATGCAGCTATCCTGCTGTACACAAAAGACATGATCGACATTTTTGTACAAATGTTGTTGTCTGTTGTAACAGTAATTTAGCCAAGCATATCAAACACTGAATCAGAATCTGGCTGTACAGGAGATGTTCAACGTCTCCACTCACGCCAAATTCTGGTTCAACACAAGCAAGACACACAAGCAAGCGATTATTTTCTCATTATGATTGCAAACATTTACTATTTATTTTTCCAGCAACTCTCGCTACGATATGGCAGTATAATATTTAGGAAGATTATCATCACAAATAAAAGGTAGTCTAAAGCAGTAGTTGACAAACGAGGAAAGGAAAAATAGTGCTCTGGACGATGCAAAACAAACTTGCCCATTGTCAGACCCTGGTTACTGGTCTGGGTAAACATTCTTGGGCTGCCTAGAACGTTCTGCTGCCCAGAGTGTGGAGAATCACAGCCATTCAAGTCACATGTATCAAATTTTAGTGTGTTAGTATACTGTAATGTAGCTGTAGGGAGGAGACCTTTTCAAAGCATCTATTCTTTACAATATCACCATGGACACTAATTCACATGCACGTACAGTGCCTTCAGAAAGTATTCATACACCTTGAATTATTTCACATTATGTTGTGTTACAGGATGAATTTAAAATGGATTATTTAGCTTTTTTTCAGTGATTGTTCGTTGTATATATAGGTGTTGTGTCTGTTATGCTACAGGTTTTATTTACCCACTTTTCTTTATTTTGTATACGTTGGTTTTTGGAGTTTGTGAGCTTTCATTAAATACTCCGTTTATACCAAGTTTGTTCTCCTGCGCCTGACTTCCCTACCACCAGCACGCACCACATTACAGTTTTGGGTGTGTCTTTATCAGCTTCGCACATCTGGAATTGGGGATTTTCTCCCATTCTTCATTGCAGATTTTCTCAAGCTCTGTTAAATTATATCGGGAGTGGCAGGGAACAGAAATCTTCAAGCCTTTCCACAGATTTTCAATGGGATTCAAGTCTGGGCTTTGACTGGGCCACTCAAGGATTTTCACATTCTTGTTCTGAAGCCATTCTAGCGTTGATTTGTCTGTAATCTTGGGGTCATTGTCCTGTTGGTACGTAAAATCTTTGCCTCAGTCTAAGGTAATTTTCCAACCTGAAGCAGGTTCTCATTAGGAATTTGCCTGTATTTGGCTCCATTCATTGTTCCCTCTATCCTTACCAGTCTCACAGTCCCTGCCACTGATAAGCATCCAGATAGCATGATTCTGCCACTACCATGCTTCACAGTAGGGATGGTGTTAGATGGGTGAAGAGCTGTGCCTGTTTTTTTTCAGAAATAACACTTTGCATTCAAGCAAAAGAGTAAAATGTTTGTCTCATCAGACCACAGAATCTTTTGCCTTATGCTCTGAGTCTTTCACGTGCATTTTTGCAAACACCTGACGTGCTGTCATGTGCCTTCTCAGGAATGGCTTCCATCTGGCCACTCTCCCATAAAGCCCAGATTGGTGATGTGCTGTAGATACTGTTGTCCTTCTGTCAGGTTTTCGCATCTCAGCCAAGGAACTTTGTAGTTCTGTCAGAGTGGGTTCTTGGTCACCTCCCTGACCAAGGTCCTTTTTGCCCGGTTGCTCAGTTTGGTCGGACGGAGTCTTGGTAGATCTTTATTTTTTCAATTTCCTTATGATGGAGACAACTGTGCTCTTGGAAACTTTCAACACTCTAGAAATTGTTTTATGCCCTTCCCCAGATATATGCCTCATCACAATTTTAACTCCGACATCTGCGGACAGTTCCTTGGACTTCATGGTATAGTTTCTGCTCTGACATGCACTGTCAACTGTTGGACCTTATATAGACATGTGTGTTTATTTCTAAATCATGTCCAAACAATTGAATTGGCCACAGGTGGACTACAATCAAGTTGTAGCGACATCTCAATGATGATCAAAGGAAATCGGATGTACCTGAGCTCAATTTGAGTCTTTTTTAAATTCAGGCTGTAACACAACAAAATGTGACTCACCACCTGTAGCAAAATGTGACTTGGTGTTTTTTACTGGTAACTCAGAGCTACACAATTATATATCATACATTGCATTTGAAGAACAATGGGAAAGTAATTCTGCTTTGAAAGTTAATCAACTTGTAAACACACTTTTGAGAAAATCGTGTTTACCTCTTGATAACATGAAAACAGCCTAACCAGCTCTGCTGGCAACAATTTCATTGCGCTTTTTTGCAGACATTTATTGACACCGATCATATTGAACGGGTGTTGTACACACGTCGCGTAACGCTAGCGTTAGAGGAATTTAATTCCTATAATGTTTTAACCAATTAAATTATAACAAAGCAAAACACTTTGTCCGTTTCTAAGAATTTGTAAGGTTCTTATTTGCATAAAATAGAAAAAGAACAGTCTCAAAATCAATCAATAGCGTTTATTCCCGAGAGCTCTACTTAAAAACTAATGTACATTAGTTTATATATCACAAATAACATCATAGCGTCTTAAATGTCCCTCCCCCTCTCCGACAAGGACAAAGCTGCTTCAAAAGTCCATTCCAACCCACTAACGCACATACTTTACACACTATATCTGGATTATCTCCTGAAGTCTCCCCACAGTTTATTACCACTTAGCTGACAGTTCCAGTCCCCCACAGATACGGAAAACCTGGAGGGGCTCTCGCTGTCTTATTTTATCTCCACAGAGTTATAGCTGGATCGGTTCAAACATAGGTTAAGGATTCTCTTTGCTTACTTTCGGTACACAAATACATTCCTTCTTCCACAATGGTTATCATTTCTGATTACCCTTTGTCCATGCTACATAGCCTCTAATCCTAATGGTTAAGTTTCTGGGTAGAACCTTGATAAAATATCTTAACAGCTAGCTAATGAGCCAGCCAGCTAACATTAGCTAGTTAAATAACAATGAACAAAGTGCCAACAATGAACAAAGTGCCAACAATGAACAAAGTGCCAACAATGCCTAACATTAGGCTCTAACTATAAAAGCAAACAGCTCTGGGAAATGAATAATAACGTCCGCTAGGGAGCCAGACAGCTAACGTTAGCTAGCTAGCTAACAGTACACTTTAGCTTAAGACATATAGCTAGCTAGCTAGTTAAACAATGAATGGGAGCTATCCAACCAGGTTCAATGTTAGCCAACGATTAACAAAGTGACAACAATGCCTAACATTAGGCTCTAACTAGAAAAGAAAACGGATCTGGGAAACAAATAATAACATCAGCTAGGGAGCCAGCCAGCTAATGTTAGCTAGCTAGTTAACAGTATACTTTAGCTTGAAATGAAACCACTTTCTATCAAAATTAGAGACGTGTAATATTTGAAAATGTAGCTAGTGAATGCTAGATTATCTTACCTGTATAAATCATCATACAGGATGAACGCATTTCCCTGTCAGGAGTGCCATACCACGGTTGCCTTTAGTTTGAAGATGTCATCTGGAGACAGGTGTTTTCTCCATCTCTTTTGCTATCATACTCTAATTTCACTGATTTCAAAACTTGATCGTCCAGAAAGTGGAGAGCAACACTAATGCAGCTCCACTACACAATACATTTTTTTTAAGCCACGGTCGACAGGATTACCAACACAGACTGACAAGCTCAAATAGACAGAAAGCTTCAATATGGAAGACTAATCCGAACTCTCGGCATGTCCAGACCACCTATTATATCAGCCAATCATGGCTAGGGGATAGGTTTCTGACTTTTTCCGTGGCTAAACCATCTAGGCTCATAATTGATTTTTTTTTATCCCATTAACAGATAGCATACAAGTTCATTATTAAGGCACATGAAAGTCCACATGTTCCAGAAGGCATTTCTGCCAAAAAAAACCACATTTTTATTAAAAGGAAAAGTTTACATTCAAATGCACCTAGTTATACCTAGTTTCCTGAAATGAGTCACATATATAGATTTTTTTTTAAATGGATTCCGTATTTATTAACTTCTTAAAACTACCCTTCCCGGATCCGGGAGAATTGTCATCAACTACACTAATTAGCATAACGCAACGAACAAAAAATCTTACTAGAAAATATTCATATTCATGAAATCACAAGTGTGCTTGTGCAACAGCTGACAGAGACAGTTGTCTATCCATCAATAAATATTTGTAGGGATTTTTTTTTAATTTAGGCTGTTCAGTAATATGAGGCAGAGATAAAGTTATCCGTAAAGTTATTATAAGCCTTACTGTATTTATAAATGTTTACAATTAATGCAATTACTATTTATTAATAGTTTTGTGAATGCAGATATACCCTTTTTATGTCCCGCCTACCGTGTGGGGTGATTGGCAATAGTGTTGGCCAATCATCAGTCAGCACCACATTCATGTTCTTTGTAAGTCTCATTTTGGGGCAGTTGATTTGACGTATGGGCCCAGCATAGAACCCATATTGAAGAGAATAAGATTTGTTGTGGTCCTTCCACCCATGTCATCCACATCAGCTGTACAGTGAGTTATTAGTTAGCTAGATTCATAGTGCTAGCCAGGTTAAGGTTAGCAACTGAGGTGACAGCATTAGCTAACGTTAGCTCACACTCAGTGAAGATCTCAAACCACAATAGTTTATAAATAATTTATAAGTGCTAATAAATAAATGTTATTATAAAGTGACAGAATATTAAAGAGTTAAGTACAAATGATTTACTCATCATTACACATTTACTTGATTGTTTGCCATTGCTTCCTATCTTCCTATCAGTTCTCTTTTTTAGATGTAACATCACAGCCATTCAAGTCACATGTATCAAATTTTAGTGTGTTAGTATACTGTAATGTAGCTGTAGGGAGGAGACCTTTTCAAAGCATCTATTCTTTACAATATCACCATGGACACTAATTCACATGCACATACAGTGCCTTCAGAAAGTATTCATACACCTTGAATTATTTCACATTATGTTGAGTTACAGGATGAATTTAAAATTGATTATTTAGCTTTTCAGTGATTGTTCGTTGTATGAATGTGGGCCACTGCTGCTTGATGATACCTGTGCTTTTTTATTTATATCTGTAATATTTTGCTTGGTAATTTTTTTTAACAGGTGTTATGTCTGTTATGCTGTGCGACAGGTTTTATTTACCCACTTTTCTTTATTTTGTATACGTTGGTTTTTGGAGTTTGTGAGCTTTCATTAAATACTCCGTTTATACCAAGTTTGTTCTCCTGCGCCTGACTTCCCTACCACCAGCACGCACCACATTACAGTTTTGGGTGTGTCTTTATCAGCTTCGCACATCTGGAATTGGGGATTTTCTCCCATTCTTCATTGCAGATTTTCTCAAGCTCTGTTAAATTATATCGGGAGTGGCAGGGAACAGAAATCTTCAAGCCTTTCCACAGATTTTCAATGGGATTCAAGTCTGGGCTTTGACTGGGCCACTCAAGGATTTTCACATTCTTGTTCTGAAGCCATTCTAGCGTTGATTTGTCTGTAATCTTGGGGTCATTGTCCTGTTGGTACGTAAAATCTTTGCCTCAGTCTAAGGTAATTTTCCAACCTGAAGCAGGTTCTCATTAGGAATTTGCCTGTATTTGGCTCCATTCATTGTTCCCTCTATCCTTACCAGTCTCACAGTCCCTGCCACTGATAAGCATCCAGATAGCATGATTCTGCCACTACCATGCTTCACAGTAGGGATGGTGTTAGATGGGTGAAGAGCTGTGCCTGTTTTTTTTCAGAAATAACACTTTGCATTCAAGCAAAAGAGTAAAATGTTTGTCTCATCAGACCACAGAATCTTTTGCCTTATGCTCTGAGTCTTTCACGTGCATTTTTGCAAACACCTGACGTGCTGTCATGTGCCTTCTCAGGAATGGCTTCCATCTGGCCACTCTCCCATAAAGCCCAGATTGGTGATGTGCTGTAGATACTGTTGTCCTTCTGTCAGGTTTTCGCATCTCAGCCAAGGAACTTTGTAGTTCTGTCAGAGTGGGTTCTTGGTCACCTCCCTGACCAAGGTCCTTTTTGCCCGGTTGCTCAGTTTGGTCGGACGGAGTCTTGGTAGATCTTTATTTTTTCAATTTCCTTATGATGGAGACAACTGTGCTCTTGGAAACTTTCAACACTCTAGAAATTGTTTTATGCCCTTCCCCAGATATATGCCTCATCACAACTTTAACTCCGACATCTGCGGACAGTTCCTTGGACTTCATGGTATAGTTTCTGCTCTGACATGCACTGTCAACTGTTGGACCTTATATAGACATGTGTGTTTCTTTCTAAATCATGTCCAAACAATTGAATTGGCCACAGGTGGACTACAATCAAGTTGTAGCGACATCTCAATGATGATCAAAGGAAATCGGATGTACCTGAGCTCAATTTGAGTCTTTTTTAAATTCAGGCTGTAACACAACAAAATGTGACTCACCACCTGTAGCAAAATGTGACTTGGTGTTTTTTACTGGT
Organism: Oncorhynchus clarkii lewisi; assembly: GCF_045791955.1. Lineage (NCBI taxonomy): Eukaryota > Metazoa > Chordata > Actinopteri > Salmoniformes > Salmonidae > Oncorhynchus > Oncorhynchus clarkii. Next base: position 5,835,185 of record NC_092168.1, on the reverse strand, counting down.
AACTCAGAGCTACACAATTATATATCATACATCGCATTTGAAGAACAATGGGAAAGTAATTCTGCTTTGAAAGTTAATCAACTTGTAAACACACTTTTGAGAAAATCGTGTTTACCTCTTGATAACATGAAAACAGCCTAACCAGCTCTGCTGGCAACAATTTCATTGCGCTTTTTTGCAGACATTTATTGACACCGATCATATTGAACGGGTGTTGAACACACGTCGCGTAACGCTAGCGTTAGAGGAATTTAATTCCTATAATGTTTTAACCAATTAAATTATAACAAAGCAAAACACTTTGTCCGTTTCTAAGAATTTGTAAGGTTCTTATTTGCATAAAATAGAAAAAGAACAGTCTCAAAATCAATCAATAGCGTTTATTCCCGAGAGCTCTACTTAAAAACTAATGTACATTAGTTTATATATCACAAATAACATCATAGCGTCTTAAATGTCCCTCCCCCTCTCCGACAAGGACAAAGCTGCTTCAAAAGTCCATTCCAACCCACTAACGCACATACTTTACACACTATATCTGGATTATCTCCTGAAGTCTCCCCACAGTTTATTACCACTTAGCTGACAGTTCCAGTCCCCCACAGATACGGAAAACCTGGAGGGGCTCTCGCTGTCTTATTTTATCTCCACAGAGTTATAGCTGGATCGGTTCAAACATAGGTTAAGGATTCTCTTTGCTTACTTTCGGTACACAAATACATTCCTTCTTCCACAATGGTTATCATTTCTGATTACCCTTTGTCCATGCTACATAGCCTCTAATCCTAATGGTTAAGTTTCTGGGTAGAACCTTGATAAAATATCTTAACAGCTAGCTAATGAGCCAGCCAGCTAACATTAGCTAGTTAAATAACAATGAACAAAGTGCCAACAATGAACAAAGTGCCAACAATGAACAAAGTGCCAACAATGCCTAACATTAGGCTCTAACTATAAAAGCAAACAGCTCTGGGAAATGAATAATAATGTCCGCTAGGGAGCCAGACAGCTAACGTTAGCTAGCTAGGTAACAGTACACTTTAGCTTAAGACATATAGCTAGCTAGCTAGTTAAACAATGAATGGGAGCTATCCAACCAGGTTCAATGTTAGCCAACGATTAACAAAGTGACAACAATGCCTAACATTAGGCTCTAACTAGAAAAGAAAACGGATCTGGGAAACAAATAATAACATCAGCTAGGGAGCCAGCCAGCTAATGTTAGCTAGTTAGTTAACAGTATACTTTAGCTTGAAATGAAACCACTTTCTATCAAAATTAGAGACGTGTAATATTTGAAAATGTAGCTAGTGAATGCTAGATTATCTTACCTGTATAAATCATCATACAGGATGAACGCATTTCCCTGTCAGGAGTGCCATACCACGGTTGCCTTTAGTTTGAAGATGTCATCTGGAGACAGGTGTTTTCTCCATCTCTTTTGCTATCATACTCTAATTTCACTGATTTCAAAACTTGATCGTCCAGAAAGTGGAGAGCAACACTAATGCAGCTCCACTACACAATACATTTTTTTTAAGCCACGGTCGACAGAATTACCAACACAGACTGACAAGCTCAAATAGACAGAAAGCTTCAATATGGAAGACTAATCCGAACTCTCGGCATGTCCAGACCACCTATTATATCAGCCAATCATGGCTAGGGGAAAGGTTTCTGACTTTTTCCTAGGCTCATAATTGATTTTTTTTTATCCCATTAACAGATAGCATACAAGTTCATTATTAAGGCACATGAAAGTCCAAATGTTCCAGAAGGCATTTCTGCCAAAAAAACCCACATTTTTATTAAAAGGAAAAGTTTACATTCAAATGCACCTAGTTACACCTAGTTTCCTGAAATGAGTCACATATATAGATTTTTTTTTAAACGGATTCCGTATTTATTAACTTCTTAAAACTACCCTTCCCGGATCCGGGAGAATTGTCATCAACTACACTAATTAGCATAACGCAACGGACAAAAAATCTTACTAGAAAATATTCATATTCATGAAATCACAAGTGAAATGTAGTGAAACACAGCTTAGCCTTTTGTTAATCACCCTGTCATCTCAGATTTTGAAATTATGCTTTACAGCCAAATCATGACAAGCATTTGTGTAAGTTTATCGATAGCCTAGCATAGCATTATGTCCAGCTAGCAGCAGGAAGCTTGGTCACGAAAATCAGAAAAGCGATCAAATTAAATCGTTTACCTTTGATGAGCTTCAGATGTTTTCACTCACGAGACTCCCAGTTAGACAGCAAATGTTCATTTTGTTCCATAAAGATTATTTTTATAGCCGAAATACCTTATAGCCGAAATACCTTTTTATAGCAGAAATACCTTTTTCTTGTTCAAGTTTTGTTGAGAAATCCACCGGAAGTTGCGGTCACGACAAGGTGTTTTTCAAATATCTATTCGATAATATATCAACCGGGAGAATTGGCTTCTCAGTAGGAGCGAGAGGAAAAATGGCCGCCTTTGTCTATTACGCACAAATCACTCTGAGAGCCCCCACCTGACCACTGATGCAATGTTGTCGTTTGGCGCACATTTTTCAAAATGAAAGCCTGAAACCATGTCTAGTGACTGTAGACACATTAGGGAAGCCATAGAAAATGGAATCTGGTTCATATCGCTTTCAATGGTCAAAAGGGATGCATAGGAACGCAGAGGTTTCAAAATAAGAGTCACTTCCTGATTGGATTTTTCTCAGGCTTTCGCCTGCAATATCAGTTCTGTTATACTCACAGACAATATTTTGACAGTTTTGGAAACTTAAGAGTGTTTTCTATCCTAAGCTGTCAATTATATGCATATTCTAGCATCTGGTCCTGAGGAATAGCCCGTTTACTTTGGGAACGTTATTTTTCCAAAAATGAAAATAGTGCCTCCTAGCTTTAAGAGGTTTTAATGACATAAAACAATTAAAGCCTTGTTCACCTTTGGATACTGCGATCACAACATGGAATAAAGTACATTTTATATTTTATTCTTCATCTTATTATAATGTATATTCAACAGAGCCCATGCAGGAGCCGCAGGAGAACCTGGGTGTTCTTAGGGACATCAGCAGCCCTATCACATCTGATGAAGAGTACCTCAGCCCACTGGAGGAAGGCATGGATTTTGGAGGGCCTGAGACAAGGAAGATAGTCGACACACGATTCAAGGAGCCCCCTGCATTCCAGGTGAGACTGTAACACTGATCCCAAAAGGATCTCTCGTGTATCACTTGGCTATCCTTCACTTTACATTATACTGTTGTGGTAAAGTTAAGCATAGGGGCAAGGAAGTTTGGGATTTGGCAAATAGATCTTTCACAAAACTTTTTATTGACAATTTGCAATACACTGTAAAATCTATAAATTGATTTAATTCAACTTAATTTCTAAGCACATATTGTATGGTGATTCATGCAGTGGATGTTCCAGTAACGCTTTACTTGACACCCAGCGTCATAACCATGTCTTACCAGCTGACATAACTTGTCATAACCTGTTATAATATGATCATAACTGTCATGACATATATTTAGACAAAAAAAGAAACATATATTTTTCAGAATCCTGTCTTTCAAAGATAATTCATAAACATCCAAAAAACTTCACAGATCTTCATTGTAAAGGGTTTAAACACTGTTTCCCATTTCCAATAAACAATTAATGAACATTCGCCTGTGGAACGGTTGTTAAAACATTAACAGCTTACAGACGGTAGGCAATTAAGGTCACAGTTATGAAAATGTAGGACACTAAAGAGGCCTTTCTACTGACTCTGAAATACACCAAAAGAAAGATGCCCAGGGTCACTGCTCATCTGCTTGAACGTGCCTTAGGCATGCTGCAAGGACGAATGAGGACTGCAGATCTGGCCAGGGCAAGAAATTGCAATGTCCGTACTGTGAGATGCCTAAGACAGAGCTACAGGGAGGCAGGACGGACAGCCGATCATCCTCGCAGTGGCTGACCATGTGTAACAACACCTGCACAGGATCGGTACATCCAAACATCACACCTGCGGGACAGGTATAGGATGGCAACAACAACTTCCCGAGTTTTACCAGGAACGCACAATCCCTCCATCAGTGCTCAGACTGTCCGCAATAGGCTGAGAGAGGCTGGACTGAGAGCTTGTAGTCCTGTTGTAAGGCAGGTCCTCACCAGACATCACCGGCAACAACGTCGCCTATGGGCACAAACCCACCATCACTGGACCAGACAGGACTGGCAAAAAGTGCTCCTCACTGATGAGCCGCGGTTTTGTCTCACCAGGGGTGATGGTCAGATTTGCGAGGCCTGTACTCTGAAGCTGGATCGATTTGGAGGTGGAGTGTCTGTCATGGTCTGGGGCGGTGTGTCATAGCATCATCGGACTGAGCTTGCCGTTATTGCAAGCAATCTCAACGCTGTGCATTACAGGGAAGACATCCTCCTCCCTAATGTGGTACCCTTCCTGCAGGCTCATCCTGACATGACCCTCCAGCATGACAATGCCACTAACTATACTGCTCGTTCTGTGCGTGATTTCCTGCAAGACAGGAATGTCAGTGTTCTGCCATGGCCAGCGAAGAGCCCGGATCTCAATCCCATTTAGCACGTCTGGGACCTGTTGGATCGGAGGGTGAGGACTTGGGCAATTCCACCCAGAAACGTCCAGGAACTTGCAGGTGCCTTGGTGGAAGAGGGTCACAGCACGGACTTGCAAATTTGGTGCAGTCCATGAGGAAGAGATGCACTGTAGTTCTTAATATAGCTGGTGACCACACCGGATACTGACGGTTACTTTTGATTTTTATCCCTACTTTGTTCAGGGACACATTATTCCATTTCTGTTTGTCACATGTCTGTGGAACTTGTTCATTTTATGTCTCAGTTATTGAATCTTGTTATGTTCGTACAAATATTTACACTTGTTTAAGTTTGCTGAAAATACACGCAGTTGACAGTGAGAGGAAGTTTTATTTTTTGTTGAGTTTATATTGCATAATTTTATGGCTGGTTATGGCATCTACATAAGAGTGTCAAAACCCACATCACCTACCACACATGTCAAAACATTCCATTACACCATAGCCAAGATGTCATGTTATATATATCTTTTTTTAATTTACCATTTTAAATTATCATTGTAATTGCACACACATTGATGTCAGACATGCACCTACCCCAATGCTATGTTGCTGATGACTGGGATGAATGCAGGAGTAGATTTCAGGAGCAGGACAATACATCCTTGTTTTAACTGATGATTGATATAAGGGAAAGTACGTGATAGGCCTATTGGGCTTGTATTATTATGATGGTCATAAAGCTTCTTGACAGTGTCATAATGTGTATTTTCTTAATCCAAGTAAAGTCCTGCAGGATGGTCATAATGCTTCATGACAGTTTCATGAAGTTTATTTTCTACAAGTTATTTAAAATATAATGGGAAAAAGAACATGACTGTAAAGAATTCATTGCAACAACAAAGGGTTTAAGAAACAAACTTTCTAACAAAAGGAAACTTCTTGGCAGGAAAAAAAAAATTGGAAGATATGTGGGTTTTGACACTCATATGACATTATATTTGTATTATATATGTATGTATTATATATACAATCATATGACATCATAATGTATTATGACACTGTGTGTCATGTAAAGTGTTACCGATGTTCCATATAGTGTAGTTTGCATTTCAAAAGTGACAGCATGGAAATTAGTCTATGTGCTGTCAACTCCCATTTCAAAATGGGTCATCCTCTGTTTTAACAGGTAACTATGAATGATCAAGCGGTCATTGAGGGGCAAGAAGTGACCATGTCTGTCCGACTAAATGGACAGCCCAAACCCATGCTTTATTGGTAGGTTTCCTTACGCCATTAAATCATCAATTCAATGCTCTGTGTATTTAATCTTAACTGAAAAAGCCTGCTGTAATGTACAAGAGTTATTGATACAATACAGAATTTGTTTTGTCATGCATACACTACATCACCTGCTCGTCAAACATCTCATTCCAAAATCCTGGGCAATGATATAGAGTTGGTCCCCCCTTTGCTGTAATAACAGCCTCCACTCTTCTGGGAAGGTTTTCCACTAGATGAAGGAACATTGCTGCCCGGACTTGCTTCCATTCAGCGAGGTCAGGCACTGATGTTGGGGGATTAGGCTTGGCTCGCAGTTGGCGTTACCATTCATCCCAAAGGTGTTCTATGGGGTTGAGGTGAGGGCTCTGTGCAGGCCAGTCAAGTTCTTCCCAACCGATCTCAAAAAAACATTTCTCTATGGACCTCCCTTTGTGCTGAAACAGTAAAAGGCCATCCCCAAACTTTGGCCGCAAGTTGGAAGCACAGAATTGTCTAGAATGTCATTGTATAGGGAGGGGTAAGATTTCTCTTCACTGGAACTAAGGGGCCTAGCCCGAACCATGCCCCGGACCATTATTCTTCCTCCACCAACCTTTTCACTATGCATCGGGGCAGGTTGCGTTCTCCCGTCATCTGCCAAACCCAGATTCGTCCGTCGGACTGCCAGATGTTGAAGCGTGATTCATCACTCCAGAGAGACATTTTCACTGCTCCAAAGTCCAATGGCGTCGAGCCATTCAGCACAACGGACAGAACGCTTATTAACCGGTATGCACAAAAACACAAGAAAGAGAGAGAGCTCAACATTACATTTGGCTAGGGGGCAGTATCCTGAATATCTGCCTGACTGACGTGCCCAAAATAAACTGCCCGTTACTCAGGCCCAGAAACTAGGATATGCATATAATTGGTAGAATATGATAGAAAACACTTTGAAATCCATTCAGATTTTTTTTTCCTTTCCAATGGAAGTCTATGGCTCTATATATAAAAAAATAGCTCACAGATTGCAGTTCCTATGGCTTCCACTAGATGTCAACAGTCGTTATACAGGGTTTCAGGCTTGTTTCTTGAAAAACGACATGGGTAATTGTAGTTTTTCCAAAGTGAGCTAATCAGGAATGGTTGGCTTTTGTCCGCGTGAATGAGAGCACACTCTTCGTTATTTTCCTTTCCTATTGAACACTTTTCTTACCGTCTGAAATATTATTGTTTATTTACATATTAGGGTACTTGAGGATTATATAGAAACATTGTTTGGACAAAGTTTACCAGTAGCTTTTTGGATTCCTTTGTATGCATGTTGAAGTTGTGGATTACTGAAATGATTTTTTTGGGGCATAAAGAAGTATAAAGAAGGACTTTATCAAACAAAACAAACATTCATTGTGTAGCTGGGACCCTTGGGATTGCAAACAGAGGAAGATCTTCAAAGGTAAGTGATTTATTTCATCGCTATTTGTTATTTTGATGTGTGGCGCTGTCCTCAGGTAATCACATGGTATGCTTTCTTGGAATCTGACAACGCAGTTGGAGTAACAAGAAGTTAAGCTTTTAAATTATATAAGAAACTTGTATGTTCATTAATGTTTAATATTATGATTTTGTCATTTGAATTTGGCGCCCTGCAATTTCACTGGATGTGAACCCACTACGGAACACCTAGCACAAAGAAATACTACTCAATCAGTGTGAGGAGTGAAGTCTCTGATGGCCATTGACTAGAGCAGTGAAGTCAGGTATAGTTTCTGATGTTGCTATGCGTAGGATTGCTGACGTTAGAGTCAGTATGACCTTGACTTGTTATATTTCATCACTGAAAATGTCTGTTCACATACATAGTTTGACCCAAACAGTACAAACATCTGACAACGCAGTTGGATTAACAAGAAGTTAAGCTTGTAAATGATATAAGACACTTGTATGTTCTTTAATGTTTAATATTACCGTTTGACCCAAATAGTACAAACATCTTCTGAGCATGACTCCTAGTCTTTGGAAAGTTTTGTTCATCGAGAGATGCATAGAACCTTGTCAGTGACATTGTTTTGAATAGTTCTCTAGGTACTGCATCAGACTGAAGATCGATAAACTCAAGTTACAGGTCAGTGGGAGTATTATCCACATTGAAAGTAAAAGGAGAGGATTTAACAGCATGTCATTTTCTAACACTTTGAAATCCTCAAAAAAACGAGAAAACTCACCATTGAAATCCACATATTTTCCTTTCATTTGCAATCTCCAACTTCAGGTTCTACACCCTTTTAAGGAAACGGGGATACCTACAGAAGTCAGTTGTCCAACGGAATGTATTCAACTGAAAGTGTCTTCCGCATTTAACCCAACCCCTCTTTTAAGCACCTTCCCCAAACTCAGCCATCTCACGTTTTGTTGTAGGGGAGATCTGCATAACCCCACTCTGTTTCTTCCAACAGTGAGATAAACTGCCTGTGGTTTAAAGATTTTTCTCTTATGAAGTTCACCACTAAATGACTGTATCCACAACATGGCTCATTTTCAGAACACATTTACAGAGCACCTGATGAATAATATAATGCAGGAAAATAATTTTCTGATCTGGGTTCAGCTCAGCTACTTGCTCTTGTATTCTTTTCAAAAGACCAACGTTTTTTTCCAGTCAAGTTTGGGCACCCATCAGTGGTCACAATCTTTCCCTGTGGTTGTGCTCTTCATCGACTGCAATGAAGCAAGCTCCTCTGTAATTTCAAAGTCTGGGGTTATGCCTCGTAAGAATATCAACAACTGCGTCGTGTCACGTGCATCACTGCTCTCATCCAGGGCCAAGGAGAAATAGGTGAAATCCTTTACCTTGTCTTTCAACTGTTGTTCCATATTCTCTGTGTTGTCCCCAACACGCTTTGTCACTGTTCGCCTTGACAGGGAAACATTTTCAAACAGCTCTTTCTTGTCGGGGGAAAGTATTGCTATAGAGTCAATTAAACATTCTTTAATGAATTCGCCCTCAGTAAATGGCATACTATGTTTAGCAATTCTGTGGGACAGTACATACTCTCTCAGTACGTACTCTCTCAATTCCGTCGTTTGTTGAATGCAGTTTTGTTAAAAGTCCTTTGTGATTTTGCAACTGAGAAAGCAACTATTTCGATGCACTAGCCCTCTGCTCTGAAGACATATTCCTATATTTCTGTGCATGCTTTGTCTGTAAGGGAATACCCCCCTGAAATGGACAAAAATGAATGGGAAGTCATTGGCACTGGACAAACCATATACACGGTGTCCAATACCACTCAATTCGGCGTCGTTTCGTTCAAAGTTGATTGCAAATGCCATATGGCAAATGCCAGGTGTAACACTTTGAAAATCCAACAGGTGGCAAGCGCGCTCCACCATGGTTTTTCATATTGCAAATGCAAAAGTCAACATCCAGTCAACATCCAACATCCATTTCAAAAACCTAAAACCTATACCGATTTTTTTGTCAATTACACGTGTAAGAACTGTATGAATATACTTTTGTCCATTTTTATTATCATAATTTAAAAAAAAATGTTTTACTTGCGCATAAGGCATATGTTTTGTCCATTTGCAATATGATTTCATTGGAAGTCAAAAGTCAAAAGTCAAATATAGCAGAAATTTTGAAAAAACTTCACACACCCTTAAAAAAGTGCTTTCTGGACCATTTTTCAAAATTCTTTAGATTTTTGTGTCAATTAAACATGTATAAGAACTGTATCAACATACTTTAGTCATATTTTATTATCATAATTATTTATATTTTTTACTTGTGCATAAGGCATATGTTTTCACCATTTGCAATATGATTTCATAGGAAGTCAAAAGTCAAAGTCAAAAGTAACTTTTTTTGGGGCCAAATGCCATAAGAAATTTGACATGCTCAAAAATCCTTTAGAAATGCAAAATTGACTGGCCTGATGAACTCGGGATGGCCGGGCAGTGATAGTTGTTCCTTTCCATCACTCGTTGTGTTGATTTCATCATGTCCATTTGGTGATGTTTTTTCACTATAGAATCATATTGCAAGTGCACGTGCATTTGCAACATGTTTCAATGGGCATTTACCATCACGAATTTGGCATGCTCAAAAATCCTGCAGAAATGCAAAATTGACTGGCCCGATGAACTCGGGATGGCCGGGCAGTGATAGTTGTTCCTTTCCATCACTCGTTGTGTTGATTTCATCATGTCCATTTGGTGATGTTTTTTCACTATAGAATCATATTGCAAGTGCACGTGCATTTGCAATATGTTTCAATGGGCATTTACCATCACGAATTTGTCATGCTCAAAAATCATGCAGAATTGCAAAATTGACCGACCTGATGAACACAGGATGGCCGAGGACCTCATGAACGTACTTGAGGTCGAATTGTGCTTCTCACCCTAACGGTTCTCTCACTGTCACCCAAAAGCAAATGACGTTGGGGGCAGGCTTCATTTTGGGCCTACTTTTCTCATGGTCGCCGCGCTTAGACCGAGCGAGCTATGGTCAAGCGGGATATCTCATTGAACTCGGCACGGCCTAGAGATTATGGTAATGCCATTGACTGCTCTCTGTGTCTTTAAGCACTGCACTTTGTCACTCCATCCTTGCTGTGTGTGTGTGTGAGAGCTTTTCTTTGACATCTGTTGGGAGAAATGACTGATTTACAGTTCAGGAGGGTTACCTAGTCACACATATGAAGTTTTGGAAAGATGTGACTTTTTTAACCCTTCAAAACAGACAGTGTGACCCAATGAAAGGCACTTCCGGTTGGCACAGGAAGCTATAAGTAAACACATGTCTTGATTGAGATAGACTCTTACAGAATCCTGAATTTTAAGTCTTTAAGTTACGAATTGACTGATCTACACAGGGTTGAATGCAGGGATTTTCATAATGACAGGTTATGTGGGGTGTGAGGTTTTAGGGTGATTTTTTTAGGGTGATTTTAACCACTTCCGGTTGCTTCAGGAAGCTTAGACACAGGTAGACCTCATAGTGGTCTGATGGACTGTCATAGAAGACAGGTTCATAAGGCATTCATAAGCCACATAGTCTTCAGGTTGAATTTAGAGGAGCAGGCAATGTATTCCTATGGGGAGAGAAGTCAATGCAAACTGTTTGATGTAAACACCTTCTTTTAACTATTAAGGGTTAATGCAACACGGTCAAGATTAGGCTTGCACGGATCGGAAGGACCTCAGGTACCTGAGGTCGAATTGTGCTTCTCACCCTAACGGTTCTCTCACTGTCACCCAAAAGCAAATGACATTTAGGGCCAGGCTTCATTTTGGGCCTTCTGTTTTTCAAGGCTCCTTGACTTTGACGTGAAGCGGAAAAATTATTGCTCTATTTTCATTTTGGCCATAACTCAAAAACCGTTGAGGCCTAGACGCCATCTTGTTCGGGGCCAACTGTCCATTAAGCCAAACCTACGCTCACCAAGTTTCGGCTTCAAAATATTTTCCGTTTTGGAGATAAGGCCACGTCGTGATTCGTGATGTTTTGTACATTTGCAATATGATTGCTTATGCCCTCTTGTGGGATTTACTGGGACAGCGGGAAAATGACCAAAATTTGATTATTTTATAAAACGGAAACCGAATGTCCGAGAGAGTTCGTTTGATGACTTCCCGGTAGATCCGGCCCTGCCGCACGGCCCGACGCCGTCCGCAAATTTTACAAACGTTTTTGGACGTCTAGTAAGGGACCGTACATTTGCAATATGGACTTTCTCACTAACCATATGGCGAATGTCAAAATGTTCCCTTAAGGTATGGAAGTGTCGGGACAAGTTGTAGTCTTTCAAGACAGCAATGCTCTCTTTGCACACCAAGCACACAGCTTTCCCTGATACCTCAATAAAGAAATATTTTGTTGTCCACTCTTACTGGAACACCCTACATTCATTGTCTACTTTCCTTTTCTTTGAAAAACAAAGGCCCTTGCCCAGGCCTGTCCTAGATGTTTCCACTTCACAATAACAGCACTTACAGTTGACTGGGGCAGATCTAGCAGTGCACAAATTTGACTAACTGACTTCTTGGAAAGGTGGCATCCTACAACGGTACCACGTTGAAAATCACTGAGGTCTTCAGTAAGGCCATTCTACTGCGAATGTTTCTCTATGGAGATTGCATGACCGTGTGCTCGATTTTATACACCTATCAGTAATGGGTGTAGCTGAAATAGCCGAATCCACTAATGTGAAAGGGGGTCCACATGCTTTTGTATATTGTATCTTGCCATTAGAGTTTTGTGCATGGCATGGTTCACATTGGCAAGACAATGGTTGCTAGGTTTCTATATTTACAATGTAGTCTTTATAAAACCAGTATACTGTAGTTCCCTATGCATTGTAATGCATCTCTAAACAATGCAAAACATTTCTAAATATAGAACTCTCTCTTTGTTCAGGCTGAGGGACAGGGAAACGATAAAAACAGACTTGCACCACACAGTGCGTGAGACCAAGGACGGCACTTTTGAAATGACCATCAACTCTGCTCAGAAGTCGGACACGGGAGTGTACACCTGCAAGATCATCAATGAGTATGGAACAAAGCAGTGCGCATGCAAACTGGAGGTGAAAGGTACAGTACAGCAAGGCTGTCTATTTCCAATCCCTCTCTTTGCTGTATGCCAATCAAATAATACAAAACGTTGGATAACATATTTGTTATGTGAGGTACATATAATGCCTTATAACACCTATACTGTGTCATAACACTGACTCTAAGCATAGTAATAAGAGCAGTTGTTCTACCTGCACAACGTTTACGCTACAAAGCTTGGCAGATAGCTTACACTCTTCCAGTAAATAATCAGAAGGCATTGGTACCATTAAGAATCTTTAGTAGAAGACATTTTGTTTGAAAACTGTAATAGATACAGAATGGAGAAACAGTATGAGAAAGTCACTATATACATTCACACAAATGGATACAAATAAAGAACAGCATCTCTATCGCGAGTTAGCAACAAAAACTAGCCTAGCTAAACAACATGGCCGTGCAGATATGATGACAATCACAGGAAAGGTACCACTAAACATATACACATAATCTAAGTGTCCATATTCAGTAGCTTAATAACTATGATTTAGCTTTGTCACAAGAGATATCTCAACACTTAAAATAGCTAGATACATCCAAAAACCAAGAAGCTAAACCAGGAATACGTCTTTCCCGAAGCGGATCCTTTGTTCGAACTCCACCCTGGACATGAGTTCTTATCTCGGAGGAAGACCCAAAACAACGCAGTCGCAGCAGGAGAGGCAGACGGAACGGCCTACTGGTCATACTCAGAAGGCGAGCACACCATCCACTGCTTCCGAGGATATTAATTGCCAATGTCCAATCTCTAGATAACAAGGTGGACGAAAATAGGCCCCGAGTTGCCTTCCAGAGAGACATCAGAGATTGTAACATTCTCTTTTTCACGGAAACATGGCTCACTCGGGACATGTTGTCAGAGTTGGTACAGCCACCCGATTTCTTAATGCATCGTGCCGACAGAAACAAACATCTCTCTGGTAAGAAGATGGGCGGGGGTCTATGCCTTATGATTAATGACTCATGGTGTAATCACAACAATATACAGGAACTCAAGTCTTTTTGTTCACCTGACCGAGTATTCCTTACAATCAAATGGCAAACGCATTATCTTCCAAGAGAATTCTCTTCGATTATAGTCACAGCCGCGTATATCCCCCCAAGCAGATACCTCGTCAGCCCTGAATGAACTTTACTGGACTCTATGCAAACTGGAAACCATATATCCTGAGGCTGCATTTATTGTAGCTAGGAATTTTAACAAAGCTAACCTGAGAACAAGACTTTCCAAAATCTATCAGCATATAGATTGCGCGACACGAGCTGGTAGAATTCTGGATCATTACTCCTCTAACTTCCGCGAGGCAAACAAAGCCCTCCCCCACCCTGCATTCTGCAAATCTGACCATGACTCCATTTTGTTGCTCCCAGCCTATAGACAGAAACTAAAACAGGAAATGCCCATGCTCAGGTCCATCCAACGCTGGTTTGACCAATCGGATTCCACGCTTCAAGATTGCTTCAATCACTTGGACTGGGATATGTTCCGAATAACCTCAGACAATAACAGTGATGTATACGCTGACTTGGTGAGCGAGTTTATTAGCAAGTGCATCGGCGATGTTGTACCCACTATGAATATTAAAACCTTTCATAACCAGAAACCGTGGATTGATGGCAGCATTCGCACAAAACTAAAAGCGCGAACCACCGCTTTTAGTCATGGAAATGTGACAGGAAACATGACCGAATACAAACAGAGCAGCTGTTCCCTCCGCAAGGCAATCAAACAAGCAAAGCGTCAGTATAGAGACAAAGTAGAGTCGCAAATCAACGACTCAAACACGAGACGTACTGTATGTGGCAGGGTCTACAGTCAATCACGGATTACAAAAAGAAACCCAGCCCCGTCGCGGACATCGACGCCTTGCTCCCAGACAAATTAAACAACTTCTTTGCTCACTTTGAGGACAATACAGTGCCACTGACACTGCCCGCTACCAAAGCCTGTGGGCTCTCCTTCTCCGTGGCTAACTTGAGTAAAACATTTACACCTGTTAACCCTCGCAAGGCTTCCGGCCCAGACGGCATCCCTAGCTGCGTCCTCAGAGCATATGCAGACAACCTGTCTGGTGTGTTTACGGACATATTCAATCCATCCTTATCCAGTCTGCTGTCCCCACATTCTTCAAGATGGCCACCATTGTTCCTGTTCCCAAGAAAGCTACAGTAACTGAACTAAATGACTATCATCCCGTTGCACTCACTTCCGTCATCATGAAGTGCTTTGAGAGGATCACATCACCTCCACCCAATCTGTTACCCTAGACCCACTCCAATTTGCTTACCGCTCCAATAGGTCCACTGACAATGCAATTGCCAACACACTGCCCTATCCCATCAGGACAAGAGGAATACCTATGTAAGAATGCTTTTCATTGACTACAGCTCAGCATTTAACACCATAATACACTCCAAACTTGTCATTAAGCTCAAGACACTGGGTCTTGACCCCGCCCTGTGCAGATGGGTCCTGGACTTTGACGGGCCGCCCCAGGTGGTAAAGGTAGGAAACAACATCTCCACCCCGTTGATCCTCAACACTGGGGCCCCACAAGGATGCGTTCTCAGCCCTCTACTGTACTCCCTATTCACCCATGACTGCGTGCCATGCACGCTTCCAACTCAATCATAAAGTTTGCAGACGACACTACAATGGTAGGCTTGATTACCAACAATGACGAGATGGACTACAGGGAGGAGGTGAGGGCCCTCGGAGTGTGGTGTCAGGAAAATAACCTCTCACTCAACGTCAACAAATCAAAGGAGATGATCGTGAACTTCAGGAAACAGCAGAGAGAGCACCTCCCCATCTACATCTACGGGACAGTAGTGGAGTAGGTAGAACGTTTTAAGTTCCCCGGCGTACATATCACAGCCAAACTGAAATGGTCCACCCACACACACATTGTGTTGAAGAAGGCACAACAACGTCCCTTCAACCTCAGGAGGCTGAAGAAATTTGGCTTGTCACCTAAAACACTCACAAATATTTACAGATGCACAATCGAGAGCATCCTGTCGGGTTGTATCACCGCCTGGTACGGCAACTGCACCGTCCTCAACCGCAAGGCTCTCCAGAGGGTAGTGCTGTCTGCACAACGCATCACCAGGGGCAAATTACCTGCCCTCCAGGACACCTACAGCACCCGATGTCACAGGAAGGCCAAAAAGATCATCAAGGACAACAACCACCCGAGTCACTACCTGTTCACCCTGCTATCATCCAGAAGGCGAGGTCAGTACAGGTGCATCAAAGCTGGGAACAAGACACTGAAAAACAGCTTCTACGTCAAGGCCATCAGACTGTTAAATAGCCATCACTAACATAGAGAGGCTACTGCCAACATACAGACTCAAATCAATAGCCACTTTAATAAATGGACGTTTACAAAGGTATCACTAGTCACTTTAAATAACGCCACTTTAATAATGTTTACATATTATATTACTCATCTCATATGTCCAGTATATACTGTATTCTATACCATCTACTGCATCTCACCTATACTGCACAGCCATCGCTCATCCATATATTTATATGTAAATATCCTTATTCAT
Source organism: Oncorhynchus clarkii lewisi (assembly GCF_045791955.1). Lineage (NCBI taxonomy): Eukaryota > Metazoa > Chordata > Actinopteri > Salmoniformes > Salmonidae > Oncorhynchus > Oncorhynchus clarkii. The sequence continues at coordinate 5,819,164 of NC_092168.1, read as the reverse complement.
CCCTTTATATTTGTGTGTATCATGTAGTTGTTGTGAATTTGTTAGATTACTTGTTAGACATTACTGCATTGTCAAAACAAGAAGCACAAGCATTTCGCTACACATTAACATTTGCATGTGACCAATAACGTTTTTTTTTATTTGGATTTGATTTGATATTTGGCGTGGACTATGGCCAAGCAGTAGCCTGTGAGGAGTTGGGTTAATAAACCGTGAATTTGTAAACTCAAACCTCTGTCTGGACAATTGGTCCTTTATGATCTAGCCAGGTCATTACAGTATAGATACCTTCCTGTATGATGGCTTTTCTCTTCCATTTCCATTTCAACATATTTTACCAGATATAATGTGTTATATTCTCCTACTTGAATTTCACATTTCCACAAACTTCAAAGTGTTTCCTTTCAAATGGTATCAATAATATGCATATCCTTGCTTCAGGTCCTGAGCTACAGGCAGTTAGATTTGGGTATGTCATTTTAGGCGAAAATTTGAAAAGAAATTGTCAGATCCTTATGAGGTTTTAATTAATAGAAAGTTATTCAAGTGAAAGTCAGCCAGTAAAATACTACTTGAATAAAAGTTAAAGTATTTGGTCTAAAATATACTTAAGTATCAAAAGTAGAAGTAAAAGTATAAATAATTTAAAAATCCTTATATTAAGCAAGAATTTTCTTGTTTCTAAAATATACAGATAGCCACTCCAACACTCCAACACATTATTTACAAAAGATTAATTTGTGTTTAGTGAGTCCGCCAGACCATAGGCAGTAGGTATGATCACATATTCTCTTGATAAGTGTGTGAATTTCGCAATTTTCTTGTCCTGCTAAAAGTACAATATTTTCTATGTGAATGTAGTGAAGCAAAATTAAAAATTGTCAAAAATATAAATAGCAAAGTACAGATACCCCAAAAAACCACTTAAGTAGTATTTTAAAGTATTTTTACTTAAGTACTTTACACCACTGCTTATGAGATTCAAATCCATGATTATTGCACAACTTTGAAAACGCAAGTGATATATTAAGTATATACCTTACTAAATACTTAACTTGGTGCAGACTGCCAGATAACGAATGAGACACAGATTTGACAAAATGTTCTCTCTTGTCCTGTGTATCCTCTAGTGCCATCAGTGGAGCCAGGCCTAACAATTATCCGTCCAGTGATGGACATCACAGCGGACGCAGGTGAAACGGTTATGTTAGATTGCCACATAATTGGACCACTGGACACAGACGTCGATTGGCTTGCAGATGGTAAACTAATCCAGCCATCTCTGCTCAACTGCAAAATGCATTTTGACGGGAAAAGGTGCATGCTGCTCCTCAACTCAGTGCACGAGGACAACAGTGGCACCTATATGTGCAAGCTGACCTCGGCCAAAGGTAAACTCTTAACTGCACCGTCATCTGCTTCGCTTGTCCTCTTCACTTCTGTGGTTTAGAATAACCAAACATATAGATTAACCAAAAGATAAATTTGCTTAAATATATTATTGTATATATATATACAGTATCATATCATATAGATGATAACATGTAAGTCATCAACTTCCCAGAATCAAACTGGAGTTCTTGAAATGAGTTGAATGACCTTTTGAATTAATAAAACCGGTACTGTAAATGTTTTACTTAATTTTCAACTTTATTTTCAAGTTTGTTTCTTTAAGTAGGCCTTGTTTTGTTTTAGAGGTACTGACTTTAAGTGGCCAACTCAAAGTCATCCCTTCCATCAAGCCCCTCTTCACCCGCAAGCTGGATGCCTTAGAGGTGATTGAGGGACGTAACGCCCGCTTTGACTGCAGGGTCAGCGGAACACCACCTCCAAAAGTCAGCTGGAGACATTTTGGTAGGAGACCCATTTTCATCACGTTCACCCAGCCAAATAATTTCCTAAAATAGCCTACTATTTGAAAGTATTTTCAACTACTTATTTCAAACACTATTTTCAAATACATGGGTTAAATGCATGTGAGTGTATTTGAGTATTTTAAAATACATGCCAATAGTTTCCAAGTTTATTTCCGAATACATTTCAATAATTAACTACTTCCAGATCTATGTAAAAGTAATTAAACTATTTTATATAGTATTTGAACCCAGGTCTGGCAGGTACACAATGTTACATAGTAATTACTACAGTTATATTTGTATGTGGCATGCACAATTTCAAGGTTTCGCAAATAAAATCACTGTGCAGACAATGTCTCAATGTCTGTATGTCCTCTTTTCTCCCCAGACCATACACTGGTAGAGAGTGTCAATGTGCAGATCTTACAAGAGGGAGGACGTCACTCCCTCATAATCTCTCATGTCACCAACGAAGATGAGGGCTTCTACACAGTCATCGCTTGCAATCCACATGGCGATGCCGAGTGTGCCGCTGAACTCTATGTCCAGGAGCCCAAACCTGCTATGTCATCTCAAATGTAGGAACACACTTACCACCTACATTCCTCACCATATGTATTTGGACAGTGAAGCTACATTTGTAATTTTGGCTCTGTACTCCAGCATTTTGGATTTGAAATATGACAGCGACAGTACAGAATTCCACCTTTTATTTTAGGGTATTTTCATATATATCTGTTTTACCATTTAGACATCAAATCACTTTAACTTTGTGTCTCCCATTTGAAGAAATAATAAGTATTTGGGTAAATGTTCTATAGTGTGTTAAAGTAGTCAAAACTTTAGTATTGGTTTTATAATCATTGCCTGTAGTGACTACATCAAGGTTGTGACTCTACAAATACGGTTGGTGCATTTGCAGTTTGTTTTGGGTCATGTCTTGTCCAATAGTAACTGAATGGTGAATTATGTCAGGTGTCATTTTGGAGTGAGAATAAAGTGAGAATAAAATATGTTTCTAAACACTCTTATATTCATTTGGATGCTGCCATGATCATGACAAATGCTGAATGAATCATGAATAATGAAGAGTGAGAAAGTTACAGAGGCACAAATATCATTATTCATCATTATTCATGATCTATTTATGAATTTTCTTAATCGTGGCAGCATCAGGAATAATTTAGAGGTGCTCAGAAACATCCTCTCTGCACATTTGGAAATAAAATTACTCCAGGCACCATTCACCAATAAGTTACTATTGTGCAAGACATGTCCCAGAATATACCCAAAACAATCTGCAAATGCACCCAACGAGATGTCAAGCTTGATGTAGTCATTGGGTGCAAGTGATTTGGGACCAAGCACTAACCTTTAGACTAGTTTAAAACTTATTTGGGATCGGTGTCCCGTCCACGGGACAGTTGAGCTAACATAGGCTAATGCGATTAGCATAAGGATGTAAGTAACAAGAACATTTACCAGGACATAGACATATCTGATATTGGCAGAAAGCTTAAATTCTTGTTAATCTAGCTGCACTGTCCAATTTACCGTAGCTATTACAGTGAAATAATATCATGCTATTGTTTGAGGAGAGTGCAAAATTTTGAACATGAAAAGTTATTAATAAACAAATTAGGCACATTTGAGCAGTCTTAATACAACATCTTGAACAGAAATGCAATGGTTCATTGGAACGTTTCACATACACTGCTGCCATCTAGTGGCCAAAATCTAAATTGCATGATGATGGTACAAAAAAACAGTTGTTTTTTCTTTAGTTTATCTTTTACCAGATCTTTTGTGTTATATTCTCTTACATTCCTTTCACATTTAATTTGTCCAAATACTCCAAGTGATTTCTTCAAATGGGGGGGACTAGATACTGTATATCGCGTGGGGGAGACTGGGGTCAATTGTAACACCTTCAATTTCTCCTAACAGAAACTAGCTAGAGTGACAAAACTCAGTACATGCCCATTAAAGTTCTCTCCCTGCTTGAAAAGTTTCAGCCAAATATCTCACCATTTGCTCATTTTATGGGCAAATGTTGTTTTTTTAGGTGTGTAAGTAGTTTGTTCCACTGGCTGTACATTTTTTACACTATCCTGAGCCTTAATGTCCAAGAATTCAAACTAACATAATTTTCATCACTTTATATTTGCTTAACATTGACATGATTGACATGTGTCACTATTGTTTCCTCTTGCTAGGCACATGATGTTCTGCCATGGCTGCTAGGGTTGGGGGGAATTGTAACACAGTGTGAAAATGACCCTGAGTCAAGAAGCCAAATGATGAAAACAAGTTATTTTAACTTTAAGATAGTATGAATTATACCAATAATTGTGTAATTGTCACAATTCAATATTCTTGGGGTCATGTAGAGTGCCAAAGGAGTTGTAAACATATATGACCTGGGCACCATTAGACTATTCAATATATTGTGAGAGGAACCGAACCAAATAGGGGTGTTACTGTAAATATTGGTTACATACATAAAAATCATTATTTCTTGCAAAATCATTACATACAGTGCGGCAAAAAAGTATTTAGTCAGCGACCAATTGTGCAAGTTCTCCCACTTAAAAAGATGAGAGAGGCCTGTAATTGTCATCATAGGTACACTTCAACTATGACAGACAAAATGAGAATAAAAAATCCAGAAACTCACATTGTCGGATTTTTAATGAATTAATTTGAAAATTATGGTGGAAAATAAGTATTTGGTCACCGACAAACAAGCAAGATTTCTGGCTCTCACAGACCTGTAACTTCCTGTCCACAACCTGTCCACAACCTCAAACAGTCAGACTCCAAACTCTAAAGAGCTGTCAAAGGACACCAGAAACAAAATTGTAGACCTGCACCAGGCTGGGAAGACTGAATCTGCAATAGGTAAGCAGCTTGGTTTTAAGAAATTAACTGTGGGAGCAATTATTAGGAAATGGAAGACATACAAGTCCACTGATAATCTCCCTCGATCTGGGGCTCCACGCAAGATCTCACCCTGTGGGGTCAAAATGATCACAAGAACGGTGAGCAAAAATCCCAGAACCACACGGGGGGACCTAGTGAATGACCTGCAGAGAGCTGGGACCAAAGTAACAAAGCCTACCATCAGTAACACACTACGCCGCCAGGGACTCAAATCCTGCAGTGCCAGACGTGTCCCCCTGCTTAAGCCAGTACATGTCCAGGCCCGTCTGAAGTTTGCTAGAGAGCATTTGGATGATCCAGAAGAAGATTGGGAGAATGTCATATGGTCAGATGAAACCAAAATATAACTTTTTGGTAAAAACTCAACTCGTCGTGTGTGGAGGACAAAGAATGCTGAGTTGCATCCAAAGAACGCAATACCTACTGTGAAGCATGGGGGTGGAAACATCATGCTTTGGGGCTGTTTGTCTGCAAAGGGACCTGGACGACTGATCCGCGTAAAGGAAAGAACGAATGGGGCCATGTATCGTGAGATTTTGAGTAAAAACCTCCTTCCATCAGCAAGGGCATTGAAGATGAAACGTGGCTGGGTCTTTCAGCATGACAATGATCCCAAACACACCGCCCGGGCAATGAAGGAGTTGCTTCGTAAGAAGCATTTCAAGGTCCTGGTGTGGCCTAGCCAGTCTCCAGATCTCAACCCCATAGAAAATCTTTGGAGGGAAATGAAAGTCCCTGTTGCCCAGCAACAGCCCCAAAACATCACTGCTCTAGAGGAGATCTGCATGGAGGAATGGGCCAAAATACCAGCAACAGTGTGTGAAATCCTTGTGAAGACTTACAGAAAACGTTTGACCTCTGTCATTGCCAACAAAGGGTATATAACAAAGTATTGAGATAAACTTTTGTTGTTGACCAAATACTTACTTTCCACCATAATTTGCAAATAAAGTCATAAAAAAATCTAAAATTATTTTAGTCATTTTGTCTGTCATAGTTGAAGTGTACCTATGATGAAAATTACAGGCCTCTCTCATCTTTTTAAGTGGGAGAACTTGCACAATTGGTGGCTGACTAAATACTTTTTTGCCCCACTGTATGTCTATGATGATATGATAGTTCATAAACGTTAATGTTTTTTAAAAGTTAATTGAGTTTATTTGGTTTATTTCTTAGGCATTCCATTTGACCCCAGACCTAAATCAAATCAAATGTTATTTGTCACATGCTTTGTAAACTACAGGTGCAGACTAACATTGAAATACTTACTTAAGGGTCCCTTTTCAACAATGCTGAGTTAGACATAAAAATAAAATACAAATACAAATATTGACACCAGGAAGAAATACATAGTGAATATTGAATAACAATAACTAGTAAAAATAACGTGGCTATATACAGGGAGTACCAGTACCGAGTCGATGTGCAGGTGTACGTGGTAATTGAGGTAGCTACAGTGCCTTGCGAAAGTATTCGGCCCCCTTGAACTTTGCGACCTTTTGCCACATTTCAGGCTTCAAACATAAAGATATAAAACTGTATTTTTTTGTGAAGAATCAACAACAAGTGGGACACAATCATAAAGTGGAACGACATTTATTGGATATTTCAAACTTTTTTAACAAATCAAAAACTGAAAAATTGGGCTTTTATAGCAGCCAAGGGGGGACCAACTCCATAGTATTGGCAATGATTTTGGAATGAGATGTTCGACAATCAGGTGTCCACATACACTACATGACAAAAAGTATGTATGAAAATCCCTTCAAATAAAACATTCTCCACTATTGTGTCATATTGATCAAATGCTGGAGAATAGAGACAATTTAAGTTTTAGCTTCACTGTCTAAATACAACATTTTGAAATAATCTAGCCTAGATTTCACAATCCATATTAAGCACATTCAACAAGTTGCTCTCTCTCTCTCTCCAACAACTCCCTCACTCTTTTTCATTTCCCTCCCTCCCTGCTCTCCTCCCTCCAAAGGGTGAAGCTAGAGAAGATGCCGTCCATCCCGGAGGAGCCTGAGGTGCTGGTCAACGAGGTTGAGCGCTTCATCATGCCTGACTTTGTCAAACCACTGTACGACCTGGACGTGATTGAGGGCAAGGAGGCCGTGCTCAAGTGCAAGGTGGCCGGCCTGCCGTACCCCACAATCATGTGGTTCCACAATGGCAAGAAGATCGACAGCATGGAGGACAGGAAATTGACACAGTGTGAGTTGAGATTAGTACTTTATTAGTGCAGCTATATACACCTTAGCCAAATACATTTAAACTCAGTTTTTCACAATTCCTGACATTTAATCCAAGTAAAAATTCCTTGTTTTAGGTCAGTTAGGATCATCCCTTTATTTTAAGAATGTAAAATGTCAGAATGATAATATAGAGAATGATTTATTTCAGCTTCGATTTATTTAATCACATTCCCAGTGGGTCAGAAGGTTACATTCACTCAATTTGGTAGCATTGCCTTTAAATTGTTTAACTTGGGTCAAACGTTTCGGGTAGCCTTCCAGATGCTTCCCAAAATAAGTTGGGTGAATTTTGGCCCATTCCTCCTGACAGAGCAGGTGTAACTGAGTCAGGTTTGTAGGCCTCCATGCTCGCTCAAGCTTTTTCACTTCTGCCCACAAATGTTCTATGAGATTGAGGTCAGGGCTTTGTGATGGCCACTCCAATACCTTGACTTTGTTGTCCTTAAGCCATTTTGCCACAACTTTGGAAGTATGCTTGGGGTCATTGTCCATTTGGAAGACCCATTTGAGAGCAAGCTTTAATTTCCTGACTGATGTCTTGAGATGTTGCTTCAATATGTCCAGATAATTTTCCTACCCCATGAAGCCATATATTTTGTGAAGTGCACAAGTCCCTCTTGCAGCAAAGCACCCCCACAACATGATGCTGCCACACCCGTGCTTTACGGTTCAGATGGGGTTCTTCGGCTTGCAAGCCTCCCCCTTTGTCCTCCAAACATAACGATGGTCATTATGGTCAAACAGTTTCTCCAAAAGGTACGATCTTTGTCCCCATGTGCAGGTGCAAACCGTAGTCTGGCTTTTTTTGGCGGTTTTGGAGCAGTGGCTTCTTCCTTGCTAAGCGGCCTTTCAGGTAATGACGATATAGGACTCGTTTTACTGTGGATATAGATACTTTTGTACCCGTTTCCTCCAGCATCTTCACAAGGTAATTTGCTGTTGTTCTGGGATTGATTTGCACTTTTCACACCAAAGTACATTAATCTCTATGAGACGGAACACATCTCCTTCCTGAGCAGTATGACGGCTGCGTGGACTCATGGTGTTTATACTTGCGTACTATTGTTTGTATAGATGAAAGTGGTACCTTCAGGCTTTTGGAAATTGCTCCCAAGGATGAACCAGACTTGTGGAGGTCTACAATTTTTTTCTGAGGTCTTGGCTGAATTCTTTTCCCATGATGTTAAGTAACGGTGCACTGAGTTTGAAGGTAGGCCTTGAAATACATCCGCAGGTAAACCTCCAATTGACTCAAATTATGTCAATTAGCTTATCAGAAGCTTTTAAAGCCATGACATCATTTTCTGGAATTTTCCAAGCTGTTTAAAGGCACAGTCAACTTAGTGTATCTAAACTTCTGACCAACTGTAATTGTGATACACTGAATAATAAGTGAAATAATCTGTCTGTAAACAATTGTTGGAAAAATTACTTTTGTCATGTACAAAGTAGATGTCCTAACTGACTTGCCAAAACTATAGTTTGTTAACAAGACATTTGTTTAGTGGATGAAAAATGAGTTTTAATGATTCCAACCTAAGTGTATGTAAACTTCCGTCTTCAACTGTAAGTCCAACTGCGACTTTCATACACTTGCGCATCACAACATATTGTAAAATTGTCCAAAATTAAATGCACCATAATTTATAGATAGTGTTCCTATATTTGATTAATCAGTTGTTGTACAGCAATGTTTTTTGGGAAACATCTTGAACGCTAACAACAGACTTTTAGCAGGATATAATGATTAGCTTAACGCTATGATGCACTTTGGGAAACTCACACCTGTGCTGTTCCTCTCTTCCAGTCAGAGACATCCACAGCCTGGTCATCAGCCCTGTCTGCAATGCTCACGGAGGGGTGTACAAGAGTGTCATCTCCAACAAGGTGGGCAAAGCCACTTGCTATGCCCATCTATTTGTGACTGGTGAGGAATCCCAGATTACTTTTTGTTAATACTTACAGTACTTGAAGCTGTTTTCTGAGTAAATAACCCACGGACACTAGTGAAGCTTAACCAAGTTTAATTCTTCCCAAAGGGTCTACACAGCTGTATTCAGGCATAGACATGTTTCCACCACTACAAATATATATGCTCCACTTTAGGAAATAATTACATCTTATGGTTCGACAGGAAGAGGGAAAAGGGTAATGAACCATAATTTCTCCCTTCAGGGGATCTGACCTGACCTCAACCCCTCCTTTGCCTAATCCACAGATGTCCATATGCTTCTTCTATAGCAATCCTGTGACATCCAACACATTCCAAAGCCATCTGTCTTTCTACAGAGAACCATTAACCTCTGACATAAAAAACAGTTTCTTCCACTCCTTTTCTACTATGCTTATGCGTATAGCAATGTTCAAAGTTCACCCCGAATCCAACAGTCCCTCCTTTTGAAAAATAGCTTCCTAATGTTCAATTTACATAAACTTGGAAATTACTTCAAAAAATGATAATAATACATGAATTAAAAAAACGAACAAATTAGTATCAATGAACAAACAATGATAACAAAACATGAATTGACAAAAACTACCAAATGATTATAAATGACCAAACAATGTTAACAAACATTCACAGTGAGGTTTACAAACTCAGAGACATATGGCCTCTGTTCTATGATCACACCATACACAATTGTATTTCAGTCTCTCATCACACAACAAATGACATTTCAGCTGAATCTGCTATCTTGTTACATGTCAGCTGGAGCACTTTTTGTTTCTCCACTCTCTCCTGCTGGTTCCTAAGAGTGTGATAGCATACGACTTGGAAAGCAACAAAAAGACACACAAAACATAACAGTATTAACAATGTGAGAAGCTTTGAATAATTATATATGCTTGAAAACCAAAGTCTGACACCATAACAATTCCCACTCTCTCTTCACCTGACTACTCCAGGATACTTTTCTGCTGGATTCCAGAAAAATGAAAGCCCTAAAAAGCCTACTCATGCTTTCGCCCAGTCTTCCCCTTTATGCCCCAGGTTCCAAGAGGTGTTCCCAAGTCATCCCCTCCATTTTCACCTGATAGGCACGTCACCTGATATGCAAGTGCGTATCCCTAATCAACATTACATCCTCTTGAGGTTACTCAGCACTCTATATATTGCATCAAATGAAAGGGGATAGATGTTGGGGTAATTGTACCCTAAAAAAACATGTTGAAGGCATTGATGTGAAAGCATAGCTTTTTAGGGATAGTATTCGTAAATTTGGATGACTGAGGTTCCCAAAGTAAATTGCCTGATACTCAAGCCCAGAAGCTAAACCTGAGGAAAATCCATCCAGTGGGATATTTGTGGGTACTTTTCAATTGAATGCCTATACCATATGTAATGGGTTAGTACCAAGCTTGCAGTTCCTATGGCTTCCACTAGATGTCAACAGTCTTTAGACATTGTTTCAGGCTTGAATTCTGAAAAATGAGGAAGAATGAGACCATTTTGTAAGTGGACTGTAGAATGAAGCAGAGCTGATTTGCGCACCTGACTGATTGCGCACCCTTCATTGTTTTTCCTTTCTATTGAATAAGCTATTGTCCGGTTGAAATATTAGCAATTATTTAGACAATAGCAAACCTTAGGATTAATTCTAAACATCGTTTGACATGTTTTGATGAACTTTACTGGTACTATTAGGATGTGTTTGTCTGCATGTTGTGACCGCCTTTGAGCCAGTGGATTACTGAACAAAACTCTCCAAAAAAACTGAGATTTGGGATATAAAGAGGGACTTTATCGAGCAAAATGAACATTTTTTGTGTAACAGCTCTTGTGACTGCAACCAGATGAAGATCATCAAAGGTAAGTGATTCATTTTATCACTATTTCTGTCTTTCGTGACTCTCTACTTGGCTTGAAAATGTTTGTATGCAAACAGGGGGCGCTGTCCTTAGATAATTGCATGGTATGCTTTCGCCGTAAAGCCTTTTTGAAATCTGACACAGCGGCTGGATTAACAAGAAGTTAATCTTTAAGCCGATGTATAACACTTGTATCTTTTATGAATGTTTATTATGAGTATTTCTGTATTTTGAACTTGACGCTCTGCAATTTCACTGGATGTTATCGAGGTGGGTCGCTAGCAGAACGCCTATCCCAGACAGGTTTTAAGCCTACCCCCTCCTTTTTCGAACATTCTGTTAAAAATCGCGCAACTTTTCAGCGTCCTGCTACTCATGCCAGGAATATAGTATATGCATATGATTAGTATGTGTGGATAGAAAACACTCTGAAGTTTCTAAAACTGGTTAAATCACGGCTGTGACTATAACAGATTGTGTGTTTCATCGAAAAGCGCAAGAAAAACTTTTTACTGAAAGCTAAAAATAATATCCATGCGTCACTTTCATGGATTGTTAAAAGGGCACAAAATGATTTATGGACCTGCATGCAATTCCTACAGATTCCACACGATGTCGCCATTGTCGTCATTATCCGGGGAGTTTTTTGTTGGTAAATCCAACTAACTGGATTCCATTTCTTCCGGTCTCCGCCAGGATGTTTTGAAGTGCACATTGTCGGCCATTGATTTGAAGAAAAGGAGCTATTGAATACACATCGCCCTGTAATCATTTTGATAGATTATAAACGTTTACTAATACCTAAAGTTGGATTACAAAAGTATTTCGAAGTGTTTTGTGAAAGTTTATCGTCAACTTTTTTAATTTAAAAAAATGACGCTGCGTTTTAAAACAATGTTTTTTTCTGAATTACACAGCTTCCATAGATGGCTATTTTGGGTATATATGGACCGATTTAATCGAAAAAAAGACCCAATAGTGATGTTTATGGGGCATATAGGAGTGCCAAGAAAGAAGCTCGTCAAAGGTAATGAATGTTTTATATTTTATTTCTGCGTTTGTGTATCGCCGGCTACGCTAAATCTTTTGTTTACGTCGCATTCAGGCATTTTGGGGTGTTGCATGCTATCAGATAATAGCTTCTCATGCTTTCGCTGAAAAGCATTTTAAAAATCTGACTTGTTGGCTAGATTCACAACGAGTGTAGCTTTAATTCTATACCCTGCATGTGTATTTTGATGAACGTTTGAGTTTTAACGAGTACATTTAGCATTTAGCGTAGCACATTTGCATTTCCAGGTGCCTAGTTGAGACATCTGCGTCTCAAGTAGGATCAAGAAGTTAACCAATAAAGCAGCTAACCCAACCCAACTATGATGTTTAAAGTTGCTCCCAGACCCAACCCATCTGCATGTCTTACAGTGGAATCTAGTCTCTCTCTCTCTCTTTCGCTCTGCTTCCTCTGTCATGGTGTCTTCAAGCTCACCCATTATGCAGTTGGACCTCACTTCATGTGAGAACTATGCACCCCCCCAAGGAGAGACATGACAATCTTTACGGCTGCAGGTGCTGTAAGGAGTACTGTGTGTAGACCAAACCAACGCTGTCCCAACACCCCCGCCTGGTGTATCTTGATGTACACTCAATCTCCAGAATTCAGCCCATACCCTTGGTTATCTCTGCTTTCACCTGAGGATATACACACTGCAACACATGGGTCATTTCCTGACCACATAGACTCTTCTCTTATGGCATGATCACTAATTTGTGACATTTTTGAATAACAGCCTCCCCTGTACTCCCATTGGTCTCTCAATTACCAGTTACCAATCCATGTGGCATGAGTCCTCATAAACTGATATCCCAACAATGCTACTAAAGTAACCGCTGCTACTACTAACATGGCCCATGACTCCTTCAATTAATCTGTCAAGTGTTCACCGGGTATTAGAAATTGGGAAAAGATTAATGAGTTGGGAAGAATATCCAACAGTCACAGGTTTATTGAAAGTTTACTATAGTGTCTGAAATGCCACCACTATCTCTTCTACTCTCACCATGATATTAATTTTTGAGCCCCCATAGATCTCTACTGCAGTCATGCCATGATCTGGGTATGTGTAATGGTCAATTAAATCCCCATATTGTGTACAGTTAGCTGTCCTCCTATGAGCTATCTCCTGTAATAATATGCAGTCTCTGGGAATGATACTCCTCTATCATTCCATCTAACCCATAACACGCTAGCCACTAGTCACTACTCCAAAAAAAACTTTCATGGTTGACACTTAGAGATAAGGTTTCTGGAGCCTCCCAACGGCCAAATGCATTTTACTAGCGCCCCCACCCCTCACCGTTCTGCAGCAACTCTCTCTCTCACTGTGTCCAAATCATAACTAAAACATTTTATAGATTATCCAACCCAAATAAAAAAATGACAGCCCTTAGTGCTTACTTTGAGTATAGGACTCGAATCCCAGCTTCTCAGTTTTATATAATTTTAATTTGTTACCTTTAGAATCCATTCCCCTGGCATTTTGACTAGAATCTTCAACCAAAATGCATTTTCCTTTGGCAAATTTAGCCAATTTCTCATCGTAAGGAATCTGCAATATTTGATCCCTGGCCTCTACTAAAAAGTTAGGTAAGACGTGATTTCATACAGTATGTCTTCCTTCACATAGAAACTGTAATCTCTATCAACCACTTATCGATCGAACCGAGGCTATACACAGCTAGGTGAAAGTTCCTGTCCTGCTACCTTCCAGAGGATTTGTTGTTTGCTCTTTGAGACAAATAATGCAAACGCTTGTCTGGCGGCATTTTCTCAGAATACAGCAGGCTCCATATCCACTTTACACTCCCTTTTCCAATGACCAATAGCTCCACACCTAAAACAGGACTCTGTCTCCCTATGCTTTGATGCTTTTCCGCTATGTTTCTTTGTCTTACCTTGGCCATTGAAACGATAGTTAGTGATTTTCCCTATCGCCCTATTAACCCCTCGCACGTCTGCGAAGTGAGCGGAGTAATATTCCACTCTCAAAACATCCCCTTGAATTATATCCATTACCCCCGCAATAACCGTTTTTATCACAGGGTTCAAACCTGCCATCAAAGCAGAAGTGCAAATTCTATCAATGCACCTAGCTCAATATTACAGGGAGAATAGGGCCGTTTGTCGCCATATCAAAAGTTATTATTCCTTAATCTCTCCCGACGGTGTTCAGTGTGTTTTGGAATACACACCTTTAATGAACTATTTTCCAAGGTAGCGCTACACACTTCCCAGGACAATAATTAATTGGTCACGGCACTTAATACCGTGTTTTCGAACGTTTACTATAGCGTCTGCAATTGTTTTACTGGAGAATACGGATGACTTAATGTTTTATTCCATTATTTCTTCATATCACTATTATTGATAACCCACATAATCTTTCTTGGCTCCCCCTCCCCATAAGGCATAAATCAACCTCTCTCCATTTTGATACTGCTACTGCACGTAAATCAAACCGTGTTCGAATATCTTATTTTTCCTTCTTGTATTTTAACTCACTAGCTCCTATAACTCTCATCTTACAAAAACTCATTGCAACTGGGACTTTTGCCCTTTTACTGATCTCGCAGGGGAATACCCCCACTAGGGACCTATCTTAATACGGAACCTACCCTCCCCTGTATTGTCACTCCTGGCTCTCGCAGAGGAAAACCTCCACTTAGGACCTATCCTTATGGAACCTACCCTGTACCAGATATTTACGACCGGTCTTTATACAATGGGCATACAGAATTAAACTCAGGCTCTCCCGGTCCATATCCCATAATTTGTTCAGCCTACAATTCTCATCTCCCCAAGATGTCAAAATGAGCGGAAACAGGGATAGGAACTTGCCTACCTTGTTTGTTGCCAGTTCTGCTTCACTCATCTGGACTCTTTGGTTTGACTACAAATTGTGGTGAACCCTGCTCGCAGTGCCATCTGTTAGGTTCACATTTTTCAGAGTAAATAACTCAGACACTAGAGAAGCTTAACCAAGTTTAATTCTTCCCAAAGTGTCGACACAGCTGTATTCAGACAAAGACATGTTTCCACCATTACAAGTAAATATACTCCACTTTAGACACCCCTCCTTCTCTCCAATCCTTACTTCTTATGGTTCGACAGGAAGAGGGTAAATGGGTAATGAACCATAATTTCTTCCTTCTGGGATCTGACCTGACCTCAGCTTCCTCTATAGCAATCCTGTGACCTTCTCCAGTCCACCCAACACATTCCAAAGCCATCTGTCTTTCTACAGAGAACCATTAACTGACGTGAAAACCTGTCTCTTTCACTCCTTTATATACTATGATTGTGCGTATAACAATTTTTTAAGTTTACCCTGAATCCAACAAAGCCTAAAGGTTTAATGCATTATGTTACATTTATAATGCGTTGTAAGACTTGTCATGTGCATGTATACTGCCTAAAATCCAGCCATGTTGAGTCAGTTGACATTTGATAAACTTTGTCAATAGAATCCTTTTTAATTTAATTTCATTTAAATGTAACCTTTATTTAACTAGGCAAGTCAGTTAAGAACAAACATTTTTTTTGAATGACGGCCTCAAGAGAGTCTAGTCTGTTGCTGAATTCCAAATCAACAACTATAGCCCCTACCCCCATGGCACTCCTGTAGATCTGAAAGGATCTGATAGGTTTAAGCAACACAGCAATTGCATAGGGTTTCCTTGCTTTGCCTCGACTGGGTGGAGTTTTTGCCATATTGCGCGCACCTTGCCAAGGGTTTATGGGCTCGAGGTCAATTTGGGATTCAGCATACATTGATGCACACACAAGAGGGCCATTTTACCATTCCTCATTAACTTTAACTACAGTGTTGATGGAATAGGGGACCTGGGCTGCAGTCCAAATAAAAAGTAGACAGCCCTTGGCCCTAAACCCTCAGTCCTTGAATTACGTTTTACATCGTCACAACCGAGTGTACCTTCCCAAGCGAGGGAGAGTGATGATCAGAGAGGCAATCTCAATGGTGGAAATCTTGAAATTGAGATTAAAAACAACCAACCTAATTAATGTACCTAGCAAGCTAACATAGCTAGCTAGCACTCCAGTCAGGTAGCTAGCTACAGTCACCCACAGCTGGCTAGCTAGTTTTATAGTTTGGTCATTTATAAATATATATATGTTTATGAAGCTATCTACTTTTTATAGCCCTTTTTATAGCCCCCCTTTTTATAGCCCCCAATAGCCCCCAATTTGCCAACGCTAAAATCAATGTCATATACACTACCGTTCAAAGGTTTGGGGTCACTTAGAAATGTCCTTGTTTTCCATGAAAACATACATGAAAATATTTGCAAAATGAATAGGAAATATAGACAAGACGTTGTCAAGGTCATACATAATGATTTTTAATTGAAATAATAATTCTGTCCTTCAAACTTTGCTTTTGTCAAAGGATCCTCCATTTGCAGCCATTACAGCCCTGCAGTCCTTTGGCATTCTAGTTGTCAATTTGTTGAGGTAATCTGAAGAGATTTGCTTCCTGAAAGCACCTCCCACAATTTGGATTGGCTTGATGGGCACTTCTTACGTAGGGTTCTTACGTAGGGTTACCCTAACCCTAACCCTAACCCATACGGTCAAGGTGCTCCCACAACAGCTCAATAAATTTGAAATTCGGTGACTGTGCTGGCCACTCCATTATAGACAGAATACGAGTTGACTGCTTCTTCCCTAAATAGCTATGGCATAGTTTAGAGCTGTGCTTTGGGTCATTGTCCTGTTGTAGGAGGAAATTGGCTCCAATAAAGCGCCATCCACAGGGTATGGCATGGCGTTGCAAAATGGAGTGATTGCCTTCCTTCTTCAAGATTCCTTTTACCATGTACAAATCTCCCACTTTACCACCACCAAAGCACGCACAGACCATCACATTGCCTGCACCACGCTTGACAGATGGCGTCAAGCACTCCTCCAGAAACTTTTCATTTTTTCTGCATGTCTCACGAATGTTCTTCTTTGTGATCCGAAAACCTCAAACTTAGATTTGTCTGACCATAACAATTTTTTTAATCTTCCTCTGTCCAGTGTCGGTGTTCTTTTACCCATCTTAATCTTTTATTTTTATTGGCCAGTCTGGGATGTAGCTTTTTCTTTGCAGCTCTGCCTAGAAGGCCAGCATCCCAGAGTTGCCTCTTCACTGTTGATGTTGAGACTGGTGTTTTGCGGGTACTATTTAATGAAGCTGCCAGTTGAGTACTTGTGAGGCATCTGTTTCTCAAACTAGACACTAATATACTTGTCTTCTTGCTCAGTTGTGCATTGGGGCCTCCCACTTCTCTTTATATTCTGGTTTTAGCCAGGTTGTGCTGTTCTGTGAAGGGAGTAGTACACAGCGCTGTACGAGATCTTATTTTTTGGCGATTTTTCACATGGAATGGCCTTCATTTCTTAGAACAAGAATAGACTGACGAGTTTCAGAAGAAAGGTCTTTGTTTCTGGTCCATTTTGAGCCTGTAATCAAACCCACAAATACTGATGCTCCAAATACTCAACTGGCCTTTCTAAAGAAGGCCAGTTTTATCACTTCTTTAATCAGGACAACAGTTTCAGCTGTGCTTACATAATTGCAAAAGGGTTTTCTAATGATCAATTTGCCTTTTAAAATGATAAACATGGATTAGCTAACACAACGTGCCATTGGAACACAGGAGTGATGGTTGCTGATAATGGGCCTCTGTACGCCTATGTAGATTTACAACATTAACAATGTCTACACTGTATTTCTGATCAATTTGATGTTATTTTAATAGACAAAACATGTGCTTTTCTGTCAAAACAAGGACATTTCTAAGTGACCCCAAAATTTGGAACATTAGTGTATATTTTGTTTTTGCAAGCTAGCTTAATAAATGTATCTGACATACCGAAAATAAAGCCCTGTTGATTCAATTTGACAGTTCGCGGCCGCTGGAGTATGACACATGACTACAGTTTGCATTGATTTGTGGGTCATATCAATGACACAAGTGATCAAAGTTGTTCACTCGCTCCTTCTAGCAAAATCGAGGGCAGAGTGGTCAAGTTTAGTGAATTGAACCTCCACATAAGATTGCAATCGAACTGTATCCATTTTCGATGGGGATTCCCCCGATGGAAAGTTGCTAGCGCGAGGGCTTAGAGGGTAAAAATGTGTTTGGACTGCAGCCCTAACAAACGTTTCTAACAATTGTTCAAATCTATTATAAAATGTATATCCTCCTATTCAAGAAGTTAGTCCTTTACTGTAGGGTAGGTGGTAAAGGGACACTGTTTATATGAATAGGGGGATATACATTTTTATCGAAGATAAAAAACACTTATGGTGTTAAACACTTACTGTTTGGTTATTTTCAGATGTTCTTCCAGACCCTCCAGATGGGCCCCCAGTAATAGAGGCGGTTACTGGCAAGACTATCACCCTGAGCTGGAAGAAACCCCGGAGGCTGGATCCCTCTATTGGTAATTTTCATTTCACTAGCATTTCTATCATTCATTATAATGTGGATTGTGAAACCATGGTTCCCTGTATTTCAAAAGCTAGCTGCTAGACAGTTGTAACATCACCCGATGAAAAATAAAAATGAAGTGAAGAATGATGTACAGTGGGGCAAAAAAGTATTTAGTCAGCCACCAATTGTGCAAGTTCTCCCACTTAAAAAGATGTGAGAGGCCTGTAATTGTCATCATAGGTACACTTCAACTATGACAGACAAAATGAGATTTTTTTTCCCAGAAAATCACATTGTAGGATTTTTTATTAATTTATTTGCAAATTATGGTGGAAAATAAGTATTTGGTCAATAACAAAAGTTTATCTCAATACTTTGTTATATACCCTTTGTTGGCAATGACAGAGGTCAAACGTTTTCTGTAAGTCTTCACAGGCCTCTATTATATTTTTAAGTGGAAGAACTTGCACAATTGGTGGCTGACTAAATACTTTTTTGCCCCACTGTATATCTTTACTGTATTTGGTATTACCAAGTTTATAATCAAAGGATACGGCACCAGGGTGAATCATTTATTGATTAAGAATATTGAGTAAGATGAGGCTGGAAGTATCATATCCATTTTCGTAGTACAGGATAAGCTCTATACTGAACTAAAATATAAACACAACATTTAGTGTTGGTCCCATGTTTCATGAGCTGATATAAAAGATCCCAGAAATGTTCCATACACACAAACAAAGAATTTCTGCACAAACTTTCAGAAACCATCTCAGGGAAGTTCCTTTGCTTGTTCATCCTGACCAGGGTCTTGACCTAACTGCAGATCGGCGTCGTAACCGGCTTCAGTGGGCAAAGACTCATCTTCAATGCCCACTGGAGAAGTGTGCTCTGCAAGGATGAATCCCGGTTTCAACTGTACCGGGCAGACGTGTGGGCGAGCAGGATGCTGATGTGAACTGAGTGCCCGATGGTGGAGTTGGGGTTATGGTATGGGCAGGCATAAGCTACAGACAATGAACACAAATGCACTTTATCGATGGCAACACAAATGCACTTTATTGATGGCAATTAGAATGCACAGAATGCACATGATGAGATCCTGACGCCCATTGTTGTGCCATTCATCTGCCACCATCACTTCATGTTCCAGCATGATAATGCACGGGCACGTCGCAAGGATCTGTACATAATTCCTGGAAGCTGAAAATGTCCCAGTTCTTCCATGGCCTGCATACTCACCAGACATGTCACCCACTGAGCATGTTTGGGATGCTCTAGATCGACATGTACGACAGCGTGTTCCAGTTCCTGACAATATCCAGCAACTTCACACAGCCATTGAAGAGGAGTGAGACAACATTCCACCGGCCACAGGCCACGATCAACAGCCTGATCAACTCTATGCGGAGATGTGTCTCTCTGCATGGGGAAAATGGTGGTTACACCAGATACTGACTGGTTTTCTGATCCACACCTTTTTCTTTTTTTAATGTATCTGTGACCAACAGATACTTATCTATATTTCCAGTAATGTGAAATCTATAGATTAGGCCCTACTGAATTAATTTAAATTGACTGATTTCCTTATATGAACTGTTACTCTGTAAAATCTTTGAAGTTGTTGCATGTTGCATTTATATTTTTCTTCAGTGTAGTATATGTTCAAGTTCATTCTGTTTGAATGCCATTCCAACAGGTCAAAGGTTATAATCTGTCTACATGTATTCACACGTATCAAAAATGTATTTTTGCCATTGCAGATCCCAACACGTTGATGTATGCCATCCAACAACAAGCACTGGGCTCGATCCAGTGGACCATTATAGTGTCCAGTCTGAAAGACCCTTGCTATACAGTGACCAGCTGCTCCAAAGGAGTCTGCTATGCCTTCAGGGTCCTGTCAATCACCACCAAGGCCTTTAGCAAACCCTCTCCGTCCACAGACCCAGTGCAACTTGTCAACAGAGGTATGAGCCATCAAATGAGGGCAACATGAATTGATGACATGATGCCTATATTAGTGGTTCGTGGCAAGGGCTGGTTTAATAACAACATGTAAGAATGGCTTGCACTCTCTCCTTGTCCAAAAGACTGCTGACAAGGCTTATAACAAATATGTAGTTTTGAAAATGTGATGAACTATCCCTTTAAAGAGATTTAATTTCTTCCAAGGTCCATATCTTCAGGAGGGTCCGGTGATCATTGATAAGCCAGACATAGTCTATGTCCAGGAGAACCTGTCATTCAGCATCACCATCACTCTGAACCACGTCAACGCTTCAGTTATCTGGAAGAGGCAAGTCACACACTGTATCACTACAGCTGAAACAATAACAATAATGTATTAACATGGTTATTTTAAGCAGATGCTTTAAATTTGAAGGTACAATTTAACTCATAGTTAGTATACACTGAGGGTACAACAATTAAGGACACCTGCTCTTTCCATGACATAGACTGACCAGATGAATCCAGGTGAAAGCTATGATCTCTTATTGATGTCACTTGTCAAAGCCACTTCAATCAGTGTAGATGAAGGTAAGGAGACAGGTTAACTTCTCAAAGTATAGGGGGCAGCATTTTCACTTTTGGATAAATATCGTGCCCAATTTCATCTTCCTGCTACTCATGAGATATAAGATAACATATGCATATTATTAGTAGATTTGGATAGAAAACACTCTGAAGTTTCTAAAACTGTTTGAATCATGTCTGTGAGTATAACAGAACTTATGTAGCAGGCAAAACCCAGAGGACTAACCGTTCAGAATTTTGTTTTTTGAGGTCTCTGTCTGTTCAGTTAGTTCTCATTGCTAGCTAGGCATAATGCTATGCTAGGCTATCGATAAACTTACACAAATGCGTGTCTTGCTTTGGCTGTAAAGCATATTTTCAAAATCTGAGATGACAGAGTGATTAACAAAAGGCTAAGCTGTGTTTGAATATATTTCACTTCATGAATATGAATATTTTCTAGTATGACAATTCTCCCGGATCCGGGATGGGTAGTTACAAAAGGTTTTAAGAAAATCGATTTGCATATTTACCAAAGGGCCCCAGGGGACTGGTATTTCCCCCTTTGGACATATGACTCACATTGTGATTCATGCATCACCCCCAAAAAAACAACACTGGTTGTGTTGGTTCCACATGTCACCAGAGGGCGGCAAAGACCGTCCAAGAGACATTAACGACACTTAGGTGTGTCCTATTTACTCATTATAATTTCCCTGGGATCTCCTCCCAGACCTGGACTAAAGCATCCGCCAACTCCTGGACAGTCTGTGGTGCAACGTGGCGTTGGTGGATGGAGCGAGACATGATGTCCCAGATGTGCTCAATTGGATTCAGGTCTGGGGTCCTGCTGCAGGGTTGTTGCCCTCCTACGGCCTCCTCCACATCTCCTGATGTACTGGCCTGTCTCCTGGGAGCGCCTCCATGCTCTGGACACTACGCTGACAGACACAGCAAACCTTCTTGCCACAGCTCGCATTGATGTCCCATCCTGGATGAGCTGCACTACCTGAGCCACTTGTGTGGGTTGTAGACTCCGTCTCATGCTACCACTCATGCAGACCACCGCCAGCATTCAAAAGTGAACAAAACATCAGCCAGGTAGCATAGGAACTGAGAAGTGGTCTGTGGTCACCACCTGCAGAACCACTCCTTTATTGGGGGTGTCTTGCTAATTGCCTATAATTTCCAACTGTTGTCTATTCCATTTGCACAACAGCATGTGAAATGTATTGTTAATCAGTGTTGCTTCCTAAGTGGACAGTTTGATTTCACAGAAGTGTGATTGACTTGGAGTTACATTGTGTTGTTTAAGTGTTCCCTTTATTTTTTTGAGCAGTGTATAAACAGCTGAATATGAGCTTTACCAAAACAATGCTGTGCGCAACATGCGTTGCCCCTTCCGGTATGAAACTTCAATGGCGAATGACCCTCTTTACGCCGGAGTTTACTACATGGGTTGGTCTTCCAACACATAAACATTACATATTGCCGTTTACCTCAGCTCATTGGCTATCTACCCAGCTAGATTTCAAGACGATCAGTGGTCATTGGGTTAAAATACAGTCAATCAACGAAACAGAGGGCAAATAATTGGTGCACAATGATGTCATTACTTGTTGTCTTCAAATCGGTTTCTTTCAGTTAATATGTCCCGCGAAATGACCCATCAGGTTTGGTTGTGTTACAAACAAACCAGTTGCAATGAAACCAAACATGACAGGAAAAGTCACATTTTGTGTGTGTATTTACCTCTAGTGTGTCGTCGAAAATGGAATGAGACGGAATTCACTACACAAGAGGTTCACAAAATGTTTTGTGTTAGGCTATAAAAATGGATTTTATCAAACAAAAGACCATTCATTGTGTAACAATGAGCATTGGGATTGCAAACAGAGGAAGATCGTCAAAGGTAAACTATTTATTTTATTGCAGTTTGTGATTTTGTTACGCCTGTGCTGGTTGAAATAGTTGTTTTTAATGGGGCTCTATCCTCAGATAATCGCATCGTATTCTTTCGCAGAAATCCTTTTTTAAATCTGACAACGCAGTTGGATTAAAAAGATTCTAGGCTTTCGAAACATGTGAGACACTTGTATTTTCATGAACGTTTAATATGACTATTTATGTAGCGATCACCGTATGTTGTCGAATTTCATCCCGCTACCTGGTTCCGTGCGCAGAGAGGTTAAGTGAGTGTTTCTTTCCCTGTACCTCAGACATTATTTAAAGATATTTAAAAAATGGCAAACATTTTGTGTGTCAGGTTTGCATTGGGGGTTTCAATACATTTCTTGTCAATATAATTTACATGTGTGCAACCAAACCCCTGACAACAGACACTTCACAATTTGTGTGCCCTTTAACTTCTTGACGCTATCCATCCCTGTAGTGGAATAATTGTCATCAACAACCGCTGAATATCATAGCGCCACATTCAAATAATATTACTACAAATATTTATATTCATGAAATCATAAGTGCAATATTGCAAAACACAGTTTAGCCTTTTGTTAATCCACCTGTCGTGTCAGATTTTGAAAATATGCTTTACAGCGAAAGCAATCCAAGCGTTTGTGTAAGTTTATCGATCGCTCGACAAAACATTATGTACACTTAGCATCAAGTAGCTTGGTCACGAAATCAGAAAAGCAATCAAATTAATCATTTACCTTTGATGATCTTGGGATGTTTTCACTCACAAGACTCCCATTTACACAATAAATGTTCCATTTGTTCCGTAAAGATTATTTTTATATCCAAAAAACCTCAACCTTTGTTTGGCGCGTTATGTTCAGAAATCCACAGGAAAGAGCGATCATGACAACCCAGACGAAAATTCCAAATAATATACGTAATGTCCACAGAAACATGTCAAACGTTTTTTACAATCAATTCTCAGGTTGTTTTTAAAATATATAATCAATAATATATCAACCGCAACTGTCTTTATCAGTAGGAGAGGGAGAGGCAATGGCTGCCCAAACTCTGTTGCGTGAGCAAAACTCATGCGAACACCTGACGCGATGTTATCTTTCTCGCTCATTTTTCAAAATAAAAGCCTGAAACTATGTCTAAAGACTGTTGACACCTTGAGGAAGCAATAGGAAAAGGAATCTGGTTGATATCTCTTTAAATGGAGCGAAGGCAGGCTATGGAACATGGAGCCAAAATAGAAGCCACTTCCTGCTTTGATTTTCCTCAGGTTTCGCCTGCAATATCAGTTCTGTTATACTAACAGACAATATTTTGACAATTTTGGAAACTTTAGAGTGTTTTCTATCCTAATCTGTCAATTATATGCATATTCTAGCATATGGGCCTGAGAAATAGGCCGGTTACATTGGGAACGTTATTTTTCCAAACATAAAAATAGTGCCCCCTAGCGTCAAGAGGTTAAGGTGCATCCTTTCTAACCCATGAAAAACCCACTAAAACCAAAATAAAAAGACCCCACACAATAAATCAGTATTAACACCACTAACAAATATTAATTTGGTAAAAACAAACAAAATGGCCAGGCAATACTTAATTTGGGAGATCCCTTCATTTAGTCTACCCTGACAATGTTACCTCTTAATATGTATTACTAATTTCTGTTGGATATTCAGTTTCTACTTCACATTGTCTATTATTTTACGATTAATATGTAATGTGCTGAATTTATAAAATACATCAGCCAATTCACAAGGGAAGAGATACACTCTCAAAGATACACTTTGGTGGGAGCTTCCTTTTTAGATATCCTTTCATTCTCAAAACAAGGTTATGGGCGTACTGCCAAATTGCAGATACTGGTAGTGAGGATTCAGTCAGTCACTTGCATGAACAAAGACATTGATTATTGGAAAAGGAGAAACATAACATTTTCCATCACATGTCCTTGTTTTGTACACTCAGTGTATGTGGCCCATGTGGGAATCAAACTCACAACCTTCATATTGCCAGCAACCAGCACCATACCCCAACCCACTGTGCCCTCAATCAATTGGCCATATTGTTCTTAACTGTATTTGAAAGCACCATGCCCGTTCTCTGGCCTTCTTGTTTGCTTCACAACAATTGAGTTCACAAATACGCCAGTGTGCAAGAATGCCATTTTAATACCAAGTACTGTAGGATAAAAATATAAGATGTGTGAAACAGACACACAACAAAAGTTCTTACCCCTAAAATGTAACATCACCAAGGCAATGGGATATCTAAGCTGCCTTATTGTTCTCTGCGATTAGGAGTGGAGTGGTCCTTGCAATCAAACCTGGGCTGTATGAGATGAGTATGCCTGATGATGACCAGCACTCTCTGAAGATCATGAGGGTGAAGAGTGGCGATGTGGGTCAACTGATGTGTGTTGCCTCCAACAAGTTTGGCGTCGACTCCTGCATCTTTAGTGTGGACATGGCAGGTGAGTGCAATAATGACAGATTATGATAATGGATTGAATTTACAGTATGTAACTCTCTTTGCAGCTGCTCAAAGAGCTTTGCATTTTTTGCGAGTGGAAACTCTTCTCATCCACTATAGTAATGGCCATTAAGAAGTTAGCTACTTTTTCAAAATGTCTTGCTGCATACATCGTCAGGTACATCGTCAGGAAATGTTGTGTGCTTCATGTTTTGTTTCCTTGCCATGATACTTTGAGTATCGACATACTGAATAATGTGACAACAGTATCTAACACATTTTCTTGTTCTCTCTGAAGCACCACCAACCTTTGAGTCCATCATGGAGGATGTGGATGTGCACATGGGGGAGACACCTTGCTTGGCTGTGGTTGTGGAGGGCAAGCCCATTCCCGACATCCTTTGGTTTAAGGTGTATATCATTGTAACCCTTTATGAAATTGCACTCATGCAATATATATACTCTATAGATAACTAGTTTGATAACCAGAATCTAGGTACCCAGCTGGTAACTGTTTAGAAGGTACATAAACAATGACTTGTAGTGACAGGATACTCCAAATTATGTTTCGAATTAGTTTATAAAGACTTCATAAAGCTTTCATAAAGTGTTCATAAACACTACATAGATGTGTCACAAATAATCTATGACTCTATGTCATGCCAAATAAAGAGTTCATAAACAGTGGTGTAATTGTAAAACTTGAGTAAAAGTAAAGATACCTTAATATAAAAGTAAAAGTGAAAGTCATCCAGTAAAATAGTACTTGAGGAAAAGTATTTGGTTTTAACTATACTTAAGTAACAAAAGTAAAAGTATAAATCATTTAAAATTCCTCATATTAAGCAAACCAGATGGCACCATTCTCGGGAGGCGAAGGTCGAGTCATGCATTCTCCGAAACATGACCCACCAAACCGCGCTTCTTAACACCGGTTACTTAACCCGGAAGCCAGCCACACCAATGTGTCAGAGGAAACACTTTTCACCTGACGACCAAGGTCAGCCTGCAGGCACCCGGCCCATCACAAGGAGTCGCTAGAGCACGATGAACCAAGTAAAGCTCCTCCGGCCAAACCCTCCCCTAACCCGAACTACAATGGGCCAATTGTGCGTACTTTTGGGTGTCATGGAAAATGTATGGAGTAAAAAGTACATTATTTTCTTTAGGAATGTAGTGAAGTAAAAGTAAAAGTGGTAAAAAAATATAAATAATAAAGTATAGATACCCCAAAAAACTACTTAAGTAATACTAGTATTTTTACTGAGGTACTTTACACCACTGTTCATAAATGTGGCATCATTACCAATGTCAAACGTGTTGTATATGACATAATCCTGTGCTTCTTAAAGGGTGACAAAAGCATGGCTTACAAAGGCTTTATAAATCCTATTAAATTGAGCCATCACAAAACGTCTAAAACCTTGTCATACACCCTGCTGAAAGATTGTAACAGGTTGTAATCGACCCCTGGTCTCCAGCACGGGAACAGAATACCTGGTGGCTAGGTAGTCTCCGGTTCGACTACTCTAAATCATATTGGCTCTGACACACAAACACATGCATTGCTGGTCCATTGACTCATCTAAATTCCCCTCACATCATGAGATAACTTTCATAAATCGGCAGTGCGTTTATAATCTATTTATTGGCACTTTATGTAGTGTCCTGTAATACTTCATTTGAAGTGAGACACGTTTGGTTATTCATAACACATCCATAAAGACTCTATATTACTTGACCCTGTCCCCTCGCTATTGCTAACACAAGAGAGGTCAAATAAAAGTGAAAACAATACAAATACACAAATACACTTGTCCCCGAGCTGGCGGATGAATGGTTCCTGCCTCTGCATGCTGGAGGTACTGCATGTTGGATCCAACCTTGAAAGTAACAACAAAGAAAGTTTAGCTGGTCTGTTAGATATGCCTTTGTCACCACATCTGGATAAGGGCATTTCTCTGCTGCACTGAGAGGACAGATGAACTGCATTGTAGAAATGGTCCTACTATGTGTTATTATTTAGCCTCTATACCTACAGGTTGTATATTAGGGGTGAATCATTTCCCCATTCATTCTGTATGATGATGGAGGCAGGATGGCAGGAACCTCCTTCCTGGCCACATCGCCAAATGGGTCTATTGGGGAAAACAACATTTCAAACAAATTCTAATTAATGATGTGATCAGGAAGATATATTGGATCAGGGCATTAATATGTCAAATTCCATAATAAACCAATAAAGTATGATGTAATTATAATATATAATATATATAGATTCCAAGAACACAGGATGAGATGTTACTATCCTTTGTGCAAGCACTTCCAAGAGTTAATGAACAGTGAGCCTGGTGAAATTTGGGGAGCGCATCATCAGTAGTGTACCTTTGGTTCCTAGGGTGTTTCGGCCTTTCACACTATACACCCTCCCCAAAGGCGGCCAGCGACAGGGTGATCAATCCTACGCTTGCGTCCCATTCCCAATTAGTCATAGGAGTTGCCTTGTTGATGATAGCCAACATCCCATGGGACTATGCATGGCAGGGGCATCCTCCTCCCTGAGTCAAGCATTGTTGACCGCATACCTCCTGGCCCTCTCACTTCGGGGCCCAGCTGGGGTCTTTCCTCTTCATCCAGAGCCACTGACTGCTGCCTTCTGCCGCCTCCGATACAGCTTTGATTGCCGAACGCTGGCTCTGGCCCTTAATTCCAAGGTCTCTAAGCAGTCTGGTTGTAGATGTTGCCACAAAACCTCTGCAGCCCACCTCCACTGGTCGGACTTCTGTGTTCCAGCCATGATGCCGTGCTTCGGCAGCTAGATCGGCATAGCGCAGATGCTTTCGCTCATAAGCCTCATCTACTGAGTCTTCCCAGGGTACTGTGAGCTCAATGATGAAGACCTTCTTGAGTGAACGGGACCAGAGCACCATGTCAGGTCTTAGGGTGGTGGTTGCGATCTCCGGAGGAAACACAAGTTGCCGGCCAATGTCAGCTAGCATTTTCCAGTCGCGGGCCAAGCGCAGCTGGTCTCGCTCTAATGGTGTCGAGCCGCGCTTCGGTGGTTTAGCCCCTTCGTGGACAAAGTTTGTCCGTAAGAGGTGTGATGCTGCTGGGGGTGGTAGGGAGTTGGTGGCAGCTCGCTTGTCCTCCAGGGCGGACGCAAGGTTTTTAAGGACTTGGTTGTGACGCCAAGTGTAGCGTCCTTGAGTGAGGCTTGTTTTACACCCTGTGAGAATGTGCCTGAGGTTGGCTGGCATGGAACAGAGGGCACAGTCCGGATCTTCACCATACCATTGGTGAAGATTAACTGGTGTTGGAAGGACGTCATATGTTGCTCTGATGGAGAAGCTCAACCGCCTCGCTTCCATGGCCCACAGATCCTTCCAGCTTATCTTCCTCTTCTCCACACTGTCCCATCGAGTCCACTGTCCCTGTTTGGAAAGAGAGACTGCCTTGGCCCACCTTGCAGCCTCCTCCTGATGGCGTACTTCCTGCACTACCATCTTCCGCCGCTCTGGTGCAGTGGCCTTACTCCAAGCAGCACGGCTAGTTAGCCCAAGGCCTCCTCTCCCTTGCTGAACATGACCTACAATGTCAGCATGTCTGAGGGCTGCTGTTGCCTCCTGGACTGCTTTTCCTGGCCTCCATTTGCGCCCAGTTGCCAAGGTCGGCGCGTTGTTGCTCACCACTGGGTCTCGAGATTCATTCAGTGTCATCTGGAGCCTGGTTTTTGAGCACTTGAATTCCTCTGTTAGACTGGTGAGGGGCAGCTTGAGGACACCATCTCCATAGAGGCCTATGGTGGTAAGGCATCGTGGAACTCCGAGCCACTTCTTTAAGTAGCCTGTGACTACTCTTTCCATCTTCTCCACTGTTGAGATTGGAACCTCATACACTGCTAAGGGCCACAACACCCGGGGTAGGAGACCAAACTGCAGACACCAGGCCTTTAACTTTCCAGGTAGCTGGGTGTTGTCGATGGACTGTAGGCTACTACTGATGTCTTTGCGCAGCTGTTGCACCTGGTCTTTGTCCTTCAGGCTTGCATCATACCACCTTCCAAGGCTTTTTACCGGCTGCTCAGACACTGTTGGGATTTGGTCATCTCCGATGAAGAATTTCAGGTCAGAGAGTACTCCCTTCACAATCGAGATGCTGCGTGACTTGGATGGTTTAATCTTCATACGGGCCCAGCTGATGTTCTCCTCGAGTTTTCTGAGCAGTCTCCTGGTGCATGGGACAGTGGTGGTCAATGTTGTAATGTCGTCCATGTAGGCTCTGAGTGGAGGGAGGCGGAAACCAGAGTCGACTCGCTGTCCACCAGCAACCCATTTTGAGGATCTGATGATAACCTCCATTGCCATTATGAATGCCAACGGAGAAATGGTACATCCCGCCATTATACCTACATTCAGGCACTGCCATGAGGTGGTGAACTCTGAGGTGGTAAAGCAGAACTGCAGATCCTGGAAGTACGACTTCACCAGGGTTGTGATGGTGTCCGGTATGTGGAAAAATCTGAAGGCAGACCACAGGAGTTCATGGGGCACAGAGCCAAATGCATTGGCGAGGTCAAGAAAGACTACATGGAGGTCCCTTTTTTCCACCTTGGCCATTTGGATCTGGTGCCAGATCATGCTGGAATGTTCCAAGCAGCCAGAGAACCCTGATATTCCTGCCTTCTGTACAGATGTATCGACGTACGCATTCCTTTGCAGGTACTCGGCCATCCTCTGGGCAATGACCCTAAGGAAGATTTTACCCTCGACATTCAGTAAGGAGATTGGGCGGAATTGGCTGATGTTCACTGCATCCTTCTCCTTAGGGATCAGGACCCCACCTGCCCTACGCCACACTTTGGGTATTATCTTATTTTTCCAAGCTGTTCTCATAAGCCTCCAGAGGAACCTCAGGACGTCTGGTGCGTTCTTATACACTTTGTACGGGACTCCATTTGGCCCCGGGGCTGATGCTGTTCTTGCCCGTCGAACTGTGTTTTCCACCTCTTTCCATGTCGGAGGGCTGGTCTCAATATGATGTTCCGGGGGTTCAATGGGTGGGATATCTGATGGAATGGCCAGATGTTCATGTCGCTTTGAGTCAAAGTTTGTTGTTCTCAGGTGCTCCTCTAGGTCTTTCTTTGTTGTTTTTAGAGCTCCACTTTTTTCCTTTGTGAAGAGACTTTTAAGGAACTTGAAGGGATCTTTATAGAATCGAGTTCTAGTTTGTTCTTTCTTCCTTCTGCGTTTCCGTAGGTTCTCTGCTCTGCGGAGGGATGCCAACCGGGTTTTGATATCAGCCTGAAGTGCCTCTATGCCCTCCTTTTCCACTTCCGAGGCCTTCTTCCACTGTTTCTTAAGCTGTCGCCTTTCTTGAACGAGGCGCTTGATTTCTTGTTGCCTCCTGGAAACTGGTGGGGTTGGAACCTTTCTCCCGCCTTTTGCCTCTTCCACTCCAAATCTTTCTGTCCCGTACTCATAGATAATGTCCCCCATCCTCTCCAACTTCTTCTCCACTGTGCCTCGAAGTTTCTCGAGGGTCAAGGTAAGGTCAGTATTCACTGTTTCCCACAACTTCTTGTCACTGGCGCCAGGCCACTTCACATACGGCCTGTGCCCTGGTAGTCTCCTCTCGACTGCAGGTCTGGGAGGCTCGGTGAGTTCCACTCCTGTTGTTGGTTCCACCTCAGTTGTTACTTCGGTGCTTGAGTTTACGTCCTCCATGACAGTGGTGCTGATGCACTGCAAACTATGGTTTGCGTCCAGTTGCTGTGCTTCATTCGACTGATTTGATCGCTTTCGCAGAAAGTAATCAATGCGAGGCCTCTGTCTCTCTTTACCCAAACACCCCTTCTTCCCCTGGTGGATCCTCAACCCATGGTGTGATGTAACTTTCCTCCAACCACAGACACATACCTGCATCTGTTTGTGGCCCGCTGTTGCAGCAGAACTTGTGACAGTTGCTGTGGTGTTCTCTTGTGCTGTGCTCTCATTACTCGTAGTCGTTTCCGGTCCAGTCGTTACCATGTTGTCAGCCGATGAGTCATCTTCCGCCCCCGCTCTCGCAGACTCTAGGGGTATTCTCGTATGTTGACTTTCTGTAGCTAAAAGCGGGTGTTTCCAACATACTGCGAAGCATGGGAAACTACAGAAATGGGAAGCTACCCCATGACTGTCCCAGTGGGGTCTATTCCCTCCTGTCAGCCGTCTCTCCGTGCCGCCACAAAGACTTTCCCCTGTTGTCAGCTGATCTTTCTCAGCAGTCACTGGACAAGTCCAGATATTCAGATTCCAAGAACACAGGATGAGATGTTACTATCCTTTGTGCAAGCACTTCCAAGAGTTAATGAACAGTGAGCCTGGTGAAATTTGGGGAGCGCATCATCAGTAGTGTATATCAATAATCAATAATCAATAATATATAATATAATTATGATTGGCGTAGTATATTTGTCATGTTGTCTTTCCATTAGAAGGGTTTCAACATCTTCTGCGAGTTCCCTTTCCCTCTCCTCCTATGGAAGACAACAACGTACGCCCGATGCCACTCTGTCACTCATAGCCCATCACAGGTCACCACTGCATTTGAAGAAACACAAAAGATAGATATTTTAAAACAATGTCCAAGAGTGAATAGATGGATGCTCAAACCATAACTTTTATCAAATGTCTTAAATGAAAGATGTTTGTCTGTCCTAACCTATCAGCGATGTTGGCAGTTAGTGCAGCAGTCTGGGAATGAACTTGTTGAGGAATGGGGTGAGGTAGAGGAGGAGGGCATCTCAAGCACTGGGGACAGCTTGGATCTCAGTGCCTTCATTGGCTACCTCAAATCAAATTTATATAGCCCTTCTTGCATCAGCTGATATATCAAAGTGCTGTACAGAAACCCAGCCTAAAACCCCAAACAGCAAGCAATGCAGGTGTAGAAGCACCTGGAGAGCTTATTAAGAGATAAGAGTCAAAGCAACACAGGAACCAATGCAATAACAACCAATGCAAAGAAATGTATATGCTGCATCTCAATCCAATAACAACAAACGGAATGCAATTAATACATTTCATTTTTAAGACTAAAAAACAAATAGACCCAGCTAGCTAGCTAACTTTTTTCTGAGCTAGACTCACCTTCAATAATAAGGATTTTCCACTCTGTTGTCCTGCACAAACAGTATCTGTAACAATACAAAAGTAAATATTATAGGGACTATTTAGGCCTCTTTCATTTACAAGTCTCATGACAAGAGTGTGGCTTTGAGATATAGCTAATTGAGTACATAAGGGGGATTTCTATTTAGCTGAGCCTATTAGCTACAGTACCAGTCAAAGGTTTGGACACACCCACTCATTCAAGGGTTTTTCTTTATTTTTAATATTTTCAACATTGTAGAATCATAGTGAAGATATCAAACCTATGAAATAACAGATATGGAATAATTTAGTAGTCAAATCAAAATATATTTTCAAAGTAGCCACCCTTTGCCTTGATGACAGCTTTACACACTCTTAGCATTCTCTCAACCAGCTTCATGAGAAATGGGTTTCCAACAGTCTTGAAGGAGTTCCCACATATGCTGAGCACTGGTTGGCTGCTTTTCCTTTACTCTGTGGTCCAACTCATCCCAAACCATCTCAATTGGGTTGAGGTTGGTTGATTGTGGAGGCCAGGTCATTTGATGCAGCACTCCATCACTCTCCTTGGTCAAATAGCCCTTACACAGCCTGGAGGTGTGTTTTGGGTCATTGTCCTTATGAAAAATAAATGATAGTCCCACTAAGTGCAAACCAGATGGGATGGCGTATCACTGCAGAATGCTGTGGTAGCCATGCTGGTTAAGTGTGCCTTGAATTCTAAATAAATCACACACAGTGTCACCAGCAAAGCACCCCACACCATCACACCTCCTCCTCCATGCTTCACAGTGGGAACCACACATACCGAGATCATCCGTTCACCTACTCAACATCTCACAAAGACACGGCACTTGGAACCAAAAATGGCAAATTTTGTCACGACTTCCACCGAAGTCGGCTCCTCTCCTTGTTCTGGCGGCGTTTGGCGGTCGACGTCACCTGCCTTCTAGCCATCACTCTTCATTGTTCCATGTGTTTTTCTCGCACACCTGGTTTACATTCCCTAATCATACTACATATATATTCCCTCTGTTCCCCCCATGTCTTTGTGTGGAATTGTTTTTGTTATGTGTTTTGTGTGACGCGCCAGGCTGGTTTCTCCGGGTACCATGTTCAACCCGTAGTATGTTTAATTGTTAAACATTTTGCATCTTTGTGACTTTGTTGCGCTTTTCACTTTTGCCTTTGGTTGGAGGTTTATTTGACGCGGTTGAGTCCGTCTGTTGCCAAATAAAGTGTGCGCCTGATCACAACTCTCTGCCCTCCTGCACCTGACTTCTACACTAGAATTGGACTCATTAGACCAAAGGATAGATTTCCATCTGTCTAATGTCCATTGCTTGTGTTTCTTGGCCCAAGCAAGTCTCTTCTTCTAATTGCTGTCCTTTAGTAGTGGTTTCTTTGCAGAAATTCAACCATGGTCTGATTCACGCAGTCTCCTCTGAACAGTTAATATTAAAATGTGTCTGTTACTTTAACAATGTAAAGGATTTATTTGGGCTGCAATTTCTGAGGCTGGTAACTTTTTCTGAGGATGGTAACTTGAAGAAACTTTTTCCAGATTGACTGACCTTCATGTCTTAAAGTAATGATGGACTGTCATTTCACTTTGCTTATTTGAGCTGTTCTTGCCATAATATGGACTTGGTATTTTACCAAATAGGGCTATTGTCACGTTCTGACCATAGTTCTTTTGTGTTTTCTTTGTTTTAGTGTTGGTCAGGACGTGAGCTGAGTGGGCATTCTATCTTGTGTGTCTAGTTTTCCCATTTCTATGTTTGGCCTGATATGGTTCTCAATCAGAGGCAGGTGTTAGTCATTGTCTCTGATTGGGAACCATATTTAGGTAGCCTGTTTTGTGTTGGGTTTTGTGGGTGGTTGTCTTCGGTCTTTGTGTCTATGCACCAGATAGGACTGTTTCGGTTTTTCACATTTGTTGTTTTGGTATTTTGTAGTGTTTATGGTCTTTATTAAACATGTTGAACTCTAACAACGCTGCGCTTTGGTCCGATCCTTCGTCCACAGAAGAAAACCGTTACAGAACCAGCCACCACAAAAGGACCAAGCGGCATGGTAATGGGCAGCAGCAGCAAAGTCAGGAATTCTGGACATGGGAGCGAGATCTGGACTGTGTCACTACTTGGGAGGCGATAGACAGGTGGGCGGTCGAACCAGGGAGAGTGCCGGAGCCCGTCTGGGATTCTCTGGAGCAGTGTGAGGAGGGATACCGGCAAATGGAGTCTCCCCCCGAGGCAGCCCCGGGGGGAGGCACACAGGAGCGTGGCGAAGTCAGGTAGGAGACCTGCGCCAACTTCTTGTGCTTACCGAAGAGCGAGAGAGACCGGGCAGGCACCGTGTGATGCTGTGGAGCGCACGATGTCCCCAGTGCGGGTGCATAGCCCGGTGCGGTACATACCAGCTCCTCGTATCGGCCGGGCTAGAGTGGGCATCGAGCCAGGTGCCATGAAGCTGGCTCTACGCATCTGGTCTCCAGTGCGTCTCCTTGGACTGGCATACATGGCACCAGCCTTACGCATGGTGTCCCCGGGTTCGCCAGCACAGCCCAGTGCGGGCTATTCCACCTCGCCGCACTGGCAGAGCTCCAGCTCTCCGGTGGCAGCCCCCCGCACCAGGCTTCCTGTGCGTGTCCAGAGCCCAGTACTCCCTGTTCCTCCTCCCCGCACTCGCCCTGAGGTGCGTGTCCTCGGCCCAGTACCAACAGTGCCGGCACCACGCACCAGACCTACAGTGCGCCTCGTCTGTCCAGAGCTGCTAGAGTCTCCCGCCTGTCCAGAACTGCTAGAGTCTCCCGCCTGTCCAGAGCTGCTAGAGTCTCCCGCCTGTCCAGAGCTGCTAGAGTCTCCCGCCTGTCCAGAGCTGCTAGAGTCTCCCGCCTGTCCAGAGCTGCTTGAGTCTCCCGCCTGTCCAGAGCTGCTAGAGTCTGCCGCCAGTCTGCAAGGAGCCACCAGTCTAAAAGGAGCTGCCAGTCTGCCAGGATCCGCCAGAGCCGCCAGTCAGCCAGGATCCGCCAGAGCCGCCAGTCAGCCAGGATCCGCCAGAGCCGCCAGTCAGCCAGGATCCGCCAGAGCCGTCAGCCAGCCAGGAGCCGCCAGAGCCATCAACCAGCCTGAGCTACCTCTCAGTCCTGAGCTACCTCTCAGTCCTGAGCTGCCCCTCAGTCCTGAACTGCCCCTCAGTCCTGAGCTACCTCTCAGTCCGGAGCTGCCCCTCAGTCCGGAGGAGTTATTTTAGTCCAGAGGTGTCCCTCAGTCCTGTGGGCCCATTTATTAGGGTTCCCAGGTCAGGGTCGGCTGCGAGGGTCGCCGTTCCTAGGAGGAGACTGAAGCGGACAAAGGGGGGGGGGGGGGTACTGTCATGTTCTGACCATAGTTCTTTTGTGTTTTCTTTGTTTTAGTTTTGGTCAGGACGTGAGCTGAGTGGGCATTCTATGTTGTGTGTCTAGTTTTCCCATTTACAGCTATCTTCTGTATACCACCCCTACCTTGTCACAACCCAAATGATTGGCTGAAACACATTAAGAAGGAAAGAAATTAACTTTTTAACAAAAAGTTCCAGGTGCATTCCAGGTGACTACGCCACGAAGCTGGTTGACAGAATGCCAAGAGTGTGCAAAGCTGTTATCAAGGCAAAGGGCAGCTACTTTGAAGAATCTCAAATATAGCATACATTTTCATTTGTTTAACCCTCTTTTGGTTACTACATGATTCCATATGTGTTATTTCATAGTTTTGATGTCTTCACTATTATTCTACAATGTAGAAAATAGTAAAAATAAAGAAAAACCCTGTAATGAGTAATGTAAACTCACCCCATTCCGTACAAATGTGCGCAACCGCAACATTCAAACAAGGCTACAAAGATAACGAATGGGACTGTAGCGACTGTGTTGACGTCAAAATCGGGGGTGTGAACTAGGTTTCTATTCAAGCGTTGATAGACATGGTAATGGCTCTATAGTATTGGAGAAAAGTTGAAAAAACTGACCCTCCGTTACATCTTGACGTCTCATGTCGTAACGTACAGCACGCATAAAGCAACTATTTCTGTCTTACAATCTCTCTCCACTTCTATCAGAAATGGACAGTGACGGGGGTAAGGGGGGGATACCTAGTCATTTTTTGCGTCATCACTGCATGCGATCATCATTCTCAAAGCCGCTGTTTACTTCTAAGATCACTTTAGCACTTTAGCCCTAAAAACCAGATTTGAATTCGACACAAACCTTCAAATAGGTATGTAATGACACATTATATAAACTCTTTATAGTGTTTTATTTACATTTTAGAGGCGATAAGGTGATAAGTTGGACAGATCAAGTGAAAAAAAGCAGTTTTCCCACACATCTCCTCTCCTTTTCACTACCACGCATTAGTTTTTCTTCCCCACCCGCAATTTATAAAAAGACCCGACGGGGCTCATTGCCTGCTTGAATTATGCCGAAACGGGCAGCGTTTAGGTCATGTAATTGATTTTGTTGTGAAGGGGAGAAGTTGTGCTTTACAATGGTATTGACATTACAGTTGATCTGGAAGTATTATGTTTTGGGGGCGTTAAAATAAGGGCAATTGTACGGACCAAGGCGATGTACGAGTTTACGTTAGGTGTGTCCTATATTTTTACTGGTACTGTAGCCAGCTACATTCTGTATTGATATAGCTAGCTAGCTTATGCTGCTAGCTATCTAGCTAGCTAACATTAGCAATTGCTGTGAAGTCACCAAAATTATTTGAAATAACTATTGAAGTAGCCATGCAGGCATGTACACAGATAAGGGTCTACAGTACATGTGCCCGAGTACCTGCCCCTTTGCCTTCCCACTCGCCAAGCTCCCTTATAGGTGGTGGTATATATATCTTTTTAAATTGCTTACAGTTTTTCATTTTCTACATAGTGTCACATTCGACATTCAACATTGTCACATTTGACGTTGGTTGTTATGTCACACAGTTATGCCGCATTTATGAATCCTTTATAAAGCATGACATACTGTTGTAGATTATTTGTGACATTTATGTTGTTTTTCTGAAGGCTTTGTGAAGGCTTTCTGATGCCTTTATGAGCTGCACATAATTTAAAGGATAACTCCACCACTTTCAACCTTATTTTCATTCTCCATCACAATTCCATTGTCTACATATGAGAAAATTGCACATTTCTATGTTTTGTAGAAATAAATATAAAGTTGAGAAGTTCTACTCAATGACATTTAAAACATTTTAAAATCTGTGATTTTTAAACACTATGAGATTCTTGGTGATGTGGGGAGCATTGAAAATACCCTCCTTATGGCTAGAAACTCATTGTAAGATTTCAAAATCACAGTTGTTGTTTTCTTTTAATCCTACTCTATGATTTCAAAGAAAAGCATTTTTTAGGACCTTTCTTATCTTTTTTCCCACAGATCATATAAATGCACTATTTTCCCAAATGTAGACAATGGTTTGGTGGTGGAGATAATGAATATGAGGTTGAAAAGTGGCAGAATTTCCTTTAAAGCGTGTCCACATTATATGCATGTTTATTTTCATGAAATTTGATTAATTCCAGAGTGACATATTGTTACTTTGTTTTAGGATGATACATTGTTGTGCGAGAGTAGTCACATCACCTTTGTGTATGATGACAACGAATGCTCCCTTGTGCTGCTCAACACAAGTCCAGAAGATTCAGGGGTGTATACCTGCACAGCCAAGAACCTGGCTGGTTCTGTGTCCTGTAAGGCTGAGCTCACCGTGCGCTCAGGTAAGCCTTGGGGTACCATTCAATCAAATATGCATTCCAGTATTGACACAGAGGCATAGTCGTCTGATGTTTTCAGACCTCAAAGTAGACGAATGATGAGATATATCCACATCCTAGGCCACCAGTTGTATCGTTTCAGCTATATTCTTTAATCCCCAAATTACAGGAAAATATTAGTACCGTCTAATTTCCTGGTTGTTTTATTCTGTGATTATCTTTTCAATTAATTTAGGATATTTGAGTAGACAGCCGGATCTACACAACCGAAGTCGAAGGACATGGAT
Organism: Oncorhynchus clarkii lewisi; assembly: GCF_045791955.1. NCBI lineage: Eukaryota > Metazoa > Chordata > Actinopteri > Salmoniformes > Salmonidae > Oncorhynchus > Oncorhynchus clarkii. The sequence continues at coordinate 5,780,696 of NC_092168.1, read as the reverse complement.
TCATCTTGATATTAGACTACTTTTGTGGACTAAAAACATCTGACATACTTTCATTTTGGAGTGAACAGTCAGATTGTTGAGATGCAGCTATGTAGAGGCAGATTAGCAGTTGGGAATGTGATTAACACAGGCCCGAATACTATGAAATGTGGGCCTGTAATTAGGCTACATTGTAATTGTGTCCTCACTTCTGTGCTACCTTGCAGTTAAAGAAGACAAGGAGGATACAATGGAGGACGAGGAGACCGTTCTCAGGAGGACGCGCCGGCTGACTGACTACTATGACATCCACAAGGAAATAGGGAGGTGAGGCACCGGTTTGTAAATAAAGCTATAAAAAAAAGAGTCACAAACTAGATGGTAATTTTCCATGAAAAAAAATAGTGAGACCTGCTTTAATTCTTTAAAAGTATTTTTGTGGTAGTGGAAGATTTTAGATTTGAAAAGCAGAGAAGTAGACTAAGATTTCATACGCTCTAAGTTTTTGTCTAACTTGTTGGGAAAGTGATCAAAGTAGCTGATTTGTGGTATAGACCTTTTCACACTGCATTGTTCTTAAACCTGGGATATCCTCACTGAATGAAAATACATGTTTCTGGGTTGAACATTCCAGATCACTTTCCCTCAAACTAACGGTTTTCAGAAATTATCAAGGTGTCACACATATACAGCTTCGGCACACCCAGTGTGAACATTGGGAAACGAATGGGCTGGTGTTCAGACGATATGAACGGATCTGTAAACCCGATGTGATTGGGTTGAATATTCACAAAAAACTTACCCGGGAATGAACAGCATCTCTCAGGGTGTCCTGACAATGTGTACTGCAGTTGTGTGTGTGTGTGTGTGTGTGTGTGTGTGTGTGTGTGTGTATATATGTCTGGAAAAACTCCCGATCACTTTTACAAACCTACAATACTCACTCTCCCACCTCATAAATCTCTGAACCTTGCCGTGGTGAAGGCGTCAAGGCATGCGTACTAAGTGGTGAAAATGCTAGCTGGAAAATGCTAGCTAACATTATTGCTAATTTGCTACACCAGCTGCAGTAGTCAACACTAAAATAATCTTTAGGCTTGTTTAGAAAACATACCGTTACTCTGTGTTGTTACTATCAAACATCCAATTGCAAAACTATGGTTGTGCATTCCGGACAAACTGGTAAAACACACATTTGTTTCCCTGAAAGGAGCTAGTAATATTAACGTTAGGCTATACAATGCTACTTTTTCAAACATCTAAACCCACTTTCACATTATACACTCACAAAAAATACAAAAAAGAAACATTTGTTAAATTGTTATCTTTAAATACATTTAGGAAAAACGTTAACCATTCATACACAAATGAGTAGGCCTAACATTAGCTAGGTAGCTATACACATCACAAAATTAAAGTCAAGTCTATTTGTCAAATACACTGGCTGGGCGTTAAACCGTAAACGAACTATACAGGTATTCATTCGTGGACAGGTTTGAATTTACACTTCACCTTATATAAAAGCATTTTAATGTTTGATTTGTTATCTTAAAAAATTCAGTAACAACTCCAAAAAAGGATGGCACTCATCCATTTTTATGTCCAAAAAGAACTGCCTTTAGCTGAGAACTGAGGAAGTTTGCTTGCAATACCAAGAAGTCAAACAACTTTGGGAGGTAAAGACCCCAAGAAATTGGGCAACTAACCCTAGTGGCAAACGTAAGAACTGCAGTCAAATAGTTTGGAGAATAATACTTCTGTCAAGGAAACGTTATTTAATTTTATTTTTTGCAAAATAGAGGCATATTAAGACAAAAGAAACAAGACACAGTGTTAATGCCGGAATTGAACAAATAACTCTGCAAATGGTAAGCATTGGCCGAGTAACAAGCTAAAAAATAGGATTTTGATTCCCATTCAATGTTTTATAAATAGGACTTCTTCACTGTCAGTTTTGTCCTATTATTTTTGGTTGAACAGTAAAGCAATCAGAATGGAGAAAACACATTGAAATCACTTAGACTTCATTTGTTGCCATCCTAGTGAATATTTACAACTTGTATCATTCAGAAACATCAAATACTGTCATACAGTCAAACATTTGTAAAATCACTTAGAATTCATTTGTTGCCATCCTAGGGCATATTTACAACTTGTATCATTCAGAAACATCAAATACTGTCATACAGTCAAACATTTGCAAAATCACTTAGAATTAATGTGTTGCCATCCTAGGGCATATTTACAACTTGTATCATTCAGAAACATCAAATACTGTCATACAGTCAAACATTTGAAAAATACAGTGATATGATATTTCGGCCATATCGCCCAGTGTTAGATATACAGTCCCTTTGGAAAGAATTCAGACCCATTTACTTTTTCCACATTTTGTTAGGTTACAGCCTAATTCTGAAATGTTCCTCATCAATCTACACCCAATAAACCATAATGACAAAGCAATAAAACAGTCTTTTTGACATTTTTGCTAATTTATAAAAATATTTATATTTATAAATATTAAATTTACATAATTATTCAGACCCTTTACTCAGTACTTTGTTGAAGCACCTTTTGCAGCAATTACAGCCTCGAGTCTTCTTGGGTATGATGCTACAAACTTGGCAAACCTATATTTGGGGAGTTTCTCCCATTCTTCTCTGCAGATCCTCTGAAGCTCTGTCGGGTTGGATGGGGAGCATTGCTTCAACAGCTATTTTCAGTACACTCCAGAGATGTTCGATAGGGCCACTCAAGGACATTCAGAGACTTGTCCCAAAGCCACTCCTGCGTTGTCTTGGCTGTGTGCTTAGGGTCGTTGTCCTGTTGGAAGGTGAACCTTTGCCCCAGTTTGAGGTCCTAAGCACTTTGGAGCAGGTTATCATCATCCTGAAAATCCTGAAATTTCAATCCCTAACTATAACATCTCCCGACAAGATAGAACTGCCAAAGGGGGCGGAGATCTAATCTACTAATCTACTGCAGAGATAGCCTGCAGAGTTCTGTCATACTATCTAGGTCTGTGCCCAAACAATTTTAGGTTCTACTTTTAAAAATCCACCTTTCCAGAAACAAGTCCCTCACCATTGCCTATTGTTATAGACCACATTCAGCCCCCAGCTGTTCCCTGGACACCATATGTGAATTGATTGCACCCCATCTATCTTCAGAGCTCATACTGTTAGGTGACCTAAACTGGGACATGCCCTCTTGATCCTACTTGAGACGCAGACGTCTCAACTAGGCACCTGGAAATGCAAATGCGCTACGCTAAATGCTAAATGTACTCGTTAAAACTCAAATGTTCATTAAAATACACATGCAGGGTATTGAATTAAAGCTACACTCGTTGTGAATCTAGCCAACAAGTCAGATTTTTAAAATGCTTTTCGGCAAAAGCATGAGAAGCTATTATCTGATAGCATGCAACACCCCAATATACCTGAAGGGGACGTAAACAAAAGAATTAGCGTAGCCGGCGCTACACAAAAACGCAGAAATAAAATATAAAACATTCATTACCTTTGATGATATTCTTTGTTGGCACTCCTATATGTCCCATAAACATCACAAATTGGTATTTTTCCCGATTAAATCCGTCCTTGTATAGCCTGTCTAGTTCAGGAAAAAAGCTCTCTTCCAACGCAAATTTTTTTTTTAAATTATATAAGTTGCCTATATTCTTTGACAAAACACTTCAACCTACTTTTGTAACCCAACTTTAGGTATTTGTAAACGTTAATAAGCGATCAAATTGATCACTGGGCGATCTGTATTCAATAGCAGCTACTCAAGAAAATAATGTCCATTTTTCAATCTTCCGAAATCGATTGTTGTAGGCTGGATGGAATGACGGATCTATTGGTCATGTCTCAAAGGATTTTTGTCAATGAAAATGACGTTTTTGGCGACATCGTGTGGAAGCTGTAGGAATTGCATCCGTGTCCATATTAAATTTGGTGTCCTTTAACCTGTTAGAGCTCTAGGGGCGCTATTTCATTTTTGGATAAAAAACGTTCCCGTTTTAAGCGCGATATTTTGTCACGAAAAGATGCTCGACTATGCATATTCTTGACAGTTTTGGAAAGAAAACACTCTGAAGTTTCAGAATCTGCAAAGATTTTGTCTGTAAGTGCCCCAGAACTCATTCTACAGGCGAAACCAAGATGATGCATCACCCAGGAATTAGCAGAATTTCTGAAGCTCTGTTTTCCATTCTCTCCTTATATGGCTGTGATTGCGCAACGAATGAGCCTACACTTTCTGTCGTTCGCCCAAGGTCTTAGCAGCATTGTGACGTATTTGTAGGCATATCATTGGAAGATTGACCATAAGAGACTACATTTTCCAAGTGTCCGCCTGGTGTCCTGCGTCGAATTCGGTGCGCAATTGCCAGCTGCTTCAACTTTACCATTTGATTCAGGGGAGAAAGCATGTGTCCAAGAACGATGTATCAATGAAGAGATATGTGAAAAACACCTTGATGATTGATTCTAAACAACGTTTGCCATGTTTTCAGTCGATATTATGGAGTTAATTTGGAAAAAAATTTGCGTTTTGAGGACTGAATTTTCGGATTTTTTTTGGTAGCCAAATGTGATGTATAAAACGGAGCTATTTCTAATACACAAGGAATCTTTTTGGAAAAACTGAGCATCTGCTATCTAACTGAGAGTATCCTCATTGAAAACATCAGAAGTTCTTCAAAGGTAAATGATTTTATTTGAAGGCTTTTATGTTTTTGTTAATGTTGCGTGCTGGATGCTAACGCTAATGCTAACGCTAAATGCTAACGCGAAATGCTAACGCAAGCTAGCTACTTTTACACAAATGATTGTTTTCCTATGGTTGAGAAGCATATTTTGAAAATCTGAGATGACAGTGTTGTTTACAAAAGGCTAAGCTTGAGAGATGGCATATTTATTTCATTTCATTTGCGATTTTCATAAATAGTTAACGTTGTGTTATGCTAATGAGCTTGCTGATAGATTTACACAATCCTGGATACAGGGGTTTTTCATAGCTAAACGTGACGCAGAAAACGGAGCGATTTGTCCTAAACAAATAATCTTTCAGGAAAAACTGAACATTTGCTATCTGAGAGTCTCCTCATTGAAAACATCTGAAGTTCTTCAAAGGTAAATGATTTTATTTTAATGCTTTTCTGTTTTTTTGTGTAAATGTTGCCAGCTGAATGCTAATGCTAAATGCTACGTTAGCCATCAATACTGTAACACAAATGCTTGTTTTGCAATGGTTGAGAAGCATATTTTGAAAATCTGAGATGACAGTGTTGTTAACAAAAGGCTAAGCTTGAGAGCTAGCATATTTATTTCATTTCATTTGCGATTTTCATGAATAGTTAACGTTGCGTTATGGTAATGAGCTTGAGTCTGTATTCACGATCCCGGATCCGGGATGGGGAGATCAGAAAGGTTAAACAATACATGAAAGTGGCGCATGGATACTTTTTTCAGCTTTCAGTGACCAGTTTTTCTTGCGCTTTTCGATGAAACACACGCTCTGTTATAGTCACAGCCGTGATTTAACCAGTTTTAGAAACTTCAGAGGGTTTTCTATCCACACATACTAATCATATGCATATACTATATTCCTGGCATGAGTAGCAGGACGCTGAAATGTTGCGCGATTTTTAACAGAATGTTCGAAAAAGGAGGGGGTAGAATGAAGAGGATTTTATTAACACCCCGGCCGTCCTACAATCTAAGCTAGATGCCCTCAATCTCACACAAATTATCAAGGAACCTACCAGGTACAACCCTAAATCCGTAACCATGGGCACCATCTTAGATATCAACCTGACCAACTTGCCCTCTAAATACACCTATACTGTTTTCATTTTTCTACGGCTGGCCATGCTTTCCACCTGGCTACCCCTACCCCGGTCAACAGCACTGCACCTCCCACAGCAACTCGCCCAAGCCTTCCCCATTTCTCCTTCTCCCAAATCCAGTCAGCTGATGTTCTGAAAGAGCTGCAAAATCTGGACCCCTACAAATCAGCCGGGCTAGACAATCTGGACCCTTTCTTTCTAAAACTATCTGCCGAAATTGTTGCAACCCCTATTACTAGCCTGTTCAACCTCTCTTTCGTGTCGTCTGAGATTCCCAAAGATTGGAAAACAACTGCTGTCATCCCCCTCTTCAAAGGGGGGGACACTCTAGACCCAAACTGCTACAGACCTATATCTATCCTACCCTGGCTTTCTAAGGTCTTCGAAAGCCAAGTCAACAAACAGATTACCGACCATTTCGAATCCCACCGCACCTTCTCCGCTATGCAATATGGTTTCAGAACTGGTCATGGGGGCACCTCAGCCACGCTCAAGATCATAAACGATATCTTAACCGCCATCGATAAGAAACAATACTGTGCAGCCGTATTCATTGACCTGGCCAAGGCTTTCGACTCTGTCAATCACCACATCCTCATCGGCAGACTCGATAGCCTAGGCTTCTCAAATGATTGCCTCGCCTGGATCACCAACTACTTCTCCGATAGAGTTCAGTGTGTCAAATTGGAGGGCTTGTTGTCATGGCCTCTGGCTGTCTCTATGGGGGTGCCACAGGGTTCAATTCTTGGGCCGACTCTCTTCTCTATATACATCAATTCTGCTGGTGAGTCTCTGATCCACCTCTACGCAGACAACACCATTCTGTATACTTCTGGCCCTTCTTTGGACACTGTGTTAACAACCCTCCAGACAAGCTTCAATGCCATACAACTCTCCTTCCGTGGCCTCCAACTGCTCTTGAATACAAGTAAAAACGATCGCTGCCTGTACCTGCCTGCCCGTCCAAAATCACTACTCTGGACGGTTCTGACTTAGAATATTTGGGCAACTACAAATACCTAGGTGTCTGGTTAGACTGTAAACTCTCCTTCCAGACTCACATCAAACATCTCCAATCCAGTTAAATCTAGTATTGACTTCCTATTTCGCAGCAAAGCATCCTTCACTCACACCCTCGTAAAACTGACCATCCTACCGATCCTCGACTTCGGCGATGTCATTTCCAAAATAGACTCCAATACCCTACTCAATAAATTGGATGCAGTATATAACAGTGCCATCCATTTTGTCACCAAAGCCCCATAAACTACCCACCACTGTGACCTATACGCTCTCGTTGGCTGGCCCTCGCTTCAGGCTCATCGACAAACCCCTTGGCTCCAGGTCATCTACAAGACCCTGCTTGGTTAAAGTCCCCCCTTATCTCAGCTCGCTGGTCACCATAGCAGCACCCACCTGTAGCACGCACTCCAGCAGGTATATCTCTCTGGTCACCCCCAAAACCAATTCCTACTTTGGCCGCCTCTCCTTCCAGTTCTCTGTTGCCAATGACTGGAACGAACTACAAAAATCTCTGAAATTGGAAACACTTATCTCCCTCACTAGCTTTAAGCACCAGCTGTCAGAGCAGCTCACCGATTACTGCACCTGTACATAGCCCATCTATAATTTAGCCCAAACAACTACCTCTTCCCCTACTGTATTTATTTATTTATTATGCTCCATTGCACCCCATTCTTTCTATTTCTACTTTGCACATGCTTCCACTGCAAATCTACCATTCCAGTGTATTACTTGCTATATTTTATTTACTTAGCCACCATGGCCTTTTTTTGCCTTTACCTCCATTATCTCACCTCATTTGCTCACATCGTATATAGACATATTTTTCTACTGTATTATTGACTGTATGTTTGTTTTACTCCATGTGTAACTCTGTGTTGTTGTATGTGTCGAACTGCTTTGCTTTATCTTGGCCAGGTCGCAATTGTAAATGAGAACTTGTTCTCAACTTGCCTACCTGGTTAAATAAAGGTGAAATAAAAAATACAAAAATACATGGAAGAATGCTTCTCCCTCTCTATCATGGATGCCATGGTTGCCCTTAGTTTGAAGATGTAATCCGGAGACAGATGTTTTATACAACAGCCTTCTTCTGTGTGTTCTCTGTTCCACTCCCTTTGCATATTTACAATCAAATGCCAAAATGTACTCCATCTTCTTAGCTATCATACTCTGCTTCCACCGGGCATTTCACTGATTTTAAAGCTCGGTCCTCGAGAAAGCAGCGAGTAAAACTTTTTCAGTTATTCGTGATATCTTTCAGAAATGCCACATTAGAAATAATTAGATACACATACTGACCCAACTCATGTTATAGTCAGAAGCATGCTACATGGCAGACCAACCCAAACCCATCTCTCGGCATATCCAGCCCATCCATTATCTCAGTCAATCATGGCTAGCGGGAAGGTTCCTGTATTTTTTTTGTGGCTGAACCAATTAGGCTCATACTTTTTTTTTCTTCTTATTTACAGATGGCATACACGTTTATTATTAAGGCACATTAAAGTTCATATGTTCCAGAAGGCATTTCTGCTAAAAAAAAACACATTTTGATAAAACAAAAAATGCCTTTCATGTAAAGTAGTGATGCATGACATAAGCCCAGTTTCCTGAAATGAGTCACAAATGTAATACAGCATAAGTGAATTTGTACATATACTTATGACACCTTCAAATGGGGAATTTACAGTGCCTTCAGAAAGTATTTAGACTCTGACTTATTCCACGTCTTGTTGTGTTCCAGCCTGAGTTTAAAATAGATTAAATTGAGATGTTGTATCACTAGCCAACACATAATACCCAATCATGTCAAAGTATAATTATGTTTTTAGAAACGTTAACAAATTAATAACAAATGAAAAGCTGACATTTCTTGGGTCATTAAGAATTCAGTCACATGAGTTGAATGGACTCGCTGTGTGCAATAATAGTGTTTAACATGATTTTAGAATGACTACCTCACCTCTGTACCTCACACATACCATTATCTGTAAGATCCCTCAGTTGAGCAGTGAATTTCAAACACAAATTCAACCACAAAACCCAGTGAGGTTTTCCAATGCCTCACAAAGAAAAGCACCTATTGGTAACAAAATGCAGACATTGAATATTCCTTTGAGCATGGTGAAATTATTAATTACACTTTGGATTAATTAATACACCCAGTCACTACAAAGAATCAGACATCCTTCCTGACTCAGTTGCCGGAGAGGAGGAAACCGCTCAGGGATTTCACCATGAGGCTAATAGTGACTTTAAAACAGTTAGAGTTTAATGGTTGTGATAGGAGCAACTTGGGGATGAGTCAAAAACATTGTAGTTACGCTACAATACTAACCTAAATGGCAGAGTCAAAATAAGGAAACCTGTACAGAATAAAAAATATTCCAAAACATGCATACTGTTTGCAATAAGGCACTGAAGTAAAACTGCAAAATAAATTGGCAAAGATATTAACTTTATTTTGTGAATACAAAGCATTATGTTTGGGGCAAATCCAACACAACACATCACTGAGTACCACGCTTCATATTTTCAAGCATGGTGGTGGCTGCATCATATTATGGGTATGCTTGTCATCGGCAAGGACTAGGGAGTTTTCTATGATAAAACGACTCAGAATAGTGCTAAGCAGAGGCAAAATTCTAGAGGAAAAACCTGGTTCAGTCTACTTTCCAAGAAATACTAGGAGAAAAATTTAGGACAATAACCTACAAGGCCAAATATACACTAGAATTGCTTACCAAGATGACATTGAATGCTCCTGAGTGGCCTAGTTACAGTTTTGACTTAAATTTATTTGAAAATCAATGGCAAGAGTTGAAAATGGCTGTTTAGCAATGGTCAACATCCAATTTGACAGCTTGAAGAATTTGTTAAAAAATAATGAGCAAATAATGTACAATCCAGGTACGTAAAGCTCACAGAGACTTAACCAGAAATACATGTATTGACTCAGGGGTGTGAATACTTATGTAAATGAGATATTTCTGTATTTAATTTTCAATACATTTGCTAAAATGTCTAAAAACTTGTTTAACCTTTGTCATTATCGGGTATCGTGTAGTTATTCCCTTTTGAATCTGCCCAAACACATACAGTTGAAGTTGGTAGATTACATACACCTTAGCCAAATACATTTAAACTCAGTTTTTCACCATTCCTGACATGTAATCCTAGTAACAATTCCCTGTTTTAGGTCAGTTAGGATCACCACTTTATTTTAAGATTGTGAAATGTCAGAATAATAGTAGAGAGAATGATTTATGTCAGCTTTTATTTATTTCATCACATTCCCATTGGGTCAGAAGTTTAAATACACACAATTAGTATTTGGTAGCATTGCCTTTAAATTGTTTAACCTGGGTCAAACATATCGGGTAGCCTTCCAGATGCTTCCCACGATAAGTTGGGTGAATTTTGGCCCATTCCTTCTGACAGAGCTGGTGTAACTGAGTCAGGTTTGTAGGCCTCCTTGCTCACACAAACTTTTTCAGTTCTGCCCACAAATTTTCTTTAGAATTGAGGTCAGGGCTTTGTGATGGCCACTCCAATACCTTGACGTTGTTGTCCTTAAGCCATTTTGCCACAACTTTGGAAGTATGCTTGAGGTCATTGTCCAGTTGGAAGACCTATTTGCGACCAAGCTTTAACTTCCTCACTGATGTCTTGAGATGTTGCTTCAATATGTCCACATGATTTTCCTACCCCATGAAGCCATCTATTTTGTGAAGTGCACCAGTCCCTCCTTCAGCAAAGCACTCCCACAACATGATGCTGCCACCCACGTGCTTCGCTACTGGGATGGTGTTCTTTGGCTTGCAAGCCTCCCCTTTTTTCCTCCAAACATAACGATGGTCATTATGGCCACACAGTTCTGTTTGTTTCATCAGACCAGAGGATATTTCTCCAAAAAGTTACATATTTTCCCCATGTGCAGTTGCAAACCATAGTCTGGCTTTTTTATGTTGGTTTTGGAGCAGTGGCATCTTCCTTGCTGAGCGGCCTTTCAGGTTATGTTGACAGATACTTTTGTACCCATTTCCTCCAGCATCTTCACAAGGTCCTTTGCTGTTGTTCTGGGATTGATTTCAGGTTTTTGCACCAAAGTATGTTCATCTCTAGGAGACAGAACGCGTCTCCTTCCTGAGCGGTATGACGACTGCTTGGTCCCATGGTGTTTATATCTGCGTACCATTGATTGTACAGATGAACGTGGTACCTTCAGGCGCTTGGAAATTGCTCCCAATTATGAACCAGACTTGTAGTGGTCTACAATTGGTTTTCTGAGGTCTTGGCTGATTTCTTTTGATTTTCCCATGATGTCAAGCAAATAGGCACTGAGTTTGAAGGTAGTTCTTGAAATACACCCACAGGTACACCTCCAATTGACTCAAATGATGTCAATTAGCCTATCAGAAGCTTCTAAACTCATGACATCATTTTCTGGAATTTACCAAGCTGTTTAAAGGCACAGTCAACTTCGTGTATGTGAACTTCTGATCAACTGGAATTGTGATACAGTGAGATAAGTGAAATAATCTGTCTGTAAACAATTTTTGGAAAAATTACTTGTGTCATGCACAACTTGCATACTTGCCTAAACTATAGTTTGTTAACAAGACATTTGTGGAGTGGTTGAAAAACGAGTTTTAATGAATCCAACCTAAGTGCATCTAAACTTCCGACTTCAACTGTACAGTGCATTCGTAGAGTATTTAGACCCCTTGACTTTTTCCACATTTTGTTATTATACAGCCTTTTTCTAAAATTGATAAAAAATGTAAAAAACTCATCAATCTATGCACAATACCCCATAATGACTTAGCGAAAATAGGTTTTTAGAATTTCTTGCAAAAGTATTACGAATAAAAAGTATTCAGATCCTTTGCTAGGAGACTCAAAATTGAGCTCAGGTTCTTCCTGTTTTCATGAATCATCTTTGAGATGTTTCAACAACTTTGATTGGAATCCACCTGTGGTAAATTATATTGATTGGACATGATTTGGAAAGGCACACACCTGTCTATATAAGGTCCCACAGTTGATAGTGAATGTCAGAGCAAAAAACAAGCCATGTGGTCGAAGGAATTGTTCGTAGAGCTCCGAGACAGGATTGTGTCTAGACACAGATCTGGGGAAGGCTACCAAGAACACAGTGGCCTCCAACATTCTTAAACGGAAGATGTCTGGAACCACCAAGAATCTTCTAAGTACTTTGGCTTATCGCACTGTAGCGGCTCCTTGTGGTGGGCCGGGCACCTGCAGGCTGACCTCGGTCATCAGTTGAACAGATGAACTATGACACATTGGTGCGGCTGGCTTCCGGGATAAGCGGGCAGGTTTGACAGGTCATGTTTCGGAGGATGCTTGACTCGACCTTCGCCTCCCGAGCCTGTTGGGGAGTTGCAGCGATGAGACAAGATCAGAATTGGGGAGAAAAAGGGGGTAAAATATACACACACAAAAAAAGTTGAATACAAGCAACTCAAACCAGTCTACATGTTTTGAAGTTTGAATGGCGTTTCTAGCTTAAACTGTGTAGGAGGAGTTGAGTGCTAAATAATAATAATAAGTATGATGAAAATGTAAGTGGTGGCTTTTGCCACACAAGCCCCACAATAACTAAATGCTAACTTTACAAGTAATGTTTGGCGGCCACAAAGTATTTTTGTGGTAGTGGAAGTAGTAAAAAATGTTTTACTCAAGCTGATGTCATGACAAACAAGTGCCCTCATAATGCAATGAAGATGACAAAGACTAAATGTTTGTGTATACTCTGATTGAAGTAAGACACAAGAAAAATGTAACTGCCTAACTTGTTTACACTGTTTGATTTGTTTGAAAAATAAACTTTCCCTGAAAACATATTGCATTTGTTCAATAGTTTTTCTCATTCATATTAACTCAATGAGGCTCATTCATGATTGTTTTAATCTTGTGTAGAGTAATGACGGTTAGTAATTGTGGTCATTAGTTGTGGTCAGTAGTTGTGTGTTTGTGATTAGGGCTGTGGCAGTCATGACCCTTTGTTATCGTTTCACGGTAATTGACCGTTAATTCACATAAACATGTTTTGCATCTCCAGGCCTCCACACAAACAAGCCGCTGATGCATGCCTTTGGAACATCTACACTGAACAAAAACATAAACGCAACATGTAAAGTGTTGGTCCCATGTTTCATGAGCTGAAATAAAAGATCACAGAAATGTTCCATAAGTTGATTTCTCTAAAAGTTTTGCCACAAATTTATTTTAATACCTTTTGTTGAGCATTTCTACTTTGCCAAGATAATCAATCCACCTGACAGGTGTGGCATATCAATAATATGATTGAACAGCATGATCATTACACATGTGCACCTTGTGCTCGGGACAATAAAGGCCACTCTAAAATGTGCAGTGATGTCTCAAGTTTTGAGGGAGCGTGTCATTGGCATGCTGACTGCAGGAATGTCCACCAGAGCTATTGTCAAAGATTTTAATGTTCATTTTCTACCGTAAGCCGCCTGTAATGTAATTTTAGAACATGTTTGGAATGCTCTGGATTGACGTGTATGACAGAGTGTTCTAGTTCCCACCAATATCCAGCAACTTCACACAGCCATTGACGAGGAGTGAGACAACATTCCACAGGCCACAATCGACAGCCTGATCAACTCTATGCAATGGAGATATGCTGCATGAGGCTAATAGTGGTGACACCAGATACTGATTGGCTTTCAGATCCACACCCTTACCTTTCTTAAAGATAATTGTGACCAACAGATGCATATCTGTATTCCCAGTCATGTGCAATCCATAGATTAGGTCCTAATGAATTTATTTAGCTGATTTCCTTAAATGATCTGTAATTCAGTAAAATCTTGTTGTTGCCCTTACATTTTTGTTCAGTATTTAAAACAGTTTAATAGATCAATTAAATATACACCATCACAATGAATCCATTATTTATTTTAGGCAGATCTAAAGAAACATGAAATGAAGAAAATGTATTTCAGTATTTTTGGCCTATTGTATGTTATCTGGCTATGTGCCATGCCATAGGATGTAGGCTTGTTCATTTAGCTGACAAGATGTGCTTGTAAGTCCCTTCCCATTATTTTAGATTATATGATTTCATAGTAAGAAGAATATAATTGAACTTAGCTGAATAAAACAGAAAGGATATTTTTCCCATTCCGGTGCAAGTGCGTATATGTTGTGGCTATGTTGAGTGTAAAAGTGATCATTTGAAGCAGGTCCTATATGCTAGACTAAGAGTTACTTGGCAATGTCAGTTGTGAATTATATAAACCTTAGAATGACTTAGACATCAAAACATATATGGGCTGCATGATGTTACTATAGGCTATTGATGATTTGAGAAAGTCGCAGAAAAAGCTTGCTCTCTGTTCCTTGCCTCAGGCTGCACAACTGTTCTCTCATTGAGTGATCATGTGTTCACCCATCAGACTATTCTCAATTTAATCTGGTCTTTACTAATGTGTAAAATTAGTTTTGATTTAGAATGGCCCATTATCAAATGGGCAGGAACAGGGCCTGAATCATCGATAGATAGTTTGAAACATGGCGTAATATAACCAGTTCATCCAGTATGAATAATAATACAGTCCACACTGAAAGGCGAATACTAGAATTTGTTTAATTAAGTATAGGCTATACCAATTATTTATCACAGACATATTAAATCAATTTTGTTGTATGTTTTTCTGCTGTGCATAATATATGGAAGGCTATGTATTGTATAACGGCACAATCATTATTTTCATTCAGGTTTTTTTCAGGCTTGGACTCGTATATAGGCCTAGGCCTATTTTGAATGAATCATCAACTTAGAATGCACTGTCCATTTTGTTGTGTTAGGCTTTGAAACAAAAAGTGCAATACTGTTTTGATGATAAGTGTTTTATGTGATTTTCGAATGCATTTGCATTGATGTCAGAGTGGTTGGAAGGACAATAGAGCACTGAGTACCAGGCCATTAGTGACCTGATGGTCATTAGCGACTAAGGTACTACTAGAATACATAAAAGGAGATTACCTTGACTCAATGGTCACATGGAATTTTACTCCGGTCTTGACTCATGACTGCCGGTGTGGTGGTAATACAGTCACCGCAACAGCCCTAGTTGTGGACAGTAGTTGTGTGGTTGTGGTCAGGAGTTAAAGTCTGTTGTGTTCAGTAGTTGTGTGGCCAGTAGTTGTGTGGTTGTGGTTAGTAATTGTGTTCAGGAGTTGTGGTCAGTACTTGTGTGGTTGTGGTCAGTAATTGTGGTCATTAGTTGTGGTCAGTAGTTGTGCTGAGGAGTTCTGTGGTCAGTAATTCTGTGGTTGTGGTCAGCAATTGTTGTGGTCAGTAGTTGTGTGGTTGTGGTCTGTAATTGTGATCAATAGTTGTGGTCAGGAGTTGTGTTCAGTAGTTGTGGTCAGGAGTTATAATCTGTAATTCTGTTGCTGTGGTCAGTAGTGTGGCTGTGGCCCGTAGTTGTTATGTGGTTAGTAATTGTGGTCACTAGTTGTGTGTACAGATCATTAATCCTGACCACAACTATTGAACACAACTCCTGACCACAACTACTGAGCACAACCACACAACTGCTGACCATAACTAACTACCACCACTACTGACCACAATTACTGACTACAACCACAACTACTGACCACAATTACAGACCACAACATCACAAGTACAGACCACTCCTGACAAAATGGCAGTTGTTTGGGAAAAAAATGGGGGAAATGTGTTAATTCAGTTACTAAAACTGTGTTGTAAGATCTGTAGTAGATAGTTTTGAATAGCAGAAAAGTTGACAAAGATATCGTACCCTCTAACTTTTTGTCTAGCTTGTTGGGAAAATTTAAAAAATGTCTGTTTTTATAAATAGTTAGAAAATGTTGTTGATGTGGATACTAAAATAGCTGTAACTTTTTATCAGAATATTTTTGTTTCTGCATTCAGATTTGAAAAGCAGAGAAGTAGAGGAAGATTTCATACGTTCTAACTTTTTGTCTAAGTTGTTTGCAAAGTGATAAAAGTAGCTGATTTATGTCAAAAGTTGCATTGTTGCATTTACAGTGAATGGAATGGTGGAAGTGATGATGTCACAATGGGGTCTTTTAGAATGTTGAAAAAAGTTCCATGATAGTGAATGAAGATGGACAAAAAAGGACATAAAGCTTAATAGTTTAAAAAGTATAAAATATATAAAACAATCTGTATTTTAGGACCTCAATCTAGACCAGTCTGCACATTTTAAAGTTTGAATTCCGTTTCTAGCTTAAATGGTTTAAGAGGAGTAGCGTTCCAAATAATAATATTACGAAGAAAAATAAGTATGTCGAGAGATTTGAAGGAGGGGCTCTTGCTTCACAAGCCCATGAATAATAAGAACTATGTCTAAGATTTAAAGTAGAAATTCTTGCTTTGCAAGCCCCAATAATAATAAGAACTATGTCTAAGATTTAAAGTGGAAACTCTTGATTTGCAAGCCCCATTAATAATAACAATAAGAAGTATGTCTAAGATTTAAAGTGGGGACTCTTCCTTTGCAAGCCAAATTAATAATAAAAGTCAGAAATAAGTGGTACATTATTTAAAAAGTGTGGCTATTTCACAAGCCACACTAATAATAAGACAATGATTTAGAGTGGGACGTTTGTTACTTCAAATCCCACTAATAACAGACTCATTAGATAATTTCCTGTAATCAGATAATTTCTTGTAATCAGCAGTCAAAAGAACATCAGATCAAACTGTCATGATCTGTCACATGTTATCTACTCTTATTGTAGAACCATGTGCCAACAAACATTCATAAATTCAAATGTTTTAATGAATTGTAAGGACTATATCCTTATAAATGTTCTAAATATGAAATGTGTATTTATTCAAGGTTTAGAAATTGTTTGGTAATGCTTAATCATGAAAGTGACTGTAAAGTGTTACCTCCAAATCAATCGTTTTATTTATTTTTTCAGAGGGGCTTTCTCCTATGTGAAACGAGTGACGCAGAAGGTTGGTAAAATGGAGTATGCTTCCAAGTTCATCTCTGCCCGAGCCAAGAGGAAGGCCTCTGCTCTGAGAGAGATGAAACTACTGTCTGGGCTGGACCATGAGAGAGTCCTGTATTTCCATGATGCCTTTGAGAAGAAGAACGCAGTCATCATTGTCACAGAGATGTATCCTTTTGGGAGTTCATACTGACTGGTGCCTGTCACATAGATTACATATACCATTTGACTTGAAAATTTGGGAAATTGGCAGCTATAGTGGTCTTTCTTATGGTAGACACATGCATACACATACACACTCGCATTCACACACATGCAGGCACGCGCGAGCACACACACAAACACACAATCACATGGTGATAGTAATAAGCATAACGTTCCTATGTTGGACTATTTTTGTCCCTCATTCATCTCATGCCATAATTATGAAGTATTTTCAGTGTCAGAAATGTATTTCTCCTTGATCAATTCGTCAAGATGCAATGAGGAGTTGCTGGAGAGGTTAACAAAGAAATCTACAGTAATGGAGTCAGACGTGAGTTGGTTACTGTGTGCTTCGAGGACACTCCTTACAGAAAATAATTTGTTGCGGCAATTCCCGCAAGTTTGTGGAAATTTGCTGCAAACTAAATAGTATGCTACAAAATGTTGCCAAAAGTTTGCAAATGTTTGTCACTAATGGTGAACCTGCGGCAAACCTTTGGCAATAATAATATTTATTGCTACTAGAGGCAAAAAGTTTGCCAGAGGTTTTATTATAGTAAATAATGATCTCATAATTATATTTGAATCTGTGGCAAACCTGTGGCAAACAGTTTACCAGAAGCCTTTTCTGGGTAACACGTGAGTTCCAAGACAAGTAACTGTTGACAACCAGTCAGGGGGAGAAGAAAAATCACTTAGAAAATGCAAAACAAGTTTTCCAGCTAGCTACCTACCAAAGTTGTCTGGTAAGTGTCTAACTTATTAATAATTAAACTTCCTAGTAAACTTCAAAATGGTGTTTAAAATGATGCCTGGTTAGCAATGTCATGTTTTATGGAATAGAGTGAAACACATTTTGTTGCTATATCAGTTTCACTCTGTCAGCACCACCAGCTAGTGCTCAGCCAGCTAGCTAAGGTTAGCTATCATACTTTTGCACAATTGATGTGAGAACTAGCTAGCTAACTAATTATTTGCCCCAACACCATTTTTGGATGAATAAGTTTCTGTCTTTGCTAGCTGACACAGCTAGCTAAGGTTGCAACAATATGAGCTAACTTGACATCATAGCAAAAATTCACTTTTGCAGATGGATACCCTTCCCTTACCCATGAGGTTGAAAGACACGGAATTGGGAAGAGGATGCATCAACACCCTGGAAAGATGTTTGTGGTGGACTGACTCATAAAACTTTTTTGAGTGATAAATTACTGTTGTGTTCAAGCTTGATAAGGTAAGTAAATCACATTTATTCATAAAGCCCTTCTTACATCAGCTGATATCTCAAAGGGCTGTACAGAAACCCAGCCTAAAACCCCAAACAGCAAGCAATGCAGGTGTAGAAGCACGGTGGCTAGGAAAAACTCCCTAGAAAGGCCAGAAGCTAGGAAGAAACCTAGAGAGGAACCAGGTTATGAGGGGTGGCCAGTCCTCTTCTGGCTGTGCCGGGTGGAGATTATAACAGAACATGGCCAAGATGTTCAAATGTTCATAAATGACCATCAGGGTCAAATAATAATAATCACCGTGGATGTCGAGGGTGCAACAGGTCAGCACCTCAGGAGTAAATGTCAGTTGGCTTTTCATAGCCGATCATTCAGAGTATCTCTATCACCTCCTGCTGTCTCTAGAGAGTTGAAAACAGCAGGTCTGAGACAGGTAGCATGTCCGGTGAACAGGTCAGGGTTCCATAGCCGCAGGCAGAACAGTTGAAACTGGAGCAGCAGCATGGCCAGGTGGACTGGGGACAGCAAGGAGTCATCAGGCCAGGTAGTCCTGAGGTCGGTCGGTCGGTCGGTCGGTCGGTCGGTCGGTCGGTCAGTGAGAGAGAGAGAGAGAGAGAGAGAGAGAGAGAGAGAGAAAATTAGAGAAAGCATACTTAAATTCACACAGGACACCGGATAAGACAGGAGAAATACTCCGATATAACAGACAGACCCTAGCCCCCCGACACATAAACTACTGCAGCATAATTACTGGAGGCTGAGGGGTCGGGGGAGAGACACTGTGGCCCCATCCGACGATACCCCCGGACAGGGCACAGGCAGGATATAACCCCACCCACTTTGCAAAAGCACAGCCCCCACACCCCTAGAGGGATATCTTCAACCACCAATTTACCATCCTGAGACGGCCGAGTATAGCTCACAAAGATAAATGCATGTATTATTCTCATGAATGTAGCCCATACATTCATTCTTTGTAACAATTAGATCTTTCATTTCTTCAAACAAGTAGCTAGCTCATCTTGATCATGTGTTGTCTCTTACCTCATTATTTCTAGAAGAAATCAGTTACTAGTCAAAAATACAGATTGGGCCAAGCGATAACTGAGGACAGAGAAATATATGTTAAATCAAACTGGGGACAGAGCAATATACTGTATGTGCAGCTGGTCAAGGCTTTTTGCATGCCTGGCTTTTAGATGTAAGTTAACAATACTTCATTTTGGAACAATAATACAAATTGCCATATTAGGCACAACTCAATTTTATGTTGCTTTTCTTCCACCCAAGCCTTATACACCTGAGTCAGGAAGAAGAGACAAATAGGAGACAACAGTCTAGATTGAATATCATAATTAGATGATTCGTTTGAATCAATTGTGCAAATCTTTTATACTCTGGTAGATTTAAAAGGCCTAAGTTCCAGTTTATTCTAGCTGCATCTTTTGTTTACATAGCATTTATACAAGGCAGAAACATTGTTTCCTTGCTGATAAATATAGAGAATGCCAGTTTAATGAGAAGCATAGCAACATCAAGGCAACTTTGTAACAGCTGACCCCGTTTTTCCAAAGCCTACCATTTAAAAATAGAAAATGTTTTCAGTAATTGTTTTCAGTATCCTAATATTGTTTTTGTTTTGTGTTTTCTGATTGTTTCAGTGCATGCATTCAACAAGCTTTGGACAAAGGACTTCCACAGGGCCCCCAGCTCCAAAGTTCACTCAAAAAGGCAATAGTTCTGAACTGGGTTTGATTTAGTTTTTGTTGTTTTAAATTATTTCAATTTTGTTAATTATTTTTTAAACATCCATTGGTTGAAAGCTCATTGCTCAGTTATCGCTTGGCTCAAGTAAATTGTGTAGTTGACATCCCTGTAGTTTTCACATTTCTCTCATGTAAATGTTGTAGTTACATAAGAAGATTAAAACTATTTATTTATGAAATATTCAGTCTTTGCTCTTGTTTTCATTAGCATGCTGATTATTTCAAGTTATATTGGATTTTTTTTTTTTTATCTCTTAAGACATTGAATACATGTTGTTTAGAATATTTAATACATTTAGTATGTTTAGTTTTCTCTGTGAAAAGTTAAAGTTAAAGTTATATTACATTGCATATTCATAATGAGTTTGCAGCAAATATTCAGCAAGCAGTAGAATGTTTGCCACACGTTTCCCAGAATTTTTTGCCAGAACTTCACAAGTCACCACAAATTTGCCTCAACAGTTTGCCACAAAATGTATTTGCCTGCGAAAATATAAGCTTGCAGCAAATTTTCCAGTAAAGGACTTCATTATGAGGTCATGAGAACAGTGACCTCTATTGAAAGATCATTGAACTCTTGCCTGTAGCAACCAACCTGGCCCCTAGAATTATTCTCTAAGCAGACACAAAGAAAACCAAGTAAATCCACACACTTTTACAGGAGTAAATGTGACTTTGGGTAAAACTTGATATGACCAAACCACCCCGTGTCTCTTATTGTATAAGAATTTGTGTCTCCCATCGTATCTTTATAACATGGACCATAGAGTAATGACTGTAATACAGCCAGGTCCATAAGTGGAATGTGACACAATTTGCATCACCTTGGATCTGTACGCCACCACAATGGATTTGAAAGGAAACAATCAAGATGTGTTTTAAGTGTGGATTTCCATCTTTAATTTAAGGGTTTTGTAAAAATGATTGTATGAACCATGTAGGAATTACATTTTTTTTTATATACATAAGCCCCCCCCCCCGGACAACTAACATAATCATAAATTAAATTGTGTGTTTTAATACTTATTTGCAAATATTTGCAGTCAATGACTGTCTGAAGTCTGGAACCCATAGACATCACCAGATGCTGGATTTCTTCCCTAGTGATGCTCTGCCAGGCCTTTACTGCAGCTGTCTTCAGTTCCTGCTTGTTCTTGGGGTATTTAGCCTTCAACAAGTAAAATGCATGCTCAATTGGATTCAGTTCAGGTGACTGACTTGGCCATTGCAGAACATTCCACTTTTTTGCCTTAAAAAAGTATTGGGTTGCTTTCGCAGTATGCTTCGGGTCATTGTCCATCTGCACTGTGAAGCACCGTCCAATGAGTTTTGAAGCATTTGACTGAATCTGAGCAGATACTATAGCCCTTAACACTTCAGAATTCATCCTGATGTTTTTGTCAGCAGTCACATCATCAATAAATACAAGGGAACCTGTTCCATTGGCAGCCATACATGCCCACGCCATAACACTACCTCCACCATGTTTCACAGATGAGCAGTTCCTTCCCTTCTCCATACTCTTCTCTTTCCATCATCCTGGTACAAGTTGATCTTTGTCTCATTTGTCCATAGGATGTGGTTCCAGAACTCTACAGGCTTTCTAAGATGTTCTTTGGCAAACTCTAATCTGGTCTTCCTGTTTTTGAGGCTTACCAATGGTTTAAATCTTGTGGTAAACCCTCTGTATTTACTCTGGTGAATTATTCTCTTGATTGTTGACTTTGACACAGAGACACCTACCGCCTGGAGGGTGTTCTTGATCTGGCCAACTGTTGTGGAGGAGTTTTTCTTCACCAGGGAAAGAGTTCTTCTGTCGTCCACTACAGTTGTTTTCCGTTGCCTTCCAGGCTTTTTGGTGCTCCTGAGCTCATCAGTGCATTCTTTCTTTTTAGGAATGCACCAAGTAGTTGATTTGGCCACACCTAATATTTGTGCAATCTCTCTGATGGGTTTATTTAGATTTTTCAGCCTAATGATGGCTTGCTTCACTTGCAGTGACAGCTCTTTGGACTTCTTCATATTGGGGGTTAACAGCAACCAATTCCAAATGCAAATGCCACACTCTAGACCGATTCCAAATCTGCTTACTTGTAAATTAACTAATGAGGGAATAACACATACCTGGTCATGGAACAGCTGAGCAGCCAATTGTACAATTACTTTTGGTACCTTAAAAAGAGGGAGGGGGTTCAGTTATAAAAAAGTTTTGTAATTCCTACACTGTTCATCTGATTTGGATGTAAATACCCTCAAATTAAAGCTGAAAGTATGCACTTTCAGCTCATATTCATTATTTAATTTCAACTCCAATATGCTGTGGTAGAGAGCTAAAATAATAACTTGGTCATTGTCCAAATATTTATGGACCTGACTGTACCTATGCTTGGTATACCTGCAGATCCGCTCTTGCATGAGACAGTTGCTGGAGGGTGTGGACTACCTTCACCATCAAAATATCATCCATCTGGATATCAAGGTAAACACATCTTCACTGAAAAGAGAGATTTAAAGATATGTCACGAGAGGGATTCTGGTTAGTACTGTGTTTTTTTTTGTTTTGCAGGTGTCCGTTTAAACAAGGAATATATACCCCTGAATACAGTAATTTGTCAATATGATGATCTTTATTCTGAACTCTGACCTCATCTTTTGGGTTTCCCCCTAGCCTGATAACATCCTCATGGCAGACCACCATGGTGATCAAATCCGCATCTGCGATTTCGGAAACGCCATAGAGCTCACACCCGACGAGGCTCAGTACTGCAAATACGGCACACCAGAATTTGTTGCCCCAGAAATTGTCAACCAAACTCCTGTGTCCAAGGCAACTGACATCTGGTAAAAACGCTGAAGGCCATGAAAGTGTTAAAAACTTGATACATATCACAAATGGATCCTCTCTAATTCTCTGCTTTTTCTTCCAGGCCGATTGGAGTCATTACATATCTGTGGTAGGTACATGTTAAATGTGTCTTAAATTTGGTGTGATCCCATAAGATTATTAATTACAACTTAAAACCTCTTGTGACTAGGGGGCACTATTTTCATTTTTGGAAAAATAACGTTCCCAAAGTAAACAGGATATTTTGTCAGGACAAGATGCTAGAATATGCATATAATTGACAGCTTAGGATAGAAAACACTCTAAAGTTTCCAAAACTGTAAAAATATTGTCTGTGAGTATAACAGAACTGATATTGCAGCCAAAAGCCTGAGAAAAGTCCAATCTGGAAGTGCCTCATGTTTTGAAAGCTCTGCGTTCCTATTTAATTTGATTGCTTTTCTGATTTTCGTGACCAAGTTACCTGCTGCTAGCTGGACATAATGCTATGCTAGGCTATCGATAAACTTACACAAATGCTTGTCTTGCTTTGGCTGTAAAGCATATTTTGAAAATCTGAGATGACAGGGTGATTAACAAAAGGCTAAGCTGTGTCTCAATATATTTCACTTGTGCTTTTCATGAATAGGAATATTTTCTAGTAATATTTATGTCCGTTGCGTTATGCTAATTCGTGTCAGTCGATGATTACACTCCCGGATCCGGGATGGGGTGTCACTAGAAGTTATTAAGTATGGATTTATGCATATGCACACTTTACAAGCCAATGGATAAATTAACACCACATATGTAGCTGTTGATTCCTATTTGTATTGCTATGAGAGAGACCCTATCAGACATGCCATCGACCTGCAGTAATATTGGAACGTGGCTCTAGAAATCAGTGAACAATTAGTGAGAGGAAGAGATGTTCACAGGTGTTTCTGCAATTCAGCCTGACTGGAGTGTCTCCGTTTGCTGGAGAGAATGACCAGAGATCCGTGCTCAACATCAGGAACTACAATGTGGCCTTTGAGGAGAGTATGTTCACTGACCTGTGCCGAGAAGCCAAGGGATTCATCATCAAACTGCTGGTGGCAGACAGACTGTGAGTGGCAACTATAGATTTTAACATGTTCAGGCCAAAACTTGAGATGTCCATGTGCTAGTTCAAATTTCAGGTAAATCATGCGTTTGATTGAATACATGTTCAAGACAATTTAAATCAAATCAAATCAAATCAAATCAAATTTATTTATATAGCCCTTCGTACATCAGCTGATATCTCAAAGTGCTGTACAGAAACCCAGCCTAAAACCCCAAACAGCAAGCAATGCAGGTGTAGAAGCACGGTTGCAGTTGTCAAGATAGGATGTGTCTCTTCTAGATTCACGTTTCTTTAGTTCTTATACATTTGTGGGCTTCTTCACCCTCACTAGAAATCAAATGTAAAATGGAATCATGCCATCCCTTTAGGAGGCCTGATACAGAAGAGGGTCTCCGTCATCCATGGTTCAAGGTGAGACATGTAAACTTTGACTCATATGTGACGCACAACACACAATTGCTTCAGGGATCTGTTCTGACTACAGATGCATCATCATATACACTATATATACAAATGTATGTGGACATCCCTTCAAATTAGTGGCTATTTCAGCCACACCCGTTGCTGACAGTTGTATAAAATTGAGCACACAGCATTGCAATCTCCATAGACAAACATTGGTAGTAGAATAGCCATACTGAAGAGCTCAGTGACTTTCAACGTGGCACCGTCATAGGATGTCAACTTTCTAACAAGTCAGATCGTAAAATTTCTGCCCTGCTAGAGCTGTCCCGGTCAACTGTAAGTGCTGTTATTGTGAAGTGGAAACGTCTAGGAGCAACAACGGCTCAGCCGCGAAGTGGTAGGCCCTACAAGCTCACAAGCCCTCAGTTTCAACACACACTACCGAGTTCCAAACAGCCTCTGGAAGCAACGTTAGCACAATAACTGTTTGTCAGGAGCTTCATGAAATGGGTTTCCATGGCAGAGCAGCTTCACACAAGTCTAAGATTACCATGCGCAATGCCAAGTGTCTGCTGAAGTGGTGTAAAGCTCACCACCATTGGACTCTGGAGCAGTTGAAACGTTCTCTGCGTTCTCTGGAGTGATGAATCACGCTTCACCATCTGGCAGTCCGACGGATTAATCTGGGTTTGGCAGATGCCAGGAGAACGCTACCTGCCCCGAATGTATAGTGCCAACTGTAAAGTTTGGCAGAGGAGGAATAATGGTCTGGGGCTATTTTTCATGTTTCGGACTAGGCCCCTTTAGTTCCAGTAAAGGGAAAACTTAATGCTACAGCATACACTAACATTCTAGATGATTATGTGCTTCCAACTTTGCAGCAACAGTTTAGGTAAGGCCCTTTCCTGTTTCAGCATGACAATGCCCCCCATGCACAAAGCGATGTCCAAGCAGAAATGGTATTTCAAGATCGGTGTGGAAGAACTTCACTGGCCTGCACAGAGCCCTGACCTCAACCCCATCAAACACTTTTAGGATGAATTGGAACGCTGACTGTGAGCCAGGCCTATCTCCCAATATCAGTGCCAGACCTCACTAATGCTTTTGTGGCCGAATGGAAGCAAGTCCCCACAGCAATGTTCCAACATCTAGTGGACAGCCTTCCTAGAGGAGTGGAGGCTGTTTTAGCAGCAAAGGGGTGACCAACTCCATATTAATGCCCATGATTTTGGAATGTTGTTCGACGAGCAGGTGTCCACATACTTTTGGTCATGTAGTGTAATTTGGTAAAATATTGAGCAATTTAAAAATTACACATGTTCATCTATTTTTTTTCATACAGACCCTTACCAAGGGGAAGGCAATAAGCACAGAGACCCTCAAGAAGTTTGTGGCGCGCCAAAAGTGGCAGGTTTGTCATCAAAGCTTTTTTTTTTTTATTGAATTGTATCTCCTTCCACCTTATATTTGGTCCGTCTTTTGCAGCGGTCCCTTATCAGCTACAAATCCAAAATGGTCATGAGGCCAATCACTGAGTTGCTGAATGACTCATCCAGCCACATCTCCATCGCTGTTCCCAGACACCTCAATGAGGGCTCACCCCCACCATCATCGTCCTCTGACTCCGACGAAGATATTGACAGGCTGCCCTTCATTCCAATGCCACTCAGTATGGAGTTCTCCGGATCAAGAATGTCTCTAAACGAGATCCAGGAAGGCACAAGCCGGTCAAACGGCACTATTGAAAGTTCAGGGTCAGCAGTCACCCATAGCCAAGAGGCGATGCAGTGTGAATCCATGGGGAAAGAGAAAGAGGCTGGAGATTCCACAGGTAGGGGGCGCGCCAGGAAGAGTTTGACGCAAGAAAATGACAAGGGGTCCTCGGATGAGGAGTTGGCAGAGTTGGCGCAAGTATCTGAGAATGCTAGAAGGCCCTTGTGCAGAGGCTCGAGCTTGGAGTTGGACAAGCAAGAGGGTGGACCCAGAAGGGGGCAGCTGCATAGAGGGGGCTCTGCTGACAGTGCGCTGCTACTCCACATCGTTCCAGAAGATAGAGCAGACAACGAAATCACTGAAAAAGGCGGACAAGTCCTCAGAAAGGCGGTATCCATGGAGTTCCCTAGGAGGAGCGTGAGTCCAGGTCCTCTGAGTCAAGAGGACTATGCTCACAAACTGGAGCTGATGAGGCAGAGGTTGCTCCGAGGTGGCTCTGTGGACAAGAAAATGAGCGGCCTGCGAGGACCCCTGTTGGAGACACTGGGTATGGATGATGGAAAGTGGCGGTCGTCGTTGCTGGAGTGCTACTCGCGTACTACCCGCTTATGGGTTCCTCCATTAACCAAGGCAGTCTCCAGCGACGAGCCCAGAGTGGACGTGCTCAAACCCAAATTCCTTCGCAAGAGCGCCTCCTTCAGTCAAGGAGATGATGCAGAGCCCGTTCCCCTGCACCGACGCACCGGGGTACCACTGGAAATCCCGCTGGCTCAGATAGAGGAGCGAAGGCTAAAGCAGGCCATATCCATGTCTGCTCTCACTGAGCCATTCAATAATGACTCCTGTCCCGTGACTCTCATGGAACCTACCCCTAAACTTCCCACACCAAGCTCAGTGCCTAGGGAACATGAGACGAAAACTAAGATGGAGGAAGAGGACTCATCAATAGACAAGGAGATTAAGACTGAGAAGTCCATTCATCCAAAAACGATGATGGAACCAGAGTACACGGCCCCGAGGGAGCCTATCCCTCCTTGGAGGGAGTATAGCCCTCCTGTGAGGGTTCTTAAATTAGAGGAACAAATGAAGAAAGATAAAGAAGAGATTGAGGAAAATGAGACTGTTCCTGTTGTTGAAGAAAAAGCTAGGGAAGTTGAAGAAGTACACAAAGAAGTACAAAAAGAAGTAAAAAAAGTAGAAAAGGAACTGAAGGCACAAGTGAAATCTTCTAAGATGGTCATTACTACAAGTTCTAATAGGGTCACGCCAGCACCAGCATCTTCAAGCGCACCAGCAAATGTTATGACTCCCTCTCCACCTGCCCTAACTGTGCTCCCAGATGGTAGGACCTCTGCGTACACTAGTATAATGCAGACCATCATGGTCCCCTTGCTTCAGCCCCTAGTTAGCCCTCTGTTAGCAGACTCCACCCCTGTGGTTGTTCCAGTCCCTGTGCAAGCCCCATTTCTAGCACCAACATTTATAAAAACACCTACATCTGTCCCGGGCCCAACAAAGCCAGTCACTCTGCTATCCACACCAGGGGAACAGCCTGCAGTCTATTCAAGGGTGGCATCCCCCGAGCCCAAGGAACCGAGTCCACCCAAGGTTTCCCCATGCACTACACCACAGTCTGAGCTCTCGCCAGTGGGACAAATCCTCTACGGCATTGCCTCTGAGGAAGTATTTGAGGCCCGCTTCAAAAAGCGTGAGTATTCTCTAAAGCGAGGCCTGCAACTTCTCAACTGGTCAAAGCCTGAGAATAAACCAGTAGCCTCTTTGGACTCTGCCAAGTCAGGCGAAGATGTATACTGCCCTGGGCCCATTGGAGCGCCGTTTGTGTTTGTCCCCAGGAGACTGGAGGAGAAATCCAAGTCTGTGCAGGATCTCTGCGAGACCCAGAAGGACGAAGGCTTTATGAGAAGGCTTTCCATGCATCTCAAGAGGACTCCTTCAACCGAAAGCAAGGAAGAAAAGCCCAAGGAGGAAGAACCAGTGACTCCCAGGCGCCGGCTCTCCTGGGCTCTCCGCAGCCGAAGAGGATCCCATTCCCAGGAGAGGAAGGAGGTGGAGACGATGAGGATGGATGGGGGAATAGAAGCCGAGGCGGAGCAGGAGGACAAGGAGCCGGAAAAGCCCAACGAGTCACCGGTTATGGCCATGCGTAGGAAGATCGAATCGACGGTGTCCAGGATATCCAGGAGGATCCGCAGCGCCTCTGAGGAGCGAAGGATAGCGTCCGAGGAAAGGGAATCCAACAAGCCAGAGAGCAAGAAGACACCCCTGTTCTCCATTATGCACAGGTCGACTTCTGAGGGACGTAGCCTAAAGAGTATGTCTGGATCCGGTATCCCTCAAAACCAGCTGGCTTCTCAGTCAGGCACCGGAACCTCCTCAGAGTCCATGGAATCTATGTTCAGCATCAAGTCGGAGAGAGCATCCAAGGGTACGAGACTTCTTTGCCTTGAAAATGTTCAATCAAACATAGAAATAACATTTATTTTGAATTAACATGTTCCCCCTGCACCTGAAAAGGTCATATGTGTTAATTTCAAGATGATTACTTAGCAGAATTAGACTAAATGTAATTTTAACAATGAAAAGGTGCATTTTCACCGCACAGACACAATGTCACTATTATGTGGTGCTTGAATCCAATTTTAAGGATGCAGGTTCATTTGAGAACTGGTAAATGTAAGAGACTCAAAACACATTTTTTTTTATAATTATGCAAACCTTCCCACATCCTTCCTCAAGCAAACCTTTGTTCTTACGTACTGAGATGACATACAAGAAAACAAAAAACAAACTTCCAATAGAGGCTTCACTTTGTGTGCTAACCTCACCTTTTTCTTCGTTACTATTTCTGTTGATTTCAGTTTGAGTTATATTTGTTCCCTCCAGCAGGGGCAGAGGTAGGAAGGAGGTCCCGATGGGACCATTGGGGCCTAACCAGTGCTAGCAAGAAGGGCAAGATGGTATCGGAGTCTCACATCCCCACGGCTATTGCCAGAGAGAATGACACCCTAAGCTCCCGCTTGTACACCAGACTGGCATCTGGTAATCCTTAAAGCCCTTAATTTCTTGAAATTATTCCCAATGAAAATATTTAATATTGGTTTCCTTACCCTGTAAGCAGTCAGCAGTCAGTGGACAAGGAGAAACAGCAATCCATGATGATGCCTTGGTTTTGTTTACCTGGCTGCTGTCGCTAAATGCTAACTTTAGCAATTGTGTCCAAAAACAATACCTGTCAATGTCCCCCAAATTAGCATATGTTAAATATCAAACCAAAATCATCCCTAAGTGTCTGAAATTGATTATGCAGTGCAATTCATTTGATTTGAACTTTCCTGATTTCTGCAGTATTGCATTGGCCCAAGCAAGCAACAACACCACTGAACTCCTCCCCCTGAGTATGAGTACTGCCTGTTGTCAACGTGTCAGTGTAGTTAATTAGCTAGGTTAATATAAGCTCACCTGGCTAGTTGTAGCAACATCCCTTCTACAAATTGAATTTGGAGGCGTGGAGAATAACTGCTACAATACCAGATTAGCTAATGGTAAATCAGTCACAGTTAGATAATCAAGCTAGCTATTGAAGTGCATTTGTTCAAGATTGTATATACAGTGCCTTCGGAAGGTTTTCAGACCCCTTGACTTTTCCCACATGTTGTTACATTACAGCCTTATACTAATTTCCTCAGCAAAGTGAAAACAGGTTTTCTTAAATTTTTGCAAATGTATAAAAAACAAAAAACAGAAATACATTATTTACTTAAGTATTCAGACCCTTTGCAATGAGACTCGAAATTGAGCTAAGGTGCATTTTGTTTCCGTTGATCATCCTTGAGATGTTTCCACAACTTGATTGGAGTCCACCTGTGTTAAGTTCAATTGATTGGACATGATTTGGAAAGGCACACACCTGACTAAGGTCCCACAGTTGACAGTGCTTGTCAAGCAAAAACCAAGGCATGAGGTTGAAGAAATTGTATGTAGAGCTCCAAGACATGATTGTGTCAAGGCACAGATCTGGGGAAGGGTACTAAAAAATGTCTGCAGCATTGAAGGTCCCCAAGAAAACAGTGGCCTCCATCATTCTTAAATGGAAGATGTTTGGAACCACAAAGACTCTTCCTAGAGCTAGATTCCAGACGGAAGCCACTCCTCAGTGAAAGGCACATGACAGCCTGCTTGGAGATTGCCAAAATGAACCTAAACACTTTAGGTGATGAAAACTTGCTCCAGAGTGCTCAGGACCTCAGACGGGGGTGAATATTCACCTTCCAACAGCTAAGACAATACAGGAGCGGCTTCGGAACAAGTCTCTGAATGTCCTTGAGTGACCCAGCCAGAGCCCGGACTTGAACCCGATCGAACATCTCTGGAGAGATCTGAAAATAGCTGTGCAGCGATGCTCCCCATCCAACCTGACAGAGCTTGAGAGGATCTGCAGAGAAGAATCGGAGAAACTCCCCAAATACAGGTGTGCCAAGCTTTTAGTGTCATACCCAAGAAGTCTCAAGGCTGTAATCACTGTCAAAGGTGGTTTAATTAATTAGGGATAGGTGTCCAGCTAGCGGGACACCAGCCGACAACATCCGGTGAAATTGGATGTGCAATTCATATTGGGTGAGCAATTCATATAAATAATCGTAATATTAAACATTCATGAACATACAAGTATCTTATATAATTTAAAAGCTTAATCCTTATGTAAATGTGATATTTCCATGTATTTTTATTTTATATAAATTAGAAAAAAAAAATGTTTTTGTGGGGAGAGAATCTCTCTCTCTGTGTGTGTGTGAGTGAGTGAGTGAGTGAGTGAGTGAGTGAGAGGGGGGGGGGGGTGGTGGAGAAAGACAAAAAGACAGAGAAAATTATTATTATTTCATTGTTATTTCTTGGTTTTCTATATGACAATGTTTCACTTTCTATTATTTAGGTGTGGATAGACCCCTTGACCAGCACAGCAACTAACCTACTCTAGTTTAGCGAAAATTCATTTTGAATTCTGTTACTTCACAAAATGATACTAAATTAATTACCATCAACTTTATATGAATCTATCTTTAGACAAACTCTCTCGCAACTGGAAATCTTCTTTACCTGAGGCATTATATTAGGCATAACGCATTTATTGATTTGGATTGAATAGGATTGAGTTGCAATGATGATAATACCTTTCTGCCCTCATAGGTTTACCCAATCGTCCTGGGACTCCTGAGGTTCCCCAGCGCTATAAGAACACTGCCCTGGTCCTCTGGAAGCCCTCAGACAGTATGCCCCCCTGCACCTACTCTCTGGAGAGAAAAGCAGAGGGTGAGTCATGGTGACCCAAACCACCCCCTCGCCCCTACCAACTCTCTCAGAGGGCCATCCGTTGTCAACTGTTGCTGAAAAAACTGAGGGAGACTTTCAGAGAGTGGCGAGGAGATCAATAAACTCATCAACTTCAGGACACATTTGTGACTTGAATGATGCAATTTATGTTCCAGATTCAAATAATAAAACAAAAATGAAATTCAAATGAACAAATTCCAATATACAATATATAAATGTACAATATAGAAACCTCTGTAACAGTTAACCATTTCATTTGGGAGGTGTTGTGTCAAGCTTTGAAATCCGATAAAAACAAATGCACATAAAATATAATTAGGCACGCCTCTCAATTCTTTTGTATGAAATTGCGCAAACTCCAAATATATTGCGGAGCATGTTGGGATACCCCTTCCCTCTGGAGCCCGCAGCCTTGCTTGCTTGGCTAAAGTAGCTATCAATCTAATTAGCCCCTAGACCCTCAATCATTTTCACTGTCTCAGCTTTGGGACACTTCTGTATATGGCGGAGGTACGCGTGGACTCGCAAATGTATAGCCGAAGGGTGGGGGAAGGGGGTGATTTGGGATTCAGCCACACTCACACACTACTTTGTTAGTATAATTTCAAAGCCATACTGTCCAAATGCAGTTGTAACATACGCCAAATGTATGTAGTCCAACGCACTACTTCCCTCTTGTGGTCGTTAGCAATATTGCAGTGCTGTTCTGTTCAATCACTGACAGACATCACAGTTGTATTACCCCAATGATTCATGCAACTTCTTTCCATGGCCTTGTTCTCTCACAATGATTGAAATGTGTCTTTCTTAATTATATATTAAAATGAACACATGAAAATATGTCTATGGTCTTTCTCCCCCAGCTGAGAGTAGCTGGCTCATCGTGGCCACAGGAGTGGCTGACTGCTACTACAATGTGGTTGACTTGCCAGGAGAGGGCATCTTCAGGTTTAGAGTGGCGTGTGTGAACAAGGCAGGCCAAGGACCCTACAGTAACCTTTCAGAGATAGAGTGCCTAGACGCTTCAGGTATGTACTACTTTCTAGTGAATAACTATTAGTAATATGAATAGATAAAAATCACATTGTATGACAGAAATCACATTGAGTGTTTCTGTGGTTTAAATGTTTGCACACATGTACACTATGATGTGCTTGAGAAACCTGGAGATTGACAAACTCCTGTAAACTCTTATTCTCTCCATCAAATATGAAAGTGTCATAGAAAAGTATAATTTTTTTATATCATTGTACGAGAGGGAAAAAAGTGACACTAAAAACGGTGTTATTCTGAATCAACAGTGCCAACAAAATGCAGTGGATCAGTCGTTGTGAAGACAGTCCCTGCAGCACCAGTGGTCAAAACGTCAACAATGACCGTCCCCTCCTTGAAGCCTGCGCCTAGTAAAGGGGTGCACCCCGCCCCATATTCTGCCCCATTCAGAGAGACCCCGTCTGCCTCCGCTTCCTCTTCTGCTGTACTACCGGCCAAGCCTATCGCTACTATCCCCGCCTCTAAACCTATTGATTCCAAACCCATAGTCCCTCAGACCCCAACCAGCGCTGCTTCCACCCCCATGATTATTAGTGAGGTCCCATCCTACCTGGCCATCCCTGAGATCCAAAGCCTGCTTCCGGCTCAGCACGCCCCAGCCCCGGCCAAAGCCAAGACCCTCCACATCAACGTCACGAAACCTACACCGTCTCAACCAGCAATCATAACCAAGCTCACTCCCCCTATCGTTCTCCCCAAACCCCAAAGTCCCGTCAATATCGTCTCGCCCATGATTAAGACCCCGCCCCCACTTGTGGCCCCTCTGCCCGCCGTCTGTAAACCCATTTTGTCTGTGCCCATGTATGCACCAATACTGGCTGCCACACCTCGCGCCACACCCGCCATCTCATCCCCAGTCATGCTAATTTCCAGCACGAGTCCAGTAGGGGAGGGTGGGGTTACACCCACACGTATGACGCCGTCAGGATGCAGAACGGCCTTGGGTGGACGACCTAGTGAGAGCACCCTGCGCCAGGGAGTGCCCCAGAAACCATACACCTTCATGGATGAGAAGGCCAGGTAAAGGAAGCATAGAAAATGAAATGTTCACAATGCTCCCACTGTGATGTGCTGAGGGATTAGGCTCCCACAGTGGTTTAATGAACTGTGTAACCTATGCAAGAAAGTAACCCAATCAAACAGCTGCATAGATTTGAGTTTTCTATTCAATATTGTGCAATTTCAGGATTATAACATTGAATGGGGTTATGACTGTGAAGGAAACAGTGTAGACATCAACTTCTTTCATATTTTAGAGACGGTATTTCCCTCAAGACTGTCTTACCATAATATTATTGTTATTAATTATTGTATTTTTTATGCATCCCACTGAAAATGGACCTTTCTATAATTCAGTTAGAATTACTATTGAGTCAGGTGTAATGTTGATAAATTTAGAGAGACATCATATATTATAAGCCTTATTAAAAATAAATTTTAAAGGTTTGTACACTCATAACAGCTTATAAAACACAATACCTGAAGGCTTTTAAAAAAGTGTCACCTCAAGATTGTTTTCTCTTTGTTTGTCTTAAAGGGGCCGCTTCGGCGTGATCCGAGAATGTAGAGAGAACGCCACAGGCAACCTGTTCATGGCTAAGATCGTGCCCTACGAGACAGACAACAAACAGACGGTGCTGCAGGAGTACAACATCCTCAAGTCCCTCCACCACGATAAGATCATGGCTCTGCACGAGGCCTACATCACGCCCCGCTATCTAGTGCTCATCTCAGAGTGCTGCAGTGGGAAAGAGCTCATCTACAGCCTTATCGACAGGTCAGACAGCACAAATCCTTAGGTGTACCAACTTATGGAAATAAATGGAATATTTCTGTTATATATTTTTGTACGTGATGATTGCTTTTGCTCTGTATAGTGTTCCTGGGTCAGAGTTGGGGTCAATTCCATCAAATTTTGTAATTGAAAAGCAATTTACCATCGAGGACCACTTTGGAAATTAGTGTTTCAATTAAGTGCTATCCTCTGAGAATGCAATGCACATCTTGTAGAATTATTTTTTACCCAAATTAATTCAATTCAAATCAAATTACAGGAATTTGGAATTTCAGTTAACTTCCTCAATTGACAGAATTGAAATTAAATTGACCCTTTCATCCTTTGTTGTCCCTCTTGTCCCCCCACCCCCCAGATTCCGCTACTCAGAGGATGACGTGGTGGGCTACATCATTCAGGTTCTGCAAGGTTTGGACTACCTGCACAACCGCCGCATCCTTCACTTAGACATCAAGCCGGAGAACATCATCATCACATACATGAACATGGTGAAGATCATAGACTTTGGAAGCGCCCAGAACTTTGACCCACTCTTCCTCAAGCAGTTCAGCCCTCCTGTTGGAACTCTGGAGTATATGTGTAAGTCGTGAGGATTATCTAAATCGCGGCGTCTCAACCCATTCCTGAGGGTTGAAACACAGGGGCTGAATATTTTTATTTTAGCAACTTATCAATAAAACATGTATAATAGGAAATCCTTGTGTATAAGAATATTTATTGAAGGTGAAAACTTGTAAACTTGGGCAATATGAACATTTTCAAACATATTAAAATGTGTTCTGTGCAGCCAATGCTCTGTAGTCCACCGCTCTGTCTCTGTGGCACAATGCCGACACAGACAGTAAGAGTCAGCTTATAATACCATGTATAGATGCACAGAGCGATAAATAGATTATGATCTAATCATACTTGATCAATTAATCATATGTTAATACCAGGTATGTAAACACACCTTAATTGTGTCCCTTTATGTGTCCTCCTATAGCTGAATGCCCAGACATTATCTCCCTAACCTTTCCCTAACCTTTTTTTATTTTTCCTAACCTTTCCCTAAAGCTCCCGAGATGTTGAAGGGGGATGTGGTGGGCCCTCCGGCTGACATTTGGAGTGTGGGCGTGTTGACCTTCATCATGTGAGTACGAGCAAGGCTTTGGGCCAATGCCACTTGAACACATTTGAACTCAAGCCAATTCCCAGTTCATTCAAACCATACCATTCATGACTGTCAATAGTCTTCTTACAGTTCTGTAAGGGTGTTATTTAATTAATTAATTAACTTTCACTTAATTTCCTGAGTTGACTGAGCTGAAACGGAAATGACAATAAAGTGCGGCCATCTACACAGTGTTACAGCTGGACAACTTTATTTAAAGTGAATTTAAATATCTAAAATCACAAATTGTTACACATTAATCTTTGACTGTGTTAATTTGTTTATTTTAAGTGCTCTGTCAAACCTATTCCAAACCCATTTCAAATGTTTTCAGGCTGAGCGGCAGGTTGCCTTTCATGGAGAATGATCCACAGGAGACTGAAGCCAGAATCTTGGCAGCCAAGTTTGATGTGGGAAAACTCTACCAGAACGTGTCTCAAAGTGCCTCTCTGTTTTTTAAAAAGGTCCTCTGTAGTTACCCTTGGTAAGCGATAATTGATACCAATTAAGTGCCGTTTTCTTTTGATGAATTGGTCAATTAATTATATTATGTACTGTCCGCACTAACATTGGCAAGTTCTTATTTGTCTTTGACATATCAATAAAGTAGGGGGACAACTACTTTCTCACCGCTGCATCTTACTCACCGGAAAAATTACAAATCATTGGATGTTGTTAACTTGATCTATACACATATTTTGCTGCCATTGATAGATAGTGCAAGATTGAGGAATTTAAGTCCTCACACCTACACCCGTTCAACATTGCTGCCAATGGCTGCCATAGCCCGTAATGAATGAATGAATGATAGAATTTGTATTTTTCTGTCGTATCGCATTTATTATCAGTCCCTTGTGGGATAGTTTGTGATTTTGAGTTGGCGCTGCTTGACCCTGGGAGTGACCTCTGTTTCAGGGCCCGTCCTTCCATCAAGGACTGCTACAACAACTCATGGCTCCAGGACGCCTACCTGATGCGGCTGCGGCGGCAAACCCTCACCTTTACCACCACACGCCTCAAGGACTACCTGGACAAGCAGCAGAAGCTGCGGGCGGGTGTGGCCACCAAGCACAAGGTCCTCCTTCGGTCGTACCAAAGCTCATCCCAGTCCCCCACCAGCCCTATACCCCCATCTCCCATGACACCGGTCACACAGTGAGCACGGCTTCATGTTTCAAATGCATGAAGGCAGGAGCTGTTGCATGAAAGGAGGTGCCTAATCTATATGAGAAAGGTCCTAGGATCAAGCCCCGAACAACCCCCTTGGCCCCCTAACCTGGTGAGATGAGTTGTGAGTTTAGCTTTTCAGACAAATGGACATAAAATCACAAAATCCAGCAATGGTTCGAGATATTAACAACCTCTCTGCCTCCACCATAGAGTCCCTACAGAGAATGTTCTTGTAATGAGACAATAACAGAATAGTTATTTGTGTATTTCATGGTGTGATACATGTTTCTCAAGGGCTGGATGCCAGCTCAAAGTTCCAAACCTCTGCTCTCTCTTTTTAATACTCACAAGCTCGTAATTGTTTTATCTAAACCTCTTGTATCCAAGTATCTTGTATCTTCTCTTAACATCTAGTACATGTGTAATTTTATCTTTGAGCATTTTCGAGCTATGAATACAGTGCAGAAGATGTCCAAACTGATGCGTAAAGGTGCATAGCTTTCTGTAAGCATGAACGAGGCCACTGTACTATATACTGTAGGCTACAAACACGAAGGACTCTTAAGGCTACTTTCAGATTGACGCTTTATTCCTTTTAGAAAGCAATAGTATTTGCTTTACATGTGTGCTCCTTTGCACTTTTTATCGATTGCCACTTTTATCCATGCATTTTCCTAATTTCACCATTCGTTTTGCTATAGCTTATCATATTAGAGGTTTCATTAGTGAATTATCACTGATCAATGATTTGGAGAAAACTAAACCACGATCGTTCTCCCAGCATGTCACATTCTTTCATTTGGTAATGTTTAGGCCTATACTAAAGGTTATTTACAATACAAGATTACAAATAATATAAAGACGCATGCAAACATCAATGCCTAAATATCACCTGTCCAGGCCTGTTTGGTTGAATGCGATGCACCATTCGGAGATGCAATTTGTAGTTACTCTGTAACTTAACATGTTTCTGTTTCTACTCTGTGCATTAGGGCCTGTCATTTGTATTTATACTGTGCATTAATTGTACACACATCCAGATAATTAGCTCGTTTGTGTGGTGACTGTCAGGGATGGGAGATTCTCTGAATATTTATTACTACGGCTGTGGACAGATCGAGGTTATTGGGACAGTAGCCTATTATGTCTTATATCGCTGGGTAACAAACAAAGGTTGTAATGATGAGAGTATAAAACTATTGACTATAAACTTGTGCTGTTTTCTGTTGATTTAAACAGCTTGTGTCATAAGGGGAGGTCCAAGGCAGGTTGGATTAATTTGCATACAGGACGGGACCAGAGAACCTGGTCACAATATTGAATTGACGTGGGCAGATGAGACACATTTTATTCCTATGTGTAGGCGTAACAAATCTCGATCAGATATTGGGTCATCTTGATTGGATGACGACAACCACATGTTAATGCAATGTGTAACCACAGCTTTTTACTGTAAGAATGCATATGATTGCAAACTATTCATCAGTTATTCATAATGCAGGTCCTCACCTTTAAATTAGGATGATGCTTGGAGAAAGAATGTATTTTTGTTTTGGGTATATTGCCAAATGGTTACTTACTCAGAAAATAAATGTATGTAGGTGAATGTCACATCCACGCAGATTAAGTAAATGTTAATTTATGAAACTGTTAGGTTTCACTTTTTTTTTTTTTACATTTTGTTAATCGATTATAAGTTTTGCTATCTTCGTTATCAAACATTGAAACAGTATATATAACAAAATATATTTATTGTGTAGATAGAGTACCAGTTAGAAGTTCCTTTTTTGGTTACTACATGATTCCATACAATGCCTTGCAAAAGTATTCAACCCAATTTGCGTTTTTCCTATTTTGTTGCATTACAACCTGTAATTTAAATGGATTTTTATTTGGATTTCATGTAATGGACATACACAAAAGAGTCCAAATTGGTGAAGTGAAATGAAAAATAATAACTTGTTAAAAACAATAATGTTTTTATTAAATGGAAACGTGGTGCGTGCTATCAATCCCCTAAATAAGATCTGGTGCAACCAATTACCTTCAGAAGTCACATTATGAGTTAAATAAAGTCCACCTGTATGCAATCTAAGTGTCACAAAGATCTCAGTATATATACACCTGTTTTGAAAGGCCCCAGAGTCTGCAACACCACTAAACAAGGGGCACCACCAAGCAAGCAACACTATGAAGACCAAGGAGCTCTTCAAACAGGTCAGGTACAACCTTGTGGAGAAGTACAGATCAGGGTTGGGTTATAAAAAAATATGAGAAACTTTGAACATCCCATGGAGCACCATTAAATCCATTATTTTAAGAATGGAAAGTATATGGCACCAGAACAAACCTGCCAAGAGAGGGCCACCCACCAAAACTCACGGACCAGGCAAGGAGGGCATTATTCAAAGAGCCAACAAAGAGACCAAAGATAACCCTGAAGGAGCTGCAAAGCTCCACTTTAAGCCGTACACTCCACAGAGCTGGGCTTTACGGAAGAGTGGCCAGAAAAAAAATATCAAACATGTTCGGTGTTTGCCAAAAGGCGTGTGGGAGACTCCCCAAACATGTGGAGGAAGATACTGGTCAGATGAGACTAAAATTGAGCTTTTTGGCAATCAAGATAAATGCTATGTCTGGCGTAAACCCAACACCTCTCATCACCCCGAGAACCTCATCCCCACAGTGAAGCATAGTGGTGGCAGCATCATGCTGTAGGGATGTTTTTCATTGGCAGGGACTGGGAAACTGGTCAGAATTGAAGGAATGATGGATGGAGCTAAATGCAAGGAAATTCTTGAGGGAAACCTGCTTCAGTCTTCCAGAGATTTGAGACTGGGATGGAGGTTCACCTTCCAACAGGACAATGACCCTAAGCATACTGCTAAAGCAACACTTGACTGGTTTAAGGGGAAACATTTAAATGTCTTGGAATTGCCTAGTCAAAGCCCAGACCTCAATCCAATTGAGAATCTGTTGTATGACTTAAAGATTGCTGTACACCAGTGGAACCCATCCAACTTGAAGGAGCTGGAGCAGTTTTGTCTTGTAGAATGGGCAAAAATCCCAGTGGCTAGATGTGCCAAGCTTATAAAGACATACCCCAAGAGATGTGCAGCTGTAATTGCTGCAAAAGTTGGCTCTACAAAGTATCGACTTTGAGAGGGGGGGTGAATAGTTATACACGATCAAGTTCTGTTTTTTTGTCTTATTTCTTGTTTGTTTCACAATATATCATATTTTGCATCTTCAAAGTGGTACACATGTTGTGGAAATCAAATGATACAAACCCCACAAAAATCCCAAAATAGGAAAAATGCCAAGGGGGGGTGAATACTTTCGCAAGCCACTGTATGTGTTGTTTAATAGTTTTGAAGCCTTCACTATTATTCTACAATGTAACAAATAAAGAAAAACCCTTAAAGGAGTAGGTGTGTCCAAACTTTTGATTGGTACTGTATGCTATATATTAATTGTGGTATAATCATGAAGTGATGTGGCAGATGTGTGTCATGAAGTTGATTTAAGTATTTAAGCAGGATTCTTCTAGTTGAATTCCATGGTCAGGTATGAGATTGCTTTTATGGCTGCTTGTGTGTCATGTCATAGAGTTTTGTATAAAATTATGAAATGTTTGATTTATTGGATGAATGTATTTCAATTGATTGTGAAGATAGTATTACCATTTAAAGGGAGAGGGTAACTATTGATGTATGTAGACCAAGAAGTACTGAGCAAGACACCTCCAGTACGTTGAGAAGTAAACTAGTTGCAAAATATTTTTGGAACGGAACAGCTTGCAAGGTTGATAATGATTAAGTTCAGAGTTTTGTACCTAAGGCATATATATACCTTGAATGTGTTGCAGTGTCCCATGTCATGGATACTGAAAAATAAGTGTTTGCTTTGTAAGTTGA
The DNA here is from genome assembly GCF_045791955.1 of Oncorhynchus clarkii lewisi. Classification (NCBI taxonomy): domain Eukaryota; kingdom Metazoa; phylum Chordata; class Actinopteri; order Salmoniformes; family Salmonidae; genus Oncorhynchus; species Oncorhynchus clarkii. The sequence continues at coordinate 5,740,140 of NC_092168.1, read as the reverse complement.
CAATCAATATCGGCTTTGTTGTGCGATTTTTCAGGGGGGGACAAGACATTATGTTACTCGATTGTTTTTTGTGTGATTGTTTGGTTGTTTGTTTATTTGATTGCTTGGGTAATCACAATTGGTGCAGCTCTTAAACTTCTTTGCTCTGTGGAACCTCTGAATATGGCATGTGATAGGCATGGCAGTTACAAATAATAATAAAGAACATACAACTTAAACCCAAAAGTAGCAGTTTGTGTTATTTCAATTGAGCTTTGTGTTTTATCTTTCTTGATTACATTTAACAAGCACCTAAATAGAACTGATTACATCAATTTTGTAATATAATATTGCTGCATTGAAAGATATGGCATACAGTACATAAATGAAAGCTAGAATCCTTAATTGAAACTATAACAAAGCGGCCACCTCGCCTGTGTTTCAGTTAAAAGCTGAGGGATGGGCCTGTAGAAATGTAACTACACTCAAAATTGATAGACAGAGCTATGGATGCAATGACTGACCATGCACAATATCAAAAGTATAGTTTTAAAAATGTTTTGAGGCTGTACAGTGTTTGTTTACATTTACATTGTATACAAACATTTGGAGTAAAACAAGCTTGTGTTTTGGGTTCTGATTGGGTATTTCAGTTGAACTGAGCTCATCAGGCATTTATAAATGGTATCCTTCAAGAATCAATCATTTTTTAAACATTTTTTTATTTCACCTTTATTTAACCAGGTAGGCTAGTTGAGAACAAGTTCTCATTTGCAACTGCGACCTGGCCAAGATAAAGCATAGCAATGTGAACAGACAACACAGAGTTACACATGGAGTAAACAATTAACAAGTCAATAACACAGTAGAAAAAAAAGAGAGTCTATATACATTGTGTACAAAAGGAATGAGGAGGTAGGCGAATAATTACAATTTTGCAGATTAACACTGGAGTGATACATGATCAGATGGTCATGTACAGGTAGAGATATTGGTGTGCAAAAGAGCAGAAAAGTAAATACATATAAACAGTATGGGAATGAGGTAGGTAAAATTGGGTGGGCTATTTACCGATAGACTATGTACAGCTGCAGCGATCGGTTAGCTGCTCAGATAGCAGATGTTTGAAGTTGGTGAGGGAGATAAAAGTCTCCAACTTCAGCGATTTTTGCAATTCGTTCCAATCACAGGCAGCAGAGAACTGGAACGAAAGGCGGCCAAATGAGGTGTTGGCTTTAGGGATGATCAGTGAGATACACCTGCTGGAGCGCGTGCTACGGGTGGGTGTTGCCATCGTGACCAGTGAACTGAGATATGGCGGAGCTTTACCTAGCATGGACTTGTAGATGACCTGGAGCCAGTGGGTCTGGCGCCGAATTTCTAGCGAGGGCCAGCCGACTAGAGCATACAGGTCGCAGTGGTGGGTGGTATAAGGTGCTTTAGTAACAAAACGGATGGCACTGTGATAAACTGCATCCAGTTTGCTGAGTAGAGTTTTGGAAGCTATTTTGTAGATGACATCGCCGAAGTCGAGGATCGGTAGGATAGTCAGTTTTACTAGGGTAAGTTTGGCGGCGTGAGTGAAGGAGGCTTTGTTGCGGAATAGAAAGCCGACTCTAGATTTGATTGTAGATTGGAGATGTTTGATATGAGTCTGGAAGGAGAGTTTACAGTCTAGCCAGACACCTAGGTACTTATAGATGTCCACATATTCTAGGTCGGAACCATCCAGGGTGGTGATGCTAGTCGGGCGTGCGGGTGCTGGCAGCGAACGGTTGAAAAGCATGCATCTGGTTTTACTAGCGTTTAAGAGCAGTTGGAGGCCACGGAAGGAGTGTTATATGGCATTGAAGCTCGTTTGGAGGTTAGATAGCACAGTGTCCAAGGACGGTCCGGAAGTATACAGAATGGTGTCGTCTGCATAGAGGTGGATCAGGGAATTGCCCGCAGCAAGAGAAACATCATTGATATATACAGAGTAAAGAGTCGGCCCGAGAATTGAACCCTGTGGCACCCCCATAGAGACTGCCAGAGGACCGGACAGCATGCCCTCCGATTTGACACACTGAACTCTGCCTGCAAAGTAGTTGGTGAACCAGGCAAGGCAGTCATCAGAAAAACCGAGGCTACTGAGTCTGTCGATAAGAATATGGTGATTGACAGAGTCGAAAGCCTTGGCAAGGTCGATGAAGACGGCTGCACAGTACTCTCTTTTATCGATAGCGGTTATGATATCGTTTAGTACCTTGAGCGTGGCTGAGGTGCACCCGTGACCGGCTCGGAAACCAGATTGCACAGCGGAGAAGGTACGGTGAGATTCGAGATGGTCAGTGACCTGTTTGTTGACTTGGATTTCGAAGACCTTAGATAGGCAGGGCAGGATAGATATAGGTCTGTAACAGTTTGGGTCCAGGGTGTCTCCCCCTTTGAAGAGGGGGATGACTGCGGCAGCTTTCCAATCCTTGGGGATCTCAGACGATATGAAAGAGAACCTGGAGAGGCTTGGGCAAGTAGCTGCGGGGGGGCGGAGCTGTTGGCTGAGGTTGGAGTAGCCAGGAGGAAGGCATGGCCAGCCGTTGAGAAATGCTTGTTGAAGTTTTCGATAATCATGGATTTATCGGTGGTGACCGTGTTACCTAGCCTCAGTGCAGTGGGCAGCTGGGAGGAGGTGCTCTTGTTCTCCATGGACTTCACAGTGTCCCAGAACTTTTTGGAGTTAGAGCTACAGGATGCAAATGTCTGCCTGAAGAAGCTGGCCTTTGCTTTCCTGACTGACTGCGTGTATTGGTTCCTGACTTCCCTGAACAGTTGCATATCGCGGTGAACCAAGGGCTATATCTGTTCTTAGTTCTGCATTTTTTGTACTGAGCATGCTTATCTAAAATGGTGAGGAAGTTACTTTTAAAGAATGACCAGGCATCCTCAACTGACGGGATGAGGTCAATGTCCTTCCAGGATACCCGGGCCAGGTCGATTAGAAAGGCCTTCTCACAGAAGTGTTTTAGGGAGCGTTTGACAGTGATGAGGGGTGGTCGTTTGACTGCGGATCCATAGCGGATACAGGAAATGAGGCAGTGATCGCTGAGATCCTGGTTGAAGACAGCGGAGGTGTATTTGAGGGCCAGTTGGTCAGGATGACGTCTATGAGGGTGCCCTTGTTTACAGATTTAGGGTTGTACCTGGTGGGTTCCTTGATGATTTGTATGAGATTGAGGGCATCTAGCTTAGATTGTAGGACTGCCGGGGTGTTAAGCATATCCCAGTTTAGGTCACCTAACAAAACAAACTCTGAAGCTAGATGGGGGACAATCAATTCACAAATGGTGTCCAGGGCACAGCTGGGAGCTGAGGGGGGTCGGTAGCAGGCGGCAACAGTGAGAGACTTATTTCTGGAGAGAGTAATTTTTAAAATTAGTAGTTCGAACTGTTTGGGTATGGACCTGGAAAGTATGACATTACTTTGCAGGCTCTCTCTGCAGTAGACTGCAACTCCTCCCCCTTTGGCAGTTCTATCTTGACGGAAAATGTTATAGTTGGGTGTGGAAATCTCAGAATTTTTGGTGGCCTTCCTGAGCCAGGATTCAGACATGGCAAGGACATCAGTGTTAGCAGAGTGTGCTAAAGCAGTGAGTAAAACAAACTTAGGGAGGAGGCTTCTGATGTTGACATGCATGAAACCAAGGCTTTTTCGATCACAGAAGTCAATAAATGAGGGTGCCTGGGAACATGCAGGGCCTGGGTTTACCTCCACATCACCCGCGGAACAGAGGAGGAGTAGTATTAGGGTGCGGCTAAAGGCTATCAAAATTGGTCGCCTAGAGCATTGGGGACAAAGAATAAAAGGAGCAGATTTCTGGGCATGGTAGAATATATTCAGGGCATAATGCGCAGACAGGGGTATGGTGGGGTGCGGGTACAGCGGAGGTAAGCCCAGGCACTGGGTGATGATAAGAGAGGTTGTATCTCTGGACATGCTGGTTGTAATGGGTGAGGTCACCGCATGTGTGGGAGGTGGGACAAAGGAGGTATCAGGGGTATGAAGAGTGGAACTAGGGGCTCCTTTGTAAACTAAAACAATGATAACTAACCTGAACAACAGTATACAAGGCATATTGACATTTGAGAGAGACATACAGTAATCACAAGTGTTGATTGGGAGAGCTAGCTAAACCAGTAGGTGAGACAACAACAGCTAATCAGCTAGCACAACAACAGCAGGTAAAATGGCGTTGACTAGGCATAGAGGGTCGGATTAACTACACACAGAGCCTGAGTGCGGCTGGGGCCGACAGATAAAACATAAACAAACAGAACGGAGTACCGTGATTAAGGGACAGTCCATCAGGCATCAGCTATGTAGCCAAGTGATCAGTGTCCAGGGGGCAGCGGTGGATGGGACAGGGAAGGTAGACTGGCGAGTATTATCCAGGCAAAAAAAAACTGGCTGGCTGTGCAGAAGGTAAAAGCCGCTAGCAGTGGCTAACAATGACTAAATAGCTTGTAGCCTAGTTAGCTGGTTGGCTTCTGGAGGTTCTTGAATGTGTTCTAAAAATAAAAAATAATAACGATTCCGTATCACATTGGGTGAGGCAGGTTACCGGAAGGTATAATCAAACGAAAAATCGAAAAGAGATTGAAAGTAAATATGGGTCCAGTGAGTGGATGGGCTGGCTGGGGACGCGGCGATTCAGACAGTTAGCAGGCCTATGCTACCAAGCTAACAGTTAGTAGGCCGGGGCTAAACAAGCTAGCAGTTAGCACGCCAAATTAGCAAGCAAGCAGATAGCAAGGGCTAGAAAGTTAGCCTTTGGGGGACGTCGCGATGGGGGTTAAGTCTGTTTATGCCTCTTCATGCGGTGACATCGATAGACCGGTCGTGGGTCCGGATATTGTAGCCCAGGATTATGCTTCGGTGGTAGCACAGGAGCTCTGGCCGGGCTAGCTTCAAGCTAAGTGGATGGAAACGCTAGCCAGGAGTAGTCATCCGGGGTTGCGGTTAGCTAGTTAGCTAGTTGTGAAGATCCAGATGAAAAAGTTCAGTTTGCGGTGGGAATCCGGGGATAAAAATAATAGGTCCGTTATGCTCTGCTTAGAGTCGCGTTGTTCGAACTGGCGAGAGCTTTCCAAGCTAAAGGTTAGCTAATGACCGCTAGCAATGGTTTGCTGACTGATAGTTGGTAGTTAGCTGGCTAGCTTCTGATGAGGGGTTCCGGATCCGAAGTAAATATAAATACTTTTGAAAAAAAAGCAGATCCACGCTACATTGGGTGAGGCGGGTTGCAGGAGAGTATTTAGATGTTGAGGTTTAGAAAAATGTTTTAAAGATATGCGTATAAAAAAAACTAATATATACAAGGGACACGACACGACGTCTGACTGCTACGCCATCTTGGATCAGATGTATATATATACAGTACCAGTCAAAAGTTTGGACACACCTACAGTACTCATTCAAGTTTTTTTCCTTATTTGTACTATTTTCTACATTGTAGAATAATAGTGAAGACATCAAAACTATGAAATAACACATATGGAAATATGTAGTAACCAAAAAAGTGTTAAACTAAAATATATTTTAGATTTGAAATTCTATAAAGTAGCCACCCTTTGCCTTAATGACAGCTTTGCAAACTCTTGGCATTCTCTCAACCAGCTTCATGAGGAATGCATTTCAATTATCAGGTGTGCATTGTTAAGTTAATTTGTGGAATTGATTTCCTTCTTATTGCGTTTGAGCAAGTCAGTTGTGTTGTGACAAGGTAGCGGTGGTATACAGAAGATGGCCATATTTGGTAAAAGACCAAGTCCATATTATGGCAAGAACAGCTCAAATAAGCAAAGAGAATTGTCCATCCATAATTATTTTAAGACATGAAGTTCCGTCAATCTGGAAAATTTCAAGAACTTGAAAAGTTTCTTCAAGTGCAGTTGGAAAAACCATCGAGCGAAATGATGAAACTGGCTCTCATGAGGACCGCCAAAGGAAAGGAAGACCCAGAGTTACCTCTGCTGCAGAGGATAAGCTCATTAGAGTTAACTGCACCTCAGATTGCAGCCCCCAAAAATGCTTCACAAAGTTCAAGTACCAGACACATCTCAACATAAACTGTTCAGAGAAACCACTACTAAAGGACACCAATAATAAGAAGAGACTTGCTTGGGCCAAGAAACACGAGCAATGGACATTAGACCAGTGGAAATCTGTCCTTTGATCTGATGAGTCCAAATTTAAGATGTTTGGTTCAAACCAACATGTGTTTGTAAGACAGAGTACAGTAGGTGAACTGATTATCTCTGCATGTGTGGTTCCCACCGTGAAGCATGGAGGAGGAGGTTTGATGGTATGGGGTTTCTTTGCTGGTGAAACTGTCTGTGATTTATTTAGCATTCAAGGCACACTTAATCAGCACGGCTACCACAGAATTCTGCAGCGATACGCCATCCTATCTGGTTTGCACTTAGTGGGACTATCATTTGTTTATTAACAGGACAATGACCCAACACACCTCCAGGCTGTGTATGGGTTATGTGACCAAGAAGGAGAATGATGGAGTGCTGCATCAGATGACCTGGCCTCCACAATCACCCGACCTCAACCCAACTGAGATGGTTTGGGATGAGTTGGACCGCAGATTGGAAAAGGAAGTGGAAAAGCAATGAACAAGTGTTTAGCATATGTGGGAACTCCTTCAAGACTGTTGGAAAATTATTCCAGGTGAAGCTGGTTGAGATAATGCCAAGAGTTTGCAAAGCTGTCATCAAGGCAAATGGTGGCTACTTTGAAGAATCACAAATATAAAATATATTTTGACTTGTTTAACCCTTTTTTGGTTACTACATAATTCCATATGTGTTATTTCATAGTTTTGATGTCCATATGTGTTATTTCATAGTTTTGATGTCTTCACTATTATTCTACAATGTAGAAAATAGTAATAATAAAGAAAAACCCTTGAATTAGTAGGTGTGACCAAACTTTTGACTGGTACTGTATATACATACACTACCATTCAAAAGTTTGGGGTCTAGTTTGAGAAACAGATGGGATGCTGGCCTTCTAGGCAGAGTTGCAAAGAAAAAGCAATATCTCAGACTGGCCAATAAAAATAAAAGATTAAGTTGGACAAAATAACACAGACACTGGACAGAGGAACTCTGCCTACTGTAGAAGGCCAGCATCCCAGAGTCACCTTTTCACTGTTGACATTGAGACGAGTATTTTGTGGGTACTATTTAATGAAGCTGCCAGTTGTGAGGCGCCTGTTTCTCAAACTTGACACTCTAATGTACTTGTCCTCTTGCTCAGTTGTGCACCGGGGCCTCCCACTCCTCTTTCTAATCTGGTTAGGGCCAGTTTGCAATGTTATGTGTAGGGAGTAGTACACAGCGCTGTACGAGATCTTCAGTTTCTTGGCAATTGCTTGCATGGAATAGCCTTCATTTCTCAGAACAAGAATAGACTGACTAGTTTCAGAAGAAAGTACCTTGTTTTTGAGCCTGTAATCGAACCCACAAACGCTGGTGCTCCAGATACTCAACTAGTCTGAAGAAGGACAGTTTTACTGCTTCTTTAATCAGACAACAGTTTTCAGCTGTGCTAACATAATTTCAAAAGGGTTTTCTAATGATCAATTAGCCTTTTAAAATGATAAACTTGAATTAGCTAAAACAACGTTCCATTGGAACACAGGAGTGATGGTTGCTGATAATGGGCCTCTGTACGCCTATGTAGATATTCAATAAAAAATCTGCCGTTTCCAGCTACAAAAGTAATTTACAAGATTAACAATGTCTACACTGTATTTCTGATAAATTTTAATGTACAAAAAATGTGCTTTTCTTTAAAAAAAGGATATTTCTAAGTGGCCCAAAAATGTTGAACGGTAGTGTATATAAACTCAGCACTGTCAACTGCGTTTATTTTCAGCAAACTTAAAACTTCAGGCTAGGGTCTATTTTTCCTGTCTGACTGACGTGCCCAATGTAAACTGCCTGTTACTCAGGCCCAGAAGCCAGGATATGCATATAATTGGTACCTTTGGATAGAAAACACTTTGTAAAAAGTTAAAATAATGTATGAGACTATAACACAATTGATATGGTAGGAGAAAATCCAAAGAAAAAACATTGGGCATATGCAATTCCTATGGCTTCACTAGATGTCAACAGTCTTTGTTCAAGGTTTCAGGCTTGTTTCTTCCCAAACGAGGAAGAATTTCGAATTCCGATTTGGAAATCTGTCTGTGCGTGACGAAGAGGACATGCACCTGCTAATTTGACATTCCTATTGAACATACTTCTATCCCTATGAAATAGTATAGTTTAATTACATTTTAGGGTACCTGAGGATTAAATAGAAATGTTTTAACAAAGTTTAGGGGTAGCTTTTTGGATTCCTTTCTCTGCATGTTGGAGCGAGTGGATTACTCAAATCGATGGCACCAACTAAACTGATGTTTAGGGATATAAAGAAGGATTTTATCAAAACAAAACAACCATGCATGTTGTATCTGGAACCCTTTGGATTGTAAATCAGAGGAAGATTTTCAAAAAGTAAGTGAATTTATAATCGCTATTTGTGATTTTATGAAGCCTGTGCTGGTTGAAAAATATTTTGATCTGGGGCGCCGTCCTCAAACAATCGCATGGCATGCTTTCGCTGTAAAGCCTATTGTATGCAATTAGATTAATAGGAATTTAAGCTTTTAACTGACATAAGACACTTGTATGTACCTAGATGTTTAATATCCATCATTTTTATGATTATTTATTTGAATTGCACGCCCTCCAATTTCACAGGAAGTTGTCGACATGTGTCCCTGGTGTCCCGGGACGCCTAGCCTTAACATGTGTAAATATGTGTATGAACATAACAAGATTCAACAACTGAGAAATAAACTGAACAAGTTCCATAGACTAACAGAAATTGAATAATGTGTCCCTGAGATCCTGGCTCTTCGCTGGCCATGGCAGAACACTGACATTCCTGTCTTGCAGGAAATCACAAACAGAACGAGCAGTATGGCTGGTGGCATTGTCATGCTGGAGGGTCATGTCAGGATGAGCCTGCAGGAATCAAATCAAATCAAAGTTTATCAAATCAAAGTTTATTTGTCACGTGCGCCGAATACAACAGGATACAACCTTACAGTGAAATGCTTACTTAAAGGCTCTAACCAATAGTGAGAAAAAAAGGTATATATTTGTGTGTGTGTGTGTGTGTGTGTGTGTGTGTGTGTGTGTGTGTGTGTGTGTGTGTGTGTGTGTGTGTGTGTGTGTGTGTGTGTGTGTGTGTGTGTGTGTAAAGAAATAAATCAACAGTAAAAAGACATTTGAAAATATTGTAGCAAGGCTATATACAGACACCGGTTAGTCAGGCTTATTGAGGTAGTATGTACATGTAGGTATGGTTAAAGTGACTATGCATATATGATGAACAGAGAGTAGCAGTAGCGTAAAAAGAGGGGTTGGCGGGTAGTGAGACACAATGCAGATAGCCCGGTTAGCCAATGTGCGGGAGCACTGGTTGGTCGGGCAAATTGAGGTAGTATGTACATGAATGTATAGTTAAGGTGACTATGCATATAAGATAAACAGAGAGTAGCAGCAGCGTAAAAGAGGGGTTGGGGAGGCACACAATGCAAATAGTCCAGGTAACCAGTTGGTTACCTGTTCAGGAGTCTTATGGCTTGGGGGTAAAAACTGTTGAGAAGCCTTTTTGTCCTAGACTTGGCACTCCGGTACCGCTTCCCATGCGGTTGTAGAGAGAACAGTCTATGACTGGTGTGGCTGGGGTCTTTGACAATATTTAGGGCCTTCCTCTGACACCGCCTGGTGTAGAGGTCCTGGATGGCAGGCAGCTATAACCCAGTGATGTACTGGGCCGTACGCACTACCCTCTGAAGTGCCTTGCGGTCGGGGGCCGAGCAATTGCCGTACCAGGCAGTGATGCAACCGGTCAGGAGGATCTCGATGTTGCAGCTGTAGAACCTTTTGAGGATCTCAGGACCCATGCCAAATCTTTTTAGTTTCCTGAGGGGGAATAGGCTTTGTCGTGCCCTCTTCACAATTGTCTTGGTGTGTTTGGACCATTCTAGTTTGTTGTTGATGTGGACACAAAGGAATTTGAAGCTCTCAACCTGCTCCACTACAGCACCGCCGATGGGAATGGGGACGTGCTCCGTGCTCCTTTTCCTGTAGTCCACAATCATCTCCTTAGTCTTGGTTACATTGAGGGATAGGTTGTTATTCTGGCACCACCCAGGCAGGTCTCTGACCACTATTGTGTCGTCTGCAAATACAAGTTATACACATGGAATTATAGATATACCTCTCCGCTGTGTCAGATTTAAAAAAAACTGTACGGAAAAAGCAAACCATGCAATAATCTGAGACGGCGCTCATTATATTTATATTATTTAAGTTATATTACAGGTCGAAGAAACATTTCAAACTAAGTATAGAATCAATCTTTAGGATGTTTTTATCATAAATCTTCAATAAAGTTCCAACCAGAGAATTCCTTGGTGTATAGAGAAGCCATGGAACGCAGGTCGATATCATGTGAAATGCTCAGGACCAGGAAATGGCTCTCTGCCAGTAACCTGACTCATTCAGCTCTTATTCAGCCCCAGAACACAGTAGAAGCCTCATTCAAGTTTCTAAAGACGGTTGACATCTAGTGGAAGCCATAGGAAGTGCAACTTCATCCATATCCCACTGTGAATTCAATAGGGGCTGGGTTGAAAATCGACCAACCTCAGATTTCTCACTTCCTGTTTGTATTTCTTCTCAGGTTTTTGCCTGCCATATGAGTTCTGTTATACTCACAGACATCATTCAAACAGTTTTAGAAACTTCAGAGTGTTTTCTATCCAATACTGATAATAATATGCATATATTAGCAACTGGGACTGAGGAGAAGGCTGTTTCATCCAAGCTACTCAATACTGCCCCTGCAGCCATAAGAAGATAAAAGCACAACCAAATTCCATGGAATGGAAAATCAATGTCTGATTTTTGGTTCAGTTGGGACCTAAATGTGATATCACTGCCCTTTCAACCATTTTAAAAACACACTGTAGTTCAAATGGGAATACAATGTCAGATATTTTGTGTTATCACTGTGCTTCATCTATTTGCACATCCAAATTACCTGGATCGTAATTGAAATGATTTAAGTACATGGTTGAAGTGATCAGTGCCGTTTGAGATTCTGTGAAGATTATTATACAAATTCTGAAGATTTCCAAAGACCTGTGACCCTAAACATGCACACTTTCTATGATTACATACAGTAAGAAGACATTTATTGTTACAGTAACATCAATGTGGCCATGGATGTGTTACACATTTTTAGGTTGAATAAATACTGTTACATTAGTTTGTAAGATAACCTTAAAATTAGGCTATTACTACAAAACTAATATTGAATTGTGTTTGGTTGACAACGCAACCAAATATCAACATTTGAGTGACTGGCTTAATCCTATTCTTTAACTTTTATCATAATTGATATTATATGATTTATAAAGTGTGGTTACATTTCATTTGCTCTGTTAAGCCTACAATTTGGGATGACTTTGATAGCAATAGTGAATCTATTAAGTGGAAATTTCTTAACAATCATTCTCACGATAGCGCACCTGTAACTGTCAATGACAAATATCAAAGCTAAGCATGGCTTAATTAAAACTCTGAATGGGAGACCGAAGTGTTAGCTGTAAATAGATCAACTCTACAGTAGGCATGTAGGTACAGTTGAAGTCGGAAGTTTACATACAATTAGATTGGAGTCATTAAAACTAGTTTTTCAACCACTCCAACAAACTATAGTTTTGGCAAGTCGGTTAGGACATCTACTTTGTACATAACACAAGTCACTTTTCCAACAACTGTTTACAGATTATTTCACTTATAATTCACTGTATCACAAATCCAGTGGGTCAGAAGTTTACATGCACTAAGTTGACTGTGCCTATAAACAGCTTGGAAAATTCCAGAAAATGATCTCATAGCTTGAGAAGCTTCTGATAGGCAAATTGACATAATTTGAGTCAATTGGAGGTGTACCTGTGGATGTATTTGATTGTTGACAGAAATGTATGCTCATGGGTACCTTTATGTGTGTTCTCAGATTTATCATTCATAGATTTTAGATATGTATTGCAAAACGCTACATATCCATTGTTTAGCTGGAATGGAATGTTCGTATCCTGCATATTTAACATGTAAATTCAACACATCATACATTTAGCCTGATGCTATAGTGTCTGTTTAGAGTTAGTGTTTGGTTAGGCTTTGTTCCAAATAGCACCCTACTCCCTATATACAGATGTAGGATCTTAATTTGAGACAGTTTGCTACATCAGGAAAATGATCCTGCAGAAACAGGAAATGTGAATTATTATGGGATTATTATTTTTGTTGGGGTTGATAAATGTTTTGTAAAGGGAAAGTCAAGTTTTCAGAAGTCTTTTTAAACTTCAAATACACTACAAGTTTTACATTTCCTGCATTGCATGAAAGTTCTTCTGAAACAGGGAATTTCTATCTGCAATGTTCAAGAAAGTTTTTCAGCTGAACGTAGCCCTGTTATTAACATTACCAGTAACCTATATGCAAATATTTGGTGGCACAGAAAGAAAGGAAAACTAAGCTATATGCCACTACACTATATCTGATGGGGTAAATAACATTATTTTGAGTTAATTTGACCAAGTGACTCAGATTTGAGCACTTGGACTAGGACTCGAGCACCGGGACTCGGACTTCAGTCATAGGGACTCGTGACTTGACTATTGGTCACTTGGACTTGAGCACAGGGAACTTGGGACTTGAGGTTTTGGGACTCAACTACATCACTGGGCAAAACAGTCATTAGCTCCTGTTCAAAGTTATTATCCCCAACTCTATTTTTGGACATCAATGTGGCTGCGGTGTCTGTGGAAATTTGGTAACAATGAAGTGACTGAGTGATGGAGGTGCAACCCATACTACTTTGTGGTACCATCTGGTGATTGTGCCCCTCTCTCGCTCTCTCATGTGCAATAACGTGATTTACATTTACTGTACGTTAAATGGCCCACTTGTTTTCGTTATTTTGACTAACTACCCTAAATCATTATTCAAAAATGCAACTAAGACTTAATTATATTTTAGTCAAAATTACTAAAACTAAATCTAAAAAAGAGTGCCAAAATGAACACGGACCTAAACATAGATCCTACCCCAACTCAGGCCTAATGACACTGTTGCTGTCGTCCAGCTTGCTCCAGATGGCGTGAAACAAGTTGTCGGATTGTAACAGGGTATCTTGTGTCGAGGCGGTAAAGTCAGACATGGAGTGGGCCTGTCTCTGTCTGGATTGGAATAGAAGCAGAGGTGTGCCCGAAAGAGACCCTAGATAAGCCACTTTTAACACAGTGGGCTAAAACATGCTGGCCTCAGTAACGCTTCCCCCTTGTAAAACTGTAACCTCATTATCAGTGCTGTAGCCTCTTGGAAGACGGGGTGTGAGCAGGGGAATAGAGGTGTCACACTGCATGTGTCAAGTTCACATGATACCTAATGAACTGAACCACTAATGTGGTGGTTAATGTTTGTTGATTATTGGACCACTAACCAGTTGAAATTCAATTTATATTGCTCCATTTATTTGTATGTGTACATTTACTACATTAGAACTTCAGCTGCATCAAATAAACATGAGGCTTAGCCATTTCCTCCTGTGGCTGTTACTGACACAAAAAGGTTTTGTTTTGCGCCTCCGTTTATGGCCTGGAGTGAGTGCACGCTGGGCTATATATACAAAGAATCCCATCATTAACCACTGTCAGCAGCTGCTCGTGGTGTGCTATTTTAAAGTGCTCTGATGTGTAATATCAGAAGAGCTAACGTGGAGGGCAGCGTGATGTTTCTTCACACCCCTCCTTTCACCTGCCCAGTTCCTTCACAAATGTTTGCACACAAACGTTGTGACTTGTAAGCTCCAAACAACTATGCATAATCCCATGTGTCTCAGTCCAGTTTCAGCTTCAATTGAAAGACGTCTTCAATTGTCCTCTCAGTTCAACATTAATTGGTTTGTGAAGTGGGTCGAGTTAATTTCACCACCAATGAAATGTAAACCATCTGTCATTGTAAATGTTTATTTTATTATTTAACCTTTATTTAACTAGGCAAGTCAGTTAAGAACAAATTCTTATTTACAATGACGGCCTACCCCGGCCAAACCCAGACGACGCTGGGCCCTATGGGGGCCCAATCACAGCTGGATGTGAAACAGCCTGGATTCGAACCAGGGACTGTAATGATACCTCTTGCACTGAGATGCAGTGCCTTAGACCGCTGCACCACTCAGTTCAGTTTAATATTTGATGAATTATAGTTTCGACATTATATTATGAAACAGGTGTAAATTTAAATTGAAGATGACCTAATTCTAAACAAATTACAGAACATTGTTGTCTCGGAGTCCCTTGGAAACACAATTATTTATCTTTTAAGGAGGATTTGATCTGGCAAAATATGTTTTACAGTGTTACTCCATTGACAGTGTTACTCCAGTGTTACTCCATTTTGAGTTGTCATGAGAGACTTGTCAGTCGCCCACCCTTATACAGTGGCTTCAAGTGCCCTCTCATCTATTCAGAATGTTATGAAAGAGTTGTTTAAAAGAAAGAAAATATCACCTATGGACACTTTAGGCAACAGCTTCAGTGTCACGTGGCACCCTAATCTCTCATGATGACAGCTCTCCATCCATCTAAAATAGGCTAATTTGTCACAGATTTTGTCCTGCAAAGACCAACTTTTATCACTCTCTGTCAGTAAGCTAGTTTCTCAGATGTGTTTGTGCCAAGGAACTGTAGCTTCATAGATTCTTAATCTTGAACACTGTTTTACTATTCACAAAACAAGACAAAATGTATTTATTTGTATATTATTCTGTTGATTTAGTCAACTATTGTTGTCTATAGTGCAATATAACTTTTAGATGCATTTTGCGACTACTGAACAAGTGATGTTATCTGACTTTTCATAACTACATCACAGTGGCTATAGCCAGATGAGTCTTAATGTGCGATAGTGATTTAATAGATGAGGTTGGATTTTAGCTTAAATAATTTGAAAAACACCTCTATCTAGTCAGTCACATGGACTTTGAAATATGTTTAAAGAGAAGAACTAGAGCCACATTCAGACTTAACTTACTGAATATTTGTGACTATTCTAAGACGATTTTTTAAAATATTGACTGAAAGATTCCACCTGATGATTCAAAATTGTAGAAAATCAGCTGTATTGCAAACTAAGCATAGAAAATGTAAACCAATGAAAATATAAGGGTGTGCAAATAAATACTGTTTTTAAGATCTAGTCATGACTATCAACTAGAGACTCAACTTTTTTATTTTAAATTAAATTATTATTTAAAATATTATACATTTATTTATTATATACTATTTGTGTGATTAATTTTTGACAGATTTATGTTGTTAGTTCCTATCACTTTATATTTTTTTCACTATTTCAATGACTGAGGTGGCACTTGACTTTGTTATATAAGCCCCGGCTGCAACCACAGTGAGGTAACAGGAGGACGACAGAATACTATCTGAATAGTTTCTCTTTAAGGAGTCCCTACCCATGCTGTTTCTTCGAAGAAACCCTGCAATCGTGGCTTTTTCCAAAGTCTCTTCTGCTGCCTATGTCACAAAGAAACAAAACAATCCCCATCAACAACAATGCCCCCTTATTGGTGGAAAAAAATATGACCATTTCAAAAGTAAGCTGTCTTTGTCCTTACATCTCTTTCTCCCTCTTGCCCTTTCTTGTGATGTTGACTATCTCACACGTGGTCAACATGATTGAGAGCCACATGGTCGGTACACATGTTTTCTTTGCGCTATGTCCTTTCATGTTTACAAGCTCTCTGGTCAATAAACTATTGCAGTTCCCCCTTAAAAGTAAATATTTCACTACAAATAAATCAATCCAGATGACACCATGAGTCAAAAAATATATAAAATAAAATCAGCACAAACTATAATGTATTATCAGACCACAGTCATTCTGTGTCAGTGTATTAAGGTGAATCACTTAAAAGCATTCCCTGCTAAACAGGACATGATATCAGGCTATTCCAATTTTGGTGCAGATGACAAAGCTGGCCAAGACTCTATTGAACTTGGAAAACAACATGGCAGTTAGCTCACTACAGACAGATCAGGTGTTCAAGACTCTATTGAACACATTCTTGGGAAACAACATGGCAGTTAGCTCGCTATAGACAGATCAGGTGTTCAAGACGCTTCTCGTGTGTCAGTTTCAGATGTATGCCTTACTTCAGCTTTTTATAGTGATTTGATATTCCAGGAGTTATTTGTCACGTCTCTTGATGCCCCAAAATAAAGTGCTAGGTCTCCTGGAAAGGGACCTGTGTGCTAGGCTCAGTGGGGTTGCTGCTGTCTCAGGCGGGCTGTGGACTCAGTCAAGACCCCCAGCAGTGCAAGCCACTAGTACCACAGGAGCTGTCTGTGACCTGCCAGCCCTCTGGACTCTGTCACCTCCCTTGAGAAAACAACTCTCTCGCTCTATGCTTGGAAGAGTTTAAAACCTCTGAACACTACAAACCTATTTGGAGAAGGTCAGCTCCCTGTGTACCTAAAGAAGCACTCTGGTCAAAGCAAAGCCTTTGACACATCTGCCAAAAGCATGCCTGCTGAACACTGTGAGGTGTCAGAACTAATTGAAGCCATGGATTCAAGCGAGCCTTCTGAGCAATCTGCTGAACCCTGCATCATTGTGGACGAAAGAAAAAACTCTTTGGACTATACTGAACCCCAAAAGGTCAATGGACAAATGGATTCCTCTGTGCACAGTGCCGATCATTACAACATGAATGTAGAACATGCAGAGGAGAGTAAACCTTCTGTGCATTATAATAGGCATTCTGAGGGCTTTGAACAATGGATCAACCAGCCCTGTGAGGACTATCCAGCTCTTCACAAGCACACTAATCAGTGTACGTCTTCCGAGTTAAGTAAATCATTTGAAGAATGTACTCAACATTGTGAGTGCTTTGAGTTCAGCAAGTCCTCTGAACACTGTGCTAATGACTGTCTAGCTTCTGTATTTAGGCAACACTGCGAACATTGCACAGGACACTTTCAGTCATCTGAACAATGCAAGCCTTCTGATCAACACTGTATGTCCTTTGAGCCAAGCGAACCTGCTGAGAGCTCTGAGTTTTTTGAGCAATGTAAGATATATGACTTCATACCTGACATCTCTGAATCTACTAAATCAATCAGATCCTTTGAGCACTGCACTGGTATTTGTGAGTATTCAGGAAAATACAATAATATTGAACATCCAACAGAATATAATGAGACTACAATGTCATATAATGATGATTTAAAGCCCGCTGAGCCTACAGTTCAACAAATTGAAATCTGTGGTCTTTTTGACTCTGAGTTTTGCACAACATTAGAACCTATACATTCTTCAGATTTGAACATGCCTTCTCAACGCTATGCTGAACAAGTTGATCCCAATGAAAGTAGACATGTCTCTAAAGTTTGTGAACCCACTGAGCAAACGTTGCTTGCTGAACAATGCAGTCATCTATCTGCTGAATATGATATACCCTCTGGGCACTGTGAACTGCAAAACAATCTCTATGAGCAAAGTGAGACAAGTGTACAGTGTGAACTGACTGAGCGATGTAATTCTTGTGAGAGCTATACCAGTCAACATCAAAGCATAAATAACAAATACTATGAGCCTAGCAATGCATTTTATTCTGAGGAAGACAAGTCTTCTGAGTGCTCATCCATAGAAACAAGTTATTTAGAATTTTGCATCGATGACAGTATAAATTCAGACCTATTAACTGATTCAGCTGAATCCTATGAAGCATTAGTGGAAGAAGGAGCACCAGACAAATCCAGGGATGATAAAGCTAAATTCTGTTCAGAGATATGGGGATCTTTTGACAATTGTCCAGATGCGGTAGAATGTGAGGAAAGCAAAGCTGATGAAGAAAAACCTCACTTGGATGCAGTTGTTGTTGAGGAATTCTTTGACTTATTCGATAAAAAGGATACTTATACCTTTTCTCAAAGGCGACCTTATACCTCCTGTTTTGAAGGGGGAGGGGTTCATGAGCAGATTTTTGAACAACTTAAACCTCAAGTGCCCATTATGAATGAGGAAGAAACACATATGCCCTGTGCCAAAAAAAGGCTTGAATCACTTGCTTTAGACGAGAAAATCAACGAGAATAAAGCTTTTAGTCAAGAAGAAGTTGATCAATCTTATGATACTTGTGCTGAGGACAGACCATTTAATGTAGACTGTGCTGATGATGAGGCATCAGCCTCTGGATCTTTTGCAGAGGAGGAAAGATGTGAATCTTGTTTTGAAGAAGCCTCAGCTAATGAAGTTGACGTTTACGAAGCTTTTGTAGCAGAAGACAATGCTATTAAGGCTGAGGCCCACAAGCCCTTTGTTGAGGAAGATTGCATTGCTGAAGATAAAGCTGGTGAGGTTCATGCCAATGGACCCTTAGTTGATGAGGACAACATGTACGAGCACAGTGCAGAGGAAGCTTCTCATGGATCCTCTGCTGGAGTGTCTTTTGTTGAAGATGATGAAACATATGAGGGCCAAAATGATCAGACTTATGAACCATGCTTTGAAAAAGAGAAATATTTTGATGAAGAAGACCAGAAAATATGCATTGCAGAAGATGAATTATACAAGCCATATGCTAGAGACAAAGCTTATAGATCATATGAACTGTGTGATGAAGATTGCATCGCATATGGCTGTGAACATACACCACTTTCCATGGAAGGGGAAGCTTATGCACTCTGCGCTGAGGAGAAAGCCTGTGAACCAAGTGATGAAGAGCACCATGAATATGAAAGCAAAGCCAATGGATCTAGTGTTAATCAATTCTGTGATGAAGAAGACTCTGATGATACTTTTAATGAAGGAATTGATGACAGCACTCCTGAGACATATTTTAAAGATGGAGTGTGCACTGAGGAGGGAGAGCATGCTGCTCCATGTGCTGAGGAGAGTGAATGTCCTAACTCACTTGAGGTTATAACCAAAGACACTGTACTATGCACTGAAGGAAGCAAACCAGCTATGCCTGATGGTATTGAATTCAATGGAGATCAAACTGATTCCTCTACAACCTCTTCGGAAGAGATAGATGAGCAAAACAAGTCATCTAAATTGTGTGAGGATCTGAACACACAATATATGTCTGAGGGCTGGGAGGAACACAATGTTGTCTCAGAGTACCTCCAAACCCCAGAGTCCGAGGACCTTTCAGAGCAGGTGTCTGAGAAAACAAGCCCCCCTTTTGATGGTGCTGAACATAGTAAAATCTCCATGGTCAGCGAGCCAGATGAACATAATGCCGAACAAACAGAGCCCGCTGAAAAAAGTGAGCTGGATGAGAAAACAGAGATGCATGAATTTTTTAAGATTGTGGCCTCTGAACAACCAAGTGAAGAGTCTGACGAGGAGCTGAATGACGATGAGTCTGAGGAGTCCTGTGAATGCGAGTACTGCGTTCCGCCTAGAGACCAGGTATTTCAAGGTTTTTGCACCTTTCTTTAAATCCATTTGAATAGCATGCACCTAATTTGATTAGAGCTCTGCTTTCACATTTCAAATGATACATGAACGTTTCAGGTGTTGCATCAAACTGAAATTTGACAGAGAAAATATGTGTGTTTGTCAATGTATTTGGCCAGTTTTTTTAAAAAATGTACGTATTGACCATTCAGTTTTAGCTTTGGCTGTGTTCGCGTTGGATAAAATTTGTGGCAACACAACTGAAAAAGAGGAGGATATGGCTAAACATAAGACTCTTATTGCTTGACACAGCAGGTGGTATTAATGTCAGCCTATAAAAGTTATGATATCCTGACCTGGTTATTTACTCTGCTGGGGCAAACAAATTTGTATTGCACAGTATTATAGGCTGCTTATTTGGTCATCACATTTCCTCTTGCTAGTATAGTCGGTATTGCCTACTTGATGAGGGAAGGGTTAGCTCATAGTCAGCCCACAGACCCATGATAGCCCACAGTCACATTGACATTAACTTTTTCCATCAACAGAACACCAGCTGTTTGGAAATTGCTGTCTTATGCCCCCCCCCCATGGACACATTCCTCTATAACTCATTTCTCTCAACCTCACAAGCAAACCTTTTATCAGTGTGTTTTCGCATTACAATTTCCTGAAGTAATGTTATCAGTTTAATTCATGACCCACATGCACACTTTTTAATGGTTTTTGCATCATGTCACAGTGGTTTTTTGATTTGCTTTAGAGCACAAACATTGCAAAATAATCTATTGCATCTATTAATTTGATGTCATCATTTGGCTCATTAACCTAACATTTACCTACTTGCTTTCAGGTCCCAGAACAACCTTTGCTCCCTCAAATCAAGTCAAAAGACGCAGGGAAGATCTGTGTGGTGATTGATTTGGATGAAACATTAGTGCACAGTTCATTCAAGGTAAGCTGATGTGTGTGACCGGCTCTTTAAGGACAAATGCTAACGTACTAGAGTTGATTGTTTTCAACTCTCTCTTTTGTACTAATTAGTAAAGAAAAATGCAAATAATAATTTATTTGATCTAACAGCATTGTTTTTATTCTATGTCCATATCAATATTAATTTCTTCAAGAAGGCTTCAAAAGAAAACATACTTTTAGGAGATCCTATATTCAAGGGATCACAAAACAATTTTTTTTGCCAAATTCAAGCAAGTTCTTCAGGGTCAGATCACTACTCTTGTTATGGCCATGGTTAAATAATACATTTCACTTTCAAGCAACCTTTTTACGCCTAGTATTGAAATTATAGTCCATATCAAATAATGTGTGATTATGTCCCTTCGTGTTCACAACTTGCCTATACAAATTGAATGATTGTATCTGCTGTGATCAGATTTATTTGGAATGTTAATTGTTGTTAATGAATGTTTAACAAGTTGTTAAAGGCATAGTTTGGGATTTTGGCAATGAAGCTCTTTATCTTAACTTCCCCCAGGGCAGACACTGGTTGAATCAACGTTGTTTCCACTTCATTTCAATGAAATGACATTGAACCAACGTGAAATAGACATTGAATTGACGTCTGTGCCCAGTGGGTTGTGGATACTCTTTGTATGTCTCTGCGCGCAGTTTGAAGAAAGTTGCTAACTAGCATTAGCACAATTGCTAACTAGCAATAACTGTTCCTACAGACTTCCAGTCATTGCACTAATGCTAGTTAGCATTGGCTCACAAAACTACCTCTAACTTTCTTTGTACCGAACACAGAGACATAAAAATTGTATCCACGAGTTCACCTGACACTGGGGAAGAAGATAAAGGGCTTTATTGCCACAATCTTGAACTCTCTCTTTATGGTTGAGTGCACCATTAAAAATGTCAAGACTCCTTGTTGTGTGGCTTCTAGCAAGTCTTCTTTTCTATGCTACTCGGTAAATCCAGAATTGGCTGCGTAATGGGCATTATGTACTCTTGCCCACCACAGGTGGTTTTCAATCTAATCACAGTCTGTCCCAAAGGATGTCACCGGATAGGGCCACAGGTCTAAACTGTCAATGAAAGTGGCAGCATTTGATTGAAGGCGAGTCACAAGTTGTAGTGGTGCTGTTTTGAGTCACTTGTAGTTTTGATTAGGGTGTATATAATTGGATTGATGTTCAGTTCTGTAATGTCTGCTTGTCCAAATAAGTTATGGAGGGGAACTTATAGTAACTTAAAGATCTTGATTATTTGAAATACATATTTTATTTCCTATCCTCTGAGAGACATATGCCATATTCTAACTTAAGTTGGCTTGTTTTCTTTCATAATATGGCTGTTTTGATTTTAGAATAATGCTGTACATTTAGGTGATGTAAACCTACATTTTGATGCATGAAAACAATAAGTAAGTTCAACTTGGTTCAAAGTAAGCTAGAAAGGTCTAGTATAGAGTACCAGCAAAATAAATAGTGGGGTACGACGTACTAGTAAAACATAAACCTATCACAATAATTAATAATGAAATTAATAAAGAAAACGGTAGGATATTGAACTACTTATCTTTGCCACGTTTGAGTCACATGAAAAATTAGCGAATAGACATGAAAACGTGTGGAATACGCTCCAAAATGCGGTGTGGTTCTATGATAACACTAAAATGTTGCCATTGCAGAGATGAGTGGCCGAGATCGAGACTCACGTGGACAGCAGTGTATGCATCATTCAGGTTACAAGACATGTGTAGTCCTAATGAATGACAATCACCAAATGCCATTCATAACACGTTTTGGTGTTTTGTAAGTTAAGTCTCTACGCATTTCACTTTACTTGTTCATGTGACATTAAAACTTGAAACATTTATCAAATGGCACTGTATGGATGCCGGAATTGAAGTAGCCTAATGGTGGGAATAGTAACTGAAGTCTGGACTCTGACTGTAAAGCCTCACATGTAGCCTATTATAATATTAACTCCTGCAGAATTAAGTGTCCCTCACAGTAAAATGATAGACCAAATGTCAATTTTGTCTCAGGAACAGGAGTGGAGAAGTATGAGAGAATGCAAATGCGTGCTTAGGGACCTGTTGTGTAGACTCAACGTGCAATTTCTTTGTGACATAAAAGCTGACAGTATTTCATTTTCAACCACATAAAATTTGCATCCAAGATTAACTGAAATATTTTTAGAAACATGTTGGATTGTTTTCACAGCTTTTAATTTCCATAAAACCAGTCAAACTGCTGTCATTTGGAAATATCCCCTGGTCCCTAAATGTCCTCGCTCCATGAGAGAAGATTGCTGATGATGTAATTCCTGTTCTAGAACTGAAATTATGTCAGTGTAACTAGCTAGCATGCTAACCTTAGCCAGCTCATGAAAGTTATGTGAGGACATTTCAGTTAAGATAATTAGGTGTTAGGTGAAAATAATTATTTACCAAAAAGACTATCAGCCTACTTGTCAAGAGATGAGTCTCAGCTAAACTGTGCTTATACGAGCTGTTGACATGTTGAGGGTTGACGTTTGTCTGACTCTTGTCGTTTGATAATTCCAGTGAAACCATGTTGGATTCCAGACGACATTAATATTGAACATGTACACGAACATGATCAAATAGCTATATTCTTTGTTCTCTCTATTCATTTCAGAAAGTGTTCATACCCCTTGACTTATTCCACATCTTTGTGGTGATTGGGTTTATTGATATACCACCCCAAAGTGGAATTATTAACTTTACCATGCTAAAAGGTATATTCATTGTGTGCTTTTAGAATTGTTTTCCCATCTACCAATTGGTGCCCTTCTTTGCGAGGCATTGGTAAACCTTCCTGGTCTTTGTTGTTGAATCTGTGTTTGAAATTCACTGCTCGACTGGGGTACCATACAGATATGTGTGGGTTACAGAGATGAGGTAGTTATTCAAAAATAATGTTGAACATTATAATTGCCCACAGAGTCCATGCAGCTTACTATGTGACTTGTTAAGCACATTTTTAATCCTTAACATTTTTAGGCTTGTATACAAGCTCTGGTAATATGGATAGCCTATTTTCATGGTTTGAAGGGTGTATTGAAGCAATGGACAATTTAGTTTTGCATGCTTTTCTCATTAAGATAAATGGAATGGTTGAAAATTAGCAAACCCTGCACAACCGGGCCATGCAAAACGAATTTGCCTAAAACGTTAGTGGTCAAAACTATTCATCTTTGGGCGACGTGGGGAGCGGTTTCTAAAATGCATAATTTATAAAATGGTCATCTTTGTTTTATGCAGACTAGCTACAAAATAATTGAAATTTGACAAGTTAAAAAAGGGGAGGTGCAAAAACATTAGTTTGCACCCCCTATTTTAATTTGCTACATGGCAAGGCGGCCAAGTGCAAGGTTGTCACTAGTTAACACAACCACAACGTCATAAACCCATTTTATTTCTACATTTTTCTATTCCTGAAATGTTCAACCTAACCTTAAACGCACTGCTAACCTTAACTTTAGACGAAAAAGCTCATTTTTGTTTTCGTGAATTTGTATGATCTAGCCAATTTTAACTTTGGTTTCAGCTAGGTAAAACAGCTACAAAGTGTAGGCTACAGAGAAAAGCTGTTTGCCTCTCAGATGACTTGTGAATAGAAAGAACTTTGCAGCAAGTGGTTCTGAATAATAAACATTGCCATTTTGGTGGGTGGTAACATTGAAATGAAACCGAACCTGAAACTAAATGTAACCTCATAGGAAAAGACACGTAAGAGTCACGGAAACATCTGAAGTCACACATTTGGATTTGGCAATATGTCATACTTTGACTAAAATGATGCCTTATTGACTTACATTGTTGTGCAACATCATGGATAAGCTCTGGCCAGAGCCGGTCCTGACCTAAGCAAAATTCTGCTAAGGGGCCCTCTTACCTGACCCGGTCTAAGAATAAGTAGACCTATACAGAACAGAATAAACAAACAATATTTATTGAATAGAATACTTTCAATATAATCTTAAGATAAGTGAATATTAACATAAATAAGAAATTGTAGAAAATAATAAAATATAACACTGAGCTTTGGATCTGCTGCCTGGTAATTAGTCCAGTCCTCACAATATTATACATTTTAGCTTTGTCTATACAATATAAACATAAGCATATAAGCTATGGCTTAAAATAGTCAAATAAAACCTATACAGCTGTGCGATTAACTTTGGTTCCCTCTACAGCCTGGGCATTTTCAGCATCAGGATGGGCACCAGTCTATCTGGACTGTCTGAAAGAAATTGAGAAAGTATGTCACATAGTTAGTTAAGCAGTCATTTACACAAATTCACCTCTGCCATACAATGTGAAATGTTACTAAGTGTGTAAACATTTTAATGTTTGAATTAAATTCTTACCATCAAAATATTCCTCTACACTTTCTTGAGGCGAAATCATCAATGATATCATCATAGGACGTGTTTCCCCACACATAATTTATGCTCATGTAAAGAGCCTATCCAACTACCTCATCCCCATACTGTATTTATTTATTTATCTTGCTCCTTTGCACCCCAGTATCTCTACTTGCACATTCTACCATTCCAGTGTTTAATTGCTAAATTGTAATTACTTTGCGACCATGGCCTATTTATTTATCTCTTATCCTACCTCATTTGCACATGCTGTATATAGACTTTTTCTACTGTATTATTAACTGTATGTTTGTTTATTCCATGTGTAACTCTGTGTTGTTGTATGTGTCGAACTCCTTTGCTTTATCTTGGCCAGGTCGCAGTTGCAAATGAGAACTTTTTCTCAACTAGCCTACCTGGTTAAATAAAGGTGAAATAAAAAACATTTAAAAAAAATGGAATGATGGCCAGATCACTCATACGTTACTGTGACATGGAAAACTTCAGGGAGCTTTAGATTAGCTTTGATTGACTGCAATTCTTAGGTATATCCAAAAGGGTAGGATAGAGTTCCTCCAGGTTTTTCTCACAGAGAAAGGAAAGCAGCTCAAAGGCAGTCATCTTATCTGATGGCAGATCAGGTAAATTCTGAATCTCGTGTGCCAGATCCATTCCACTGATGTCACTGTCATCTCTGAAGGTTAGAGTGTTTTCAACAGCCATGTATGTGAGACTTTAAATATTCACTGGACATCTGAGAGGGTGTGCTGAAGTTCAGCAGCACTCCATTTTCGGTTTTCACCTTGTTGAGTGTTTCAAATCTCTCATCCATGGATGTCATAGCAGAGTCGACCACAATGTTGAAGTAGTTGACTTCAAGGTTTTTCAGTGCATCAGTCACTGGTTCATCAGGAGCCTCATAGCTTAAGTGCCTCTAGCTGTTTTTCATTTTCTTCTCTTTCAGAACAGCCTTCACATTAATTTCTTCACAAATGCTTTTGACTGTAGTCTGGGCCTCAGAGCATCCAGTTTCCTGGTATGTAGTGAGGGAGGCCTTTGCATTTGAGATTAAATTCACTGCGATATCCAACTGCATTGAGGAGGATTGGACGAGCTTCTTTACTTTGTTTGTCATTGTCAGTATCTCACACCATACAACACAGCAAATCAAGAAACTGTAGGACCCAACTTCCTCTGCAAATGCTTGTGACTCCACTTTGGCCACAGGATTGTTGATCGTCTGTCTGGCTTCCAATAATGCCTCCCGAACCTCAGAAGCCTGATACCTGATTGCATGAACACTTTGGAGCCTACTCTCCCATCTTGTGTTACTCCATGACTTCACAGTTATGTTCACGTGTTTCTTCAAAACACTCCATCTTTGTGTGCCAGGTGAAAAGAAGGTGAATAGCTTTTGCACTTGCCCAAAAAACACAACTGAAACTTTTGAAGATTTGGCAGCATCTGCAATGACAAGCAGTGGTCACCAACCCTTTCTGAGTTAAGATCACTTACGCAGTCAAAAAGCAAGCTGAGATTTACTGCTCAGATTTTTTTTTTTTTACATTAACCTGACACAAACAGTTTTGTAGGAATGAGGTTTGGGCAGCTGGCCTAATACATTATCACAGCATATTTGCTATATGATTGGCATGCCAATATTGTTAATCAGACCATATTGTATTTAAAAACTTGAGGTTTGATAACAAAATAGATCAGTTGGTTAAGCACTTGTGGAGCATGAATTGAAATAATTTGCTTTTTTATTTTACTGGCCTGATGGTACCTTCATCTGATGGTCAACAAGGTCAAATCACGACGTCAGTGATCAAGTCAAAAAGTCGGAGCTCTAAAAAGATGCCTGAGTTTCCGACTTGGAATTCCGACTTGGATGACCATTCAAAAGATTTTTCCCAACCCCCACTCACGGTCCCTGCTTTATCCTTCCTTTCCTCTGGTGAGACTGACCAGAGAGAGGGGACACCGTCTTCAACCTAATGGCGAAACTCGAGTCGCACCGCATCTGCCTCATGCACAAATTCATGTTGTTCCTATGAACAGAGAAAGTTACATATTCCTTAATATTAAAATCAACACGACGAGCTGCTAATAATAACAAAACTCAGGGCTATCGATACATGGCTACTCATTCATTTTAGCTGAGCCCAAGCAGAAGTACGGAGAAGCACATTTTGTAATACTGTTGAATGAAAACAGTGACAGTGCTGAATATAAACTCACTCATAAAAACAGCAGCTCTTTGCTGTATTCGTTGACAGTCTCTCTGTGGTCATGGTTTTAAAAGTTATTAAATCTTACGTAGGTTAGTAGCCTATTAAACTTGGCTGTAGCCAGGGTCATGGAAGCTCTGTAGCCACTGTGATTTAAGCTAACCAATTGGGCAGCGCAGTAGGTACACTCAATTCAGTCAGAGATTTGCCGGTCCCCCGGGTAGGCGGAGTTTGTCTCATGGGAACACGTTGCTTAGCTGGTGCGCAGGATTTTTTAATCAAGTGCACCTACTGGCAACAGCTCAACATGATTTGAAAAAAGGAGCGCAAGCCTTTATCGTTCGTTGGCTTTTATACAGAAATATTTGGTGATCGACTAGGAATGCCTTGAAGATCAACCAGACGATAACTATCGACCGGTTGGTGACCACTGGTTTAGTGTACAGTGGGGCAAAAAAGTAGTTATTCAGCCACCAATTGTGCAAGTTCTCCCACTTAAAATGAAGAGAGAGGCCTGTAATTTTCATCATATGTACACTTCAACTATGACAGACAAAATAAGAAAAAAAAATACAGAAAATCACATTGTAGGATTTTTAATGAATTTATTTGCAAATTATGGTGGAAAATAAGTATTTGGTCAATAACAAAAGTTTATCTCAATACTTTGTTATATACCCTTTGTTGGCAATGACAGAGGTCAAACGTTTTCTGTAAGTCTTCACAAGATTTTCACACACTGTTGCTGGTATTTTGGCCCATTCCTCCATGCAGATCTCCTCTAGAGCAGTGATGTTTTGGGGCTGTTAATGGGCAACACGGACTTTCAACTCCCTCCAAAGATTTTCTATGGGTTTGGCCACTCCAAGACCTTGAAATGCTTCTTACGAAGCCACTCCTTCGTTGCCCGGGCGGTGTGTTTGGGATCATTGTCATGCTGAAAGACCCAACCACGTTTCATCTTCAATGCCCTTGCTGATGGAAGGAGGTTTTCACTCAAAATCTCACGATACATGGCCCCATTCATTCTTTCCTTTACACGGATCAGTTGTCCTGGTCCCTTTGCAGAAAAACAGCCCCAAAGCATGATGTTTCCACCCCCATGCTTCACAGTAGATATGGTGTTCTTTGGATGCAACTCAGCATTCTTTGTCCTCCAAACACGACGAGTTGAGTTTTTACTAAAAAGTTATATTTTGGTTTCATCTGACCATATGACATTTCCCAATCTTCTTCTGGATCATCCAAATGCTCTCTAGCAAACTTCAGACGGGCCTGGACATGTTCTGGCTTAAGCAGGGGGACACGTCTGGCACTGCAGGATTTGAGTCCCTGGCGGCGTAGTGTGTTACTGATGGTAGGCTTTGTTACTTTGGTCCCATCTCTCTGCAGGTCATTCACTAGGTCCCCCCGTGTGGTTCTGGGATTTTTGCTCACCGTTCTTGTGATCATTTTGACCCCACAGGGTGAGATCTTGCGTGGAGCCCCAGATCGAGGGAGATTATCAGTGGACTTGTATGTCCTCCATTTCCTAATAATTGCTCCCACAGTTGATTTCTTCAAACCAAGCTGCTTCCCTATTGCAGATTCAGTCTTCCCAGCCTGGTGCAGGTCTACATTTTTGTTTCTGGTGTCCTTTGGCAGCTCTTTGGTCTTGGCCATAGTGGAGTTTGGAGTGTGACTGTTTGAGGTTGTGGACAGGTGTCTTTTATACTGATAACAAGTTCAAACAGGTGCCATTAATACAGGTAACGAGTGGAGGACAGAGGAGCCTCTTAAAGAAGAAGTTACAGGTCTGTGAGAGCCAGAAATCTTGCGTGTTTGTAGGTGACCAAATACTTATTTTCCACCATAATTTGCAAATAAATTCATTAAAAATCATACAATGTGATTTGTAGCTATTGCTTCCAGAAGCTCAGTCACTCATTCTCTGTGCACTTCCCAAGGTATGAGCATGTGTCTCTTTAATCTTAAATTTTGCTGAGATGGCTTTCCATAACGGGGTCCAATTTTGCCAGTAATTTAACCTCTTTTAGGATGTTTCCAATATCTGGTTGGAAGAATTTTTCTGATGAACCCCTGAATGCTAGGTTTTTTTCAACCAGAGACTGAATGATACTTATTAATCATGTAAGGACATCCAGGGTAAAAAAAAAACACGCCCTGTTAAGAACTCTTTTTATTCTTTCAAATATTTTTTATATATATTGACTTTCAATGTTTCAAATGTTTCTTTCATTGTTTCTTTCCAAAATGGTAATTTGTATGTGGTCAAGAGTCTGTCCCTGACTTAGGCGCAGATCAAGTTCTCTCCACTTAATCATGTTGTCTGTGTGTTCAGGACTACCCTCATGGTGTTTCAGAATGGCGTTGATATTTGACCAGTCATTCACGCCTTCCTTTATTATTTTGTAGTATTTTGTAGAAAAGAGCTTACAGCAAAAAAAAACACAGCCTATGAAATCCAACTCCTGGTAATCTTTTCCCATTTGACACCTGTCTCTGTAATAAGCCTGAATGGAAACCTCTTCTAGACTTGTCTTTAGGGTAAGAAAATTCCAGTCCTGGTTTGAATGGACCTTTGCACAAACTCAGTCCTCATAAAGTATTTTAAGACTGGGGGGGAGGCAATCTGCTGGGTAACTTGGTAGAGCAGCAACTGTTCGATTAGGGTGAGCTGATGCTGGCTGTACACTTCTGGTTGTGTTAGTACTGGCTGAGGCTGTCTGTACTTCACCTGGGTTTGTGTTAGTACTTGCTGAAAACAGCTGTATTGCGTCTGTGTTAGTATTTGCTGAAGCCAGCTGTATTGGGTCTGTGTTAGTACTGGCTGAGGCTAGATGTGGGTCAACTGAGTCTGTGCTTGTACTGGCTGATGATCCAGCAACTCCTCTACTGACAAACTTAAGCATAGCACCTGTAAATTATAGATAACAATACTATTATTAATTTTATCAGCTGCATCAGGCCCATTCAAACTGTCTCGCCCAGATTTAATTTTATACATTTTCAAATATAAAATACTATTTATACTATGGCTTGGCCGAATACTTGATGGTTATTATTTACTGAGAGATGTGCATCCATATTGCCCAGCATGCCCAGCTAATCAACATGTTAAATTCAATCAATAGTCAATGTCAATCCATTACTTTCCATCTTGTATTAGTCCAGAGTTGTAACAAAACCTTGACTGAGAGACTAGATAATCATTGTCTTGCGCCTATGAGGAGTGCTATCACGCCCATATATTGTCTGGACTGGTCCCCACAGAGGTTGCTGCTGGAAAGCTCGAGATTTATATCAGGCACGCGCATATGAACGTATGTTCTCGAGCGACACGGTTATCTTTTCCGAGCTGCAGTTTAAAAACACTGTTGCCCGTTGGTGTTTATCAAACGTAATAAATAGTTGTATTTCACTCTCACCTTTGTCAGGCACAGTAAAAAAAAACAGCCCTGGAAGTGGCTGGCAAACAAGCAAGACACAGACAGACCAAGGGATGCACTGCCCAGCTAGGTTAGCAACACTAGAACCGCCTTGCCTTTCAGCCTTTAAGTACCCACTAGAGAACATTGCCAGGCGTTCACTTTAGCATATGCATGCGATGCATATCACCCCGCAAGGTGCAGCACTTAATAAATAGTGCATAAACTAAAACATTATAAAGGGTAAATTCCAAGAAGAAATATTAGTGGAAATACTGTATTTCAAAAAATACAACAATAGCTAATTGTTTAGATAGAGTAAATTATATTTTTTTATAATTCTACAAAGTCCTTGAAAAAACTGGCCTGTAGCGGTTTTCCTTAAAGTTGATAAAATTGTAACCCCACTTTTGAGAAAATGACCCTTGAATTTTTGGTACACCAGCTCTTTGTCTACACCCTTTCAGCATCGTTCACACACTCTTAAGCCTTAGCCCCACGCATCTCTTTAAGGGTTCACATATGAGGCCATGTGGTAAACACACGCTATGTCAAATAAAATCTAAGTTTATTTGTCACATGCACAGGATACAGAAGGTGTAAATGATACAGGGAACTGCTTACTTACATAGTAGCAATATCAAAAAACAGAATAAAATATTTATTTTTATCATTATTAGATGATGCTTACCTAACACGCTTGTCCAAATTGATGGGTAGGAAATGCTATAACCACCCCCCAGCCACATCTAGCTAAGTGGATTGGTCACTATTGTCTTGACATGTACACATGTTCATGAAATACAATAGATGGCCATAATCACCCCCAGACACACCTGGCTAATTTGATGGGTCATGTAGTAATCTGTCTGAAGTGGAGTCTTTTGTTTAGACATGTAGCTCCTACTACTACCAATGCAAACATTTTCATAGCTGTAGTATGAATCTGCAGGGAGCTAAAGCTATCCAAATAGTAGGTTCAATGTTAGCTAGCTAACATTAGGCTATAAATGCAAATTGTTTTCTGATTCAAATATTACTGTACGCAGATCATACATCGCATAGCACTAGGGAGCAAGCAAGCTAACATTTGTTAGCTAACTAACAGTACCCTTTAACTAAAAACAACTTTCTGACCAAATTTGAAACTTATATCTGAAAATGTAGCTAGACTCTTACCTGTATACATGGATGAACGCTTCACGGCAGACTGGAACCATTTAACTTTGTTTTGTTTATAGTTACATCTTGTTTTGGCCAGAGTTGTGTCAATTCACTCCGATTCACAATGTGCAGAAAGTAGCCCATCACTTTTGCCAACTGATCTATCGATAGCGCCTGCTGAATTTAGGGCATTCATTTTGTTGAAAAAAGTAGCAAAACTTTTGTAGTTCTCAATGGCTAATATTATATCTTTCAAAAATGGTGTGGAAGAAAGGACTGTCAACACATACTGAACAGCTCACGTTATAAACAGAAGCATGCTACATGGCAGACCATTATCTCTGCCAATCATGTCTAGCGGAAGGTTCCTGTCTTTTTCCATGGCTAACCCAACTAGGCTCATCATTTAATAATTTCATTCATATTTATGGTTGGAATACAAGGTTGTTATTAAAGCAAACGAAACTTCACATGTTCAGGAAAGCATTTCTTCCTTTAAATAAAAAAATAAATGTTTACGTTCAAATGCCGCTCCTGTGAGTAGTGGCGTCAGGCATACACCTCGTTTCCTGAAACGAGTTACATATAGGCATAACACAAACTCATGATTACACTATTGTTCTTGTAAATTCCATCAACCTCATCATTCAGTTAGGACTCATTTAAATTTGATTGTGATGTAACTTGCACAATTATTGCCCATTCCATCCATTTGTTATTCATTCAGTGGGCTGGCATTGTTTGCTTCGCTGCATAGAGTCAAGGATATGTTTTGCATCCTTCTAAAGGCCTACTGCAACATGTAGCATGTTCTGGTTTCCTTGACAATAAATGTGATTAGTAATAGAGATATTGTAAATAAAACAGTCCCATAACAGCTTATTTTTACAAAGAAAAAATGTTAATGAGAATGATCAACCCCAAGAGGCGCAATCAAGTTATTTGCTGCTGAATAAAAGGCATAACACAAACTCATCATTACACTATCGTCTTTCTAAATTAAATCAACCTCTTCACCCTCATCATTCTGTTAAGCCTAATATAAATATACTTTTGAAGTAAGGTGCACAATTATCACCCATTCATACATTTGTCATTCATTCAGTGAGAAGAGAGAGACGTATTAGCGCCTGGCTGGGTATCAACGTCCTACAATACATTGTCTTGGCGGGGTAAGTTAATTAAGAATCGGTATGAAAAAGGCTCGAAATACTTGTGCTTTCAAAATTCTGACACATGAGTAGTGTAAAATACAAACATTTAGGAAAAGTCAGGGAAGGAGCAGGACATAGCTTTTTTTTGTCCGAATTTTGTAAAATGTACAAAATCAAATGGCGGTTCTAGTGTTATTTCACAGCGATTTGGATGGTACAATGATTATCTACACTCTGAATACTGGTTTTACAGTGCCTTGCGAAAGTATTCATCCGCCCTGGAGTTTTTCCTATTTTGTTGCATGGCCTTTGGCGGTTCTAGTGTTATTTCACAACGGTTTAGGTGGTACAATGATTCTCTACACTCTGAGTACTGGTTTTACAGTGCCTTGCGAAGGTATTCATCCGCCTTGGAGTTTTTCCTATTTTGTTGCATTACAACCTAGAATTTAAATGGATTTTTATTTGGATTTCATGTAATGGATATACACAAAATAGTCAAAATTGGTGAAGTGAAATTGCAAAAAATAAGTTGTTTAAAAAAATTCATGAAGCCCCTAAATTAGATCTGGTGCAACCAATTACCTTCAGAAGTCACATAATTTGTTAATTAAATGAAGTCCACCTGTGTGCAATCTAAGTATCACATGATCTGTTACATGATCTCAGTATATACAGTATACACCTGTTCTGAAAGGCCACAGAGTCTACAACACCACTAAGTAAGGGAAATCCACCATGAAGACCAAGGAGCTCTCCACACAGGTCAGGGACGAAGTTGTGGAGAAGTACAGATCAGGGTTGGGTTATAAAAAAAGATCTGAAACTTTGAACATCCCACCGAGCACCATTAAATCCATTATTAAACAACAAACCTGCCGAGAGAGGGCCGCCCACCAAAACTCACGGACCAGGCAAGGAGGGAATTATTCAGAGAGGCAACAAAGAGACCAAAGATAACCCTGAAGGAGCTGCAAAGCTCCACAGAGGAGATTGGAGTATCTGTCCATAGGACCACTTTAAGTCATACACTCCACAGAGCTGGGCTTTACAGAAAAGTGGCCAGAAAAAAAGCCATTGCTTAAAGAAAAAAATAAGCAAACATGTTTGGTGTTCGCCAAAAGCACGTGGGAAACTCCAAAAACATATGGAAGAAGATATTCTGGTCAGATGAGACTAAAATTGCAATTTTTGCCATCAAGGAAAATGCTATGTCTGGCGCAAACCCAACACCTCACATCACCCCGAGATTACTATCCCCACAGTGAAGCATGGTGGTGGCAGCATCATGCTGTGGGGGTGTTTTCTTTGGCAGGGTCTGGGAAACTGGTCAGAATGGAAGGAATGATGGATGGTGCTAAATACAGGGAAATTCTTGAGGGAAACCTGTTTCAGTCTACAAGATTTGAGACTGGGACAGAGGTTCACCTTCCAACAGGACAATGACCCTAAGCATACTGCAAAAGCAACACTTGAGTGGTTTAAGGGGAAACATTTAAATGGTTTGGAAGGTGCCTAGTCAAAGCCCAGACCTCAATCCAATTGAGAATCTGTTGTATAAATAAAAACATTAACAAAAATATTACATTTTCCACTAACTAAATAATCTGATTGTTATATCCATAACTTGTTTTATTCTAAGCCAATCAAATGTTTTATTATTAAGTTATTGACAGTTATGTGTAATTTCCCACTAGTGGCCAATTTCAAAGCTGCAAAAAAAAACTGTTGAGGTAACCCTTAGATACACATATTTTTCTGACAACTGTTGTAACTTTTCAGATAAGTGATCATACTTTATGTAAAATTAAGAGACTCATGTGCTGATATATGCACATGATGGCATATTTCATGAGCATTCATGACAATTTTTTGCCAATTCAAATTTTTTGTTTTTTTCCCATGCTTGTATTCGTGCCTGCATGTCACAATCACACAGTAACAACATAACTTGGCGAACTACAACAAGATAGTAGATCTCAGATTTCAATATGACAACAGCCAGTGAAAGTACAGGGCGCCAAATTCAAAACAACAGAAATCTCATAATTCAAATTCCTCAAACATACATGTATCTTATACCGTTTTTTAAGGTAATGTTGTTAATCCCACCACAGTGTCCGATTTCAAATATGCTTTACAGTGAAAGCACCACAAATTATCATGTTAGGTCACCACCAAGCCAAAGAAAAACTCAGCAATTTTTCCAGCCAAAGAGAGGAGTCACAAAAAGCACAAATATAGATAAAATGAATCACTAACATTTGATGATCTTCATCAGATGACATTTATAGGACTTCATGTTACACAATACATGTGTGTTTTGTTTGATGAAGTTTATATAAAAAAATCTGAGTTTACATTGGCACGTTACGTTCACTAGTTCCAAAAACATCCCAAAATATTGCAGAGAACCACATCATTGTACAGAAATACTCATTATAAATGTCGATGAAAATTCAAGTGTTAGACATGGAAATATAGATATACCTCTCCTTAATGCAACCAGCTGTGTCAGATTTCAAAAAAACTTTACGGAAAAAGCAAACCATGCAATAATCTGAGACGGCGCTCAGAAAACAAATAAAATCTTCCGCCATGTTGGAGTCAACAGAAATCAGAAATTACATTATAAATATTCCCTTACCTTTGATGGTCTTCATCAGAATGCACTCCCAGGAATCGCAGTTCCACAATAAATGCTTGATATGTTCCATAATGTCCATTATTTATGTCCAAGTAGCTACTTTTGTTAGCGTGTTAGGTACACATATCCAAGCGCTCGTGCAGGCCATGCATAACTTCGGACAAAAACTTTAAAAAGTTATATTACAGGTTTTAGAAACATTTCAAACTAAGTATAGAATCAATCTTTAGGATGTTTCTATCATAAATCTTCAGTTCCAACCGGAGAATTCCTTTGTGTGTAGAGGAGCCATGGAACGCAGGTGTCTATGATGTGAAATGCGCATGACCAGGAAATGGCTCTCTGCCAGTAACCTGACTCATTCAGCTCTTATTCAGCCCCACAACACAGCAGTAGAAGCCTCATTCAAGTTTCTAAGGATGGTTGACATCTAGTGGAAGCCCTAGGAAGTGCAACTTCATCAATATCCCACTGTGAAATCAATAGGGCCTGGGTTGAAAATCGACCAACCTCAGATTTCTCACTTCTTGTTTGGATTTCTTCTCAGGTTTTTGTCGGCCATGTGAATTCTGTTATACTCACAGACATCATTCAAAAAGTTTTAGAAACTTCAGAGTGCTTTCTATCCAATACTAATAATAATATGCATATATTAGCAACTGGGAATGGGTAGCAGGCCGTTTACTCTGGGCACCTCTGGGCACCTTTCATCCAAGCTACTCAATACTGCCCCTGCAGCTCTAAGGAGAATGCATTTTGTCTTATTTTACTGTTAAATTAACCTTGCGTTGTTTTACACAGAAGCCATTTTTGTAAATTTGACATTTATCTCAGGTGGGCCTAAACGGTATAGTAGCACAAAAAGCACTACCTCAATACAACAGACAATTATAATAAAGCAATATTGTAGAAAAATTATCTCAATACTAACTTTGCATAATATTGTGATATATAGTGTATATTGATACACCAAATCATTGGTTTCCAAATATTTTATAGTAGACTTTGCTATTCTGTTTTTTTTTTTACCATGAATCAAAGTTGTTCCAATTAAGCCCAGTATGCTCCTATTAAGCCCGGTTTGCATTGAGACACATGGGGATATGCTGATATCCGTGTGATGATATCTGTAATATTCAATAAACATGAGCATATATATGTTTTTTGTTCAGATTTAAGTTAATTAAAACACACAACTACAGTTATAATGGCACCGGTGGAAACGGCTGCCATTTTACGGGGTTCCAACCAATTGTACTGCTTTGTGTGTTTTTTTTTACGTTGTTTGTCATTTATTTTGTAAATAATGTTTCTGCCACTATCTCTCATGACTGAAAATAGCATCTGGATATCAGAACAGCGATTACTCACCTCGAACTGGACAAAGATTTTTTATTTAACGAGTCGGACACAAAGGATTTACTACAGATACCGGATGAGGCCTGTCCTTTGCATGAAGAATAGACGGCAATACAGGGAACACAGGTCCGGGTGCCTTGTGCGTATTCGTCGGCGAGTGGATAACACGTCTCTACCATCCGTCTTATTGGCCAACGTGCAATCATTGGAGAATAAACTGGATGACCTCTGTTCAAGACTCTCCTAACAACGAGACATTAAAACTGTAAAAGCACTAAAAGATGTTTCACTGAGTTGTGGCTGAACGACGACATGGATAAGATACAGTTGGCTGGGTTTTCAGTGCATCGGCAAGACAGAACAGCTGCTACTGGTAAGACAAGGTGTGACGTCTGTGTATATTTGTCAGTAACAGTGCACAAAATCTAATATTAAGGAAGGCCATAAGCAAACAAGAAAATGCTCATCCAGAGGCAGCACTCCTAGTGGCCGTGGACTTTAACGGAGCAAACTTAAATTAATTTTACCTCATTTCTACCAGCATGTTACATGTGCAACCAGAGAGGAAAACATCTTTAGACTTCCTTTACTCCACACACAGAGACACATACAAAGCTCTCCCTCGCCCTATATTTGTCAAATCTGACTATAAATACATCCTGCTGGATTCCTACTTACAACAAAAACTAAAGCAGGAAGTATCAGTGACTCGCTCAATATGGAAGTGGTCAGATGACACAGATGCTAATCTACTGGACTGTTTTGCTAGCACAGACTGGAATATTTTCCGGGAATCATCAGATGGCCTTGAGGAGTATACCACATCAGTCACCACCTTCATCAATAAGGGCATCGATGACGTTGTCCCAACAGTGACTGTACGTACATACCCAAACCAGGAGCCATGGATTACATGCAACATCCGCACTGAGCTAAAGGGTAGAGCTGCCGCTTTCAAGGAGTGGGACTCTAAACCGGATGCTTATAAGAAATCCCGCTATGCACTCAGGTGAACCATCGATCAGGAAAATGTGAATACAGGACTAACATTGAATATTACTACACCGGCTCCGACGCACGTTGGATGTGGCAGCGCTTGGAAACTATTACGGACTACAAAGGAAAGCTCAGCCACGAGCTGCCCAGTGACACGAGCCTACCAGACAAGCTAAATTACTTCTATGCACGCTTCAAGGCAAACAACACTGAAGCATACTTGAGAGCACCAGCTGTTCCGGACAACTGTGTGATCACCGACTGTGTGATCACCACTCGCCGTAGCCGATGTGAGTAAGACCTTTAAACAGGTAAACATTCACAAAGCCGCAGGGCCAGAGGGATTACCAGGATATGTACTCCGAGCATGTGCTAACCAACTGGCAAGGGTCTTCACTGACATTTAAAACCT
Organism: Oncorhynchus clarkii lewisi; assembly: GCF_045791955.1. Taxonomy (NCBI): domain Eukaryota; kingdom Metazoa; phylum Chordata; class Actinopteri; order Salmoniformes; family Salmonidae; genus Oncorhynchus; species Oncorhynchus clarkii. The sequence continues at coordinate 5,701,810 of NC_092168.1, read as the reverse complement.
CTCCCTGACCGAGTCTGTAATACCTACATGTTTCAAGCAGACCACCATAGTCCCTGTGCCCAAGAACATCAAGGTAACCTGCCTAAATGACTACCGACCGGTAGCACTCATGTCTGTAGCCATGGTGCTTTGAAAGGCTTGTCATGGCTCACATCAACCTCATCATCCCAGAAACCCTAGGCCCACTCCAATTTGTATACCACCTCAACATATTAAAATATGACGCTCCCTTTCCCACCTGGACTAAAGGAACACCTATGTGAGAATGCTGTTCTTTGACTACAGCTCTGCGTTCAACACCATAGTGTCCTCAAAGCTAATCACTAAGCTTAGGACCCTAGGACTAAACACCCCCCTCTGCACCTGGATCCTGTTCTTCCTTACGGGACTTCCTGACAGGCTGCCCCCAGGTGGTAAGGGTAGGCAACAACACATTTGCCACGCTGATCCTCAACACTGGGGCCCCTCAGGGTTGTGTGCTTAGTCCCCTCCTGTACTCCCTGTTCACCCATGACTGCGTGGCCAAGCACGTCTCCAACAAGCGCTACTCATTACGTTTGCCAACGACACAACGGTGGTAGGCCTGATTACTAACAATGATTAGACAGCATATAGGGAGGAGGTCAGAGACCTGGCAGTGTTGTGCCAGGATAACAACTTCTCCCTCAATGTGATCAAGACAAAGGAGTTGATCGTGGACTACAGGAAAAGGAAGCCCGAGCACGCCCCCATTCTAATTGACAGGGCTGTAGTGGAGCAGATTGAGAGTGTCCACCTCACCGACAAACTATCATTGTCCAAACACACCAAGACAGTTGTGAAGAGGGCCAGACAATGCCAATTCCCCCTCGGGAGACTGAAAAGATTTTGCATGGGTCCTCAGATCCTCCAAAAGTTATACAGCTGCACCATCGAGAGCATGACTGGTTGTATCACCGACTGCTATGGCAACTGCTCAGCCTATGACCGCAAGGCGGTACAGAAGGTAGTGTGTACGGCCCAGTACATCATGGGGCCAAGCTTCCTGCCGTCCAGGACCTCTAAAACCGGCAGTATCAGAGGAAGGCCCTAAAAATTGCCTAAGACTCCAGCCACCCTAGTCATAGACTGTTTTCTCTGCTACCGCACGGCAAGTGGTATTGGAGTACTACGTCTACGTCCAAGAGGCTTTTTAATTTATTTATTTTTTACAGCTATTCAAATGTCTACCCGTTCTATTTGTATTGATATTATTTTTACACTGCTGCTATTCGCTGTTTATTATCTATGCATAGTCACTTTACATCTACCTACATGTCCATATTACCTCCATTACTTCAACTACTTCATCTGTACCCCGCACAATGACTTGGTATCGGTACCCCCTGTTTATAGCCTCGTTGTTGTTATTTTATTGTTGCTCGTTTATTTTTTACTTTAGTTTATTTAGTAAATCTTTTTTTAGCTCTTATTTTTCTTAAAACTAGATTGTTGGTTAAGGGCTTTTAAGTAAGTATTTCACGGTAAGGTTGTATTCGGCACATGACAAATACAATTTTATTTTACTTGATCCATATTATGCATCTAGCCATGGTGCCTTTACCAAGATTGGAAACTATTAGGAACAATTAGAAACCTTGTTACTCTCCCTAAGATGTTTGGAGTCGTTGATGCAGAGAGAGAAGAATAAGATCAGGGTTGAAGGATATCAGGGATAGAAGACCTACAAGTGGTGGACAAAGATGCGAACAAATGAGGGACATGAATAGGACTATTGAGCAGTGGTGGAAAAGAGTACCCAAATATCATACTTGAGAAAAAGTATAGATTTGTTATATAAAATGACTCAAGTAATAGTGAAAGTCACCCAGTAAAATACTATTTGAGTAAAAGTCTAAAACTATTTGGTTTTAAATTAACTTATGTATCAAAAGTAAATGCAATTGCTAAAATACACTTAAGTATCAAAAGTAAAATAATTTATAATTTAAAATTCCTTATATTAGGGAAATCAGACACAATTTTCTTGTTTTTTATTTATTTACGAATAGCCAGGGGCACACTCCAACACTCAGACATAATTTGCAAATTAAGCATTTGTGTTTAGTGATTCCGCCAGATCAGACACCGTAGGGATGATCAGGTTTGTTTTCTTGATAAGTGTTTAAATTGGACCATTTCTGTCCTGCTAAGCATTCAAAAGTACTTTTGGGTGTCAGGGTAAATATATGGAGTAAAATGTACATTATCTGCTTTAGGAATGTAGTGAAGTCAAAATAAACGTTGTCAAAAATAGAAAATAAAGTACAGATACCCCCAACAAACTACTTAATTAGTACTTTAAAGTGTTTTTAAATAAGTACTATTCACCACTGCTATTGGGTGACTACTCATGCACTTTTGGGTGGGGCATTGTCATATTGTTGTCTTTCATCCATGTGACTCAGTTTTTTAGTCTACCACCTGTACCTTTATAATACACAATAGAGAGGGATATTTTACATTATTTTCAGATAGGCTTTAGGAAGACAAATTGAACGAATTAACAAGATTAACAGTACAACAAATGTGAATCAGTTTTCAGATAATGAATTGAAGGTTGTGTGTGTTATGGACTTTGTTGCATGGCTTCTTATCCACACAGGGCTAGTGTGGGTGCAGGTTTGTGTTCTAACCAAACAATAACACACCTGATTCAACTAATCATGTCTTGATTGAAGTCTGTGATTAGTTGATTTGTTGAGTCAGGTGTGGTTACTGGTTGGCAAGAGCAAAAACCTAAGTCCACATTGATCTGTGTGGAAACGATTGGACCCCCACTGTTATAAGTGCTACTTTCATGATGAATAGCAATGATCTGTTTATTTCAATAATCCCATTATAAATAAGAAATGTCAGTTTGTACGTTTTGAACATTTGGACATTAATTAATATGTATTATTTAAGAGATGGGCGTATTTGGAACACCCATGGGCTTAAAGGGTACACTCAGTACCCATCTATAACTCACATTTCTGTGTACATTTGGTCAGGACGCCCAAAAAGTGATAATGCAGCTTTAAGTAAATGGGTTTCGTACTTGATTCTTACATCGTATGTTCTTGCTCTCAACAGCCATTGAACAATGCTGATTTTATAATTCCAGTGGAAATCGATGGAACAGTTCACCAGGTAAGCACGACTCTTTTGAGTTTAAATTCTTAGCCTTCTCTTCTTCATAGCTCCACAATGGAATAAGCAGTAAAGTTGCCCTGACCTCAAATACAATTATATAATCTATTTTCTGTGTTATCCATGCTGTCTCCTCAGTTTTGAAAGTGTGCCATTAGTTCAAAGTGGTCTCTTTTCTTTTTACCTTTTTCCTACCACTGTTTACTCACCGGTGCTATAGTGCTAGTACACTAGCCTAGTAACTTGACAGAGCTTTGGCCTTCTCTGTGGATGGGTCTCAGCAGCCGGTGTCTATTTCTGTGGGCTGACGAAACAAGGAAGTACTGACTGGCTTCTCAGAAATCACCGGGCCCATCAATCTCAGTCCCTAGAACAGAATCTGCCCAGCCCATTGGAGATCACATTGGAGATTGCAGATACTGCTGCAGTTTTGCTTAGTTTAAAGGCAAATTTTGGCCAGAAGACAGAAGATAACACCTGTTTTATACCCCAGGCCTGGGTCTGTTTCAAGTAATCTAGGATAGGCTTGTTTAAGCAGGGAGAGCCTATTCGGGATGACTTGGTTCAGGAACATTGCCGATAGCGTCATGCTCTTTCGAGGAATCGAGCAGAACTGGAATAAAAGTTATATATTGACAGGCATATCCTTCCATATACAGATAATAGGCTACACCTGATTGACCATTCCACGTGGAAATGTAGGGTCATCTGGCATTTATGAAGTCTGATATGCTGTCAGAGGTGTTAACCTCTCTTTCAGTCTCTTTCAACGTCTCATTTTTATGTCCCAACCCATTAACCTCAATATCATCTGGCACCCCATAACAGTAAACCTGGACAAGCAAGGCAAGGTGCAGCCAAAAGTCACAGATGAGAGGACGTAGGCACAACTATTGCTCCAAAAATTATTTAAAATTATTCCTCTATTCAAAAAGTAGTTTAAAGCATTAACGTCTTGAGCAAAGAAAAAATACAGACGTTTTGTAAATAATCGGAAGTATTTCCCCATGTCTTGTGTTTCTATTACTTCAGGTGTATGTGTTGAAGCGACCCCATATGGATGAGTATCTCAGAAGAATGGGGGAGTTGTTTGAGTGTGTTCTGTTCACTGCGAGTTTATCCAAGGTGAGATCATGTTCACTGAATGCTGATTGACATAACTACATTAAAGGTTGAAAGGATCTAACTTTTAGTCAACTACTAGGCTTAAAGGGAAATTCGGGATTTAACAAGTTAAATGTTAGATGGTTCCCCATCCTGAAAGTAGTCTACGGGCAAGGAGAAACTGTAATCCATGGTTCTGTTTTCTTTAAACAGCCACTACAAATGTAAGCTAACTTAAGTCCATGCTATCTAACAATCAATGGAAGTGATGGGGGCATCTAAAATACTGAACGTTCCCTTTAAGAATGTGACACGTGTTTGACATGTTTTATTTACAATTCTTAGAAACTTAGCCCTGCCATTCTAATATCTTACTCATAGACACGGACTTCATTTACATTTACATATGCATCACACACACACAGCTTTCTGTGAACTACCATCAGTGACAATGTTGTGTGTTTTTTCCTGTTGTGCCAGTATGCCGATCCCGTCTCCGACCTGCTGGATAAATGGGGTGCCTTCCAACACCGTCTCTTCCGGGAGTCCTGCGTTTTCCACCAAGGAAACTATGTGAAAGACCTGAGTCGTCTGGGCAGGGACCTCAACAAGGTCATCATTGTGGACAACTCTCCAGCCTCCTACATCTTCCACTCTGATAATGCTGTATGTCATTCATACTTCTATCTACCAGTATACTATACTAAGCCCTCTATTCAATCAACTGCAGATAAATGCGAAACTGCACTGCAGGTTCACTCAGAAAATTGCCGTTGTTTCAGCGGTGTTTAAGAGAAACTGACACTCTTAACTATTTTACAGAAATGAAACAAACAGATAATCATAGTATTGTCCCAAAATATAAAATGTGTGATTTATTCTTCAAATGTACTTTACAAGAGTTTTTACAAATTGTTTCTATTTGACTCAGAATTCTATAACATATAGTACAGCATGGTTGGCAGCATTATATGGATGCAGTCAATGCATGATTAATTTAATTCAGCGCTAAATCATACAAAACAAATTGTTGATTCAACATACAATTGTACGGCAACCAGCTGCAACAGGATTGTGAGTTTACTCAGCAAAAACGTTGTAGAGCAAACTCACAACAAAAAGTTTGCGTGAATTTGTGTGAATTTTGTTGAGCAAACTCGTAATACTATTGTATATTGAATCAACATATATTTACTTACAGTTGAAGTAGTCTAATAAATATATCTATCAGGTTGTAAATTGCAGCTAGTAAATTGGCTGCCTCCAGCCATTCAGGTGATGCAGTGTTTGTTTAATTTGCTCAATATTTTTGGACAGAAATGGCAGTGATTGGGAATCTCAACACAATCAATTCAGCTAGTTAAAAAGTAGAATGATCACAAGATTGTTGCTAATAGCTAATCTATTTACGTACTGTAGACCTACTCAATTAGCAAGCTAGATGGCTTGATACTAGAGTTGTGGACTCGAGTCACATGACTTAAACTAGAGCCTGACTCAAGTCACACATTAGATGGCTTGAGACTTGACTTGATATAAAATAACTTGAGACTTGACTTTGACTTGGAGCCTCAAGATTTGGGACCTGACTTTGACTTGAGACTAATGACTTGAAATTATCTGGCCAGGTTTGGCATGGCATTTGCATTGCCAGGGTTGTGGGTTCGATTCCCACAGGGGACCAGTCCAAAAACGTATAAAATGTATGCACTCACCACTATAAATCGCTCTGGATTAGAGCTTCTATTAAATTACAAATGTAAACGTGCATTTTGTGGCACAGAGGGAAAATCTCAATTGCATACACCTCACGTCCTTTCTCCTCTCAAGTTGCAACGTTTATTTCCCATCTGCACAGGAAACAACCGGTGTAAAACAGTACAGTGAAATTCTTACCTTAAGACCTCTTTCCCGACAATGCAGTGATAAAATAATAATAGAAACTAGATGGTATTGTACAATTGATTTGTACAATGGATTTGTTTAACCAATATTTTTGTGGTTGTGGTAAAAGTTTTAAAAGTTTCACTTTACTATTTAAAGCAAAGCATATTTAAGTATGTATGGTTTTGAAAAATGTTATAGTTGTGGTAGTGTCTGCATTTAGTAATGGTTATAGTTATAGTAGACTGGTTATAGTTGGAAAAGTTAGAATAGCCTGAACATATGAATGTTGGCTTTGGCTTGAACAGTTCAAGAGTTACTTTTCGTGATTTTCATTATGCTAAATAATGCACATTTATAGTTATTAGTTAATATGTTTGAAAGAATTTGAAGTTAGGATAGCAAGAACCTGTGAAAGTTTATTTGTTTTTTCTAGCATGATGAGTTCAAGAGTTACAATTATTGTTGGTAAGTATTATATGCTAATTTATGCACATTTAAGTAGTTATAATTTATAGTGCAGACCAGAGTTAGTGTGTAACGGCATTCAGAGGTGGAAGAAGGATCGGACCAAAGCGCAGCGTGATAAGTGTTCATGATGATTTATTCAAAATGACCTGAACACTGAAATACAAAACAATAAACGATGTGAACAAAACAAAAACTGAAACAGTACCGTGTGGCCCAAACACACGGAAACAAACACCCACAAACCAAAGTGAAACCCAGGCTACCTAAGTATGATTCTCAATCAGAGACAACTAACGACACCTGCCTCTGATTGAGAACCATACTAGGCCGAACACAAAAACCAACATAGAAAAACAAACATAGACTGCCGACCCCAACTCACGCCCTGACCATACTAAAATATATAATAAAATAACAGAACTATGGTCAGAATGTGACATAGTGTGAACCAGCACTAACTAGCAACACCTAGGACCAGAGTTGGACCAGAGCTAGTGCATTCCAGAGTAGTACTTGTGGTTCAGTAGTTTTGTGGTCTTACCTTACCTTTGTGTGTGGTCAGTTGTTCTCAGTAGTGGTTAGTAGTTGTGCTCAGTAGTTGTGTGGTTGTGGTTCAGTAGTTGTGGTAAGTGGTTGTGTTGTTTTGGTCATTAGTTGTGGTCAGTAGTTGTGTGGTTGTGGTTAGAAGTGGTCGATCATTTTGGTACGTGTGTGGTTCAGTAGTTGTGGTAGGAGTGTGGTTCATTCGTTTTGGGCAATAGTTATGTTGTTGTGATCAGCGGTTTTGTGGTTGTGGTCAGTACTTGTGGTTTAGCAGTTGTGGTTGTGTTTAGTAGCTGTGGTCAGTAGTGGTCAACAGTTGTGGTCGGTAGTTTTGTGGTTGTGGTCAGTAATGGTCAGTAGTTTTGCTAAGTAGGTGTGTGGTTCAGTGGCTTTGTTTAGTAACTACAGTTGGATGTACTGACATTCTCTAAAATGACTTATAATTCAGAATTCTCTTGCAACAGCTCTATTTGACATTCCTGCAGTCAGCATGCCAATTGCAAGCACACTTAAAACTTGAGACAGCTATGGCATTGTGTTGTGTGACAAAACTTCACATTTTTTGCCTTCAGCACAAGGTGTACCTGTGTAATGATTATGCTGTTTAATCAGCTTCTTGGCAACGGACAAATGTTCTCTAACAGGGATGCAAAACAACATTTGAGATAAATAAGCTTTTTGTGCATAGGGACATTTTTTGGGAGCTTTTACACTTCAGATCATGAAAAATGGGACCAACACTTTACATGTTGTTTATATTTTTGTTCACTATAGTTTAAAAAGTATAAAAGATACAGTATCAAAATGTGTGTACAAGCACACTATTCCAGATCAATATGCACATTTTAAAGTTTTAATTATGTTTCTAGCTTTTAATTATGTTTCTAAGAAACAACTAACTAAATAAGCTAAAGTAAAAAATAAAATAACAATAACGAGGCTATATACAGGGGGTACCGGTAGAGAGTCCAGGTGGCCATTTGATTAATTGTTCAGCAGTCTTATGGCTTGGGGGTAGAAGCTGTTAAGGAGCCTTTTGGACCTAGACTTGGCGCTCCAGTACCGCTTGCCGTGCGGTAGCAGAGAGAACAGTCTATGACATAGGTGTTTGGAGTCTCTGACACCACCTAGTATATAGGTTCTGGATGGCAGGAAGCGTGGCCTCAGTGATGCACTGGGCCGTATGCACTACCCTCTTTAGAGCCTTACGGTCGGATGCCTAGCAGTTGCCATGCTAGGTGGTGATGCAACCGGTCAGGATGCTCTTGATGGTGCGGCTGTAGAACCTTTTGAGGATCTGAGGACCCATGCCAAATCTTTTCAGTCTCCTGAGGGGGGAAATGTGTTGTGGTGCCCTCTTCACGACTGTCTTGGTGTGTTTGGACCATGATAATTTGTTGGTGATGTGAACACAAAGGAACTTGAAACTCTCGACCTGCTCCACTGCAGCCCCGTCGATGTTAATGGGGGCCTGTTCAGCCCTCCTTTACCTGGAATCCACGATCATCTCCTTTGTCTTGCTCACATTGAGGGAGAGGTTGTTGTCCTGGCACCACACTGCCAGGTCTCTGACCCCTATAGGCTGTCTCATCGTTGTTGGTGATCAGGCCTACCACTGTTGTGTCGTCAGCAAACTTATTGATGGTGTTGGAGTCGTGCTTGGCCACACAGTTGCAGAGAGAGGTGTATGGTCCCAGGAACCTTAGCTTAGTGATGAGCTTTGTGGGCACTATGGTGTTGAACGCTGAGCTATAGTCAATGAACAGCATTCCCACTTGGGTATTGTTTTTGTCCAGGTGGGAAAGGGCAGTGTGGAGTGCGATTGAGATTGCATTATCTGTGAATCTGTTGGGGCGGTATGCGAATTGGAGTGGGTCTGGGGTTTCCATGATGATGGTGTTGATGTGAGCTATGACCAGCCTTTCAAAGCATTTCATGTTTACTGATGTGAGTGCTGTGACAGTAGTCATTTAGGCAGGTTTCTTTGGTGTTCTTGGGCACAGGGACTATGGTGGTCTGCTTGAAACATGTTGGCATTACAGACTCGGTCAGGGAGAGGTTGAAAATGTCTTGGTAATCCGTCTGGCCCCGTGACCTTGTGAATGTTGACCTGTTTTAAAGACACTTGCTCACATTGGCTACGGAGAGTGTGATCACGCAAGTCCTACCACATCCGAAGAGCGTCAGAGTCAGTGTAGTAGGATAATAAAACATTTAACTAAAATAAAAACCACAAATGAGGTGGGTAAGAATCACGAAAATCACGGAAATGCAAGAACTGTGTATACAGGTCAATGCCAGTACCTTATTAAATGTGCAGGGATACTGGAGTGGTTGAGGGGGGTTTATTACATAAAACATGACTGGTAGTACAAATATATAAATACTTATGGTACTACACTATTGGTAATATATACATGTAAACAGGAGTAATAGTTACCAGTAGCAGGATAAATAGATAAATACTAATGGCAAAATAATCAATCGAAAGTGGTGTAATGGAGTCACTCGATAGGCTGTGGGAGAGGGAGAGCAGTGGTTGTTAGCCATTTAACAGTCTTATGTGATGGAAGCTGTTTAGGGGTGGGTGGGACTTCTGGCTTTCTCCTCCAATGGGTTTTGAGAAGGTGAGAGGACACGAGGAGTATGCAATTGAGATTCTCCCCTAGCAGCATCGTCCCTTCAAAAAACGTACAACAGATTGGCTAGCGAAACCAACACTCAACCCTCTGAATGGACCATCAAACTGCCAATCAACACAGGCAGCTACTGAAAAGATTGCTGATTTGCTGTACAGCTATACAATTGCGTGCAGCACAAAGTCAAATTGTAGGGAGGGAGGAATTATGTGGCGATCAATCATTTTAACTGCTTACTTTGCAAGCTCACCAGCAATAGGGCATCAAGCAACAATTGCCAGCATACGCCTAATGGTATTTTGGTATGTCAAAATTGCTTGGAATTAGTAATTTACTTATGAAACTTGCATTTGGTGTTTGTTGATTAAATGAATTATCACTGTGGCGAAGATGCACCAAAGGCTTTTCTTTCCACTTGCGCACTCCAAACTCTCGCCCGTGGGGCTTTGTTCTCTTTTTGAAATGGTTGCTGTTGCTTTCACATGTTTAAATGTGGTACATCTATATTCCGTCTAATCTGACAGTAATTGCTAGCATTTAATCATTCCATCCCTGTCCCATTTATTGCAACACTTAGACATGTTTCATGATTGAGGTACGGGTTTGTCCGTACATCACTTGGCCAGGAAGAAAGAACTCTCCAGGAAAATGAAAGGCATAAGTGTATGTTTCCTGATTAACTATTCAAGGTGTGATTGTGGTAACGTACAGGAGCTCAAGCCATTTTGTTCTCCCGATTTGGATTACCTCACTATCAAATGCCGTCTGCATTACCTACCGAGAGAATTCTCTTCGGTCATCGTCACAGCTGTTCAACACACATACATACATACATACATACATACATACATACATACATACATACATACATACATACATACATACATACATACATACATACAGTGGGGCAAAAAAGTATTTAGTCAGCCACCAATTGTCCAACTTTTCCCACTCAAAAAGATGAGACAAATTGAGAAAGAAAAATCCAGAAAATCACATTGTAGGATTTTTTATGAATTTATTTGCAAATTATGGTGGAAAATAAGTATTTGGTCAATAACAAAAGTTTATCTCAATACTTTGTTATATACCCTTTGTTGGCAATGACAGAGGTCAAACGTTTTCTGTAAGTCTTCAAGGTTTTCACACACTGTTGCTGGTATTTTGGCCCATTCCTCCATGCAGATCTCCTCTAGAGCAGTGATGTTTTGGGGCTGTTGCTGGGCAACACGGACTTTCAACTCCCTCCAAAGATTTTCAATGGGGTTGAGATCTGGAGACTGGCTAGGCCACTCCAGGACCTTGAAATGCTTATTACGAAGCCACTCCTTCGTTGCCCAGGCGGTGTGTTTGGGATCATTGTCAAGCTGAAAGACCTAGCCAAGTTTCATCTTCAATGCCCTTGCTGATGGAAGGAGGTTTTCACTCAAAATCTCACGATACATGGCACCATTCATTCTTTCCTTTACACGGATCAGTCGTCCTGGTCCCTTTGCAGAAAAACAGCCCCAAAGCATGATGTTTCCACCCCATGCTTCACAGTAGGTATGGTGTTCTTTGGATGCAACTCAGCATTCTTTGTCCTCCAAACATGACGAGTGTTTTTTACCAAAAAGTTATATTTTGGTATCATCTGATCATATGACATTATCCCAATCTTCTTCTGGATCATCCAAATGCTCTCTAACAAACTTCAGACGGGCCTGGAACTGTACTGGCTTAAGCAGGGGGACACGTCTGGCACTGCAGGATTTGAGTCTCTGGCGGCGTAGTGTGTTACTGATGGTAGGCTTTGTTTCTTTGGTCCCAGCTCTCTGCAGGTCATTCACTAGGTCCCCCCATGTGGTTCTGGGATTTTTGCTCACCGTTCTTGTGATAATTTTGACCCCACGGGGTGAGATCTTGCGTGGAGCCCCAGATCGAGGGAGGTTATCAGTGGTCTTGTATGTTTTCCATTTCCTAATAATTGCTCCCACAGTTGATTTCTTCAAACCAAGCTGCTTACCTATTGCAGATTCAGTCTTCCCAGCCTGGTGCAGGTCTACAATTTTGTTTCTGGTGTCCTTTGACAGCTCTTTGGTCTTGGCCATAGTGGAGTTTGGAGTGTGACTGTTTGAGGTTGTGGACAGGTGTCTTTTATACTGATAACAAGTTCCAACAGGTGCATTAATACAGGTAACGAGTGGAGGACAGAGGAGCCTCTTAAAGAATAAGTTACAGGTCTGTGAGAGCCAGAAATCTTGCTTGTTTGTAGGTGACCAAATACTTATTTTCCACCATAATTTGCAAATAAATTCATAAAAAATCTAACAATGTGATTTTCTTGATTTTTTTTCTCATTCTGTCTGTCATAGTTGAAGTGTACCTATGATGAAAATTACAGGCCTCTCTCATCTTTTTAAGTGGGAGAACTTGCACAATTGGTGGCTGACTAAATACTTTTTTGCCCCACTGTATGTCCAAATAGCCTCTTTTGTTAGGGCGTTTGGTAAACAAATCCAAAAGCGCGTTCAGGTCCCGCCGAACATCGGACAAAAAGTTCAAAAAGTTCCGTTACAGCCCGTAGAAACTTGTCAAACTATGTATAGAATCAATCTTTAGGATGTTTTTAACATAAATCATCAATAAGGTTCCAACCGGAGAATTCCATTGTCTGTAGAAAAGCAATGGAACGAGAGCTAACTCTCTCGTGACCGTGTCTCAGAGCCTGTGGCAATCTGCCAGACACCTGGCTCAAACAGCCCTTATGAGCCCCCACTTCACAGTAGAATCCTCAAACAAAGTTCTAAAGACTGTTGACATCTAGTGGAAGCCTTTGGACGTGCAACATAACCAATATTCCACTGTATCTACAATAGGGGCTGAGTTTAAAAAAAACTACAAGCCTCAGATTTCCCACATCCTGGTTGGATTTTGTCAGGTTTTCGCCTGCCATATTATTTCTGTTTTACTCACAGACATCATTCAACCTGTTTTAGAAACATCAGTGTTTTCTATCCAATACTACTAATAATATGCATATATTTCTATCTAGGACAGTGTAGCAGGCAGTTTACTCTGGGCACCTTATTCATCCAAGCTACTCAATACTGCCCACCTGTCACCAAGAAGTTTTAAGCAAGAATAAAGAATAGGCAAAGTGATCGTGTCAGGCGAAAAATGATTTAAAACGTTTTACCATTACAACATTTGATGTACTGTACAGTCAAATTCACCGTGGTGGTCTGAAGCATGCTATACATTTCACAGCTGGCAAAGCCTCATCGTGATTGGTTATTCCCCGACATTTGAAACAGGTCAATGAGCGTCATCACTATCTTTCCTTTGAGGTACCTCAAACTGTCGTGATTACCAGCTGAGAAACTTTTAGGAGTTAATTTTACTCCTGGCTCAAAGTTTGTCTGAGCAGTGTCTTAACATCATCGTAAAACCTACTCTGAGCTGAGAGTCTTTTGTTGTTGGTTTTAACAGGGTTCCTAGGACCTTTTCTGAGAGGTTTTGTGGGTACAGGTCCTGGTCTATCCTTCGTTCTAGCAAGATGCACGCAGTAGTACACACCTTAACACTCAGTGCCACTTGTTTGCCTCTCCACGAACCCAAAGGCTCTTTTTAAGAGCCACCTAATACATTTAAATAAGTGCGTGTGTGTCGGGAGGGTGCTGTCAAAACTATTTAACGAAAGAATGGTCAAAATATCTCCTACAAGAGGCAAACCTACAATGTTCTGATCCACAGGTGGGAACTCTAACCATTGTACTCTGAATCCTGTTCTTCAACAGACCATTTAAATGTCTGTAAGCGTTCATCCCCCCCCAAGAAAATCTTCATTCACCCAGTAATGTTGATTTATCTTGCTTTGTTAAAATATAAAAAGTCTAAAACCGTTGATTTGTTGACAACAGACTCATTTAATCAAGTAGTTAACCAAGTTAGCATTTAATTTTCTTTTGACTGTATGCTGCTGTAACCTGATCTCATAGCATGTTGTATTATTCTCTCAGTAAATCTCTGAAACACTCCATTTAGTATGATATGTTAGCTAATCAAAACAAAATCATATTATTTGGCTAGCTACCTTTTATTTGCCTGTTTGTTAGCTATCTAGCTTTCAGATGATTGGTGTTACAGAGGCTAGCTGCTGGACTTTGTACAAGCTATCTAACGTTAGCTGCCTAGCTAATCAAAATATCTGTTTGTATTTATTGATTAACCTCAGCTTGAATACCACCATATAACTAGCTAGATATACATTAGCCCAGGTTTATTTACATACACATCTTATGACTGGCAGCATGGTGCTAGCAGCTGTGTTGTTGCCGAGCAACCAACCCAGTGTTATGGAACTTTGAGCATCAGCTAAAAAATATGTTAGCATTGTCAGAAAGCATCTTTATTTCTTAGCAGATGGAAATGTGCCCGTGAGAGTTATAAATTATACATTTTATAAAAACTGTTGCACCTATAAAGTTTATTTGTGAATTTTATCTATGGTCGTGTCTATAATTAAACCTTTATTTAATCATGGAAGTCCCATTGAGACCAATGTCTCTTTTGCAAGTGTTGCCCTGATTCCCATAATGCAGCATAACAATACAAAGTACATGAAAGGGAATTAGTGACACATATATTACAAAAAATCAAAGGCGGGAGCGGGAGAAATACTATTATAAAAAACACATACATTCCTCTGTAAACGGGTCATTTAACAATGTCCCGAAATTACCAAAAGGCACTAGTGCATGCAATTTTAGAGTATACTGAAATGTATTCCATATGTGCCACGTAAAAACTAAAGGACGTTTTACCTAAATCGGTAGAGACCAATGGAATTTCAAGATTTAGCCATTCCTGGGAGTGAGTAACGTATTTCATACTTTGGTATGTCAGGAGCAGGGTTTCCATTAGCCGGCTTTTGGCCGATAATAAAATTAAATGAAAAGCCAATCAATAAAACTGTTGCAAGCCAAAATGACCAGGATAAAAAAAATCTCATTGTAAAATAATTGATGGAAAAACCAGTCGATGAAAATACATTTGACCATCATGCTTATCGGTCAATAGGTTCATTTGCATAATTTTGTTGTCTTCTATCTAATTTATCCAGCACAACTATCACACCTGCACAGTGGGAATTCTCCTGCAGCTCCTTAGCTGGTTGCTGCTGGAGTAAAGCATGTGCATTTATAAGCCCATTCATTGTGCAACCATTTCTAAATGCAACCATGTGTTAGCAGTTTTGGCGCACGATTTAAAAAGAGCTACTATATAGGTTTTTCTCAACTGGTAATTGATGTGTGCCTCCCATTCACAATTTAAGTGCAGGCAACAGGCTATCCACGTGTCAACATGTGAGCTGGAGTCAGTATGCATTTTGAAAACATACTTAATTCTTTGAAACCTGCATGTTTTACTTCATATTATGAGGCATGCTTTCCCTTGATTCATAGTAGCCTATAGACAAAATCCTACTATGGAAAAGTGGAGGCAATTATTTTATACATTCTTCATAAGCAGCGCATGTGTTTCCAGTTTGGGGAAGTTTACAATTTATCCTACAATTTCTACCGATCTGCATGCCAGTTATATGCACATTTTCATGGAACCGTTTAATTTCAATAATAACGTTTTAGTTTTTCAAAAGCATTGTCACCTGGTCAGTCATATAAATCTGAGTTAAATATTCAATATTAAATATTCAAAGTTAAATATTCAACTAACGCGAGGGCAATGCAAAAATATCTTAAATGTCTGTTTAAATTTGTTGTTGATCATTGCTAGACAACTATTTTCAGGTCTTTCCATAGATTTTCAAGTATATTTACGTCAAAACTTTAACTTGACATTCACTGCCTTCTTGGTAAGCAACTCCAGCGTAGATTAGGCCTTGTATTTTAGATTATTGTCCTGCTGAAAGGATAAATCATCTCCCAGTGTCTGGTGAAAAGCAGACTGAACCGTGTTTTCCTCTAGGATTTTGCCTGTCCTTAGCTCCATTCTGTATTTTTTTTAAATCCTGAAAAACTCCCCTGTCCTTAACGATTACAAGCATATCCGTAATTTGATGCAGCCAGCACTATTCTTGACAATATGAAGAGTGGTACTCAGTAATGGAGAGTGGTACTCAAACATAACACGGAACCCAAACCTGCTGCGCGCATGCGCCATCGTGCGCTATCGTGCATAAATGTATTTTGCCCCCCCCACACTAAACGCGATCACGTCACGCAGGTTAAAATATCAAAACAAACTCTGAACCAATGACATTAATTTGGGGACAGGTCGAAAATCATTAAACATGTATGGCAATTTAGCTAGTTAACTTGCACTTGCTAGCTAACGTTAATTTGTCCGATTTTAGCTAGCTTGCTGTTGCTAGCTAGTTTGTCCCGGGATAAAAACATTGAGTTTTACCTGAAATGCACATCGACCTCTACTCCGACAATTAATCCACACATAAAACGGCCAACCGACTCGTTTCTAGTCATCTCTTCTCCTTCCAGGCTTTTTCATCATTTAACTTATATAGTGATCTATCTAAACTTTCATTGTATTTCCACGACTACCGGCAAAACAGTTCGTCTTTCAATGACCCACGTGGGGATAACCAATGAGGAGATGGCACGTGGGTACCTGCTTCTATAAACCAATGAGGCGATGGGAGAGGCCGGACTTGCAGCACAATCTGTGTCAGAAATAGGAATGAGTTCTATTTTAGCCCTTGGCATCACAGAAGCTTGTTGATACGCTCGCGCACGTAACATATCCGGTCTGGTCAGCATGTAACTCTTTGTATTCAGGACAAATAGTTAATTGCTTTGACACATTTTTTGCAGTATTTCTTTAGTGCCTTGTTGCAAACAGGAGACATGTTTTGGAATATTTTTATTCTGTACAGGCTTCCTTCTTTTCACTCTGGCAATTAGGTTAATATTGTGTAGTAATTACAATATTGCTGACCAATCCTCAGTTTTCTCCTATCACAGCCATTAAACTCTGTAACTGTTTTAAAGTCACCATCGGTCTCATTGTGAAATCCCTGAGCGGTTTCCTTCCTCTCTGGCAACTGAGTTAGGAAGGATGCCTGTATCTTTGTGGTGACTGGGTATATTGATACACCATCCAAGGTGTAATTTATGACTTCACCATGCTAAAAGGGATATTCAATGTCTGCTTTTAACATTTTTACCAGGGGTTGGAACCAAAATGATTTTCAATTGTTTCGTTTCGTTCTGAACAGAAACATTATTTTGTTTCCTTCCGTTCCACTCTTCCAACCAGCAAAATAAACTTCTGAACCTCAACATTAAATTACTTCACCAATCAGCAGGTAAGCGATTTAATCAGTATCAGAAAGTCATTATGAGCAAATATTTATTTTGCCGTAACAGCATGGTTGAATCATAATGAAAGACAAAGACACTATCCATGCAACTTATGTGACTTGTTAAAGCAGTTTTACTTCTGAATTTACTTAGGCTTGCCATAACAAATGGATTGAACACTTATTGACTGTAGACATTTCAGCTTTTCAGTTTTTATTCATTTGTAAAAAATATGAAAAACATAATTCCACTTTGTCATTATGGGGTGTTGTGTGTAGGCTAGTGACAAACAATCTAAATGTAATAATATATTTTAATTTCAGACACAACTAAATATGTAAAAATTCAAGGGGTGTGAGTACTTTCTGAAGGCACTGTAAAGAAGCTAATTATCCTTGATTCCTTTATGGCTAAGCGATGCTTTCTGGGGAAGTATTTTGAATGAATTTCTGTATTACTTTACAGACAGGAGTAATTATATAATTTTGGCAAATTTATTTCAATTTAGTTCCCTAGCCTATTGGACCCACCGCTATGTCATTTCTCTCCTGTTCTATTGGTTCATACTTTCTTTCATTGTCCGGAAGCCAAAGGCACAATCCTAGTCATATTAGCAACCCGTCCTCGTTGTAGCATCTTTAGATTCCCCCTTTTTATAAGTTTCTAGTAGAGATTTTCATCTGTCACATATGGTACCGCTCTCATCAGGTGTGCTGTTTAGAATTCTGTTTTCCCTGCTTTATTACAGGAATTGTATGTTCTGTTAAAATTCATTACCATAACTAAATGCAGTGGCGATCAGTGTCATTTAAGATGAGGGAGGACAACATTTTTATGAGCATGGCCTTATTTCTATTACAGCATATTCGATGACTCTGATTCATATTCCATTCACCCAGTTCAATGTAACAGAGAGAGGTTCAGGCTACTCTAATATCCGTATACCCACCATGAGATTGCTACAACCTAGCCTATGAATGAAAGTTTACAACATAGGTGTACACAGGTTGAAAGACAAAATTGAGGTGACAGACAGTGACATTCAATATTGTCTTGCACACTCTTGCCTGTTTCTATAGGACAAATTCATGTATGTTTATCCCCGTTTTGTTCTGTTTGCTTCCATTTAAGAAATATTTTTCAACAGAATCGGCGTAATGATTACACCACTGATCACGCATAAACACAGTTTCATAGCAGCCACGTTATATTCCTTCTTGCATCTATGCGCTCTCCTCCTCTCACCTCTTCCCTTCGCTTGTTGACTTCAATGCACAACATATCAGCTGTATGTGGCCAGGCGAAAAAACCTTTCCAAGCCAAACCGCTACACACAGCCTACATCGTTGTCACCATATTAGCTAAAGTAACGTCATTGTCAGCATAGCTAATATAACAAATTTGTTCGTAAACCTGCTATAATCATGCAGAATTGAAAGCATTCGTCAACTATCACTTTGACTCATTGTGTTTGGTTTAGACAGATTTGTTCCTGTATATTTTTTCAGAACAGCATGTGTGATATAACTTATCTTTTCTCTGCACCAAAATAATGTCTGTGGCTTCCATAGTTATGTCATTTTGGTGCTTATATAGGTAAAGAATTTGCTCCAATGGAGAAATGGGAGATAGGTGTAAATGCACCGAACATCATGCACCCTCTCGACCCATACTTTCTGGTGTGGATGGAGTGCTTTCGTGGATTATCTAACATCAATAAAAATGTATTTTCAATACATGACCTATTCATAATAATGTGGATTTTTACATTCTTATGAATAGGTCAACTGTTCAATTTATGATTTAGTTTCATATCCGCATATACCATTACTAGTATTCAATGTAACTAAATCACTGGTTCACATAGATTTGTGT
This sequence comes from Oncorhynchus clarkii lewisi, assembly GCF_045791955.1. Taxonomy (NCBI): domain Eukaryota; kingdom Metazoa; phylum Chordata; class Actinopteri; order Salmoniformes; family Salmonidae; genus Oncorhynchus; species Oncorhynchus clarkii. The sequence continues at coordinate 5,682,822 of NC_092168.1, read as the reverse complement.
CTAAACCTGACTTTGTTTGACTTCACCTCTTCACACACACAGGTCCCTGTAGCATCCTGGTTTGACGACATGGCTGACACAGAGCTACTAGATCTCATCCCGTTCTTCGAGAGACTAAGCAAAGTGGATGATGTCTACGATACGCTCAAGCAGCAGAGGACTGCAAGCTAGTGTGTAATCAAACACCGGCTGCAACTTTTCACCACGGGGGCCATGGAGGAGGCCATGGTGGTTAACAAGCTTCAAGTTTCTTCCCACTAGAAGGACCAGCTAGTGTCTCTCGGTCGTTGTCACCCAGCGAATTCCATTCACACACAACGTCATGGAGGCCACTCAGATTGGCACAGAGACAGAACTGGGAGAAACTACTTCATGACAAACATCGAAAAGAGTGTTATAAGTAATTTTTTCAATTTTGATGCAGTAATCCCCTCATGGTTACAACTTTTCCTCCTGAAGAGAAGGTTGAACAAAGCCCTTTTTCGTGGGACGGTGATCATTTAAGCAGGCAATAAAGTAATTTTGCAAAGCAATTGGTGAATACGATATGAAATACTGAGGGTGTTTATCTTGAGATCAAGATAACTCAACCCAATCGTTTAAAGACTGTTTCCAAAAATGTCCTAATGTACCGCAAGTATATTATTTTTGAATTTAACCATTTTTCCTTACCCGAACGTTACTGTATATCGAGTGTTTTCAACCTTCAATACTATTTTAGTGAATTATTCACTACAACATGCACACTTGTGATTGTGTCAAGGATGTACGATTATCAACAAGGATGCACTATGTAGCAACACAGCAAATCATCGTATTTTGAACATTGGAAAAGCTGTCACATGCACGTGTATGTATGTGTTTGTATTTTTATTCCATGTCAGCTGATTTAAGATCAGATTTGAAAAAGATACAGAAATAATGTTAACCTTAGTGAAATAGTCAGCATTTGATATTAACTGTAACAGCAATTCATTATATCTAGTTATGCTCTTTTCATCATTAATCAAGTTGAATAAAAACTGGAATCACATCAGATGTGACATATGATGTGACACATTATGATGACATATTTAGCCATTATATCAGTGAAGTGTTTATGCCCGTTTGAAATGTATTACACACAGAGAATGCCTTATTCATGATTTGCCATTCATTCACTTAAAGTAACTGCCCAGAGAATTTCACTTTTAAAAGTTAATATTCTGTTAACTCATATCCAAATTAATGCTGTTGGCTTGTCTTCTACTCGTATTTGTGTCCAAAGCATAAATTGGAGAAAAGAAAAAGATCCACCTCAAATGTATGTCTCAAACAGACCGTTTAAATAATGCTTGCGATTTCCTCATAGAACATAATATAATCTCCCAGAGGAGGGTGAGCAGAGCAATCAGCGGTCTTGAGGAGGATGAGCTGGCCAGTTAGCGGTCTACTTGCATTAATATTTTGAATGACGATATACGCCCACACCATTCTGTTGGTGGGGTACGCCCATACCATTCTGTTGGTGGGGTACGCCCATACCATTCTGTTGGTGGGGTACGCCCATACCATTCCAACACAGAAAAGCTGCTTTTTAACATACTGAATTAAAACATTTTTGGAAGGAATACTATTTCACTTATATTGTAAGTAATTATAGGTCATATTTCATAGAAATCTGGAAACACTGGGCAGTTACTTTAAATTAGTACTGTACATTATCAAGTGAGGCTCGAATTGCCTTGGTCTTCACTAGTTACCACAGCCACAAAGTAATTAACCCACCTATTTCTAAAATGTATAATGTTTTTAATCCTAACCCTAAACCAAACCCCAACCAAATTGCTAACCAAAAGCCTAACCCTAACTTTAAATGACCAAAAAAGCTATTGTTAGTTTTCATAGATTTGTACGATATAGCCTATTTTTACTTTGTGACTGTTGCAACTAGTGAAAATAATTGTTTTTCCTCATCAATCTACACACACTACCCCACAATGACAAAGTGAAAACTGTTTTATTCGTAATTTTTGCAAATGTATTAAGAATAAAAAACAGATACCTTATTTACATACGTTTTCAGACCCTCTGCTATGAGACTCAAAATTAAGCTATTTCCTATTTCCATTAATCACCCTTGAGATGTTTCTACAACTTGATTGGAGTACAGCTGTGGTAAATTGAATTGATTTAACATGATTTGGAAAGGCACACACCTGTCGTCTATATAAGGGCCCACAGTTGACGGTGCATGTTAAAGCAAAAACCAAGCCATGAGGTCGAAGGAATTGTCCGTAGAGCTCCAAGACAGATCTGGGGAAGGAGGAAACCTGGCACCATCTCTACGGTAAAGCATGGTGGTGTCAGCATCATGCTGTGGGGATGTTTTTCAGCAGCAGGGACTGGGAGACTAGTCAGGATCGAGGGAAAGATGAACGGAGCAAAATACAGAGATCCTTGATGAAAACCTGCTCCAGAGCGCACAAGACCTCAGACTGGGGCGAAGGTTCACCTTCCAACAGGACAAAGACCCTAGGCATAAAGCCAAGACAACAAAGGTGTGGCTTCAGGACAAGTCTCTGAATGTCCTTGAGTGATCCAGCCAGAGCCCGCACTTGAACCCGATCGATCGAACATCTCTGGACTGACCTGAGCAATGCTCCCCATCAACCCTGACAGAACTTGAGAGGATCTACAGAGAAGAATGGGAGAAACTCCCCAAATACAGGTGTACCAAGTTTGTAGCGTCATAACCCAAGAAGACTCAAGGCTGTAATTGCTGCCAAAGATGCTTCAACAAACTACTGAGTAAAGAGTCTGAATACTAATGTGAATTTGATATTTCAGTTTTACATTTTTTATAAATGAGCTAATATTTCTAAAAACCTGATTTTGCTTTGTCATAATGGGGTATTTGTGTGTAGATTGATGAGGCTAAAAAAACTATTTAAATCGATTTTTAGAAGGCTGTAACATAACAAAATGTGGAAAAAGTCAAGGGGTCTGAATACTTTCTGAATGCGCTGTATATTATCAGCTCTATTCATTGTATTTCTATCTGCAACATTCATAATTCCACATCCCAGAATACACATCCCTGTATATGGATGTGTGACCGGTGTGACCGGAGAGTGGAGAGTAGTCCAATGACCACATGCTGATGGGTCTTTCAGCCCTAATATCTGATGGTTAGAACTACAAGTGCCAATGTGGATGTGGATGTGGTGAGAAGATTTGGACAGCTTTCAGTATTTAGCCAGTTGTTTTAAAAGTTTGTTTTACTTATGTTAAAGATGTCATGTTTTATATTGTAGATTAACTGATATGGGAAAAAATAATATGTGCAAGCTTGGAATAATTGTAGTACGCTGTCCAGGTGGGGAAATGGTTTGTAATCCATATGCTGGAGATGTATGTGTGACATTTGGTTTTTAACAAGTACTTGTACTTGACCTTTTTGATATGTGATATCATATTGCAAGTCTAATGTAGTAGTCATTCAACCTGTACAGTCAGTTGAGTGGGGAGCCTTTTCATAGCTCCTTGTATTACATGCCTTGTAAAGATCCTAATTTACTTTATGACACTTCCTGCCGTGCTTGCTTACACGTGACTACTTGTCTGTGCATGCGAGTCTGCGTTACCTTAAAAGTAAAATGCAGCATTCATTTGACAAGATAGACATCTTTCGATACAAAAAATCTTTCAATTACTATAATAATTTGCTGTTTTGTTTCACTGCATGCAACAAGTGTTGACATCAGAGTAAAGAAACTTGAGCTAAATCAAGTGTTTGAATGAGTAAGAGCTGCTCGTCAATTTTAAGAATAGAAAGAAGTAGAAAACGATTTGTACTTTACCATAATAAAGCATGATTTATTGAAACAGGTAATATCCCATTACAATTATTCCTGCATACACTAATGGAGCAATTCAATACATCGCGGGGGGTGTTGGAAACAAATTAAATTGAAAAGAAAAAAGAATATGGAACTGACTTCACTTCATATGAAAACCATATTCATTAATTATTCAATACAATATATATTATTCAGGTAACTCTGTATTTAAACTTGAATATAATCTAATAAAATTATCAATATTAACTACCTTTCTAAATTAACCAATTTTGGCCCAATGTATTTACATTACAAGCCCAATACTACTTGACAGAACCCATTCTTCATAGTAGCTTGAAATTCTGCCTCCACAAAACAACTTCAAAATGTAAAAAACGATGTCTATACAGTGGACACGTGATGAAAAATACAAATGAAATTATGCAATTATAAGTAATGATGATAAAGAAATTTGAGAGCGAGAACGGCGCTGTTCCTCAAACAGCTTGACTGACTGACTAAATGGACACTTAAAGTAAATAGAACTAATGGAACCTTTTAAGAACCTCTTTAGACTTAGGACTGAATCCTAACTTGAGAAAAATGTGTATCTCAAAGGAGATTTATGTGAAAAAGTTGGTAGCTCGTTAGGATTCGTCACTTCTAAACAACTTACAGTTTCTCAATACTTGCTTTAAGTAACCATTATGGCCCAAATTCTGACATAGGATGCCAGTGCACAACTCAGACTTTTGCATAAAGCATGCATTCATATCTATGTGAGATTTGCAAGCAAATGCCACTCAAACATGGATCTCAAGTTAGGATTCGGTCCCACGCCTGTAATCAATTGAATTCTCCAACTGTATTTTACGATTGACTTTAGAACACATTTTTATATTACATAAAATGTTTATATTACATGTCATTTTATGGATGAATTACTTGCTCGTATTCAGAGAGACAATTTAGTCAACTCTGTACTTATGTTGGTTGATATTTACCAAGAGCCTCTTTAGAGGACATTGTTTCAAGTGAATAGGGGTATCTGCATTGGGAAATAATTATACAAAATATTTCAATAACTTATTGTTAATTTTGACACAATATTCACCCCCTTTTTAAAGACAGGAATATATCTTACAATTCTATTCCATACATTCCAATTTCACATGACAAATATGAACACAAATAAATTGGTGAATAAAATATCGATCCATCTCATTCTGATGTTGACACTGCATCACGACCATGCTGCGTCTGTCAAGGATCACCTGTTGAAGAGTAGAAAAAAAATACACAAATACTCAGAACTGTCAATCCTATATGTACAGTATGTTCTATTCAAGCGAAATGGTAAACAGGTTTCCCCAATAAGACAAGAATGTGCATTTGTTATGCTAATTCACACAAATGTCTATAGTTATAGTTGATACAAGTTTTTTAATGGATTTGAAGTTAGCCTGAACACGTGAAAGTTTGTCTTTAGCTTAAACGGTTCAAGAGTTATCCCCCCTGTGTAACGATCATGATGTTTAATTCATTTCTTGATATTCCACACCTGTCATGTGGATGAATTACCTTGGCAAAAACAAATTGCTATCTAACAGGGATGTAAACAGATTTGTGCATTTTAGAGAAATAAGTATTTTGTGCCTATGTAACATTTCTGGGATCTTTTACTTCAGCTCATGAAACATTGGACCAACAATATCCATGTCGCATTTATATTTTGTTCAGTATAAATATTGTTTAAGTTCAGAAAGTATAAATGCTATCCAAAATATTTTCTCAAGTAATCTAAATTGGGGCTGTTTGGGGTGATATCTTAACTCAAAATAGCAGAATAAATATAATTATAATACAACTATGAGAGAAATCTAGAGTTGTGCATAGTTTTGAAAGCACACCTTATCTCTTTGGCATGACAATTGTTTTTGTTTCATTTTATCCTGAAATACAATAATAACACAATGGTTTTGATTGAGTAGGGACAAACTGTCAATTTTAATGCAGCTGCATAAATACTACAATGCAGGTTCAATTGAATTGGGGACATCCAGTAATCCTCAAGTAGCCACCATGAGCCAAATCCTAATATAAGAGCCGATCTTCGGTCTCCTGAAAAACAATAATCCAAAATATAGTATAAATGTTGCAACTGCATAAATACTACAGTAAAGGAAGTATAAGTAGCCTGTAATTGTAACGGTCTGAGTGTAGTGGGTGAGGAGTCAGGCGCAGGAAGCAGAGAGTTCAGGGGAGTGCTATTTTAATGCACTGATAAACGCTGAACATAAGCCAACCCTCACAAAAACACAGGGCGTACTGAACAAACATGTGCCCCAAACAGGAGGACTTAAACTGTCCAGGGAAAAACCCACAAAATGGGAAACACAAAACCCAATAGACGTGCACACAAGTACACCAAACAGACGATCACAATAATGAATCCCGCACAAGGAACCCTGCGGGCCGGCTGACTAATAAAGCCTACTACCTAACTCAAAACAGGTGCACACAATCAACACATAAGGAGGGGGAGGAAATAATCAGTAGCAGCTAGTAGGCCGGCGACGACGACCACCGAGCGCCACCCGAACGGGAAGGGGAGTGTCCTTCGGTCGGAGTCGTGACAGTAATCTTAAGTCTCGCATAATGGCTCAAGTGATACGGTAGGAGAAATTAGCTTGAATTAAAATATTTATATTTTAGGTATAAAGGGGGGTCTGTATGTACAATCGGTTACACTTACGGCAAACTGACCACATTTAATGTGATGAAGGAACATAATACTTATTCAATTTTAGACCATGTTATAAAATTAAAAGTATTTTATCACTGTCAGCCTGTAAATATAGCCTTAGACGTCTACCGGGAAATACATTCCGTCTTGTCTGACCTAGATGTCAATGCCAATGGAGAACTGCACATAAACACCAAACATAGCTTACAGTATGTCACACTTCTCTCGCCATGTGCCGCTGTTATGCCAAATCACATGTAAAAGTTAAAGGGTTTGCCTACTCTTGACGTGGAGCTCGGCGCTGCTCTTGGCTTTTCCCGATGTGAACTCCACCAAGCCGTTCATGTCAACAGAGGTCTGTCGGAGGGTGAGGCGGTGGACCATGCCCATCTTCTCTAGGCTGACTTTGGGCCCCTGCTGCAGGGCCTCCCCCTTCAGGCTCCACACGGGGGCTTTGAGGACGGGGACCGAGACCTCACACTCGAAGCAGGCCTCATCCGGGGCAACCACCTCCACGCTCTTCAGTTCCCTCACCATCAGGAGAGACTGGGCTGTGTTGACCAGAGAAAGATAAATACATTGAGGGAACACTTAAAAGTACACTCAACAAGATGGCATCATAATCAATTACAAAACAACATAAGACCACATTGTCACTAAAATTCAGATGTACAACTACTGCCAGTGTTGGCCTTTCACAATTTGCACCTTCCCCAATAATGGCTGTTTTGAAGTCTGTTGTCCATGTTGTATGAGTTTACCCTGTTGTGTTTGAGGATGTCACCTTGCTAAGTATACCGTTAAATATGATTATACAATACACTCTATTCATTATATGATGAATTAAATGAGAATCAAATGGCTCACCTGTACAAGTTAATTGCAGATAAGGGGCATGGAACAATGCTTGAATTGAATTTATAGCACTTTACTTTCATACCTGAGTAACACAAAGTACACTAGGAACAACATGTTGATACAATGTTGTTACATAGTACTTCAGTAACTGCATTATAATTGCACAGAACTAGAGTTGACCTATAATCCTATCAAATACTGAACAGAGTGAGCTGCAGTGTGTAATGAATAGGAATGTCTTACTGCCATGTTCCCAGTAGATGGAGCTGATATTCAGGATACCGATCGTTCTATGCTCCTGGTAGAAGTTGCCCTTAGACAGATCTAAGATCAGCCTACTCTCCCCAAATACTAACAATTAGGGGGATGCAAAACTTAACTTATATTACTGATCTTGCTGTATTACTGAATACAATTTCTATTCATTTGAATTTGAGACAAATAATGTGGCTGTATCAACACAATAAATGGAGTGGGACGTGGCCTCATTTTGACCAAAGGCAAATGTTCATGTCAAACATCTGACAAAGTTTGATTGTGGGGTGAACTGACACTTTAAGAGATTATCTTACCTTCTACAGTCAGTTTCGCAGAGCATGTGTGCTCTCCAACCTGCACACTGTAAGTTCCCTCATCGTCCAGTGCCACCTGTTGAATGACCAGCTTGCGATAGCAGCCCTCACTGCAGATCTCAAAGCGCTCTGAGGGCAGGATGACATTGCTGCCTTTGTACCAGCGGATACTGCACCGAGGGTTGGATACTGAGCAGTCCATGATCGCACGACTCCTCTCAAGAGCTACCTTGTCCTGGAGAGGGTTCGTTATGTTCAATGGAAGCTCTGCAAGGATAAAATACAAATTTGCTTCATTTCTGAATGTGTCGCAAGGTGTGTTCTGAGACCTGACAATAATTGATTTGGACAAGTGGCAGGCACCAATATCAATAATTCTATATTTACCTACAGTACCAGTCAAAAGTTTGGACACACCTACTCATTCAAGGGATTTTCTTTATTTTTACTATTTTTAACATTGCAGAATAATTGTAAAAAAACACATGTATTAACAAAAAATTCAAAATATATTTTCTATTTGAGATTCTTTGAAGTAGCCCCCCTTTGCCTTGATGACAGCTTTGCACACTCTTGGCATTCTCTCAACCAGCTTCACCTGGAATGCTTTTCCAACAGTCTTGAAGGAGTTCCTGCATATGCTGAGCGCTTGTTGGCTGCTTTTCCTTCACTGTGGTCCAACTCATTACAAACAATCTCAATTGGGTTGAGGTTGGGTGATTGGAGGCCAGGTCATCGGATGCAGCACTCCATCGCTCTCCTTCTTGGTCAAATAGGCCTTACACAGCCTGGAGGTGTTGAAAACAAATGATAGTCCCACTAAGCGCAAACCAGGTGGGATGGTGTATCGCTGCAGAATGCTGTGGTAGCCATGCTGGTTAAGTGTGCCTTGATAAATAAATCACAGACAGTGTCACCAGCAGAGACCCCCCACACCATCACACCTCCTCCATGCTTCACGGTGGGATCCACACATGCGGAGATCATCTGTTCACCTACTCTGCGTCTCACAAAGACACAGCGGTTGGAACCAAAAGTCTCAGACCAATGGACAGATTTCCACCAGTCTAATTTCCATTGCTTGTGTTTCTTGGCCCAAGCAAGTCCTCTTCTTATTGGTGTCTTTTAGTAGTGGTTTCTTTGCAGCAATTCGACCATGAAGGCCTGATTTACGCAGTCTCCTCTGAACAGTTGATGTTGAGATGTGTCTGTTACTTGAACTCTGTGAAGCATTTATTTAGGTGCAATTTCTGAGGCTGCTAACTCTAATGAACTTATCCTCTGCAGCAGAGGTAACTCTGGGTCTTCCTGTCCTGTGGCGGTCCTCATGGGAGCCATCATCACGCTTGATGGTTTTGCGACTTGAAGAAACTTCCAAAGTTCTTGAAATGTTCCAGATTGACTGACCTTCATGTCTTATAGTAATGATGGACTGTAATTTCTCTTATGTTTATTGGAGCTGTTCTTGTCATAATATGGACTTGGTCTTTTACCAAATAGGGATATCTTCTGTATACCACCCCTACCTTGTCACAACACAACTGATTGGCTCAAACGCATCAAGAAGGAAAGAAATTCCACAAATTAACTTTTAACAAGCTACACCTGTGAATTGAAATGCATTCCTTGTGACTACCTCATGAGAAAATGCCAAGAGTGTGTAAAGCAAAGGGGGGCTACTTTGAAGAATCTCAAATATAAATATATTTTGATTTGTTTAACACTTCTTTGGTTACTGCATGATTCCATATGTGTTATTTCATAGTTTTGATGTCTTTACTGTTATTCTACAATGTAGAAAATATTAAATATATATTTTTTAAACTTGAATGAGTAGGTGTGTCCAAACTTTTGACTGGTACAGTAGGTCTATCCTATTGGGAACAAAGCATCTGATATTGACATAGATTTTCTATATCCGCCCCCATATGCCATTTTCCCCAAAAATATTATTTTGTTACTACAATAATATATATATATATATATATATATATATATATATATATATATATATATATATATATATATATATATATTAAACCTTGAATGAGTAGGTGTGCCAAACTTTTGACTGGTACAATTAAGTAATAAGGCCCGAGAGGGTGTGGTATATGGTCAATATACCACGGCTAAGGGCTGTTCTTATGTACAACGCAACGCAGAGTGCCTAGATACAGCCCTTAGCCATGGTATATTGGCCCTAAACCACAAAGCCCAGAGGTGCCTTACTGCTATTATAAAATGGTTACCAACCCAATTAGAGCAGTAAAAATAAATGTTTTGTCATACCCGCGGAATACGGTCTGATATACCACGGCTGTCGGCCAATCAGCAATCAGGGCTCGAACCATCCAGCTTATAATACATATATATATAATATGCCATTTAGCAGACACTTTTATCCAAAGCAACTTAGTTGTGAGTGCATACATTTTACATATAGGTGTCCACGGGAATCAAACCCACTATCCTGGCATTGCAAGCACCATGCGCTACTAACTGAACTACAGGGATGAGTTTACCTGATATTTAAACGCGTGCCAGTTTTTTCCTGCCTACACTACATCAGGAGATTTGACTATATTTCATAAGTACAGGAAAGAAGAGGTGGTCTATAATGGTTAGTGCTACCAGAGTTGACAGGGGTTTAAATCTGAACCACTGCCCTTCCGACTCACACTCCTCCTACCTTTCCTGTCTCTTCACTGGCCTATCCATTCAATAAAACCACACAAGTATGAAAGGAGTGGGAATACAAAGACGAAGTAATCATATTACCCTCAACCTCCAGATAGGCTGTGCATTCCACGTGTTTGGCGACAAACTTGATCTCTCCGGAGTCCTCTCCTCTCACGTTGCACATTAGAAGAAAATGCTTGGTCCCTAAAAAGACATGCAAAATCAGTTACCATAGAAGCTTTGTTTTTTTCCTGGCTATATTAGTGTGTTGAGAATAAAGTCATGTTTTTAAGAGCCACATGTTTACAAAACATTAGACATGCACTTAAAGCTAGAATCCTTAATTTAAACAATAACAAAGCTTTCCCTACCCCTGTTTCGCTAAAAAGCTAAGGGTTGGGGCTGGACAAATGTAACAACTCTCAAATTCTTAGACCGCTATGGATGCAAGGGACTGACCATACATGATATAAAATGTATAGTTTTAACCATGTTTTGAGGCTATAAAATGTTTGTTTACATTTACGTTGTTTATAAACATTGGAGTAAAACAAGCTCATATTTTGGGTTCTGATGAGGTACGATGAGTTGAACTAAGCTCATGAGGCATTTATAAGTTATATCTGTATACCCACTGATTCTTGAAGAATATATCATGAATTTAGTCCAAAAATGCATTTAGCGACTAAGGATTCTAGCTTTAAGGTGCCAAGTGTCACCCCATAGGGCATTATAAAATGTATTATAATCACTTATAATAGGTGGTAAAATGCATCATAACATTTGTTTTAAAAACTCATAGCTGATCCTCGACTATTCAAACATATATAAATACCTATAATGTATAAATAAATTAGTTGCTCATAGAAAGTATTGTCGCTATCTACAGATCGACATGCACAGACTTTGATATAATGTTTAAATCCTAGTCAGATGTCTTACTGGACCAAGACAGAATAATGTAAGTTTTCAAAGGTAGGCAGGTAACACTTTATAATAGCTTTCATTACTAACTATAAATACAGCACATACTGTTGATAAATGAGTATATCATTAGTTGTAAACATAAATACTTTTATAAGCATTAAAATGCATATGGATTGATAATATATATAAGAATTTATAAGAATTTATAAAGGCTTATATATGAAAGTTGTTATAAAGTGTAAACCCCCAAATGATTACTACGTGTCATAAGAGATGATAACAACTGTAAGGATGACCTTCCTGGCGGATCTTGATGGTGCTGGTTGGTGTAATTCTCACTCCATTTTTGAACCACTCTCCAGGCACATCCTCCAGGGAGATCTCAACTACAAACACAGCATTCTGGTCTTCCTGTATGTCCAGGTCCTCCAGGCCTTGCAGGACCACAAGCTCCCGTTCTGCCAAGGGAGGTAAAGACAGAAGCTCTCATGTCAACACGTCATTTAAATATTTTACAAGGTTTAATTTTTTTATTTTTTACCTGTTTGTGTCATGTGAAAGGAAGCAGTTTCAGAAGGGAAGCAATATTTTAGATGTGCAAGTGTGACAGAGTAGTTATATAATCTTTCAACATACTTCTTTATAAGCTTTGTAAAATGCAATGTCTGTAAGTACATTTGTTTATTAACACAAGATAAATGTTTATCACATTTAATTGTCATGTTTCTGTAAAATATTAATTGAGTTAGCTGTTAGACACTTTGCATTAGATTTAGTGCTATTTCTCACTAGGGACACCTAGCTGAACAATATCAAGCATTCAGTTGCATCCTAATAACTTCATTTTATATTTGACTCGAGATTGAGCACTCTTAATCCTTATTTCGTACATTTAGTGCAGTTATTGTGGAAGACATTCTGTGCTCTATACTACTGTAACTGAAAACATGTATTTTTGTGTTTGTTGCAGTTTCACACTGTGATTCAAGTAAACTTCCAAAACGGCACCCTGCTTCCCACGGAGTTATTTGAATGAGTGTTTAGCTAACTGGATAGCTGGATAAGGGCTACTGTACATTTAGCGAGCCCAGTATATTACCCCTTCAAAACAATAAAATAGTGGGAAAAAGGTACTTTTTTTTCATACATAAAGACCCCATGTAACAACACTGCCCTACAAAGGCAAAACTCAGTAACTATGCCAATGGAAAAACTGAGAAAAATGGCTTTAAAATATGTTTGCTAACCAGCCATATATGTTGTAGGTAGGTAAGTGATAATGCACTGATGTATCATCTTTATATCAAAAATGTTTATGCATATCGACCATGACCACTGATTTGACCTATGACCCCTTAAATGCAGATACTGCACCCTGTCTTTGTATGACCTGAAACAACTATATGGGCAAAGTGCAGTATCTACATTCTAAATGTGTTAATCCAACTTTATTGTTGTTTTTCTGTTTGGTTTTGTATGGTCATTTATTTGACTTTGGGGTCATAGGTCAAATGGTCATGGTTGATATGCATAAAAAATTACTTCATAATAAGACACGTGACAATCGGGGTATTGTCACGTGTCTGGACAGCAAATAAACTTTAAAGCCATTTTTATCAGTTTCATAGTGGAACAAAGCCAAAGTACAGTAACTTTAGTTACTGCTGTTTGCCTTGGTTTTTACTTGGATTTTGTAGTTACTGAAAATTTCACACGCCATTTTCCCTGAAACAGAACATAATTTAATCAGGATACTTTGTCACAAGATAAAACAGATACTAAAAAGCCTAATTTCAGTCTTAACTAAATGTTGACCAAAAGTGTAGTTACTGCATTTTGCCTTTGTACGACAGAATATCAACAGGTGATATGGCTTTTTAAACTCTTTTGGGGGGGGATTACGGTGACGTAATTAAAAAAGAAAAGACTTAGTTCCTTAGTTCGCCCGAAAGATGTTGGTCGTGTGCAAAAATGTGTGTAATCCACAGTGCTGTGGTGTCTTCATATGACAGTGCTTTATTAAGGAAGTATTCACATCCCTTGACTTTTTAAAAATGTTGTGTTACAGCCTGAATTTGAAATGGATTCAATTTAGATTTTTTTTGCCACTGGCCTACAAACCATACTCCATAAAGTCAAAGTGGAATTGTTTTTATTTATTTATTACGTATTTTTTATGTATTAATAAAAAATGAAAAGCTGAAATGTCTTGATTCAATAAGTTTTCAACCTCTTTGTTAAGGCAAGCCTAAATCAATTCAGGAGTAAAAATGTCTGTAGCATTGCATTGAATCACTCTGTGTGCAATAAACACCCTACACTGTGATTGGTAGCACAGTGTGTGTGTTTGTCTTTCATTATGATTAAACCATTCTGTTATGACAAAATACAATTTGCTCATAACAACTTTCCTATGCAGATTAAATCTGTCAGCCCTGTCAGCCCTGACTACCACCTACCACAAGGCCTCAACTAGCCCAGCCTTCCCGAACACTGCCATCTTTGTGCTGAAGATCAATTACTCTCATACGATGTCGTTGGCCGACCGGATCAACTTGGATATCCTGAATGGATTGATCGGCCACAGACAACATGTCCCTCTGCTGCCTTCATCACAGTTCCACTCCTGACAGGATGGCCTGCACTGGACCCCGGTCATGGCGATGTGGCAATTGTGGAGCCGCTGTTTAAACTAAGCATTCCGCTCACTGGCCCAGACCAGGGGGAGAGTGACCCTCTTGACGGCACCAAGCCACCTGCTCACCATCCCGTGCCCCGACAGGCGGGGCCGTACCCCACCATGACAAAGACCAAGACCCTCAGATGGACTCGGGCGCCGGGGACCACGCACCCGCCCGCCTCCGACCCAAACTCCGGGAGAACGACACAGACGGGCAACCCCGCAGATGACCACCACACCACCGAACCAAGAGTAGGATAACAGGGGGCTGGACTCTGCCACACCGCACCCACCGCACTCTTATCGAAGCACGGGGGAGACCGGCATAGAGGTAGTGGTCCTGTCGTGCATCTTCACACCCATAAAGCCCTAACTCTCCCTGTCCCGACGAGGCCTCTCATTCATGCCCACGCTCGACCCCGGCAAGGAGGCATGTATCCGGTTCCACCCTGAGATTCCCGACTACCACCGTCAGCTCAAAGTGGCCGACTACTTTGACAGCCGCAAAGGCAATGCACACCGTGGAACCCAGAGGGAACAGCGACCGTGGAGAGGGCCCACCAGAAAATAAACAACTATTCACAGAAACTTCAGGGAAGGAGCCGCCCGACACGAACCTGCAGCAGAGCGTCCGCTACCTACTGGAAACCGACTGGAAAACCTTAAACTCGACCTCCCCCTCCCCGACCTGCAAGGGGCACGGGACAACCTGCCCAAGTAGGAGGTGACCGCCCTCAGACAACTGGAGAGGGACACAATCATCAAACCGGCGGAAAAAGGGTCAGCTGTGGTCATCCTGGACAGGGGTCCGTACCTGAAGAAGACTGAGCTCCAACTCGACCAGGAGGAGAACTACTGGTGGCTGGAGCAGCCCATCTTCCAACGGATGGCTCTGCTCATCAGAGGTGTGCTCGATGGGCTGGTGACGGACGGGACCCTGGGGCCCAAGCAATGCGCCAACCTGGTGGGAACCACGCTGGCCAAGAGCAGGAACCTCTACCTCTTGCCAAAAATACACTAGGTGCCCCACGAGGTGACCCACGGCTGACTTATCGAGTCCGAATGCGGCAGCGAAACCTACGGCGTGTCGGAGTGGATAGACGCCTAACTACGCCTGCTGGCGATGAGGCACGACAGCTACATCAAGGACACGGTGGACTTCCTGGACAAGGCGGCAGCAACCAAGGTGGGCGCCGGTCGACTTCCTGTTTGCCATGGACGTGGACAGCCTCTACACCAACATCAAAGTTGGAACCGGCCTGGCCGCAGTCAGCGCTCACCTCGAGCGCCACCCTCAGGACAGTAGACCGGACAATCAACTGCTGCGGCTGTTAGAGCTCTCGCTCACCTGCAACGACTTCGAGTTAAATGGAAACACCTACCTGCAGGTCAAAGGAGTGGCCATGGGAAAGCGGTTCGCCCCTGCCTACGCCAACATCTACCTGGCAGAATGGGAAGCCACCGTGTTCCCCCTGTGCGCTCTCCGACCATCATGCTTCCACCGCTTCCTGGACGATGAGATGGGAGTCTGGCTCATTTAAGGACCAAGTTTTCTGCTTGAGCAAGAGGACAAGTACATTAGAGTATCTAGTTTGAGAAACAGACCCTAACAAGTCCTTAATTGGCAGCTTCATTAAATAGTACCCACAAAACACCAGTCTCAATGTCAACAGTCAAGAGGCGACTCCGGGATGCTGGCCTTCTACTATTTAATGAAGCTGCCAGTTGAGGACTTGTGAGGCGTCTGTTTCTCAAACTAGACACTCTCATATACTTGTCCTCTTGCTCAGCTGTGCACTGGGGACTCCCACTCCTCTTTCTTTTCTGGTTAGAGGCAGTTTGCACTGTTCTGTGAAGGGAGTAGTACACAGCGTTGGCACAGCTGTTGATTTGTTTGGTCCTTAAATGAGCTACAGTAGTTGCTGTGGTAACCAAGCAAACAAATTTGCTAGTTTAGCTAACCAAACCATTAATCCAAGCTTGCTATAAGTTAAATAAACTTCAACAATTCCAATAATGTTTTAAATTAGACATTAAGAATGAACTATAGACATTGAGTTTGACCGTGCTGATATACCGTGAGTTATAGGGAAATAATGCATGCTCTAGAATGCCCTTCAAGCAAATAAGAAATGAATATTCAACAATGCCATGGTATAATAGTGTTTATCATGATTTTTTAATGACTACTACATCTCTGTAGATACAATTATCTTTAAGGTACCTCAGTCAAGCAGTGAATTTCAGCGACAAAAAACCCTAACCCTGGCCCTACCCTAACGCTAATGAATGGATGGAACCCACGCTCAGGAGGAACCCACAACACATCTACTTAACCATTGCACCCCATAAACAACTTGCCAGACGCGGGCTTCTGGTGTGCCGGCGATGGCATGTGATTGATAACTTTTGCTGCAATAACAGGATGTACACAAGACCACACTCTTCACCCCTGGGCTAGTTGTGCCTGGACCCCCCGGTGCTCCTGCTCGGCAAGCGGAGTGGTGCACCTCCCCCTTGTATCCACACTATGGATAAAGGGCAACTACAGCTGGCAGGTGTAGGACAATGGGTGCTACAACACTGAAGGGATGGAACCACCACTTGTCCTGGGCTGGTTGTGCTCGGACCCCCCTGGCGCTCCTGCTCGGCAAGCGGAGTGCCCCTCCCCCCGGTCTCTGAATAGCTTGAAGGTGTCAGATCAACCCTGCGGATTCATAATCAAAACATAACCTGGCCAGACTCTTGGGTGTTGTGCACCTGGGGGCCCGGACATAGTCAGCCACAGCATCGTTCCTGGTTAGAACTCCACAAGGGCGGACCACTGCCTTCAACAGGTCCTGAGCCTGTCGCTACCTCACAATGGGAGCAGGAGTACATCGCTCCCAAATCTCTATAGAGAGGAAAATGGAGGTCAAGGCACCCAACTTAGAAGGCCCCCTGTTTCAGAGCGGGGCAGCCAGGGACAGTGGGGAGGCAACAGTCTCCGACATATACCCGATGCCTCAGAAAGCGCACTGCCAACCCTATGGGGTTACGCCTCTTTCCCCTCCGTCTTCCAACAGACACCCTACGGTTGGCAGTCACGGAGCACCGGTCACAATGCAGGAGATCACAATGGAGGATAAACTACCGACCAATGATCCAAAACACAGTAGGGCCGAGTCGGTAGCCACCTTCTTCTTACACCCCAGTGTCAAGGCCACTGCCAAGACACTGCTCCTCAGATCTTGACATTACCTGGAGGAGATCAACAACCACCTCTAGGGAGAGCCGTTGTCACCAGGATACCAGCGGAAGGCGAGGGAGATGATCGATGGACTGTCATTGGCTTCGTCGGAGTGGCTGTGGCATAGTCACTGGAGCAGCTTTGTCCCACCCCTCACCCGAGCGTTGGCGGGAAGTAAGGCGGAGGACGGGGAGTCCGATGGAGCGAGGGCGACACACGGGCATTGGCGGCAACAAAGGAAGCCTCATCGGAAGAGGAGTAGAGGATTCCATCTCCACACTCAAGGCATAACAGATGCAACCTGTCGGAAACACCACTTGGCTGGAGCGCATGGAGAAAGGAGACTCCACAAGGAGGACGTTGGGAGACACCACCGGAACAGACACGCAGACGCGGGAATAAGGAGAGAGCCCCTCAGACCGCACAACGAGGAGTAAAGAGGACCGGCAAGATCAATAGGCTGACACCACCATCCCCAGAACACCCAAGACCCGGCCAAACCCGGGTGGCACGGGGAGGGCTTCCGATGCGGAACACGACACAGTCTGACCTCGGCCCAGACCATGCCCCGACCAGGGTGACTGGACACAAAAAGGCCCTCGGCCACACGCCAACCAGGGGGGCAGAAGACCCCATGGACATCAGTGAGGGACGGAAAGAGACAGAGAGCCGATCCGTCATACCCCAAACAAGGTGACACCGGGGATTGGGAGGATGGTTGAGCTTCTGGCAGCCAAGGGGGGTGGCCTCCCAATGTTCCAATGACCTCTCCGTCCGCCCCCCGGTGATCTTGCGACCATCACTGTCTCCCCTCCGCCCCTCATGGACCCCTCGCCCATGGATCAAGAGGACCTTAACATCCTGGACAACACCGTCTTCATGAACGCGGTGACAGAGCTCTGTCAACAGATACGAATGGACACACCAGAAAATAAACAACTATTCATGGAACCTTCAGGGTGGGAACCACCCGACACTGACCTGCTGCAGAGTGTCGCGTTCCTCTCCCACCAGGGGCACGGGGCAACCTGCCCAAGGAGGAGGTGACCGCCCTCAGGCAACTGGAGAGGGACGCGACGATCACCATCAAACCGGCGAAAAAAGGGTTGGCTATGGTCATCCTGGACAGGGGTCAATACGTGAAGAAGATGGAACGCCAACTCGGCCAGGAGGACAACTACCAGAGGCTCGCAGGACACGGCAGCCTTCCTGGCCAAGGTTGGCACCAGGGACTTCCTATTCCCCATGGATGTGGACTGCCTCTACTCCAACATCAAATTATTACAAGTTACAGAAAACGTCTACATTCTCATCTCTCATTTCATGTTGGGCATGGACACGTAGGTCACATCATGGAGAGGGTTTTACACAAGTCCAAAACAGGACCTGCATGGTTTAAAAAATGTGGGCCTGCTTACAATGCAGATATAAAATGGGAATGTCAGCTAACTGTTTTACTCCTCTCAAACGTAATATTTTAATAAAGCTTTGGTGATTAAGATTTATTTCCAAGTGGTCTCAAGAGCCAAAGCCTTTATCGACAATCTTAACTACTTCGCGATTGCATTGGGCAAAAAAAAACTGAATTGAGAGGAGGGGAGGCTATGCTTGGTTTTAAATCAAATTAAACGAAATTGTATTATTTAAAAAAAATGTATGTTTCTAAATACAAAGTATACAGGCACCAAAAGCAGATTAGGGCAGTATGTGTCACAGCTGGATAGGTTGCATTTACACTTTCAAAATTCATACCATAACCAACTGTGTTACCGCTAAAACCAGCATTTGGTTGGTCATAAATATCCCTGCCTGAAATTAGCTCTTTGAATCATATTTTTAAGGACACAAAAATGTCCATCCCGCCCATCTGAGCACAAGCGAGCTGATATAAGACAGGTAAATTGCCGAACCTGGCATTAGGGCGGGAAAATGCCAGTGCGCCAGATTTTACATGACGAAAATGCGTTTGACACTAGCTCCGCCTTAACGCCAGCCGAAAACAAAGCCCTAACACTGTAGTGTTGCCATACTTTAACACTGAAGTGTTAACATAAAGTACAGTATATCTGATCAAACCTAGAGGTGAGGCAATGAATGACTAGCAGGTTTTATTATAAGCTTAGTTAGTCATCAAAATATTGTTCATATGGGAGATTATTAAGGCGGCAGACAGTACCGTAGACCTCTATATTGCAGGATGTACTGGAGTCTCCAGCGTCACATGAGTATGTGCCAGAATCACTGACTTCACACTTCAGGATTTGGAAGTAGTGTTTTCTTCCCATAGCATAAATACGCAAATCCTTGCGTGGTTTCACCTCGATCCCATTCTGAAGATAAAACATTTTTAATTGAGAAATAGTCATCATATCCACAGAAATCTGTCATATCATTTGAGTAAATGAATAATGTATAAGTAAACTGACCATTGTCGATGTTGTATTTTACAAACCTAGCTATTCATGGACTGCACTTCCCGTCATTGCCATTGTTATCAACGTTCTACAGATGCCTCAGCATATTTATGTACGACTGATGGTTAATGCTCAGTCTTTTTGAACGGTTGTTAATGACTGTTTGGTAAAAATTATACTATAGTGACCTGGAAATACAATGACATTGCTAAAGTTGACAAATAATTAGTAGGAAACAATTTTGACACCATTATGACGTAGTCAAGTTTACTTTAGAGAGATGGCAATGTTGCCATGAGCTAGCAAAGTTTGTCAGAAATAGCTAGCAATACTAATGTTAGCTAACTAAAATTCTGGCGTTCTTCCCTCAATTTTAGCTAGCTAACTAAAGTTGTGCTGCATCTAAAGTCAATCTGGCGACATCACAAGGATTACAAAAGATTGTCCTACTAATTATTTTGAAAGCCATAGTCAATCAATCAACAATATAATAATACTCTTAGGAAAGGTTTTCATCTTAACTCACAATATTTTTTACAAATATTTTTAAAAATAAAAAATAAAAAATGTATTTAACCTTTATTTAACTAGGCAAGTCAGTTAAGAACAAATTCATGTTTTACAATAACGGCCAACCCCAACCAAACCCTCCCCTAACTAATGGGACTCCTGATCACGGCCAGTTGTTTTACAGCCCGGGATCGAACTAGGGTCTGTATTGACGCCTCTAGCACTGAGATGCAGTGCCTTGAAACAATGCACAACTCGGGAGTGGATCTGTGGATACTATGCGGTTAGAAAGGTTAAAAATATATGTAAAACATCACAACACAGTAAAATATATGGCACATGGAAACCAAACGAGGGTGGTCTACGGTGATAGGTGGGATGGGCTGAGAGTAGCTGAGGGGTGGGATTAAAGAGCTCATGGTCGGTAATGGTATTATTGAAAACACTACACATAATATAATATATACCGGAGTAAAATCTAATTTATGTATACTGAACAAAAATATATATATGGAACATGTGTTGGTCCTATGTTTCATGAGCTGAAATAAAAGAGCCTAGAAAGCTTATTTCTCTCAAATGATGTGCACAAATTTGTTTACAGCCCTGTTAGTGAGCATTTCTCCTTTGCCAAGATAATCCATCCACCTGAATGGTGTGGTATATCAAGATGCTGATTAAACATCATGATCATTAAACAGGTGCACCTTGTGCTGAGGACAATAAAAGGCCACTCTAAAATGTGCAGTTTTGTCATGGAACACAATGCCATAAATGTCTCAAGTTTTGAGGGAGCGTGCAATTGAAATGCTGACTGCAGGAATGTCCACCAGAGATGTTGCCAGAGATTTTAATGTTCATTTCTCTATCCTTTACCACCTCCAAAGTTGTTTTAGAGAATTTGTCAGTACGTCCAACCGGCCTCACAACCTTAGACCATGAGTATGGCGTTGTGTGGGCGAGCGATTTGTTGATGTCAACGTTGTGAGCAGAGTGCTCCATGGTGACGGTGGGGTCATGGTATGGGCAGGCATAAGCTACGGACAACAAACACAACTCATTTTATCGATGGCAATTTTAATGCACAAAAATTACATGATGAAATCTTAAGGCCTACTGTGAGGCCCATTTTAATTGAGCTATCTGTGACAAACAGATGCATATCTGTATTCTCAGTCATGCAAAATCCATAGATTAGGGCCGAATGAATTTATTTAAATTCACTGATTTCCTCATATGAACTATGAACTCTTTGAAATTGTTGCATTGTGCGTGAAATTTTTGTTCAGTATATTTATGTATGTACAGTGCATTTGGAAAGTATTCAGACCCCTTGATTTTTTTTTGTTTGTTAAGCCTTATCCTAAAATGGATTAAAAATTGTTTTTTTTCTCATCAATCTACACACAATACCCAATAATGAAATGTTTACAAATGTATTACAAATTAAATACTGAAATACCTTATTTACATAAGTATTTAGACCCTTTGCTATGAGACTCGAAACTGAGCTCAGGTGCATCCTGTTTCCATTGATAATCCTTGAGATGTTTCTACAACTTGATTGGAGTCCACCTGTGGTAAATTCAATTAATTGAACATGACTTGGAAAGGCACACACCTGTTTATATAAGGTTTCACAGTTGACAATGCATGTCAGGGCAAAAACCAAGCCATGAGGTCAAAGGAATTGCCTTGTAGAGCTCCGAGACAGGATTGTGTCGAGGCACAGATCTGTGGAAGGGTACCAAAAATGTCTGCAGCATTGAAGGTCCCCAAGAACAGTGGCTGCCATAATTCTTAAATGGAAGAAGTTTGGAACCACCAAGACTCATCATAGAGCTGGCCACCTGGCCAAACTGAGCAATTGGGAAGAAGGGTGTTGGCCAGGAAGGTGACAAAGAACCCAATGGTCACTGTGAAAGAGCTCTAGAGTTTCTCTGTGGGGATGGAAGAACCTTCAAGAAGGACAACCATCTCTGCAGCACTGCACCAATCAGGCCTTTATGGTAGAGTGGCCAGACGGAAGCCACTCCTCAGTAAGGCACATGACAGCCCGCTTGGAGTTTGCCAAAAGGCACCTAAAGACTCTCAGACCATGAGAAACATAATTCTCTGGTCTGATGAAACCAACATTGAACTCTTTGGCCTGAATACCAAGCGTCAGGTCTGGAGGAAACCTGGCACCATCCCTACACCGATGCATGGTGGGGGCAACATCATGCTGTGGGGATGTTATTCAGCGGCAAGGACTGGAAGAATAGTCAGGTTCGAGGGAATGGCGAACGGAGCAAAGTACAGAGAGATCTTTGATGATAACATGCTCCAGAGCACTCAGGACCTCAGACTGGGGCGAAGGTTCACCTTCCAACAGAACAACAACCCTAAGCACCCAGCCAAGACAATGCAGGAGTGGCTTCAGGACAAGTTTCTGAATGTCCTTGAGTGGCCCAGCCAGAGTCCTGACTTGAACCTGTACATCAAACATCTTTGGAGAGACCTGAAAATAGCTGTGCAGCGACTCTCCCCATCCATCCCAACAGAGCTTGAAAGGATCAGTTAAGAAAGAGAGAAACTCCCTGAATGCAGGTGTGCCAAGCTTGTAGCGTCATTTCCAAGAAGACTCGAGGCTGTAATCGCTGCCAAAGTTGCTTCAAGAATGTACTTGAGTAAAGGGTCTGAATACTTATGTAAATGTGTTTTGTTGGTATTGTTTGTAGATTGATGAGGGGAAAAAACTATTACATCCATTTTAGAAGAAGGCTGTAATGTACCAAAATGTGGAAAAAGTCAAGAGGCCTGAATACTTTCCGGATGCACTGTATGTATGTATGTATGTATGTATGTATGTATGTACGTGTGTATGTGTGTGTATGTACAGTGCCTTGCGAAAGTATTCGGCCCCCTTGAACTTTGCGACCTTTTGCCACGTTTCAGGCTTCAAACATAAAGATATAAAACTGTTTTGTGGGACACAATCATGAAGTGGAACGACATTTATTGGATATTTCAAACTTTTTTAACAAATCAAAAACTGAAAAATTGGCCGTGCAAAATTATTCAGCCCCCTTAAGTTAATACTTTGTAGCGCCACCTTTTGCTGTGATTACAGCTGTAAGTCGCTTGGGGTATGTCTCTATCAGTTTTGCACATCGAGAGACTGACATTTTTTCCCATTCCTATTTTTTCCCATTTTAACCATCTTCCCTGTCCCTGCTGAAGAAAAGCAGGCCCAAAGCATGATGCTGCCACCACCATGTTTGACAGTGTGTTCAGGGTGATGAGCTGTGTTGCTTTTACGCCAAACATAACGTTTTGCATTGTTGCCAAAAAGTTCAATTTTGGTTTTATCTGACCAGAGCACCTTCTTCCACATGTTTGGTGTGTCTCCCAGGTGGCTTGTGGCAAACTTTAAACGACACTTTTTATGGATATCTTTAAGAAATGGCTTTCTTCTTGCCACTCTTCCATAAAGGCCAGATTTGTGCAATATACGACTGATTGTTGTCCTATGGACAGAGTCTCCCACCTCAGCTGTAGATCTCTGCAGTTCATCCAGAGTGATCATGGGCCTCTTGGCTGCATCTCTGATCAGTCTTCTCCTTGTATGAGCTGAAAGTTTAGAGGGACGGCCAGGTCTTGGTAGATTTGCAGTGGTCTGATACTCCTTCCATTTCAATATTATCGCTTGCACAGTGCTCCTTGGGATGTTTAAAGCTTGGGAAATCTTTTTGTATCCAAATCCGGCTTTAAACTTCTTCACAACAGTATCTCGGACCTGCCTGGTGTGTTCCTTGTTCTTCATGATGCTCTCTGCGCTTTTAACGGACCTCTGAAACTATCACAGTGCAGGTGCATTTATACGGAGACTTGATTACACACAGGTGGATTGTATTTATCATCATTAGTCATTTAGGTCAACATTGGATCATTCAGAGATCCTCATTGAACTTCTGGAGAGAGTTTGCTGCACTGAAAGTAAAGGGGCTGAATAATTTTGCACGCCCAATTTTTCAGTTTTTGATTTGTTAAAAAAGTTTGAAATATCCAATAAATGTCGTTCCACTTCATGATTGTGTCCCACTTGTTGTTGATTCTTCACAAAAAAATACAGTTTTATATCTTTATGTTTGAAGCCTGAAATGTGGCAAAAGGTCGCAAAGTTCAAGGGGGCCGAATACTTTCGCAAGGCACTGTATGTATGTCTATACACTTAGTGTACATTAAGGACCACTGCTATTTCAATCACATAGACTGACCAGATTAATAAACAATATATATACCTCATTTTGAAATGTCATCATGTTTCCAAGCCACAGTAATGCACTTTAGACTCAATCTTAATTAACCCCTTAATGAACCCCTATTGAGACTGCACTGAGTAGAATGCTCAATTGGGTATCAGTCCCAAAACTACCGTTTAAAACAACAATGTGACGAAACGTGCAACCCATGAATATGACTTCATGCGATTCATCATGCACCAGAGTATTATTGAATGGAAGGTTGCTAACAAAATAGTGTAATTATTGGGTGGAAAGGGTATGAATTGTTTACCTTCATCCATTTCACTTCAACATGAGGCCTTGATAGCTCACAATCCATTGATGCCACAGCTGCTTCTGGAAAGCGCAAGTCCTCCAGTTTTTTAATGACTGTCACTGGTGGCTCTGAGAACAAAATGAGAACAAAATCAAGGTGAGAGAAAGAGTAGAGATGAAACTGTATAATTAGTGTGAGTCTGAAATGAGTGTGAAAAGCTTTGTGTACTGTGACACTGCCTCGAGTCTGAGGTGACATGAGCACATACATACTTCACTGGATTAAAGTTATAAAACCTTTGTATCTTTTCATTTTCATAATGTTAACGTAAAGTATCTGCCAGTTCGGACTGCATTATTTTGACTAGCAAAATCCAAGACTGGTCAAATCTAAGTGTGATCCTTGGGACGTCCAACTCTGATGTCACCCCATTGACTTTGACATTTAAAATGTTTAAGGTAAGGTTTAAGGTTACAGTTAGGGTTAGGTAAGGGTTAAGGTTTGGGTAAATGTAAGGGTTAAAGGGTTCTGGTGGGGTCATCCCAAGGATTCCTCTTAGCAACTTAGCATATACCATTTATGTTGCACGTCCCTTTATTTAAAAGGGGATGTGGGTAGCATTTGGGGAAATGTTTGGTGTACCTGGGGCTGAGAACTTATTGGCTTAAAAAGCCTCGAAATAGCAATTAATTAAGTCTATAAACTGCTCATATTTGTGGACTTTACTCACCCTTCAAAGGAGTAAGGTTTTTGTTGGCTTTGAGAATACCATTCCGAGGAAGTCTTTAGAAGGCCGGATTTCCCTTGCTACTGGGCAATTACACGGTAACAGATTGACGCCGAGACTCACTTTTAAACTTTTAAATGTATGCCAAGCAAAAACCATTGATTGCAAAGTTCAACAAACCATACACCTATATGCAGAAATCTACTTTTTACAATTACCACCGAAAAATTTTGTAAAACACATTTACATTAGGAAAAGTGCAGATGAAAATAAATACTCCAAAGATAGCCTGGGACAGTAGCGGGATGCGATAGATCCCAAATTAATACAACCACGAGCATCAAAAAAACTGTTTTAAGTAAGGAGCTTGACGCAACAGATGAGAAAGTTTATCAACATTTTAAGCTGAACGATTAGGCTATTTCTGTGCATCATTTTAAGAAGTTATATGGCCAGTTTAATTGTGATACAAATTAAAGCATATATGATTATGGGGTAGGCTACATGAGGCTATGATTTGAAGAAGTCAACAACAAAAAAAAGCTGGTGATGTTTGCCTTAAGCTGGGCATCATTCAAGTGATAGGCTAATATTGTCACCCATCACACTATTCTCAATATAATCTTTACATATATTATTTAGTATATGTGTGAAATTTGTTTTGATTTAAAATATACCATTATCATGCACCTGTCTCGGAACAGGGGCAGCGGGAAAAAAATACATGTCATCGATGCTAATAGCGAATTTCCCATGGTTAATTTTCATGCCAGCCAGGCTTAATATTAGGAAAGTTGAGAAATAAATATAGTAGGCCTAGCGTATAGAAAGCTGATGGGATTCTCCTCTTTTTAATAGAGGCAATCACTGTTTTCTCACGCAATTGTATATCCTACAGAAATGTTGCGCAACTTGAGCTCATGGGCTATCATGAAGTGTTTGATTAGATTTTCAATTACATTTGCATTGATGTCAGAGTGATTAGAGGAACAATAGAGTGCGGGGTACCAGGCAGTT
This sequence comes from Oncorhynchus clarkii lewisi, assembly GCF_045791955.1. NCBI lineage: Eukaryota > Metazoa > Chordata > Actinopteri > Salmoniformes > Salmonidae > Oncorhynchus > Oncorhynchus clarkii. Next base: position 5,656,100 of record NC_092168.1, on the reverse strand, counting down.
AGCAAGTTTGTCAGGCTACTAATGACAATCAGCAGCATCAGAGCTTGGAGAAGCCTAATCACCGTGACTAAAATGGTCACATGGAATTTGACTGCCGTCATGTCTCGTGACCGCCGTTGTGGCAGTAATATGATAGACCGAGTCAAGACCCAGACCAGAAAAAATGCGAGTCCAATTCAAAACCATGACTGTAATTTTGTCAAATCACCACCATAATATGAGATCAAAATGTCCAGTATTTCTGTGTTCATATTTCAGAACAACATATGGATTCTTTAGACATTCAGATAGAATAAATGCATGCTGATAGAAAATAGAGACACGCTACAAATTATTACTAACCCAAACACAGTGGTGAACAATGGGCATTCTACGCCTTCAGAGAAGAGCTAAGGACTTATAAATAATAATAATAATTCTATTACAATTTTCAATGATGTTCTGATTTAATCTCTTCAGTTTTTGTGACAGTGACAGTGGAATCAACGAATCACATTTTGACTTAATGGATGGGACCGTTTTTACAAAAACTGTCCAAAAACGGCCAACACCTATTCAGGAGTTGATGCTGTTGGAGGACCTTAAAATCAACCTGCCTGATATAATTGTTGTTCATTTAAATGAACAGAAAGTGGTGACATTGGCCCAGGCAGCAGTGTTGGCAGATGAGTACACTTTGACACACAAGACTGTCTTTGGTGCGTCTCGTTTTGAAGGCCAAACGATTACGTCATCAGTGCCTCATTCGGGTACATTTTCCTCCGACAACCATAAGCCTTCACACAAGATCCATGACTGTTTTTACTGTCACCAAAAGGGTCACGTGATTGCGGACTGCCCGGTTTTGAAAAATAAACCGAAACAGTCCCTGTCACCATCCCCTAAATTGAAAAGCGTGGGTTTAGTCCAGTCTTTGGCAGTCTTTGGCTCGTCTGCTGCTTTACCCTGGTTTCCTGAACTGTATTGTGGCTCGCATGTCATATTGCAGGGTATAGAGACAAAAACCTCACCTGTACCATTACACTGGGTCCACTTAGTGTCAGACTTGGTATCAGGACATTTTCGTGTTGGTGTAGTGTCTACACTGGCAGTAAAATAAGTCACAACTAGGGAAGAAGTCCATACTAGGGAACGATATGACTGGTGGTAACGTCACTCCTGTGTTAGAGGTAGTAGACAAGCCAGAAATCAAAACTACAGATGATAAGTTCAAGCTTTTCCCCATGTTTTTCCTGCATGTGTGTTAATGAGGGCACAATCTCATAGGCTGGGAGATGTGGATTTCTCTAGTTCCATGTTTGAGAATGTTGAGGTAGAAGGCAATGCACCGAGTATTCCTTCTTGCAAGGCCGATGGTTTTTACCTCCATAAAAACTAAGGCAGGGGAAAGCGAAATCGCACCCCAATTACATGACATTCTTTTGTCTGCCACCCCCGAGAAGTTGATTGAATGTCAAAAGGGAGACACCAGTCTTCGCAAGTGTTTTGCTTTGGTAATTTCCATTGAGGAAGCTAAAACTAGGGAGACCGCTTATGGAAGCAGGAGTTTTGATGCGTAAATGGGCAGCTCATAACACAGTTAGTGCCTGGAGTAAAGTGTGTCAAGTGGTTGTTCCTACACAATTCCGACAACAGGTGCTGTCACTCGCCCATGACCAGGCGTGGTCCGGACATTTGGGGATCATGAAGACGTATAACCGAGTCCTTTGACATTTTTTCCGGCCAGGTTTGAAGTCTGACGTGGTCCAATTTTGTAAAACATGTCATGTATGTCAACTCACTGGGAAGGCGAATCAAACAGTTCCTGGTGCGCCGCTCTGCCCGATTCCTGTGGTGGGGGAACCATTTGAACGCATGATAATCGATTGTGTAGGTCCGTTGCCGAAAACCAGGTCAGGTAACCAGTACTTACGAACAATAATGTGCAGTGCTACTTGATACCCAGAGGCAATCCCTCTCCGTAATATAACGGATAAGACTGTGGTGAAGGCACTAGTGAAGTTCTTTACGTTTGGACTCCCAAAAGTAATCCAAACTGATCAGGGAACCAACTTTATGTGAAAACTGTTCTCAAATGTGTTAAAGACGCTGTATTTCCCATCATGTCTCCAGTCCGTATCATCCGGAGAGTCAAGGGGCCCTCGAACGCTGGCATCAGACGCTAAAGGTGATGCTACGCAAGTATTGCATGGACACCAGTACCGATTGGGATGAGGGGGTGCCCTTTGTCCTATTTGCTATCAGGGAAACAATACAATAAGAGCCCTGGGGGTCAGCCCTGTTGACCTTGTGTTTGGACACACCCCACGAGGTCCGCTAAAAGTTTTGAAGGAGCATATCATATCTCCAACGCCCAGTAGCGGCCATAAATGTGTTGGATTATGTCAGTAAGATGCGGGAGAGACTGCATGCCGCATGTGCGTTAGCCCAAAAGTCTCTCTCATCATCTCAAAAACGCATGAAGTTACATTATGACAAAGAGAATGTTGGCCGTTCTTTTGCACCAGGGGATCAAGTTTTAGTTTTTTTTTGCCAATCCCTGGCTCATCTCTGGGCCATATCTTGTGGAAAAGAAACTCAGTGACACCAATTATGTGATAAAGACCCCAGATCCTAGGCGTTCTTCCCATGTGTGTCATCTTAAAATGCTGAAAGCATATTATAAGTGTGACTCTCCAGACAGCTCCTCAGGTAAACTGGTCCAGCCCATCTCCAGTGTGGCTGTTGTGGTGCTGAAGCCTGGCTGGGACCTAGAGGAATATAAGGAGGACGGGTTGGAGTAACTTCATACGCTTATGTAATTCGGAGATGCTGAAAAAGTTACCCTCTCAAATGGAACATTTGGATAAAGATCAAACTAATGATCTTATCCTATTGATAAATAGTTTTCTCAATGTGTTTCAGGACATTCCAGGTCGTACGTCCATCTTGGAACATGACGTTGAGGTGGGGAACGCTGCTCCTATACGTCAGGATCCATATCGGGTTAACGCTAAGAAAAGGGAGGTAATGAAAAGTGAGGTAGCTTATTTATTACAGAATGACATGGCAAAACCAGGTAACAGCTCCTGGAGTTCCCTGTGTATTCTTGTTCCTTAGCCTGACGGTATGTCGCGTGAATGCCATTACAAAGTCTGATTCTTTTCCTCTACCTCACTTAGATGTCTGCATTGATAGAATTGGCTCTGCTGCTTAAGTTAGTAAGTTTGATTCACTAAAAGGTTGACAGGTGCCTCTGACCTCTCAAGCTTTTGACATCTCGGCTTTCAACTCGCCTGATAACTTCGTACAATACACTGTACAATACAATACACTGTGATGCCCTTTGGAATGTGTAATGCACCTGCTACTTTTCTGCACCTAGTTAACATTGTGTTCGCGGATGTGCCAAATTGTACTGCTTACCTTGACGATGTGGTGATTCATTCGTCTATTTGGTCTGATCATCTCGCCACCTTTATGTATGTTTCAGTGGTTGGAGAATGCTTCTTTAACCCTCAATTTGGCCAAGTGTGAGTTTGGGAAGGCTTCTGTGACTTACTTAGGGAAGCAAGTGGGACGTGGTCAAGGGCGCCCAGTAACTGGAAAAGTTGCAATTGTTGCTTTTCCTGCTCCCACAACTCGCCACAACTCGCCGCCAGTTGCGCAGATTCCTGGGGATGGTAGGGTACTATCGTACGTTCTGTAAGAATGTTTTGGTAGTAGCTCCCCTTACATCTCTGCTCAGTCCCAAAGTACCATTTAAGTGGTTCCAGGACTGTAACTATGCTTTTGAGTCCGCCAAAGCGCTACTTTGTAATGCCCCAGTGCTTGCCGCCCCAAATTTGACAAACCTTTTAAGTTGGAGGTAGACGCTAGTATAGTGGGGGTGGGTGCGGTTCTTTTGCAGGAAGATGAAGAGGGAGTGTATCGGCCCGTCAGTTTCTTCTCTCATGTCAGTCAAGGTACTCCACCATTGAACAAGAGACGCTGGCTTTATTGCTAGCCTTACAGTTTTTGCGAGGTATATGTGGGCTCCAGTGCCTTGCCTGTACTTGTCTTCACGGACCTTATTCCTTTGGTGTTTTTGAAGCAAATGTACAATAAGAATCGCCACCTTATGCGGTGGGCTCTGATTGTACAAGGATGCAATATACAGATTAACTATGTGAATGGTTCGGCGAATGTGATCGCCAAAGCATTATCACGGGTTTAGTAACTGGGGATGCGTGTTGGTTTTTGATACTGCAAACTGGAAGTTTGCAGGTTTTGGGGTGGGCGTGTTATGTTCCCCAGTTTCTGTGTTGTGGGTTTGTGTATGTATGTGTGTATTTCAGGAAATGGCTTCCTGGATTCCCCCAAGCAACTGCTTGGTCGGCCCCATTGCAGATTGGAGCTCTGATCCCGCCCTCTCGTTAGGGGATACAGCTGTCGGAAATTACCGACTCCTGCGGCAGCTTGAAAAGCCAGTGTTCCTTTGTTAGGAGAGAGAGCTTCTTGGATGTCCTGTGTGGTTGTTGCGCAGAGACAGGTTTTGTTAAGTATTTTGTAGCCGCTACTTCTGAGGTATGTGTCAATAGGACTCAGTGTTTTTGATTATTGAAATTGTTCACTTTAAGTTTGTTTTATTTTGTTTTTGTTCCTGGGGGAAGGGGAAGACAACTTGGGAGTGCTTAGACAAGAGGCCTGCAGGCATACATATACCCGTAGTATGTACTCTGTCTTACACAAGGTAAGACCTGGTCATACCACCCCCCCTGTATTTTGGTTATCGCGCCAGGTGGTGTTAAGGTAGGCAGGTAAGGTAGGAGAGACAGGACCTCTATACCAGGCAGTGTCAGAGGAAGGCTGTAAAAATTGTCAAGGACTCCAGCCACCCTAGTCATAGACTGTTCTCTCTGCCACCACATGGCAAGCGGTACCGGAGTGCCAAGTCTAGGTCAAAAAGGCTTCTTAACAGCTAATAAAATGGCAACCGAGACTATTTGCATTGTCCCCTCCCCCTCTTTTACGCTGCTGATACTCTGTTTATTATCTATGCATAGTCACTTTAACTCTACCTACATGTACATATTACCTTGACCGACCTGTGCCCCCGCACATTGACTCTGTACCGTTACCCCCTATATATAGCCTCGCTACTGTTATTTTACTGCTGCTCTTTAATTATTTGTTATTTAAATGTGTTACTTAACACTTGTTGTTTTAATTGCATTGTTGGTTAAGGTAAGTAAGCATTTCACTGTAAGGTCTACACCTTTGTATTCGGCGCATGTGACAAATAAAATTTGATTTGATTATGGTTGCTGTCCTTTCAGAATCACGAACCTGTCACACACACTGAAGGCCTATAGGGTTGTCACTGTGCAAAATTACCTGTAATAGATATAAAAGCTGATATTAATGTTTCAAGAAAGGAGTATATGTATTTGGCCTGGTGAAGTGGTTTTATGTGCTGAATGAATGGAAGGTGATAATTATACGTTTTTTCACTCATCTCGGCTGGTTGGGAAGAAATTAGGAGGCCTCACTGTCCGAGACCGAGTACAACTGTATCCTACACAACACCAAGACAAATCCAGTCTTGAGTACTACAATACTAGTATGAGTTTTTATTTTATTTATTTAACCTTTATTTAACTAGGCAAGTGACAGAAGAACAAATTCTTATTTACATTGACGGGCTACCCCAGCCAAACCCTAACCCAGACATCACTGGTCCAATTGTGCACCACCATTTGTGATACAGCCTGGAATTGAACCAGGGTCTGTAGTGATGCCTCTATCACTGAGATGCACTGACTTAGACCGCTGCGCCAGTCAGGAGCCCCTGAGTTAACAGAATATGAACAGTGAGATTTTCACTGGACAGTTACTTTAATATCACTTTGCTTTTGTTGCTCTCACACTGAAAGTATTTCCTCAAACCTTTAAATTGTAACTTATTTGTTTGAGTTCCAAGCTGATTCATACAGTGCTGTTTTACCAGTATGAGTCATTTGAAAAGTGAAAGTGCTCTCCCGTTAACTTAAAATCTCAACTACAATGTCCTCTGACAGTAATTACCCTTTTGTGACTAGGGGGCAGTATTTTCATTTTTGGATACAAAAACGTTCCCGTTTTAAACTGGATATTTTGTCACGACAAGATGCTCGACTATGCATATAATTGACAGCTTTGGATAGAAAACACTAACGTTTCCAAAACTGCAAAGATATTGTCTGTGAGTGCAACAGAACTGATGTTACAGTCGAAACCTAAATAAATAAATAAAAATAATAAAAATCCAATCAGGAAGTGCCCCATATTTTGAAAGCGCTGCATGCCAATGACTCCTTATATGGCTGTGAATGGGCTACGAATGAGCTTACGCTTTCTATGTATTCCCCAAGGTGTCTACAGCATTGTGACGTTTTTACATTTTTACGCATTTATGTTGAAGAATAGCCGTAAGGGACCACATTGAGCAAGTGGTCACATGATGGCTCCCGCAGAAAATCGTGCGTAAAGTACAGAGGTAGCCATTATACCAATCGCTTCTAATGAGAAACCAATTGTCCCGGTGGATATATTATCAAATAGATGTATGAAAAACACCTTGAGGATTGATTATAAACAACGTTTGCCATGTTTCGGTTGATATTATGGAGCTAATTTGGAAAAAAGTTAGGCGTTGTAGTGACCGCATTTTCCGGTCGATTTCTCAGACAAAAGTGAAGAACAAACGGAGCTATTTCGCCTACAAAAATAATATTTTGGGAAAAAAGGAATATTTGCTATCTAACTGGAAGTCTCGTGAGTGAAAACATCCAAAGTTCTTCAAAGGTAAATTATTTAATTTGATTGCTTTTCTTATTTTCGTGAAAATGTTGCCTGCTGCTAGCAGGGCATAATGCTATGCTAGGCTATGATAAACTTACACAAATGCTTGTCTAGCTTTGGCTGTAAAGCATATTTTGAAAATCTGAGATGACAGGGTGATTAACAAAAGACTAATATATTTCATTGGTGATTTTCATGAATAGGAATATTTTCTAGGGATATTTATGTCTGATGCGTTATGCAAATGAGTGTGATTAGCGATGATTACGCTCCCGCATGTGGGATGGGAGTTAGTAGAGGTTCAAGCCAAACTGAATGCCTGACACAAATTTGGGAGCACTATACTTACAGTACACACGCTCTGCACCACGACATCATCAGTACAATAGCCTGTGTTTTAGTGTTAAGACGTGTTTAGTATGGCAACTGAATTATTTACTGGGATGACATTTTTATCCAATTGTCATCATTGATTTCAGAACCCTGGCTCAATTGGATGGGACGTATTGAGTGACTCTGTATAAGGGAGAGATTACTTTACAGTGTGAGGTTAAGTTAGGGAGTGACTGAGAAGAACAAGTAACCTACTTGCGATGTATGGTACGTGGCTATTTTGTATTTGTAACATGAGGCGCAGTAAGAACGGTAGCAGAGCAGTCACTCCATTTCTTTATCATGCCGTCGCTTATTCTGACATTGACAAAAACAAACCTGTCATTAAGCCTTACAAGCCCTGGCTGGCAGACGCCAGTGGAGTAGACAACACGAGAATTCAGGCTTTCCTAGAATTGTATATGACACCTCGGCATCAAAAGCTTAGGTGTCAAATACATATTCTCATTCTGTATTACATACACACCCTCACACTCTGCTTGCAACACTACTATATAAAGCTGTTGTCTGTAAATCTTTTGCGATAATTGCATTTGATGTAGAAAAAGCATGGTGACATAAAATATTGTTATTTTGAGAACCGATGCGGAATCAGAAAGACACTGCTGTTTGTGTACACTGAATGTGGCCAGGCTGCCCACTCTGACAGCAAACTAGTGTACTGTTGCTGTCTGACCATCTATGTCCGTGCCCTACCTTTAACAATGAGCCTTGCAGATGATTTCACATTTTCCGCAGATAACACAAATGTGCCTGTGTCGTCCAAGGTGAGGTTGGAGATGGTGAGGCTGTGGACACACCCTTTGGCACTCATGCGCCAGTGGTTGTTGGGCTTTAGCTGGTTCCCATCCTTTAGCCAAGTGGCTTCTACATTGCTGTGAGACAGCTCCACCTCGAAGGATGCTGTTTCACGTTGAATGGTTTGGATGTCAGTGAGTCCTCTCCGAATTGTAATTTTTCTGGCTGTAGGGAGAAAATGGTATTGTAGCCAAAGGCAATAATAACAACAATAATCACTTAATTAGTAAGTTAATCATATAAATCATGTAAATAATCTATAACAGGGGTAGGCAACACTTGTCCTGGAGTGCCTCAGGCACTCACTGAACTGATCAATTAGCTCAGTTGGTCAGGTGTGGTGTCTAGTTGGAATAAAATCCAGCAGTACCTGCGATACTCCAGGAACAGGGTTGCCTACCCTGATCAATAATTAAATCAACACATTTACATGTTGCATGTTTGACAGGGACAAACAAAGAAATCCTGTGTATGATGCCGTTTTTATATCAACAGTTGCTTTTACCGTAGCACGGCCTAGACCAAAAAGAGCAAGCAGAAGCAGAAGCAGAAGCAGTGGCACATTGGCTAGGAAAACCTCTAGAAGGAAGAAACCTAGAGAGGAACTTGGCAAAAAGGGACTCGATATATACCTTTTTTTTATATATGGTTTTAACTTCCCTTATAGAAGTGTTTTATTCAATCATCTGTTATTTCATGTATTATTTAATCTCTAGAAGCATTCCATACAATATGATCCCTCTGCAAATACTACAAATACCAAATCCAAAGGCTATTTCTTAGCATTTATTTTCCTGTTTCTTCCATTTTCATATAGAACGTCACTATAACAGAAGTTGTTACAGTATGTGTGATACAGACAGACAAATAAAACATGTAGCCAGTTAGAATGAAAGAAGCAAGTCTTTTTATCATTCATAAACAGTACTTTACACCAAAGCCTGTTTCAAATCTGCCAACATTTTTACTTATTCTAACACAGATATGCATTCCCCAAGGAGAAGAAGCATTCATTTCTTAGACTTGATGACAACAAACTCGATTTTGAAGGCCAGTGCATAAATTCAGATGCAATGAGAGGAGATCCAAATTCATAAGCGGTGCCAACAGCAACCGAAGTCCAGACTTACCCCTTCCCAACCAAGCTGCTGCTGAAAAGACAAGCTCTATCTCACCCGCACCTCACAGCACTAACTCACCCACAAAACAAGTAGGAAGAAAAGAGCTACAGTACATCTTAACTATTAGACCCTTTGGGGTTAAAGCAGCCCTTAGACATAGCTCGACTCTGCAAAGAGAATGCTCTCAGAGTGCTGTGCTTGTGTGAATGTAATCCTAGTGCTCGTCTGATAACATCTATATCTTCAGTGCCAAGCAAAAGGGGCTTAAATAGTTCCTGACGAGTACTTCCTTATAGCCTACAATCTGATTCCCCTTTGACACGCTTAATGAAACCATTATGGCTCCAGTGATCCTGTGTCAATACACAAATCTGCTCCCTGAGAACCAGAGGGTGGGCTAGCAGTCTGTCTGTACTTCACCTGTTTGCAGCCATCACCATGGAGGAACAAGTGCCACCCCGGTCCCATTCGTTCAAATTACTCTTACTCAGTTATTGACGTTGCTCCAAAAGCAACAACGGCAACAACAGGGGCAGTGTGCGAAAGCGATGTTGCCGGCAACGGAGGTAAACAAACAACAACAGCGCATAGTGACAACACGTGCGCACTCACGTTCCACGATGAGTTGGGCTTGCGTGCGGTCGTGGAGAGTTTCGCAACTGTAGGTGCCCCGGTCAGAAAGGACGAGCTTGTGGATGGTGAGGCTCCTTCGCCGGCACTTTTGCTTCAGGGTGAACTTTGGCCCCGGGTGGATGACTACACCCTGCCTCATCCATTGCACCTCTCCAGAGTCGAGACCCACCTCCACCTCCAGGGTAGCCTCCCCGAATTGCTCAGCCACAACGGGCACCATGTTTTTGGTGAACAACACTTGTTGTTCTGAACAGATATACCCACAATTACTGTGTGTGTGTGTGTGTGTGTGTGTGTGTGTGTGTGTGTGTGTGTGTGTGTGTGTGTGTGTGTGTGTGTGTAAAGCAACTTGTATGACACAAGTATTATGTTTGAACTCTAATTGACATTAAACTTAAACTACATATCCAGACTGCCATACACAAAGTGAAAAAAGAGCACTTTGTAAGCTACATTATAACTATATAACTAAAGATACTAATAAAATTATATGATAAACAAACAAAAATGTAGCACAAGTTCTGTTAAGGAGAGGCGATTCAATCATCTTAATAGTCCTGATTTCCTAAGTGTTGTAGCATGTCTCCGGCACCATTTGTCTCTGTCAGTTACCCCAGGAATTCTAACAGGAGACGCTGCTAAGCGCTAGCCGTCAAAGGCGCCCCTTCAACAATTTGATCTTGTCTGAAGAGGTCATTATTTATTGAAAATATGTTGTGGCATTAAGGAGGCTTTCCAAGAGCATACTGTTGCACTCATTCCCCCAATAGTTATAAAGAGGGAAGGGGAGGCAAGGATGATGAAAGTCATTTTTGCCAAAGCTTACTTCAAAATTATCTCTTAAACTTCAAGGAATCAACAGTTGTATAAAGTTATTGCAAATGTGGAATGACAATTACAATTAAATGTCTATAAAACATTGACATACACTGTTGTTCAATGGTCTCAACAGCGCAACTATGAGAATCAAGGGAAATTAATAAAAGGTTTGGGGAGAAATGTCAATTTCCTAATTAATCAGGGAAAATAACATCTTGTCAAACTGTAACTATATAATTATAAGAGCACAGTCATGGGGCTACTTATCAATTTAAAGGTGCTCTGTTTGTTGTATGATATGTATATTTTGGTTAGCTTAGAAAAACCTGAAATAGCTTAGCAATACTTTCTTATCTCATCATCATTTAAATAAGACATCCATTGTTTTCAACCTCCAAGAATGTGAATAAAGAAGATGCTGCTGTTTGAAGGGTGACATTCCAGGAAAAACAAGCAACTTTACTAGCTTCAAATGCCATTCTAAAATTATATTTTTATCCCGTGGGATTTTTTTTCTTTACTACTACAAATATATCGTTGACATTTAGGTCTATTTGTAGGTGGAATTGTTAAAACTTGACCAGAATATCTTGAGTACCAAGCTAGCACAATGTTTACCAATGGTGTCTCACCTTGAACCTGGAGGTTTGCTTCAGACACCAGCCCTTCTGCCTCGGCAGTCACCGTGGCGCAGTCTGAGACCTGGCAGTTGTAAATGCACAGCATGTGGCACAGTCCATTACTTGAAATGACAAACCTCTCACTTGGAGCTATAGGCCGACCGTTCAGGCTCCACACTAGCTGTGTGTCCTCTGGCGAAACCACACACTTAAATGTAGCATCTTCTCCCTCCAGTACAGTGATATTGTGTAGCTCTGCGATAATCTCGACAGTAGGTGGAGGCACTAAGGGATAGAACATGAACATGACTTAGAATAATAACACACAGCGCTTAACTCACACAACTTCTGCGTAAATCATGCAATGAGAGGTCAATGGGCGGTATGAAAACAGTACACAACTTAATTTGTTGCAAAGCCTTGCTTGGAAACGTGTTTACTCTCAAAGGATTTGTCCCATTGAGAGTTAAAGGTCCAATGCAGCTTTTTTTAAATCTCAGTATCAAATAATTTCTGGGTAACAATTAAGTAGTTTACTGTGATTGTTTACAATTAAAAAGGTAAAAAAATAAACAAAAATAGCTTCTTAGCAAATGGCAATTTGTCATGCAAGAATTTTGCCAGGACTGTCTGGGAGTAAATAGTCTGAGTGGGGAGGGGAAAACTGAAAATTAGCTGTTATTGGCAGAGAGGTTTGGAACGCACTTTCTTTTTGGTCTATGACCTAATTTACTGTATTTTAATTATCTGTATTGTCTAGATGTTGAATGTTTGTGAAGTCTTGATTGTGGTTGTTTGTAATGTCTTGTTAATTTGTGTTGGACCCCAGGAAGATTAGTTAGCATGATGGCGTTAGCTAATGGGGACCCTAATAAAAAAAATTTAAAATACAAAAATATCACCATGGAAGGCAAAAACTACATCCCACAAAAACATTTCAGGCAGCTTTTTTAAACAGCTCTTACACTAAAGGGGCGTTGTCAAAAGTTTCACAATTTCACAGGATTATTACAACCTCATACTGTGGAAATACAGTGGGGCAAAAAAGTATTTAGTCAGCCACCAATTGTGCAAGTACTCCACTTACAAAGATGAGAGAGGCCTGTAATTTTCATCATAGGTACACTTCAACTATGACAGACAAAATGAGAAAAAGAATTCCAGAAAATCACGTTGTAGGATTTTTTATGAATTTATTTGCAAATTATGGTGGAAAATAAGTATTTGGTCACCTACAAACAAGCAAGATTTCTGGCTCTCACAGACCTGTAACTTCTTCTTTAAGAGGCTCCTCTGTCCTCCACTCGTTACCTGTATTAATGGCACCTGTTTGAACTTGTTATCAGTATAAAAGACACCTGTCCACAACCTCAAACAGTCACACTCCAAACTCCACTATGGCCAAGACCAAAGAGCTGCAAAAGGACACCAGAAACAAAAATGTAGATCTGCACCAGGCTGGGAAGACTGAATCTGCAATAGGTAAGCAGCTTGGTTTGAAGAAATCAACTGTGGGAACAATTATTAGGAAATGGAGGACATACAAGACCACTGATAATCTCCCTCGATCTGGGGCTCCACGCAAGATCTCACCCTGTGGGGTCAAAATGATCACAAGAACGGTGAGCAAAAATCCCAGAACCACACGGGGGGACCTAGTGAATGACCTGCAGAGAGCTGGGACCAAAGTAACAAAGCCTACCATCAGTAACACACTACGCCGCCAGGGACTCAAATCCTGCAGTGCCAGACCCCTGCTTAAGCCAGTACATGTCCAGGCCCGTCTGAAGTTTGCTAGAGAGCATTTGGATGATCCAGAAGAAGATTGGGAAATGTCATATGGTCAGGTGAAACCAAAATATAACTTTTTGGTAAAAACTCAACTCGTCGTGTTTGGAGGACAAAGAATGCTGAGTTGCATCCAAAGAACACCATACCTACTGTGAAGCATGGGGGTGGAAACATCATGCTTTGGGGCTGTTTTTCTGCAAAGGGACCAGGACGACTGACCGGTGTAAAGGAAATAATGAATGGGGCCATGTATCGTGAGATTTTGAGTGAAAACCTCCTTCCATCAGCAAGGGCATTGAAGATGAAACGTGGCTGGGTCTTTCAGCATGACAATGATCCCAAACACACCGCCCGGGCAACGAAGGAGTGGCTTCGTAAGAAGCATTTCAAGGACCTGGAGTGGCCTAGCCAGTCTCCAGATCTCAACCCCATTGAAAATCTTTGGAGGGAGTTGAAAGTCCGTGTTACCCAGCAACAGCCCCAAAACATCACTGCTCTAGAGGAGATCTGCATGGAGGAATGGGCCAAAATACCAGCAACTGTGTGTGAAAACCTTGTGAAGACTTACAGAAAACGTTTGATCTCTGTCATTGCCAACAAAAGTTATATAACAAAGTATTGAGATAAACTTTTGTTATTGACCAAATACTTATTTTCCACCATAATTTGCAAATAAAATCATAAAAAATCCTACAATGTGATTTTCTGGATTTTTTTTCCCTCATAGTTGAAGTGTACCTATGATGACAATTACAGGCCTCTCTCATCTTTTTAAGTGGGAGAACATGCACAATTGGTTGCCGACTAAATATTTTTTTGCCCCACTGTATATACAGTGCCTTGCGAAAGTATTCGGCCCCCTTTAACTTTGCGACCTTTTGCCACATTTCAGGCTTCAAACATAAAGATATAAAACTGTATTTTTTTGTGAAGAATCAACAACAAGTGGGACACAATCATGAAGTGGAACGACATTTATTGGATATTTCAAACTTTTTTAACAAATCAAAAACTGAAAAATTGGGCGTGCAAAATTATTCAGCCCCCTTAAGTTAATACTTTGTAGCGCCACCTTTTGCTGTGATTACAGCTGTAAGTCGCTTGGGGTATGTCTCTATCAGTTTTGCATATTGAGAGACTATCACAGTGCAGGTGCATTTATACGGAGACTTGATTACACACAGGTGGATTGTATTTATCATCATTTGTCATTTAGGTCAACATTGGATCATTCAGAGATCCTCACTGAACTTCTGGAGAGAGTTTGCTGCACTGAAAGTAAAGGGGCTGAATAATTTTGCACGTCCAATTTTTCAGTTTTTGATTTGTTAAAAAAGTTAGAAATATCCAATAAATGTCGTTCCACTTCATGATTGTGTCCCACTTGTTGTTGATTCTTCACAAAAAATGCAGTTTTATATCTTTATGTTTGAAGCCTGAAATGTGGCAAAAGGTCGCAAAGTTCAAGGGGGCCGAATACTTTCGCAAGGCACTGTATATACACAGTACCAGTCAAAAGTTTAGACACACCTACTCTTTCAAAGATTTTTCTTTATTTTTACTATTTTTAGAATAATAGACATCAACACTATGAAATAACACATATGGAATTTTTTAGTAACCAAAAAAGGGTTAAACAAATCAAATTCTATTTTATATTTGAGATTCTTCAGAGTAGCTTTGATGACAGCGTTGCACACTCTTGGCATTCTCTCAACCAACTTGATGAGGTAGTCAGTCACCTGTAATGCATTTCAATTTACAGGTGTGTCTTGTTAATTTGAGGAATTTCTTTCCTTCTTATTGCGTTTGAGACAATCAGTTGTGTTGTGACAAGATAGCCCTATTTGCTAAGATACAAAGTCCATATAATGGCAAGAACAGCTCAAATAAGCATAGAAAAATGACAGTCCATCATAACTTGAAGACATGAAGGTCAGTCAATCCAGAAAATGTCAAGAACTTTGAAAGTTTCTTCAAGTGCAGTCGCAAAAACCATGAAGCGCTATGATGAAACTGGCTCCCATGAGGACCACCACAGGAAAGGAAGACCCAGTTACCTCTGCTGCAGAGGACAAGTTCATTAGAGTTGCCAGCCTCAGAAATTGCACCTAAATAAATGCTTCACAGAGTTCAAGTAACAGACACGTCTCAACATCAACTGTTCAGAGGAGACTGTGTGAATCAGGCCTTCATGGTCAATTGCTGCAAAGAAACAACTACTAAAGTACACCAATAAGAAGAAGAGACTTGCTTGGGCCAAGAAACACGAGCAGTGGACATTAGACCAGTGGAAATCTGTCCTTTGGTCTGATGAGTCCAGATTTGCGATTTTTGTTTCCAACCGCTGCGTCTTTGTGAGACGCAGAGTAGGTGAACAGATGATCTCCGCATGTGGGGTTCCCACCATGGAGGAGGAGGAGATGTGATGGTGTGGGGGTGCTTTGTTGGTGAGACTGTCTGTGATTCATTTAGAATTCGAGGCACACTTAACCAGCATGGCTACCACAGCATTCTGCAGCGATACGCCATCCCATCTGGTTTGCTTTTAGTGTGACAATCATTTGTTTTTCAACAGGACAATGACCCAACACACCTCCAGGCTGTTTATGGGCTATTTGACCAAGAAATAGAGTGATGGAGTGTAGCATCAGATGACCTGGCCTCCACAATCACCCGACCTCAACCCAATTGAGATGGTTTGGAGTAGGACTGCAGAGTGAAAGAAAAGCAGCCAACAAGTGCTCAGCATACTGTATGTGGGAACTCCTTCAAGACTATTGGAAAAGCATTCCAGGTGAAGCTGGTTGAGAGAACGCCAAGAGTCTGCAAAGCTGTCATCAAGGCAAAGGCTGGCTACTTTGAAGAATCTCAAATATAAAATATATTTAGATTTGTTTAACCCTTATTTGGTTACTACATGATTCCATATGTGTTATTTCATAGTTTTCATGTCTTCACTGTAATTATACAATGTTGGAAATAGTACAAATAAAGAAAAACCCTTGAATGAGTAGGCGTCCAAACTTTTGACTGGTACTGTGTATAAAACATAGGAAAATCACACTTTTTAACTTCACTGAGCCTTTTACATAATGTTAGTCATGCTGGCTTCACGTGCTCGTTGGATATAGGAAACTGGAAAGCGGTTAGTCCGACATGATTGTATTCAAGTGCTTTTGGAGTCGCAACAATTCTTCAACCAATAACATTTTAGCTAGCTTTATAAGCATGCTAACATTGCTTATAATAAAGTTAGCTAGCTTGCTTAACATTAACAATTTGTTCAGACTAGCTACATTATACATATGGATGAGGTTGTAATTGTCAAAAACTGATTTGTTGTAATCTTTTGGTTGAATAGGTTAAAAAAAAAAGTCAGTGGTGAAATGTAACAACATTTTCTCAGTTTCCCACTTGTAATTCCAACTTGGAGGGTCATTCAAGTGAAATTTCCACTGGGAACTAGGATCATCTGATAATTCCGATAGCACATGAGCATGGCATTAGACATGCGCTGACATTAAAAACTATGTTTGATTTATATGATTATCACCCAATAATGTTAATTTAGTTATTTCAAATATTAGCATAACCGTAACTGCCCATATCCTTACTTTCTACGCCGACAGTGGCAAAAGTCTTATCGTCTGTGGATTCACAGGCATATTCCCCAGCATTGTCTAGCATTAGCTGGTGGATAGTGATGCTTCGCTCCCGACCCTGTGCCCTTATCGTATGTCGACGGCTGGGCTTAATCTCCTGGCCATCTTTGAGCCACTGAACATCTCCTTTAGGTTTGTTGACCTCACACCTCAGGGTAAGGGTACTGTCCTTCAGGGCTACGATATTCTGCAGAGGTCTGGAGAATTTCACTTTCATTTCTAGCAAAACAAGTTTAATAATCAGTTTTCCAGTTATGGCAGCATAAATACTGTGTTTAACTATGTTAAACCTTATTCTTAGGCATTTTGTCCAAAAAATCTTACCTTTGACCTGGACAATGAAATACATTTCATCCGTGTTGATGTTACAGACAAACCCTCCACTATCTGATAGTTTCAGGGGGTTGATGGTGAGGGTGTGCATTTTACCCGCACTGGAGATGTGAATATTATCCCCATTCAATAGTTCACCATCTTTAAGCCATCGCACATAGGCTTGCTCCCGGTTCACCATGGCACGCAGTGTCACACTTTCATTTTCGTAGCCTGAGATGGTGGTTCTGGCTTGTTTGTTCACAAACTTGACTGGGGGCTCTGAGGAGTAAAACATAATTTGAACATGGCATCTTGTGACTTTTATGTTTATGTCATGTCAATAACATAGGTATGTTTTTGTAATTTATTACATGCATTGAAAATGTAAACACTTTTACCTTGGACCTCAACTATGGTTACCATTTTGTCATTGATGGCATCCAATATGTACTCTCCAGAGTCCGAGGGCTGAAGTCCTGATAAAACAAGTTTCCTGGTGGCACCGTCACTGTCTATGTGAGTGCGAGCGTCTGAACTCAGTAACTTTCCATTCCAAAGCCACTGGACAGTGGCATTCGGACAAGATATCTCGCACTCCAAGATGAGTTTGTCGCCTGCGACCAGGCTATGATGTTCTGGGTTACCCGAGTTGCCAATGATGGTCACAGGGGGTTCTAAGGAGAAAAACAACAGTCTTATTTTATTAACACTTTAATTAAATTGAAATCTCCCAATTTTTCTACTTCATATTCATCATCTCCAGCACCACCCCAACATCAACACGTGAAAATGACTGCACTCTATGTTTTGTAATTAAAAGATAGAGACCACATGAAACAAAAGTGTTTCTGGATAATGTAGGAAGCACTTGTCTTCTGGTCAGCATCAAGTGATTTTAACCTGTTCAGAATAAAGGTTCAAACCTGTTTGGCTATGCCTGGATAAGTTAATTTCCTAAAGAGTGCCATGAACAATACCTAGCTCTGATCTGATCTTCACATTTCTGGTTAATTTATTTATGAGATATAGTCACTTTTCACCACTTTACTAGCGAATAGTACAAATATGATAAATTATGAAAATGTGATGATTTCATATGCTATGAACAGCCTATTCATGAAAAAAAAGGCCGAATAGGGTCTTAAATATTTTCTAAATCATGTAAGTACACTGCATTACCAAACGTATGTGGACACCTGCTCTTTCGAACATCTCATTTCAAAATCATGGGCATTACTATGGAGTTGGTCCCCCCTTTGCTGCTATAACAGCCTCCACTCTTCTGGGAAGGCTTTCCACTAGATGTTGGAACATTGCTGCAGGGATTTGTTTCCATTCAGACACAAGAGCATAAGTGAGGTCAGGTACTGATATTGGGCGATTAGGCCTGGCTCTCAGTTGGCGTTCCAATTCATCCCAAAGGTGTCCGATGGGGATGAGGTCAGGGCTCTGTGCAGGCCAGTCAATTTCTTCCACACCGATCTCGACAAACTATTTCTGTATGGACTTCACTTTGTGCACAGGGCCTTCCCCAAACTGTTGCCACAAATTGGAAGCACAGAATCATCTAGAATGTATTTGTATGCTGTAGCGTTAAGATTTCCCAGAGGCCTAGCCCGAACCATGAAAAAGAGCCCCAGACCATTATTGCTCCTCCACCAAACTTCACAGTTGGCACTATGCATTGGGGCAGGTAGCGTTCTCCTGGCATCCACCACATCCAAATTCGTCCAGATGATGAAACGTGATTCATCACTGCAGAGAACGTGTTTCCACTGCTCCAGAATCCAATGGTGGTGAGCTTTACACCACTCCAGCCGACGCTTGGCATTGCGTATGGTAATCTTAGGCTTGTGTGCAGCTGCTCGGCCATGGAAACCCATTTCATGATGCTCCCGACTATAAAAACAAAGAGAGTCGCACACTCCATGTTTATAACCTCCCAGTAATTTATTGGATAAAAAAACACCAACGTTTCGGCATCCTTGTGCCTTCTTCAGGGTATTGTCATGAATGCTTGAATCAGGTTATGTAGCCAAACAGTGCAATTAGTGCAACCAATGACAATAGGTAAGGGGTGTGTCATAATTGCTACATTGATCAGAATTAATTGAGCTAAATTGTTAAAAGACAATAACCTACAGCATATTGAATATATTATGCTATTGTTATCATTAGCATTAGCATAACATTAGCATGAATCATTTAATTTCACTTATTAAATATTTCCAATTTCATTCAAAAAATTCTTACATGTAATCTTTTGGTTCAACCATAATGCATAATAAGCATCATCAACAGGGTGAACATACGGGTGTTCTCTGATGAGCTGTAGAAAGAATACATTCATTTACAAGACCTAATCACAGAAAATACAATTGGTCATACAAAGGGCCAGAGATCAAAGTCAATATTCAGACCACTAGGGGTCAATGTTTTTAAATATGATATCAAGTAGGCCTCCCTCTGTAGTAGTAGGATCTCAACGTTAATGTGTATTTGAGGAGGAGTTGGGATGGTTAGCTTCATCAAAGTGAGCTGCTACTGGATAGTCAGTGAGCTGCGGTGTTCAGCTATGCGTTGTTTAATTGTCTTTTTGTTTGTACTACGTAGGCTTTCCCACATGTACAGGTGATGAGATAGATTACTCTATGAGATGATGCCCATAACAGGGATTTTTCGGCCCGTATGTGGGTGTCTGGAGAAGGATGTCTTTGTAGTGCTATTGCACTGTGTGCATGAGCAATATTTGTAGTTCCCATTTGTAATGAGGGTCAGTGGCTGAGTGTCAGTGAATGAGTGTCTGAGTGGCCAGGTCAGATCTAACCAATCTATCCCCAATATTGTGACCATGGTTATAGACCACCAGTGGGGGCTCCTTGAAGAGGTATGCCATTTTTTTGTCTGATTGCAGAATATGCCAGTGCTTTTTCAGGATTGCTTTCATTTTCTCCAAACACTTGATGTACTTAGTGCAAAACACTGTTGTGTTGTTTTTCTTCTTTGGTTTAATTTTGAGCCAATTCCTCTCTTGGTTTTTGAGATATTTTCATCATTGCAGCATTAAGAGGTTTGTCTTCGTAGCCTCTCATTTTGAATGTATCTTTCATGTTCTTATTATTACTGTAAATATCTGACTGGTGGCCACAGATTCTTTTAACCCTGGATAACTGGCTATTTGGTAGATCATTCTTGAGGGAAAGGGGATGCATACAATCCGCACGTAGCAGGGTATTGCGGTCTGTGGGCTTTGTGTATGAATCTGTATGTAATGCATCATTATCTTATTTTTTTTATTTTATTTTATTTTTTGAATTTTTACCCCTTTTTCTCCCCAATTTCGTAGTATCCAATTGTTGTAGTAGCTACTATCTTGTCTCATCGCTACAACTCCCGTACGGGCTCGGGAGAGACGAAGGTTGAAAGTCATGCGTCCTCCGATACACAACCAACCAAGCCGCTGCTTCTTTAACACAGCGCACATCCAACCCAGAAGCCAGCCGCGGTGCACCTGGCCACCTTGGCTAGCGTACACTGCGCCCAGCCCGCCACAGGAGTCGCTGGTGCGCGATGAGACAAGGACACCCCTACCGACCAAGCCCTCCCTAACCCGGGCGACGCTAGGCCAATTGTGCGTCGCCCCACGGACCTCCCGGTCGCGGCCGGTTACGACATAGCCTGGGCGCGAACCCAGGACTCTGATGGCACAGCTGGCGCTGATGCATCAGTATCTTTGATGATCAATAAGTCCAGTTAATTTATTTTTATCTCATCAATCTGCATGGTGAATTAGAGATATTCAGAGCTCCAGAGTTTGGAATTCATTTAGTTCCTGCTGACTTCCTTCCCAGAGCATAAAGACGTCATCTATGTATCTCTTCCATAGGATGATTTTAGAAAGTAGGTGGTGTGTCTCTCTTTTGTAAATGAGTGCTTCCTCAAATTGTCCCACATACAGGTTCACATAGTTGGGGACAAAAGGGGAGTTCATGGCTACACCACGAATTGGAAGGAACAAGTCTGACTCAAAGATGAACAGTTCTTTTGCTGAAGTTCCTTCCAGAGGAAGTTTGGAACTCGGTAGTGAGTGCTCCAACCGAGGACAGGCGATTCTTAGGTGCCACACGCTTCAGCACTCGGCGGTACCATTCCGTTGTGCTCCTAGACGTTTACACTTCACAATAACTGTACTTACAGTTGAAATTTGATGAACTGACTTGTTGGAAAGGTGGCATCCTATAACGGTGCGACGTTGAAAGTCACTTCAGTGAGGCCATTCTACTGCCAACATTTGTTCATGGAGATTGCATGGCTGTGTGCTCGAAGTAACCAAATCCACTAATATGAAGGGGTTTCCACATATTTTTGTATATACCGTACAGACATACATACACACATTTGAAGTCGGAAGTTTACATGCACATCGTTTTTCAACCACTACACAAATGTCTTGTTAACAGACTATAGTTTTGGCAAGTCGGTTAGGACTTACAAAGTTATCTACTTTGTGATGACACAAGTAATTTTTACAAAAATTGTTTACAGATTATATCACTTATAATTCCCCGTATCACAATTCCAATGGGTCAGAAGTTTACATACACTAAGTTAACCGTGCCTTTAAACAGCTTGGAAAATTCCAGAAAATGATGTCTTGGCTTTAGAAACTTCTGATAGGCTAATTGATGTAATTTGAGTCAATTGGAGGTGTACCTGTGGATGTATTTCAAGGCCAAGTCTGGTTCACCCTTGGGAGCAATTTCCAAACGCCTGAAGGTACCGGGTTCATCTGTACAAACAATAGTACGCAAGTATAAACACCATGGGACAAGGCAGCCTTCATAACGCTCAGGAAGGAGATGCGTTCTGTCTCATAGAGATGAACGTACTTTGGTGCAAAAAGTGCAAATCAATCCCAGAACAACAGTAAAGGACATTCTGAAGATGCTGGAGGAAACAAGTACAAAAGTATCTATTTCCACAGTAAAACAAGTCCTACATCAACATAACCTGAATGGCCGCTCAGCAAGGAATAATTCACTGCCACAAAACTGCCATAAAGAAGCCAGACTACGGTTTGCAACTGCACATGGGGACAAAGATTGTACTTTTTGGAGAAATGTCCTCTGGTCTGATGAAACAATGATAAAGCTGTTTGGCCATAATGACCATCATTAGGTTTGGAGGAAAATGGGAATGGTTGCAAGCTTGAAGAACACCATCCCAACCTTGAAGCACGCGGGTGGCAGCATCATGTTGTGGTGGTGCTTTGCTGCAGGAGGGACTGATGCACTTCCCAAAATAGATGGCATCATGAGGTAGGACAATTATGTGAATGTATTGAAGCAACATCTCAAGACATCAGTCAGGAAGTTAAAGCTTAGTCGCAAATGGGTCTTTCAAATGGACAATGACCCCAAGCATACTTCCAAAGTTGTGGCAAAATGGCTTAAGGACAACAAATGCAAGGTATTGATTGGAGTGGCCATCACAAAGCCCTGACCTCAATCCAATAGAACATTTGTTGGCAGAACTGAAAAAGCGTGTGCGTGCAAGGAGGCCTACACACCTGCCTCAGTTACACCAGCTCTGTCAGGAGGAATGGGTCAAAATTCACCCAATTTATTGTGGGAAGCTTGTGGAAGGCTACCCAAAACGTTAGACCCAAGTTAACCAAGTTAAGGCAATGCTACCAAATACTAATTGAGTGTATGTAAACTTCTGACCCACTGGGAATGTGATGAAATAAATAAAAGCTGAAATAAATAAATCTCTCTACTCTTATTCTGACATTTCACATTCTTAAAATAAAGTGGTGATCCTAGCTGACCTAAGACAGGGAATCTTTACTTGGATTAAGTGTCAGGAATTGTGAAAAACGGAGTTTAAATGTATTTGGCTAAGGTGTATGTAAACCTCTGACTTCAACTGTATATGGGGGATTGGAAATGATGCAGACAATTACATTGATCGAAGCTACAATCTATCTGTAATATTAAAGCTGATCTACCCCCTAAATTAAAAAATGTAATTAAATAATAAATAAACGGGGCTCTCAGACAAAACCGTCAGGAAGTTAATAGGCTTTACAGGGACTGATTCATTAAGCAAATTGCCTTGATAAAACAATTCAAATAAACAGATCAAAGTTAGTAAAAAATCATGATGCACACCAGATGATGGCGGTAACACGTGTCTTCCTCTATCTTTTTCACTACAAAACATAGAAATGTGCTGTTTTCACATATGTTGATGTTGGAGTGGTGCTGGAGATGATGAATATGAAGTTGACATGTGTATTTATTTCTCTGTTAACTAACACAAACATGCAATGCTTCATGAAGCCTTCATAAACCTTTTGTAAGGACTATATAGACACTTCAGATTTTTTTTAGAATGTGACGTTACATAAACAAGATAGCATGAACCTACGAAACAAGAATTTGTACCTTTCACGGTGATACAGAACACCATCTTATCATCCCCGGCATCACAGGTGTACTCTCCAGAGTCGTCGATCTCAGCATTTAAAACCACCAGTGAACGGAAAACACCCTGCTCCTCACTACAGTAGCGCTCATTGTCATCTATTTTTTTGTTGTCTTTGTACCAGACGACCATGCAGTTGGCTCTTGAAAGCTCACACCCTAAGACAATGTCATCTGATGCGAAGAACTGCTTTTGAGTATTCACATCGTTTTTGCTCAGGATCTTTACAGGTGTCTCTGAGAATGAAAACAGCGAGAAAGCAAGTGAAGGGTACTTTAATGGGCATCTGAATGGAGTAACATAAAGTGGAAGGTACTCTAATGGGCAGCTGTATGGAGTAACATGAAGTTAAATGTACTCTAATGGGCAGCTGTATGGATTAACATATCGTGAAACGTACTCTAATGGGCATCTGTATAAGAGTAACATGAACAGTGACAAAGCAAGTGAAAGGTACTGTAAAAGGCAGTTGTATGAACTAACATGAATATGTGATTCAATTTATATATCTACCTTTGATCTTGACCTGGAAGTCCATCACATCATCCTTGGCGTCACAGACATATTGCCCAGCGTCCTCCAATGTCATGGAGTGGATGGTTAATTGCCGCATGACGCCATCCTCAATAACGGTGACATTACTGCTCTCTTCCATTTCCTCTCCATTCTTCTTCCAGCTTACAGTGGCATTTGATCTAGACACCTCACAGTCAAGAACCAAAGAATCTCCAACAAACATCTCGACCCGACTTGCCATCTTTCTTGGGCGTACGAAACGGACAGGAGGATCTATGGATAAAAAATAATCACTTAAAAATTGAGCATCTCTTCAGCAGTAAAGGGGTTTCTTCTTGTGACATATGATGCACTCTGCACCAGCAACAGATCACTAAGGTACCATTAATAAGTCAACACTCATAAGTAATCTGTCTGTTTCTACTTTGGATATCAAGTGCCCTTGAAAAAAGTATATGATAGTAGACATCTGCACCTGCAATGTTGACAAAGAACGTCATGTTGTCATCAGCCGTATCGCACACATATTCTGCTGAATCTTTGACTGTGGTCTCAGGTATAATGAGTCTCCTGTAGACCCCATCCACCTCTAAGATGAGGTTGTCATTTTCCTCCACCTCAAGCCCGTCCCTATACCAGCGCACCACAGCATTGGGCCTTGAGATCTCACAGCTCAACACCATCCTCTCAGATGTTTGCTGGCAGAGCTCCATTTGCGACTGACTTGGAGATATAATTTGTACTGGAGGCTCTAGAAAAAGACAGCACCGACAATGAATCAAGACATGCAGTATGACCAAAACACTTATTGTTTGAGTAAATAATGATCTTGTGACAGAGAAAGCCAGTTACTACAGCAAGCATTGTGAACCTGCATGAAAACAAGATGTTATGCTCTTGATTGCTCTCCTTACCTGTTATGCTGAGATTAAAGAATATTGAATCATCAGCCGTGTCACAGACATATTCGCCAGAGTCTTCGACTCCACTACAAAGAATCTTCAGTCGCCTGTAAGGGCCCTCAATCTTAAGTTTAATGTTTTCGCTTTCTTGTAACTTTTGCCCATCCTTGAACCAGTTTACGACACCATTTAGACGTGAGAGTTCACAGCTGAGAATGATCTCCTCCGGCACATGCCGATCAAGGTGGACATCTTCTTTAGGGTATACAATCATCACTGGTGGCTCTGTAGATGACACAGAGTTACGTGAGTGAGAACATCACAGCAAGCATGACATCTCAGTATCACAAGTCATAGCATAGTCTTCAAAGCGCAATTCACAATTGCCAAATGCTTGTTTTACAGTTAGTCACATAGCTTATGAATGCAGTATGCCACTAGATTATGAATCATTCACAAAAATGATATTCTGTAGGCTTGATCTGATGTTGTACTTCATTCATAGTAAGAATGAAATGTCCTTGCTAAGTCATTACCTCGTATGTTAACCTTGAACATTAAAGCTCTGTCTCCGGCACGACATGTGTATGTCCCAGAGTCTGACAGCTGAGCTGACTGGATGGTCAGCATCCTAACAGTGCAATCTGCGTGTACAGCAATGTTGTCACTAGACTGCGTTTCAACCCCATCTTTGTACCACTGGACAATGGCGTCAACCCTGGAAACCTCACAGGACATAACAAGACGATCTTGTTCCACAACACTTTTGAAGAGGTCTTCCTCAGGGATATCAACAAACGTCACCGGAGGTGCTGCAGAAAGCAATATAAATGGTTCAGTGGAGTGAAATAACAAGATAAGTCTTATTAGATGTAAAAGGCCTGCTTTGTGCAGGTTAAACATGCATTGACTTCAAGCACTGATGATGATGCATTGACTTCAAGCATTGCCGAGGATTGCCTGGATAGTTCTAGAGAAGTCTGCGTCCACTGTTGAAGCAAAGATAAACGGTTAATAAAAGCTGTGCAATGATGAACTGTAGTGCAATTAAGTCATTGGGAAAATGACAGATCACGGTACATGCTTTTTTTCTCCTCCGATGGCCTCTTCAGGTGTTTAGCCTTTAATGAAAAGTATCAAAATATCTTATGAATGGCAACAAGAGATGACAAAAGGGAAAAAACTATTATGATGACCATAGCTCAGTTTAAGAACACAAATGGCTCCTACGTTATGTGTTTCTAAGGGTAGATGCATAAGTAGCTCCTAAAAGCAAAACTCAATGAACATGTCCAATGTCCAAAGATTGCGTGCTCTGAAAAGGAACATTTTATCTGCAACATGAAGTTATTAGTCACGCCGAACTTGACATTAACGGAAAAGCTTTACATGTCACCTTTCACATCCACATAGAATTCGCTGATATCATCTGCTGTTTTACAACTGTACACCCCAGAGCTTGAAAATGTGGCTGATTGGATAACCAGGGTCCTCATGGTGCCCTCTGATTGGATGTGTATTCCATATTGAGGGAGGAGCTTTATTCCATCCTTGTACCAACAGATCTGTCCACTGGGGTCTGAGAGCTCACATTGCAGTACAATAGGACAGCCTGCTTCAATGGACGTGTTCCTCTCAACCTCTGGGGCAGCTGAGAACCTCACTGGTGGAGCTATAGGTGCTTTAATTAATTTAAAGAAATATATTCAATGGAGGTATCATTCTAACATTAACATGTACATACAAAGCAATTTGATTAAGTAAATCTGAAGATGTATGATATTATGTGACTACCGTCCTGGCTACTTGTTAGATACTAAAAAGAGGGCACAATTGATTAATAGTTGTGTCTAGAGTCACCAGAGTTGAAGTTATTGCTTTAACAAATTTCTATTTTGTAAATATCATGAGATGATTTGAAGGAGATAGTGGTACTTCACTCATCACAGGAGGTTAGACACTTGAATGCTGAAGCTATTAGATACACTGCTTTGAGTATAGCTTTCCAATTTGTACCTGAAAAGGTATTGCTTTTCCGAGAGTAATTAGTGGTAAATCTCACAGATCCTTTGAATTAAATGTATTCATTTAATTCCATGCAATCAAAATCAGCATTTCTCTTAATCGAATCTGCTACTAGAAATACTATCAAGGATCCACTTTTCTACTGTGTATATCACATAACTACCTCTTCCAAACGATGCCTAGGCCTACTAATGACTGATGGAATTTAAATGAAGATTTGATGTTCAATACAAACCTGAAAGCTTGCACACATTACAAAGCATTAATCAACATATTAGTTAGTGATTTTGACCAAACTCAAAATTCTTAGATCACCTGCAACATCCACCTTGAATGCTATGCAGTCATCTAAAGCCTCACAGCTGTACACCCCAGAGTGACTGAGCTCTGCTGATTGGAGGATCACAGCCCTCAAAGCGCCCTCTGATTGGATGTCGACTCCATTCTCTGGGAGGAGCTTTGTTCCATCCTTGTACCAGAACACCTGGGCAGTTGGATCTGAGAGCTCACATTGTAGAACAATGGGGCAGCCTGCTTCAATGAACTTGTTCCTCACAACTTCTGGAAGTGCTGAAAACCTCACGGGAAGAGCTATGGGGTTTTCAAAGCATTTAGGAAAAATATTTAACAAAACACGAAATGCACCTGTTTCAAAGTGCTGATTCTTGTTCTATGTCATATTAAAAAGCTATGGGTACCTTAAAAACCTACTGTAGATCCCCGTTTTTCAGGGATACACTCATTATTACAAAGATATATATATACTGTATCACAACTATTAGTTACAATACAAAAACGTAATGAAATGGATATTACTATTGGTTCTTTGTAAGTCATATAGAACATGTGCTACACCCCTAAAAAGCTGTTAAAAAGGGATGCATAAAAAGGAAAATCACCTTGAACATCCACCTTGAATGTCATTGCATCGTCAGCAAGACTACAGCAGTAGAGCCCAGAGTCAGAGAGCTCCGCAGAGTGAATTACTAGTCTCTTCACATTGGCTTCACTTTGGATATCGAGGCCAGTTTTGGGAAATAGTTTAATTTCATCTTTAGACCAGCAGACCTGGGCTAGAGGATCTGAGAGCTCACACTGCAGTACAATGGGAGTACCAATTTCTACCGACTTGTTCCTCTCCATTGGTGAAAGTGGCATGATCTTCTGTGATGGAGCTAAAGGGTATGAATATGTGTGGGGAGAAAATGGTATGGCTTTGAAGTTGTGTCGCAAGACAATTGTATTAAGTCTTGTGCACACCGGTTGCGTCAAACTGTATGTGTTCTGGTGGAAGTCCATTTATTTCAATGGAAGGCAATCGGCAACAGCTCTGACTCATCTGCCGGACTAGGTTGCGGTGCATAGCTATGTGTGCAGTGTGTCGCACACAGAGGATTTTACCAACTTGCTTTGCGGTGCGGTATCAGACACGTAAGTAGATAAACCATCGAAAAAGTTGGTAATGTGTAGCGTGATTCTTTTTGTTATGTTGTGGCGCATGGACTGAGAAGACTACGTAAAATGTACTGTACGGCAATGTAATAATGCAACCTGTGTGCACGGGACGTTAGGCTACTTCATTGATTAAAAAACACATATTGATCTAGCGGTGCTAAAGTTCAAGTAGTTGTGGAAGGAAAGTAGTAGTTAATGTCCTCCCAGACCATCAAATATAAGAACACATTTGATACTTTAAGAGTTAAGGAAAATATTGCAATAAATGAACAGTGGCTACACCAATGAGAATATAAGCATAAGCTCCTATTATGTGTTGTGTAGCTACAAAATAGATGCAAATCACCTTTGATCTCCACTTTAAATGTGATGGTATCACCTGCTGTTGAGCACTCATATGTTCCACCATGTAATATTTCAGCTGATTGGATGAGTAGTGTCCTTTTGATGCCATCTGACTGGATTTCCATTCCACTTTGAGATAGGAGCTTTGTTCCATCCTTGTACCAGTACACCTGGGCAGTTGGATCTGAGAGCTCACATTGCAGTATAATGGGGCAGCCATCTTCAATGAACTTGTTCCTTTCAGCTTCTGGAAGTGCTGAGAACCTCACAGGTGGAGCTATGGGTGTCAATGATTATAAAGGGGATCACAATGTTAATTTTCTTACATGTTTTTAAATTATTCAAAGATTTTCAAGATATGCAATACATGTATTTCATTATGAGGGAAGAAACTGCAAGCACAGCAAACTGATTAAGACCTGGCTCAAATGAGAGAAAAACATTAAAACGAGATGCCAGACACAGTTAACAAAGATAAGACACAAAGCAGGAACAAACAAGAACCGAAGAGCAGAGAGTGCAAGAGTCAAGGATTGTGCAATCTCAAAGCAGCTAAAGGTTTACAGAGAATAACATGAAGGACAAGAGACAGGCAAGTGAGGTAACAAATGACAAAGAGGTGTCTTCATAAGAATGAAGGAGAATAAAAGGAATTTGTTAAACAAAAGATAAAGGTAATTGTTTAAATAAAAGATGAGTCAAGATGTGGTAAGTAGGCACCAGGGCATAATTCACATGCGTATCAATGGATACTTACAGAATGGTTTGGCATTTGCAATATCCCCCTTACAACCAACTAACTGTAAGTTATGTACCAGTACACTAATCTCAATAGCCAAATAGGTATGAACAAATTCTCCTCAAATGTTGTCCATTGGGTCGTCACTACCTTATTTTTATCTGCATATTCGGTCACCATATTACTTTAACATATTGTCATCTTAGTAATGGTTGTGTTTTCATGTGATTGTTTAGCCTTCATAGAAGACTATCCACTAATTGTGTGGCTGAAATAAGTACCCCATCATCAAGGCTATCTGTAACATGATTAAGTTTGACTTCAGCCAGTTAGGGCAGTATACAGACTAGAGATCTGTGCACTTAACTTTCACGTTAATTATTAATTGTGAGTTATGCGTGCAGATCTCAGGTGTGAGTATCTACTGTATAAGATCAAGAAACAATGGAAACAAACAATGGAAACGGACAAGTGATATCTTTTCTGTTAGATACTCTGCCAAGCAACACCAAACACCACCAGCCATCAGTTAGTTACCACTGCAGAACATGATTGGTTGATTTTTAATTAATTTATAGATAGTTTTAACATCACCTTTTACTTCCACAGTGAATTGGAGGCCATCCTCCATTGTCTCGCAACGGTACACTCCAGAGTGAGACAGCTCTGCTGATTGGATAACTAGAGTTCTCATAGTTCCATCTGATTGTATGTCTACTCCACTTTGGGTTAGGAGCTTTGTTCCATCCTTGTACCAGTACACCTTGATGGTAGGATCTGAGAGCTCACATTGCAGTACAATGGGGTAGCCTGATTTGATGTACTTTTTCTTGTCAGCTTCAGAAATTGCTGAAAACTTCGGAGGTGGAGCTACAGGGTTTAATATGAAGAAAATGTGGGTTACTGAACATGTAATGTAGGCTTATCATCTGAAATCATCTGCAACATTCTCTACTGAATATTCATTGACTTGTTTCATATATCGAGAAATTTGAAGGAAAACCTGAAATGTGTGATATAACGCCTACAAAACACTGTCACAAGCATGACAGGCCTAATACCTGCTGTAACATTCCACCACCAATTATATCTGATTTAAATCAGGGTTGGGCTCAATTCAGAATGCATTATTTTAACGATCAAGTTG
This sequence comes from Oncorhynchus clarkii lewisi, assembly GCF_045791955.1. Lineage (NCBI taxonomy): Eukaryota > Metazoa > Chordata > Actinopteri > Salmoniformes > Salmonidae > Oncorhynchus > Oncorhynchus clarkii. The sequence continues at coordinate 5,625,526 of NC_092168.1, read as the reverse complement.
ACCCTGAGGCCTTCAAAAATAAGCCAAACAAATGAAATTGTTGGTGGAAAAATAATTGGTTATTCTAAGCACAAAGGTTAAAAGAGTATTTGAACACTGTTTCCAGAGAAAAGTTATATATCCTTTGGCAGTATGACTGAGTGGAATTTATTTTAATTACACCAGAAAGGAAAAGAGTAAAAGAGAGAGGGTTTAGTCCACCCAAAATCTGTCCACATGAAGCAGATCATTAATAATTAAGCAAGTGAGTAGTTTTTGTATGGCGGAGTCAAGATAAAAACAAATTGTTATTTTTGTCCAAGAAGACCAAGACCAAGACGCAGCGTGAGTAGAGTAACACATATTTTTCATAAACCGAAACTCAGCAAAACAAAAACAAACAAGCACAAACGAAAAGCTACTGGTACACACAGGAAACTATCCGTAGACAAGATTTTTATTTTACCTTTATCTAACTAGGCAAGTCAGTTAAGAACATATTCTTATTTTCAATGACGGCCTAGGAACATTGGGTTAACTGCCTGTTCAGGGGCAGAACAACAGATTTGAATTTGCAACCTTACGGTTACTAGTCCAACGCGTTAACCACTAGGCTACCCTGCCGCCCCAGATCCCACAAATAACAAATGAGGAAATTGCTACCTAAATATGATCCCCAATCAGAGACAACGATAAACAGCTGTCTCTGATTGTGAACCATATCACGCCAACATAGACATACAAAAACTCCAGATGACCCACCCTAGTCACTATCATGCCCCAACCAACATAGAGAATAAACAGCTTACTATGGGCGTGACAGTACTCCCCCCCAAAGGTGCGGACTCCGACCGCAAAACCTGACTCAATAGGGGAGGGTCCGGGTGGGTATCTATGATGGATGACAGACCGTGGGTCGTCGCCGGAGGAACCGGATCGTGGATTGTCACAGGAGGATCTGGACAGAGAACCCCTGCTGACAGGTCCGGGCAGAGAACCCTTGCTGAAAGCTCGGGCGCCGGAGACTCCGGACCGCCGACCGTTGCTGGATGCTTCGGACCACAGACCTTCGCTGGAGGATCCGGACCGCAGACCGTCTCAGGAGGTTCCGGACCGCAGACCGTCTCAGGAGGTTCCGGACTGTAGACCGTCTCAGGAGGTTCCGGACAGTAGACCGTCTCAGGAGGATCCAGACCGCAGACCGTCTCAGGAGGTTCCGGACCGTAGACCGTCTCAGGAGGTTCCGGACTGTAGACCTTCGTTGGAGGTTCTGGACTGTGAAACATCACCGGAAGCTCTGGACTGGAAACTGTCGCCGGAAGCTCTGGACTGGGAACTGTCGCCGGAAGCTCTGGACTGTGGAGGTGCACTGGAGGCCTGATGCGTGGAACCGGTACAGGTGGCACCAGGCTGATGACACGCACCTCAGGGCGAGTGGGGAGGAGGCACAGGATGTACTGGACTGTGGAAGCGCACTGGAGACCTGATGCGAGAGACCGGTACAGGTGGCACCGGGCTGATGACACGCACCTCAGGGCGAGTGCGGGGAGGAGGCACAGGACGCACTGAACTCTGGAGGCGCACTGGAGGTCTAGAGTGCAGAGCTGGCACAACCCTTCCTGCCTGGATGCTCAGTCCAGCCCGGAAAGTGTGGGAAGCTAGCACAGGATGCACTGGGCTATGAAGGCGCACTGGGGATACCGTGCATAGAGCTGGCGCCGGATATCCTGGGACGAAGAGACGCACCTAGGCCAGGAGTGTGGACGCTGTGCTCTGGCAAAGTGGGTGGGATTATATCCTTCCTGTTTGGCCCTGTCCGGGGGTGTCCTCGGATGGGGCCACAGTGTCTCCTGACCCCTCCTGTCTCAGCCTCCAGTATTTATGCTGCAGTAGTTTATGTCTCGGGGGGATAGGGTCAGTTTGTTATATCTGGAGTACTTCTCCTGTCCTATTCGGTGTCCTGTGTGAATTTAAGTGTGCTCTCTCTAATTCTCTCTTTCTTTCTCTCTTTCTCTCTCTCGGAGGACCTGAGCCCTAGGACCATGCCTCCTGACATGATGACTCCTTGCTGTCCCCAGTCCACCTGGCATGCTGCTGCTCCAGTTTCAACTGTTCCGCCTTATTATTATTGGACCATGCTGGTCATTTATGAACATTTGAACATCTTGGCCATGTTCTGTTATAATCTCCACCCGGCACAGCCAGAAGAGGACTGGCCACCCCACATAGCCTGGTTCCTCTCTAGGTTTCTTCCTAGGTTTTGGCCTTTCTAGGGAGTTCTTCCTAGCCACCGTGCTTCTACACCTGCATTGCTTGCTGTTTGGGGTTTTAGGCTGGGTTTCTGTACAGCACTTTGAGATATCAGATGATGTATGAAGGGCTATATAAATACATTTGATTTGATTTGATTTGAATCTAGCACGGCAACTGCGGGGAGCTGGGAACAGAGCGCACCGGGCTATGAATGCATACTGGAGATATCGTGTGCATCACTGCATAACACGGTGCCTGACCAGTCACATGCTCCCCATGGTAAGTACGGGGAGTTGGCTCAGGTCTAAACCCTACCTCCACCAATCTCCCCGTGTGCCTCCCCAAAAACTTTTTTTGGGGGGCTGCCTCTCGTGCTTCCGTCGTTGGGCTATCTCCTCATATCGTCGCCGTTCTGCTTTCGCTGCCTCTATCTCCTCCTTCGGACGGCGATACTCCCCGGCCCTTGTCCAGGGTCCTGCTCCCTCCAGGATTTCCTCCCAGGCCCATTCCTCCTGGCCACGCCGCTTGGTCTGTTTTTGGTGGGATCTTCTGTCATGTTCGTCGTAATGAGTAGACCAAAGAGCAGCGTGAGTAGAGTTCCACATATTTTTAATAAACCAAAACTCAGCAAAACAATACAAACAAGCACAAATGAAACATGAAGCTACTGGTGCACACAGGCAACTATCCGTAGACAAGATCCCACAAATAACAAATGAGGAAATGGCTACTTAAATATGATCCCCAATCAGAGACAATGATAAACAGCTGTCTCTGATTGGGAACCATATCAGGCCAACATAGACATACAAAACCCCTAGATGACCCACCCTTGTCACTATCACGCCCCAACCAACATAGAGAATTAACAGCTACCTATGGTCAGGGTCGTGACAATTTTAATATGTAATGCTTATTTGAAATGCAATAGAAGTTTCGTAATGAGTAGGTTGTTAAGAGTGTACTGATGTAAGTGGGATGCACATGACATCAACATGTCAACACCCCTTACTATATATTTAAAAAGTATTCAAATAACGAGATGTATCCACCAATCCAAAGAGAGAACAGGAGCTTGACATCCTGCCGTTCCACTCTGAGGACAACGGCATAGGCATCTCGTCATTATATCCAGTATCTCTGATTGCACCAACTTACATTTTACATTCCTGTCACTCAAGCTCAAATTCTACATCTAGTAAGGTGTTATATTCAATTAGAATTTCAACTCATGAGTTTTATAGTAGTCAATTCCAAAATTCTTAATTGAGCAAGACCCTGATTTTGGGAGAGAAGAAATCTCAAGGGGGGGGGGGGTAGTAGTAGTGAAGTGAATGGGGGGGTGACCACTGAAACTGCATTGAATGAATTCACAATGATTATCAAAAATGCAGTCAATGATCCTCAATGATCCAGATTTTATGGGATGCCATTAAAGGTGTTATTAAAACCAGTGCAACTGCATTCACATCTGGGCTGAATAAATCACAATTAAAGAAAATTTCAGAATTGGAGAGGTTATTAACACTTTTTCAGACCAGGTAGCGACTAGTCTTCTCAAAGTCAAGACAGAACTAAATCTACTGGTAACACAGACAGCAGATTTTTCCATCCATCGAATTAGACGCAACCATTAATTCCAATTAGCGGATATTGCAAGTATTGAATCGGAATCAGGTGAATTACTATCAGAAAAAAAGTATATATATATAAAATTTAAAAATCCTGAACCAATACTTGCACTTGACTCTCCAATCCCACCCCCTTCTAGCTCTGACTTTGCTGATTGCTACTTTATTGAGGAAAAGTGTACTTACGATGTCTGTGATACATGGTTGTCCCATCTACAGTAGCTATCTTAAGATGAATGCACTAACTGTAAGTCACTCTGGATAAGAGCTAAATGACTAAAATGTTAAATGTAAATGTAGAACCAAAATTCATCAACCAAAGATTATCCCGCTTCTATATTGTGCACCTCGTATATTGTACACCTCGTATTGTAAATAAATCGATTGAGTAATTGATTGAGTAATTCAAAAATATATATAAGAACTCTTCTTTCAACTGAGGAAGCTGGCTTGCTGGGAGCCCTCATCTCTCTTCATGAACTCAAAAGGGCATTGGGTAACATGAATACAGGCAAATCACCTGGTTGTGCTGGTATTCCTCCTCAGGTCTATTTAACATGTTGGAACCAGTTAGGTCCACTATTAATTGAAATTATTAACACAGCACAAATGTTTGTTTTTATAGAGCGAAAACATTTGGACCAAAGCAGGTTTGTTAAAAAAACGATTATCCTCAGATAACCTCCGTTGCTTATTACATATCTTACATGCTTCATCAGAAATGAAAGCTCCTTGGGCAGTTCTATCTCTCAATGCAGAAAATTATTTTGATAGACTAAAATGTCATATCTTCGGTTGGTTTTGGAACATAAGGGAATTGGCTCCAATTTCATTCATATATTTAAAATACTATATGCCAATCCCTCAGCCCTAATCATAACAGGCAATAAATGCTCTGTTCCGTTCAGAATAACTAGAAGTTGTAGGCAAGGTGATCCCATCTCACCTCTGCTATTTTTATTGCCTATGGAAGCCCTGGCCAAGGCAATTCGACAACTGAAAAAATTACAACATCATCTCTCAATTCCATGGATCACATAATCTCATTATATGCTGGCAATGTATCTCAATCCCTCCCAAAAGCTCTGAAGACCATAGACAAATTCAGTTCGATGTCAAGTTTTAAAATAAATCTAACGAAATCTGCCTGACTGCCTCTCGAGACCCCGATGGAGGACTCCATCTCTACTTATGGAATCCCAATCGTTTCCCAATTTAGATATTTGAGAATAGATATATTTCCTCACTTCAATAAAACCACTGGCAGAACTTTAACAGAACGCTCAAATCAATTAAATTCATCCTCAGTAGATGGACTAATATCTATTGTCAAATATACTACATTGCGACATCAACATTTCTGTATTTCAATGCTTCCCTTTACTCCCCCTTCTGGCTATTGGGATAAAATCCATAGTGCGGATTAAAACATGTATATTGCAAGGTAATCGGGCCGGATAAAATGAACAAACTTGCAAAGAAGGAAAGACGTAGGAGAACTATCTGTTCCAAACTTTAAATTGCATTTAGTCTCATCCAAAATTTGTTAAGACATGATTCTTCCGCCCAACGTGGCTGAGTATAGAGAGACATATGGTGTCTCCTATTGCCTTGAAAGAGGTGGTCTTCGCTGATATATCCTTTAAATAATGTAAACTATTGTGCGCACAATTTATATTTGGCACAACATTTTATAACAATGTAACTGGGAACTGGCTTGCCCATTCTCAAATATTTCACAACAAAGCTTTGCGATCTGAAGGGTGGCCTTTTGCGTCCGCCCAATGGTCCAAATGTGGATTCTATCCCCTTGCTGATATCATGGACAGTAATGGTTTGAGAATATTCCAATATTTGAAAGACACATATTACCAGGCATATCTTTTTTTCTATATTTACAATTTAGGTCAGCTATGCTGGCTATGGAGTCCCTTGGGAAGACAATGATGCGATTTATAAATAATGAGACGTGGTGTTGTTGGGAGGTTGTTTATACCCCCCCAACAAAAAAATACAAAACAAAGAAAATGTTGGTCACCAAAAAAATAAGAGAAGTTATTTGACAACATCAATCCACCATTTTTACATGCAATGTATCTTAGCATATTACTATGTTGTGCTAATGCTAGCACTGGCTTTCACTGGTTCGTACTTCTCAAAAAAAATCTTAAAATAGATCACACATACTTCAATCTAATTTATACCGTGAGAAACAGATTTGACTTGGAATTAAAGATTTTGGAATGGAAATGGTTCCAATGATTATCATACGTTTCTACGCTACGTTTCCTTACAGGCTCTACAGAAAGTCCTTTGAAGTGCAGAAAGCATGGAATGTAAGTATAAAATCTTGGTTTGATACAGTTCTGTTCAAATAACTTTATTTCTTCTGTTGCGATAATCCCGATATAAATTGGAATAAAGAAAGATCTGTTTTAGGATGTTTTTAGAGAACCAATGCAAATCAATTGGATACCAATAGTAGCAATATGCTAACATGAGCACTATAACATACCATTGGTGGATTGCTCTGAAGTCGTCAAAGGATTTCTCTCCATTTGAGAAAACATATTGGGGTAAAAAACGGAAAACTATGCATTTAACACTGTGGTACTGTCATGGTTACAATTTGACGTCTGAAATGGTGCTCTTCTACATACGTTTACATCTGTCCATTTACTTTATATGTTTTATTTTATTTAACCTTTATTTAACTAGGTAAGTCAGTAAAGAACAAATTCTTATTTACAATAACGGCCTACCCCGGCCAAATTGTGCGCTGCCCTATGGGACTCCCAATCATGGCTGGATGTGACACAGCCTGGATTCGAACCAGGGACTGTAGTGACGCCTCTAGCACTGTGGTGCAGTGCCGTAGACAGCTGCGCCACTCGGGAGCAAGGTCTTCGTGAAGACAATTGAGGAAGACGATTTTATATGTCACTGTAGTGACCGATTCCAGGTCTCTTGCACACCACAGGGATAAACTAAAGCCTAGCCATTAGCCTGGACCTAACACATCTGTAAAGGTCTAATTACTGTATCCTTTCATTGGTAAATTATTAAACTGTCCAAAAAAAACTGAAAAAATGATTACCTTTCACATCCACATGAAACTGCATTGCATCATCTGTTGTCTTACAGCTGTAGCTCCCTGAATCAGACAGCCTTGCAGATTCCACATCCAATGTCCTTATGGAACCTTTTGATTGCATTTCTAGTCCATTCTCTTCATGTAGCAGCGTTCCGTCCTTGTACCAGGAAACATGTGCATTTGGGTCTGATATCTCACAACGCAGGACAATGGGACCGCCTGCTGCAACGGACTTGTTCCTCTCAGCTTCACAAGGTGTTGTGATCCTCACAGGAGGTGCTGGGGGTGTGTGAAGTAGTATTAAGAGAGAATCGCATCACCATTAAGAAATATGTGCTACAATAAAATGACTCAAGTATCTTAAGAGCAAATATCACTACAGAGATTAGTCATGCCAATAACTCTCAAGAATCTCAAATGAATAAGCAAATCTCACTAATTCTGTCACGTTTACTATATAAGTATAACTTAATTGTTTTATTAGAGTTGATATATACAATTTAAGGGGAGGATATTTTTGGTTAGACTGAGATACCTATGAATACAAGTTAATGTGACTGAATCTTACATATAGAATAATCAGACAAATCGTTATAAAGCACCCAAGCTCAAAGTATCACAATGACTAATTTTCAGTATTATTTTAGTATGAGATAAATTGAATACGAGTAAATGTAGCAATTGTCAAGTGTAAAAGATTACTTATAGCAATCAGTTGATTTTTACACAATGTCAACATTGTGCCTGTCAGTTGTTTTGTTTGATAAAGCTAACCATATTTAATCACCTTCAACATCCACCTTAAATGCAATGTCATCGTCATCCAATTGACTGTCACATTCTCCTAATTGATAGAGCTCTGCTGGTTGAAGAGTTGGTGTCTTCATGGAGGTATAGAGCTCTGCTGATTGGAGAGTTGGTGTCTTCATTGAGCAGCAGAGCTCTGCTGATTGGAGAGTTGGTGTCTGTACTGAGCCACAGACCTCTGTTGGGTGGAAAGTTGGTGTTTGCGTGGAACCACATACCTCTGCTGATTGGTGAGTTGGTGTATGTATGGAGCCATAGAGCTCTGCTGATTGAAGAGTTTGTGTCTGCATAGAATCATAGAGCTCTGCAGACTGGAGAGTTGGTGTCTGCATGGAGCCACAGACCTCTGCTGATTGGTGAGTTGGTGTATGTATGGAGCCATAGAGCTCTGCTGATTGAAGAGTTTGTGTCTGCATAGAATCATAGAGCTCTGCAGACTGGAGATTTAGTGTCTGCATGGAGCCACAGACCTCTGCTGATTGGTGAGTTGGTGTATGTATGGAGTCATAGAGCTCTGCTGATTGAAGAGTTTGTGTCTGCATAGAATCATAGAGCTCTGCAGACTGGAGAGTTAGTGTCTGCATGGAGCCACAGACCTCTGCTGATTGGTGAGTTGGTGTATGCATGGTGCCATAGAGCTCTGCTGATTGGACAGTTGGTGTATGCATGGTGCCATAGAGCTCTGCTGATTGGACAGTTGGTGTCTGCATGGAGCCATAGAGTTCTGCTGATTGGACAGTTGGTGTCTGCATGGAGCCATATAGCTCTGCTGATTGGAAGGTTGCTGTCTCCATGGAGCCAAAGAGCTCTGGTGAATGGAGAGTTGCTGTCTCCATTGAATAGTGTTCTGCTGATTGGACAGTTGGTGTCTCTATGGAAAAGTGCTCCACAGATTGGAGACTTGGCGTCTCCGTGGAATATATTCCATATGTTTGAAGATGTTGACCGTACTTGTAGTGGAGGATCTGGACAGTAGAGTCTAAGGGCTCACAGTGAACCTCAACGGGGCAGACCTCTTCAATGGACTTGTTCTTCTCAATCGCTTGGTCAGCTGAGACCCTCACAGGTGCAGCTATATGCATTGTGGTGCACACAGAGAAAGGTTTTCAATTGATGTTCTGTGTGCCTTCTCTTATTTAAAAATCCTTTTCTAAAGGTACTACACATCATTGTGTGTTAGCATGGATGAGTTAAGAGAAAACCGATGACAAAGGTTAACAATTAAGAGAGGCGACCAGATTAAGAGCTGGTCTAAAGACAAGATAAATAAGACCTAACAGTACATTTCCTAACACAGAACTCAGTTCACTACATCACTCATTCCTGTTTAGCCACTCGTACAAACATTTTCACATTTTGTGATAAAGGCTCATTGAGACAGGTACAGATTCTGGGCAGCAAAGGGAATGTGAAGATTGGATGATGAGCAAGACATAAGATGTGCTATCAAGAATGGCAAAGCTGCTTGTTACAAGCGTCATTGTTGTTTGACTCTGTTAAGAATGACGATATGATATACTAAACAGTTAACATGAATTAGTATGAAGAAATTCAGCCGCTCACAGACCATTCAGATGTTTGATTAAAAGCCAAAATAGCAGGGAATCAGATGAGATTGGGGGGTGAAAGGATCACAAAAAGAAACACATTTAAACTACTGTCTTTATATGCTTTGAAGGATGGAATACACTAGCTAATTCACCACCATTGTTAGTGGCATGTATATGTTGGGTTAAAATGGAGAGTGCTAATGTTGAAATAGCATTATATCACCTTTGATATCCATAGTGTATTGGGAAGACTCATCAGATATCTCACCCTTCTCACTGCCAGGGTGAGACAGCTCTGCTGTTTGAACAAAGCCACAGAGAAAACAGTAAGCTGGATGATAGCTTCAACCATGTAAATGCTTCTGTCAGATTTTGATATGGAGTAGAAAAGGGTTTATGTGGAGCACCACCTTTGATGGCCACATTAAATTGTGTGGTATCGCCAGTTGTTTGGCAGTCAAACCTCCCACCACAGGACATGTCATCTGGTTGGATGAACAAAGTCCTTATGCTGCCCTTTGATTGTCTGTCATGTCCACTATGTGGGTAGATCTGTGTTCCATCTTTGTCCCAGCAGACCTGGGCAATGGGGTCTGAAATCTCAAACTGTTGTACAATTGAGAGGCCTGCTTCTATGGACTTGTTCTTCTCAACTTCAGGGGCAACCAAGTATGTCATGGGCGGAGCTATAGGTAATCATTGAAGGGATAATTCAGTGTGAATTATTTTGAGTGGTTATAAAATGGCTAATGTAAAGAGACAATATCAACACTAAAGCATCTAGCTTTTTAAGTATTAGCTCAGAACATGTAAGAAGACAATTAATCCAAAAGCTACAGAAAGAGAGTTAGTCGCAACTGAAACTAGAGAAAAACAAACATTTGACAAAAATCACCTTGGTTCTGTACAATTAACGGGGCAACATCTTCCGCTGTAGCACAATAATACGCCCCAGAGTTGGAGGGGTGTGCCGGTTGGACAACCAGGTTCCTCCTGATGCCCCCCATTTCGAAAGGTCCAGTGTCAGAGATGAGCTCTACTTTGTCCTTCTGCCGTGACACCTGGGCAATGGGGTCTGAGATCTCACAGGGTAGTTCAATGGGGCAGGTTGCTTGAAACGGCTGGCTCTTCACAACCTCTGGTGAAGGTAAGAACTTCACTGGTGGAGCTAAAGATGATTATCCATGTTATAATTGTGGAATTTACAGCAGTTAACAATATTTGGGGGGAGGGAGGGGGCTCACAGTAAAGCTTCCCCAAACTGACTAATCTGTCATTTCTCAAACCAGTTTCAAAGAGGCAAACCTATTGCTTCAAACAGTAGACAAACAACAAATATTTCCTTATTTAATGAGATGAAAAGCAAGTCTCTCAATTAATTTAAGAAGAAGAAGTAAGTCCCCACAGACAGACAACACAAATAGCCACCAATGTTAGTTGCATCTAATCTCCACAAAACTGTCTAGGGTTACTCTGTATGAGATTTGAACCAAAAAGCCACAAATCACCTTTGATATCCACAGTAAACTGGAGAGTGTCGTCAGAAGTTTCACAGTTGTACAGCCCTGAGTGAAAGACCTCTGCTGATTGGACAATGAGCCTCCTCATGGTGCCATTAGATTGGATGTCCATTCCAGTCTGTGGGAGGAGCTTTTCTCCATCCTTGCACCAGTAGACCTGGGCAGTGGGATCTGTAACCTCACATTGCAGTTGAAAAGGGCAGCCTGCTTCAACCGACTTGGTCTTCTCAACATCAAAGATAGCTGAGAAGGTCACTGGCACAGCTAGCAATGAGGATGAATGAAATACCATATTATAGAGATAGATATTTAATGTATGTCATACAGTATATACACTTTGATGTGGCTTCAAATGATTTGAGAATACAAAATGAGTAAAGTGATCATCAAGTATGTGTAAATAGATAGCCACAGCACTGCAAATCAATCGAGCACAGGAAGCAAGGCTATATACAGTATTCTGTTCTGTAAAGTTATTTGTTCATGAACACAGAGAAAGCAGGGATTATTAGTTGCATTTGGAAAAGGACACGACTGTTAAAGGATGTAAAGCAAAGGCAGAAAGGGCAATATCACCTTTGATATCCACATGGAACTCCATGGTATCATCCACTGTGGTACAACTGTAAGTGCCAGAGTGAGTCAGTTCTGCTGACTGAACAACCAACGTCCTCATGTTGCCTTCTGATTGGATGTCTAGTTCATGGTTTGAAAAGAGCTGTATTCCATCTTTGTACCAGTAGACCTGGGCAGTTGGATCTGAGAGCTCACATTTCAGTACAATGGGGCAGCCTGCTTCAATGACCTTGTTCCTCTCAGCTTCTGGAAGTACTGAGAACCTCACAGGCGGAACTATAGATATGTTTAAGTCTTAGATTATGGTAATCCATAATTACATTGTTGGTTTGATTAGAGATTTCATGACTTTTGTCAGTTTAAAATGGCAGTTTAAAAAAAAAAATATTATCGAAGATCAAGCAGGTTAAGCATTGTATTGTAATAAAAGAAGGGATGATCATCAAGCTCATTGTTAATAGGCAGCAAGAAAAAGAGCGACAGAAAACATACAGTACAAGACCATCATTGTTAGTAGCTTTGTTAAGAGGGAGCTTGTTAATTTTTCATAGAGCCCAAAATAAAACTTTTTCACCTTTGACATCCACATTGAACTTGATGGCATCACCCTTTGTCTTGCAGCTGTACGACCCAGAGTAGAATATCTCTGCTGACTGGACAACTAGTGTCCTTGTGATGCCATCTGACTGGATTTCCATTCCACTTTGAGGTAGGAGCTTTGTTCCATCCTTGTACCAGTACACCTGGGCAGTTGGATCTGAGAGCTCACATTGTAGTACAATGGGGCAGCCTGCTTCAATGGACTTGTTCCTCTCAGCTTCTGGAAGTGCTGAAAACCTCACAGGTGGAGCTATGGGTGTTTAGATGTTATGATGTTTTTTTATGTCTGTGTGTTACATTCATCTTATGTTTGATTTGTGATGTTCAAGTGCAATCATCAAATTTCACACATACTTGTGGAACAGAAGTCTTTCAGGTCAGAAGGTCACAAGAAAATGTGTTAGTAACCTTGCCAGAAGAAATTAGTTCAACAGAAACCACTTGCCACTCACCCTCAACTTCCACGTTGAACCTTATGACATCGTCAATGGCATCACAGCAATACACTCCGGAATGGGAGAACTCTGACGATTGGATGACAATTCTCCTCATTGTGCCTTCTGACTGAATATGAAGACCCTCGACTGTGTGTACCTCCACCCCATTCTTGTACCAGTGTACTGGAACTGCGGGGTCTGACAACTCGCAGTAGAGTACAATGGGGTTGCCAAGTTCAACAAATTTATTACGATCCATCTCTGACAGTGGTGTGAACTTCACTAGAGGAGCTGCAAATTTCAGAAAAATCATGAGCATTTTCTCATCACAATTATAACACTTTGACCAAAATTCAATTGGTACAATAGAGTAAGAAAGGACATTTTTCTCATACACCTAATTTTTGGCAGTAATTAATACGTACCTTGAATATAGAGTGCTGCTGAATCTCGTATTCCATAGGCAATGAATGTGATCTCAGCCCCGTTGTCGGTGTCTCGTACCCCTTGTATGCGTAGGGACTGGTGCGTTCGAGACCGCCGCATGGAGTAACGGTCGTCCTCCAGAAGCTGAGTGCCATTCAAGAACCATGAGCCAATAACTGAGGCAGTGAGCTCAATTGAGAAGCAGGCATCCTGGCCTTCTGGCACCAAGGCATCCTGCAGTGGGGCTTGTATTCTGGTCACAGGGACTGAAAAACATAGCAATATTACACCTCAATTACGCTCTGCATTCTACTTCAAACTCAAATTCGGTCACCCCTCAGGTTTCAAAAGGGTTATAATGTTAAGTATCTTTAGGGTTTTGTTTCCGCTAAGAGCTGCTCCACATTCAAGCCGGCTTGATTTCTGATTGTCTACACTTGTTCTAATGGTGTTTGCTGAGCACAGCATTGAAACTATCTCACAGTTCAGTCATTTGAGCTAGCTAGCTTTTAGGGATCAGGTTTGGATCGTTAGCTAGTTGCCGAATAGCTAGCATGCTAAGAATGATAGTTAGCCAATACTAGCTTAATATTATGCTAGTAGATGATAATGCTAACCAATGTTTTGCTGGCTAAACATTTGGCTAGCTAGCAGAATGGGAGTAGTTACAGTAGTGAATTATTTTGACAGACATCACACTAGCAATGGCTATCATGTTACACCATTAACATTAGCATACCTAGCTAGCTAAAGTGTTACATTAGCTAGCTAGCAATGTAAAAAAATATATAGCAATGGAAATGCAAATTAAGCTTTGCCATCTAGTCCAGTTTGGCTTGAATCCAGCTTGGCGCTAATGTGCCAATCGAAAGGTATATGTAGCAGATTTTCAGTTGGGAGGGCTTCTGCTTACCCAGGTGAACTGCCCTTGGGAACTCCACATTGTTGCTCCTGCCATACTTGTTGACACTGCATATGCGAAAGCGATAATCTGCCTCACAGGGGACGCTGTCACCAAGAATCTCCACTGAGGTGGCCGAGTCGGTGGTCAAGCATTGCAGCCACTCCTGAGAGCCGGTGCCCACCTCTTGCCTCTCCAACACGTAACCCGATGGGGGGTTCTTCCGGGTGTCCTGTGCCGGAACCCATGAGAGGAGGGCAGCGTTGGCACGCTCTGTGTTGATTTGCACACCCACTGGACAGCTGGGTGGGCTATGCCTGGCCGCTGAAAGCAGAATATACTATATACTGTATGTAATGTATAAAACGCTAGCACATGTTCTTATATTTGGATGTATATTCATATTGGTGAAATTGGATATGAATTCAGTAGAATTAGGCTTGACCACCTTGGGAACACAATTTCTATCCCTTTTGTCTGACAAATTCACCACCTACAAAATCTAATCCCAAACAGATGCCACAAGTATTGTACCTTTTACCCTCAGCTGAGAGGAGGTTTTGGATCTTCCCACAAAGAAGGTCACAAGGCCAGAATCCTGGGGCGTTGTGTTGACAAAAACCAGAATGTGAGTTTTTCCAAAGGACTTCAGGATGGTCTGATGAGTCTCACGCAGCTCCGTCCCCTCTTTGTACCAATGTATGTCCATTTCCTCCTCCTCCACTTCAACACAGAAGGCAGCATTTTCCCCCTCCAAAACATCCACCTTACGTGGAAGCTTACGCACGATTGTGCCTACAAGGGGACAGAGTAACTTGTAAGGACATCAATAGCTGTGAAAAAATAACTGCGCTGTACTGTGGTGTGACGTCAAACTGTAAGCGTGCCAAATTTGTTCATTCAACTCAACCAGATCTTACATGAATTTCCTAAATCCACCCCAACCATGTCATGCTAACGATGGCTTTCTGTGTGTATCAGTCCAGATATTGTGTGTAGTATATATAAATACAGAATTTACCTTTAACTGCCACCTCAGCAATACTCCTCCCCCCATCCGCCATCTCGCAAAGATAAATCCCATCGTCGTCGACTCCGATGTCACGAATAGTGAGTCGTCGTTTTGTTCCCCACTCTTCCATCCCATATTTGGCCCCTGGCTGTAGCCGCCTGTCCTCCAAATACCATGTGATGGGAACAGAGTCCTCAGGAACCTCACACTCCAGAACAGCCAGGTCCCGTTCCCACACCTCCAGATCAATGAGGGGCTGCTTAAACCGCACAGGCGGCTCTGACATTAAGGAGACGGAGGGATACCATTAAACGGGTTAACGGCCACCTACGTAGGACTCAATCGAAGGACATGGTAAAAGAAAAAATGACTCAGACAAGGAATTCATATGTTCCTTTTATCAGAGATGTCTGGCCTCAAAGCTAATACAGTAGTATAACATTGTAAAGAGGTAGCTCTGACACAGAACAAAGTCTACTGACTTAGCAAGACTAGTTATTTTTTGATAAATCACTTTAGTGCACTATAATGTGGTGTTTTAGACATGTTACCCCAAAACTGTCTTGACTGTAGCCAGTGGAAAATCATGTTCATTTGTATTTATTCTATTGGTTTAAATATTTGAATTGTAGTTTTAAAACATGGTAAAGATGTTACTTTATATAGTGCTGGTTTACACTAGGAATAACTCCTGTTAAATTCAGACAACACTCACTACTGTTCGTGTAAATACTGTCCATGTGAAATTCCAAAAATAGCTGACAACTGCACTTAATCTGTGTCCTTGGTCTAGAACTATGTTATAATCTGTAAATTGAAATATATTTCATAGTAAATACCAATATAGCAAACAAGTTAAGAAGAATAATATGAGACAAGTGGCTTCATTCAGTTGGTATGGAAAGACCATTAACACTTTGGGGCGTTGGATAGGCAATAAACTGTTTGTAACTGACACCATCAGACAGTACCAGTTATAAACGAAAGAATGTGAACTGCTCTTTGAATTATATGTGTATTTAGCAGACTATATCTGACCCACAAAGAGCTTGATGAGCCAATAATTGAAGAAAGACTCTTAACAAATTCACCTATTTAAACCTCTACACCCATCTGCATTACCAGGATAGCAGTGTGTAAACATATACTTTCTAGCCTGCCATAGCTCTAACACAATGTTGCTTTCTAGCCTGCCCTAGCTCCAATACAATGTTGCCACCAGTGCTTTTCTCTGCACCATGTGCGAAACATGATCCCACCTCTAGAGACTTCGATCGCATGGATCCCCCCTCCCAGACCTTTAAAAACCTAAGTGACTTTGCAGACATTGGACCGGTTGGAATCCACTTCATGTCGATGAGCTTGGCCAGGTCAGGTACTTTGAAATATCTCTGTTCAAGTTTCAGATAATTAAGACGTATCATTAATCCTCTGGTGGATTAGGGATTGAATTGCTTTGCAGGAGCCAAATGATTTGGCTGCTGATTACACTGGCCATATGCAGCTAATTGACTTGTTAGCGTATTCATTTAGCAATGCTGATTACCTGTTAAAAGGCTTATATATGGTATTAAGTCAAGGGGAGATGTACACACCTGGATGGAGTTATATTTTATACATGTTATATTGTTCCATGAAAGTCATTCTAGTTCTCTACTGAAGTATTTTAACAGCCAACTCTGTAGCAATGGACAAATACCAGTTTGACTTACCTTTCACAGAGAGATGTACAGCACTGAGGGTTTGTCCTGCAGTGTTGGATGCAGCGCAAACATAAACCCCGTTGTCCTGTTGCTTACAATACAGCACTTTAAGTGTGAAGTAACCCTCCCTGTCTTCATATAACAGGTACCGTCTTCCGGACATGATCAGCCTGCCATCTTTCCTCCATATTATTTCTGGTTTGGGCTTCCCAGTCACAAAGCAGCGGAATTTGGCATGCTTGCCCTCTGTCACGGCAAACATTTTCACTTGCTTGGCTTGGTTGGTCACTGGGTCGTCTTTGAGCCGTGTGGTCAGCTGCCTACCACTCCTCTGTTTGCCTTGATGGCCTTTCCAGTGGGCGTTTGTGTAACCGTTGCGGTTTCCCTCTTCCTCGTGACCCGGGCCTGCATCGACGAGCAACACGGCTCCAGCCAGCCCCTCTCCAAACTCATTTCTGGCCTTGCATGTATACACTCCACCGTCGGGTGCACGAGTCTTGAAGATTTTAAGCTGGAACCATCCCCCGTCCTGGTAGCCCACATTGAAATGTGTACTCTCAAATATCTCATTGAGTTTTCTCCCGTCCTTTTCCCAGACCACCTCTGGCCGCGGGTTTCCCCACAGCTTACAGGAGAAGACGGCGTCTTCGCCGCGGCCCACCCGGGTGGAGAGGGGCTTGATCAGGAAACGAGGCTTGTTCTCCTCCCGGAGCTCCATCTCTTGGGCCTCACCCTCCACCTTCAGGGTCGCCGCGGCATATGTTTCCCCGATGCTGTTCTTGGCCTTGCATGTGTACTGGCCGCTATCCTCTGTGGTCACCAATGAAATTATGAGATTGTAGACATTACCATCCTCGAAGAGACGGTAGCGACCCTCTGGGTGGATCTGTTCGTTGTTTCGCTCCCAGATTACCGCTGGCCTGGGGTCCCCGCCGATCTGACACTTCAGGACAGCATCAGTGCCACTCTGCACTACTACGGGGCGAGGGTAGGCCAGGAAACGTGGGGCACCACCAAACACATCCATCTCTGCTAGTTTGCCAGCCTCACCTCACCATAGGCAGGCCACCGGCATGCAGTTGCTCCCTCACTGGAGTTGGGCTGCCCACTTATGTACTGTATAAGGTTCTAAAAGAAAAGAAACAGAAAGATACAATATGATGCAATACCTGGCAGACAATGTGTTGGAATACCTATGTTTTTTGCCAGCGTTACAGACGGCTATATCGGTCCGCTAATACAGGACTAGTAAAGGACCAGTGCACTTTTTTAAGAATGTTTTTATTTTATTTTATTTATTAAGATTTGATTTTATTCAAATATTTCAGGGGGGGCTGCAGCAACTTCAGCACCCCTACATCCTGCGTCTATGTGTGTTGCTGCAATCTGATAATTTGCTTTTGAAGATGGAATGGAGCTGGAATGAACAAAGAAATAACTAGGAATTGTTTCATATAAAAAAATGTATAGACTCTTCAAATGTGTTTTGATTCATTCTCTGGGTATGCCCATGTTAATTACGTAATTTTCATTTTAAAAAATGTTAAGAGCGCTGTGTAATTTATTCAAATATGAAGGCTAAATCAGGAACATTGAACTATTCTGACACATTGACCTAAGCAGCCTCTGCTATTCTTAGATAAATATGCATTTATAAGGAGTGGGGCAGAGACATTCCTCACCTATATATATTGTTTATTGAGTAGAAAATAAATTTAGAGGCGAGAGCTGCTGAAATAGTAGTTGGCCTGATTCAAACCCGTGCTGCAGCAGTACATATGTGTCCCAGAGGCAGGGGCTTAGACCACTAGACCACCCTAGGCCACTGATAATTATGCATTTGTACACATTTAGCTGCTCACATGCGTTGTAGGATAAATTATCTGTATTATGGCATTTCAGTGGGTGGCAAAATATGACAGAATGGACGGTACGGTAGCTATTTGCCATAATACTGCAGTAAAAATGCATTGTAAGATGTGCCATAAGTATATGAACTACTTATGTCTTACTTCATATATGATTGTGACTATACAACTACATGATTATACATTACATAGTAAGACAATAAAATTATAAGAAAGTATAATGGCTCAATGTTATAACAGGTAATCAAGGAATATACAGTGCATTTGGAAAGTATTCAGACCCCTTGACTTTTTTTTTATGTTACAGCCTTATTCTAAAATTTATTAAATTGTTTTTTTCCATAGTCAATCTACACACAACACTTCATAATGACAAAGCAAAAACCAGTTGCTGCCTAGCTATTTTCAGGTCTCTCCAGAGACTTCGAACGGGTTCAAGTCCAGGCTCTGGCTGGGCCACTCAAGGAAATTCAGAGACTTGTCTTGATGCCACTCCTACGTTATCTTGGCTGTGTGATTAGGGTCATTGTCCTGTTGGAAGGTGAACCTTCGCTCCAGTCTGAGGTACTGAGCGCTCTGGAGCAGGTTTTCATCAAGGATCTCTCTGTACTTTGCTCCGCTCATCTTTGCCTCGATCCTGACTAGTCTTGCTGTCCCTGCCGCTGAAAAACATCCCCACAGCATGATGCTGCCACCACCATGTTTCACCGTAGGGATGGTGCCAGGTTTCCTCCAGATGTGAAGCTTGGCATTCAGGCCAAAGAGTTCAATCTTGGTTTCATCAGACCAGATAATCTTGTTTCTCATGCTCTGAGAGTCTTTGGGTGCCTTTTGGCAAACTCCAAGTGGGCTATCATGTGCCTTTTACTGAGGAGTGGCTTCCATCTGGCCACTCATCCGTAAATTCCTGATTGGTGGAGTACTGTAGAGATGGTTGTCCTTCTTGAAGGTTCTTCCATCTTTACAGAGGATCTCTAGAGCTCTGTCAGAGTGACCATTAGGTTCTTGTTAGGTTTTCTCTCCAATAAAGCTGTAGAAACATCAATGGAAACAGTATGCACCTGAGCTCAATTTTGAGTCTCATAGCAAAGGGGCTGAATACTTATGTAAATACATTTGCAAGCATTTCAAAAAAACTGTTTTCGCTTTGTCATTATGGGGCATTGTGTGTAGATTGCCGAGAATATGATTTATTTAATCAATTTTTGTTTTTTTAATTAAAATGTAACTAAAAGGACAATACAGCGTAAGAACTTGGACAACTACACTAGTTCAGAATAGTATATATTGTCTCAGGGTGGAGACTGCATAACAGCTTATAACACTAAAATGTGTGTGTAAAAAATACTTGTATCATTAAAACATTGCACCATTTAGTATCCATGATGTGTTTTGGGTGATTAGGTGGTATTACTATTAGAGTTAATTGAATTACAGGGGGGGGGGGGGTGTAAGACAGAGGCGCAAGTTAGCCATTCAGGGGTGAACGGCCTTTACTTTAGTCCTATTGCAACAGCAGCCACCACAACACATAGCCAGCACAGCTGGTGCTGTATTTCAATGGGAAAGTGCTTAATATAGTATGCCCTAAATAAAGACCTGTGAGAGAGCCTGTGTCAGGTATCACAAAGCACACCCTGGAACCCGTGTGCTCACACAAACATAGATCTAACTCACAGTGCTCACACCCCTAGAGAACTTACAGTCAAAATATGCTAAGCCTTCATCACACCCGCACTCTTATTCAAGAATTCATACTCTAAATATCATTGTTAAAATTGGTTTTCTCTGTCATTTTCCACAATAAATAGAATGCAGGGAATAACAATTCCCTAGCATAAATAAATTACATTCACAGTGCTATGGCATATTGAACAACCTGGTCCTCTCAATTATATATATTTTTGGCTTCTCAATTTTGGTAGAAGCAGTTGAAGGTTTGCCCTGATGGACATTGGAGCCATCTATTAGTCAGGCTATGACTTTATTCACTTTAAGCTCAATGTGTATGTTTGCTTTCTGTAAGCTCTGATGCATGATTAGGGTCTCAAGGAAGGTGAGCCAAATCTAGAATGCTTCCCAAGCCATGTTTGTCAATGCGTCCACCAGTTTACTGCATGGGCCACAGTGTGCACACACACATGCAACACACACACAGTCAAAGGCACATATAATAAGAGTAGTATATGGTGATACATGTACTGAATCTTAAATCGTATAACTAGAAACCAATATGACAATGTGTGGTAGTCTGGTTTACCTCTAAAATCATCGCTATTCTGTCACCCTTTCAACCCTTTCTCTCATCCTGAACCTGTGCCACGTCAATATGCTGAAAAACCTTTTCATCAGTCAGAACTTGTAATATACACTTTATCACCTCCAATGGCAGGTGCCAGTAATTATTTCCCTGTTAGCCACCTGTTCCACAAAAATGATTGAGGACAATACATTGAAAGTGGTCTCAATATTCCCCCTGGGGGTTTAAGAGGAGATTAACCTTTGTGTTTACTCATCTGGTTTAATTGGAAGGACCCTTGCCCCCAGTGAATCTGCACTACGTACTCCTCACATGACCTACCTCTCTTTGGTCCCAAGGAGCGACCGTCAACATACATTCCGCACTGGCACTCTTCTTCAAGCCACTGAGGCTATATTCCCCGCCTCCAAACTGCTGAGTAATGTCACTTACTGGTCGATTCTTTCCCCGACACCAACTGTAATCCGGTTGGGGTTCTTTCTCTCAAATATCAACCAATGTGGAGCTTTGTTTTCACAGTTTCCAAGTGATCTATTAGTACATATTGACGGGCCTGTGCCAGACCCATCCAAGAAAAGTAAAGAGAATTTGAGTATTTCCCCCTCAGCGCCCTTTCTACACTCCAGAGCGGTCCCCCAATCTCTGTGGCGTTCAACCCTGAGACACCCCGAGTGTCATTGTTCGTGGAAGAACGTTAAATGCTTTTGCAGCTGCTGCTGTCCCCTAAAAATACCATCAGCCTTGATGACAGCAGTGAAGATAAGTTGGGCACTTCCATTCACTTGCTTGCATGGGCTAAAGATAGCTTTAGATGGCTGGTTCAGGGCAGACTGCTTAGCCTACTTGAGACCTTGCAATAAAACCTAAGGAGAAGGGCAGTCTTCTCTGGGCTCTAAAAAAATCTTTAAGACCCCTCCATGTTTTCTTGTAATTCACCACAATCTAGAAAAGAGGAGGTTAGAGATACTGATAATACTCATCATTGTAGATATCCAGAATAAGTGGCTTCCGGATCTAACATGGCATCCACTGTAAATTGATGCTCTCCGCCGGCTGAAACCATGTGCTTAGCAAGTGAACAGTGAGTTTTATGTTAAATTTAGATTATTGTGTGGTGTAGCAGGGGTTGACCACACTCACAAGGACCATGCATAGGTGATGTACAATGATAATTTAAAAAATTGATTCTTGAAGAATATATCTTGTAAATCAGGGCTGCCCAACCCTCTTCCTTGAGATCTACCCTCCTGTGGGTTTTCAGTCCAACCCTAATTTAACACACCTGATTTTAGTAAATAGCTGCTCAACAAATCAAATCAAAGTTTATTTGTCATATGCGCCGAATACAACAGGTGTAGTAGACCTTACAGTGAAATGCTTACTTACAGGCTCTAACCAATAGTGTGAAAAAAAAATGTGTGTGTGTGTGTGTAGGTAAGCAAAGAAATAAAACAACAGTAAAAATACATTTGAAAATAACAGTAGCAAGGCTATATACAGACACCGGTTAGTCAGGCTTATTGATGTAGTATGTACATGTGGGTATGGTTAAAGTGACTATGCATATATGATGAACAGAGAGTAGCAGTAGTGTAAAAGCAGGGATTGGCGGGTGGTGGGACACAATGCAGATAGCCCAGTTAGCCAATGTGCGGGAGCACTGGTTGGTCGGGCCAATTGAGGTAGTATGTACATGAATGTATAGTTAAAGTGACTATGCATATAAGATAAACAGAGAGAAGCAGCAGCGTAAAATATGGGTTGGGGGGAACACAATGCAAATAGTCCGGGTAACTATTTGGTTACCTGTTCAGGAGTCTTATGGCTTAGGGGTAAAAACTGTTGAGATTCCTTTTTGTCCTAGACTTGGCACTCCGGTACCGCTTGCTATGCGGTAGTAGAGAGAACAGTCTATGACTGGAGTGGCTGGGGTCTTTGACCTTTCAGGGCCTTCCTCTGACACCGCCTGGTGTCGAGGTCCTGGATGGCAGGCAGCTTTGCCCCAGTGATGTACTGGGCCGTACGTACTACCCTCTGAAGTGCCTTGCGGTCGGAGGCCGAGCAATTGCCGTACCAGGCAGTGATGCAACCGGTCAGGATGCTCTCGATGTTGCAGCTGTAGAACCTTTTGAGGATCTCAGGACCCATGCCAAATCTTTTTAGTGTCATGAGGGGGAATAGGCTTTGTCGTGCCCTCTTCACAACTGCCTTGGTGTGTTTGGTCCATTCTAGTTTGTTGTTGATATGGACACAAAGGAATTTGAAGCTCTCAACCTGCTCCACTACAGCCCCTTCGATGAGAATGGGGATGTGCTCGGTGCTCCTTTTCCTGTAGTCCACAACCATCTCCTTAGTCTTGGTTACGTGCTGTAGTCAATGAATAGCATTCTCACATAGGTGTTCCTTTTGTCCAGGTGGGAAAGGGCAGTGTGGAGTGCAATAGAGATTGCATCATCTGTAGATCTGTTTGGGCGGTATGCAAATTGGAGTGGGTCTAGGGTTTCTGGGATAATGGTGTTGATGTGAGCCATGACCAGCCTTTCAAATCACTTCATGGCTACAGGTGTGAGTGCTACGGGTCTGTAGTCATTTAGGCAGGTTGCCTTTGTGTTCTTGGGAACAGGGAATATGGTGGTCTGCTTGAAGTATGTTGGTATTACAGACTCAATCAGGGACATGTTGAAAATGTCAGTGAAGACACTTGCCAGTTGGTCAGCACGTGCCGGGAGCACACGTCCTGGTAATCCATCTGGCCCCACAGCCTTGTGAATGTTGACCTGTTTAAAGGTCTTACTCACGTCAGCTATGGAGAGCGTGATCACACAGTCGTCCGGAACAGCTGATGCTCTCATGTATGCCTCAGTGTTGCTTGCCTCGAAGCGAAGTGATTTAGCTGATCTGGTAGGCTCGTGTCACTGGGTAGCTTGCGGCTGTGCTTCCCTTTGTAGTCTGTAATAGTTTGCAAGCCTTGCCACATCCGACGAGTGTCGGAGCCGGTGTAGTATGATTCAATCTTAGCCCTGTATTGACGCTTTGCCAGTTTGATGGTTCGTCGCAGGGCATAGCAGGATTTCTTGGAAGTCTCCGGGTTAGAGTCCCGCACCTTGAAAGCGGGACTTAGCTCAGTGCGAATTTTGCCTGTAATCCATGGCTTCTGGTTGGGGTATGTACGTACAGTCACTGTGGGGACGACATCCTCAATGAACTTATTGATATAGCCAGTGACTGATGTGGTGTATTCCTCAATGACATCAGGAAGAATCCCGGAACATGTTCCAGGCTGTGATAGCAAAACAGTCCTGTAGAACTGATTTAGCTTCTGCTTCATCTGACCATTTTTTTATAGACCGAGTCACTGGTGCTTCCTGCTTTAATTTTTTTTTTGTAAGCAAGAATCAGGAGGATAGAGTTGTGGTCGGATTTACCAAATGGAGGGCGAGGGAGAGCTTTGTACGTGTCTCTGTGTGTGGAGTACACGTGATCTTGAATTTGTTTCCCTCTGGTGGAAATTATTATTATTATTATTATTATGGTGGGAAATAAGTATTTGGTCAATAACAAAAGTTTATCTCGATACTTTGTTATATACCCTTTGTTGGCAATGACAGAGGTCAAACGTTTTCTGTAAGTCTTCACAAGGTTTTCACACACTGTTGCTGGTATTTTGGCCCATTCCTCCATGGAGATCTCCTCTAGAGCAGTGATGTTTTGGGGCTGTTGCTGGGCAACACAGACTTTCAACTCCTTCCAAAGATTTTCTATGGGGTTGAGATCTGGAGACTGGCTAGGCCACTCCAGGACCTTGAAATGCTTCTTACGAAGCCACTCCTTCGTTGCCCGGGCGGTGTGTTTGGGATCATTGTCATGCTGAAAGACCCAGCCACGTTTCATCTTCAATCACCTTGCTGATGGAAGGAGGTTTTCACTCAAAATCTCACGATACATGGCCCCATTCATTCTTTCCTTTACGTGGATCAGTCGTCCTGGTACCTTTGCAGAAAAACAGCCCCAAAGCATGATGTTTCCACCCCCATGCTTCACAGTAGGTATGGTGTTCTTTGGATGCAACTCAGCATTCTTTGTCCTCCAAACACGACGAGTTTAGTTTTTACCAAAAAGTTATATTTTGGTTTCATCTGACCATATGACATTCTCCCAATCTTCTTCTGGATCATCCAAATGCTCTCTAGCAAACTTCAGACGGGCCTGGACATGTACTGGCTTAAGCAGGCGGACACGTCTGGCACTGCAGGATTTGAGTCTCTGGCGGCGTAGTGTTTTACTGATGGTAGGCTTTGTTACTTTGGTCCCAGCTCTCTGCAGGTCATTCACTAGGTCCCCCCGTGTGGTTCTGGGATTTTTGCTCACCGTTCTTGTGATCATTTTGACCCCACGGGGTGAGATCTGCGTGGAGCCCCAGATCGAGGGAGATTATCAGTGGTCTTGTATGTCTTCCATTTCCTAATAATTGCTCCCACAGTTGATTTCTTCAAACCAAGCTGCTTACCTATTGCAGATTCAGTCTTCCCAGCTTGGTGCAGGTCTACAATTTTGTTTCTGGTTTCCTTTGACAGCTCTTTGGTCTTGGCCATAGTGGAGTTTGGAGTGTAACTGTTTGAGGTTGTGGACAGGTGTCTTTTATTTCTGATAACAATTGGTGGCTGACTAGATACTTTTTTGCCCCACTGTAAACAGCCACGATAAGTATAGCTGAGAACTCTCTAGGCAAGTAGTGTGTCCGGCAATTTATCACATTATACTCTACTTCAGGCGAGCAAAATCTAGTGACTTCCTTAGATTTCATGCACCAGCTGTTGTTTACAAATATGCACAGACCCCCCCCCCCCCCCCCCCCCCTTGTCTTACCGGAGTGTGCTGTTCTATCCTGCCGGTGCAGCGTGTATCCATGGATCATCACTGGAGGCTTCTTGCCATGGATCATCACTGGAGGCTTCGTGCCATGGATCATCACTGGAGGCTTCGTGCCATGGATCATCACTGGTGGCTTCTTGCCATGGATCGTAACTGGAAGCTTCTTGCCATGGATCATCCCTGGAGGCTTCTTGCCATGGCTCATCACTGGAGGCTACTTGCCATGGATAATCACTGGAGGCTTCTTGCCATGGATCATCACTGGAGGCTTCGTGCCATGGATCATCACTGGAGGCTTCTTGCCATGGGTCATCACTGGAGGCTTCGTGCCATGGATCATCACTGGAGGCTTCTTGCCATGGATCATCACTGGAGGCACCGGATACACTGGGCCGTGGAGGCGCATTGGCTGTCTCAAGCGCAGAGCTAGCACAATCCGTTCTGCTTTAGCCGCCTCCAGTTCCTCCCTTGGACGGCAATACTCTCCCGCCTGCCTCCAGGGTCCCTTACCATCCAGGATCTCCTCCCATGTCCAGGAGTGCCTTTCACCACGCTGCTTGGTCCTTTGGGGGTGGGAAGTTCTGTCACGGCTGTCGAATGAACTGGACCAAGGAGCAGCGTGGTGAGCGTACATATTCCTTTTAATATTATGACGCCGACAAAAACAATAAACAATCCAAAAACCAACCGTGAAGTTAAAGGCTATAGTGCCAACAAACAAAGACAACTTCCCACAAATACAGGTGGGAAAAAAGGCTCAATAGGAGACAATGATAGACAGCTGTCCCTGATTGAGAACCCTACCCGGCCAAACATAGAAATACATATAATAGAACATAGAATACCCACCCCAAATCACACCCTGACCAAACCAAATAGAGACATAAAAAGGATCTCTAAGGTCATAGCGTGACAATGCCTTCAGGAGACAGGATTGGTCTGCTCCAGTTGTAATACGTTTGTAGCCTGCATTGTTTGACTTCCAACTGTATTGTTATATACAAAGTTTGCTAACATAAGCACACGTACAACCCATGGCATACAAGGATGTGCCAACAGTCTCTTGGGACATCGTCATCTGCAGACAGGCTTTCACAGCTCTCCATATCTGAGGACGGACAACATCACAAATAAACACGCTATATTATATTACAATTAGACAGCACCTACAATTATATATATGTCTGTCTTCATAGTTTTCCTCTCTAGAGACTAGAACTGGACAATATTTTCATAATGTCCTCCCACAACCTGCTCTATCTAACGATGGTGCCTTCAGAAAGTATTCACACAGCCTAACTTTTCACACATTTTGTTGTGTTAGAGCCTGAATGTTTTATTAAATATTGATTTTAAAAAAATGATATGCACACAATACCCCATAATGTAAAAGTGGAAATATATTTTTTGGAAATGTTTACATATTAATTAGAAATGAATAGCTGAAATGTCTTTACTCAATAAGTATTCAGCCCCTTTGTTATGGCAAGCCTAAAAAGTTCAGGCGCAAAAATGTGCTTTCCACCTCTAAAAGTCTAAGCTAACATATGGAATTGTTTTAAGATGGTGATACCATGGATCGTTTAGCTATTTGATTTGGAATTTTAGGGCCGCTTTAGGCATAAAAATATAAATATATATATATATTTGATCCAATATTGCATTTGGCCTTTACTACCATAGCCCATTGAAACGCATTGAATAACACCTTCATACATGGCAAACAATTAATTATAAGTGGGTTTTTGGACACATACAATGCCTTAAGAAAGTATCGAGGCCCCTTGACGTTTTCAACATTTTGTTACATACAGCCTTATTCTAAAATTGTTTTTTTTCAGCGACCTCAGCGATCTGCACACAATACCCAATAATGACAAAGTGAAAACAGGTTTTTAGAAATGTATGACAATGTATTAATAATATGTTATTGACATAAGTATTCAGAGCCTTTGCTATGAGACTTAAAATTGAGCTCAGGTGCATCCTGTTTCCATTCATCATCCTTAAGATGTTTCTACAACTTGATTGGAGTCCACCTGTGGTAAATTCAATTCATTGGACATGATTTGGATTAGCACATACCAGTCTATATAAGGTCCCACATTTGACAGTGCATGTCAGAGCAAAAACCAAGCCATGAGGTCGAAGGAATATTCCGTAGAACTCCGAGACAGGCTGGTGTCGAGGAACAGATCTGGGGAAGGGTATCAAAATATGTCTGCAGCATTGAAGGTCCCCAAGAACACAGTGACCTCCATCATTCTTAAATGGATGACGTTTGGAACCACCAAGACTCTTCCTAGAGCTGGTTGCCCGACCAAACTGAGCAATCGGGGGAAAAGGGCCTTGTTCAGGGTGGTGACCAAGAACTCGATGGTCACTCTGACAGAGCTCTAGAGTTCCTCTGTCCATCGTTCCATAGAGTGGTCATAATAGTTTTTATGCCAGACCGTTTGGACACTAGACACATTTTTGTGAGTATACCAATTTTTGAGATGTCTCATGGTCTGACAAACACCGCTGTAGGTCGACCACCTTCCACCACAGATGCAGAAGGACAACATAGTTGGATGTGGTGCATTGAGACAGCCCATGCAACAACTTATATCTCTATCTTAAACTGATAGATTTTGATGGGGATTGTTTGTATTATGTTACTTAGATTGAAGCACAGGTGAATCAATATACTCTTAAGTCACAAAATAAGTTACATGGACTTACTGTGTAATAATAGTGTTTATCATAATTTCTAAATGACTACCTCATCTCTGTACCACACACATACAATTATCTGTAGGTCTTTTAGTCGAGCAGTGAATTGAATCTGAAGCACAGTTTCAAGCACAAAGACCAGGGATATTTTCAAATGGTTCGCAAAGAAGGGCACCTGTTGGCAGCATTGTGTTCGAGATCACCTAAAGCGAGACCGATTCAAGACCAAGACTGGAGCAAATTGAGTCAGAGTCAAGACCAAGACTAATGGGAGGCCAAGACCGAGTCAAGACCGAGACCGGGAGGGGGACAAGGGGTCAGAGTCCGAGTCAAGACCTAGACCAGCAAAATGCTAGTCCAATTCAAGACCATGATTGTAATTTTGTCAAATCACCATCATAATAACAGCTCAAAATGTCCAGTACGCACGGTTCCCCGCACGGTTCCCTGCTTCAGCATTGATTGTCATATTTCCTTATAAACCCGTGTGCTGACGCTGTTCCTGTCTTGTTTCATATCTGTTCCTGATTAAATGCTTGACTCCCCATACCTGCTTCTCTACTCCAGCATCTGTCCTTACAGAATGCTGAAGTCACCAAACGAAGCATCATGGAGTTGTGGCATTCCGGTTGGGGGTGACGTCGGGTCCAGGGGCCTCCAAGGGCCTCCACTGATGGAACTGGGGATGCCTAAGCCAACTCGTTGGGTTGTCACGCCCTAGCTGGCTTGAGAGGTTTCTTGCACCGGTTGGCTCGGAAGGCGCCCATCCCACATCAAGCCTCACCGGAGCGTCAGGTTTTTACACCCAGCCGGCTCACCAGGATGCTCCGCCTCACAGGATCATCGGCCTCCCACAGCTCAGCGGGATTGACAGGCTATCCTATGCCTCAGCTGGCTCGCCAGGCTCTTCCAAGCTTCCCCCCTAGCGCTCGAGTGTGCCATGCTCCCCAGCATTATGTACTCCTGCAACCATAATTACACGCACCTGCCTTCCCATGACACGCGCATCAGCAATTATTGGACTCACCTCAATCACCTCTGTCATTACCTCCCCTATATCTGTCTGTTCCCCTGCACTGTTCCCCGCTTCAGCATTGACTGTCATATGTCCATATGCTTGTGTTCCTAGCTACAACAGTGCAGTAGTATCTAACAATTCACAACAATTCACACAAATCTAAAAGTAAAAGAATGGAATTAAGAAATATATAAATATTAGGATGAGTAATGTCGGAATGGCATTGACTAAAATACAGTAGAATACAGTATATACATATGAAATTAGTAAAGAAGTATGTAAACATTATTAAAGTGACTAGTGTTCCATTATTAATGTGACCAGTTATTCCAAGTCTATGTACATAGGGCAGCAGCCTCTAAGGTGCAGGGTTGAGTAACCAGGTGGTAGCCAGCTAATGATGGCTATTTAATAGTCTGATGGCCTTGCGATAGAAAGGTTTTCAGTCTCTCTTGCCCAGCTTTGATTAACCTTTACTGGCTTGGGTGGTTGATGTCCTTAATTATTTTTTGGAAACTTCCTGTGACATTGTGTGCTATAGGTGTCCTGGAGGGCAGGTAGTGTTGGGCAGACCACACCACCCTCTGGAGAGCCCTCCGGTTGCGGGCAGTGCAGTTGCCATACCAGGCGGTGATACAGCCCGACAGGATGCTTTCAATTGAGTATATGTAAAAGTTTGTGAGGGTCTTAGGGCCCAAGCCAAATTTCTTCAGCCTCCTGAGGTTGAAGAGGTGCTGTTGCGCCTTCTTCACCACACTGTCTATGTGGGTGGACCATTTCAGGAACTTACAGCTTTTCACCTTCTGTCCCTGTGTTCAGGATCAGCGTAGTGGAGGTGTTGTTTCCTACCTTCATCACCTGGGGGCTGCCCGTCAGGAACTCCAGGACCCAGTTGCACAGGGCGGGGTTTATACCCAGGGCCCCAAACTTTATGATGAGCGTGGAGGGTATTATGTTTTTAAAGGCTGAGCTATAGTCAATGAACAGCATTCTTACATATGTATTCCTCTTGTCCAGATGGAATAGGGCAGTGTATGGTGTGATGGCGATTGCATCATCTGTGGAATTATTGGGGCGGTATGCAAATTGAAGTGGGTCTAGGTTGTCAGGTAAGGTGGAGGTGATATGATCCTTAACTAGCCTCTCAAAGCACTTCCTGATGACAGAAGTGTGTGCTGTGGGGTGATAGTCAGTTAGTTCAGTTACCTTTGCTTTCTTGGGTACAGGAACAATTGATGGCATCTTGAAGCAATTGGGGACAGCAAACTGGGATAGGGAGAGATTGAATATGTCCGTAAACACATCAGCCAGCTGGTCTGTGCATGCTCTGAGGATGCGGCTAGGGATGCTGTCTGGGCTGAAAGCCTTGCGAGGGTTAACACATTTAAATGTCCTACTCACGTTAGCCACGG